>NC_132800.1:26705069-27412596 GCF_048594095.1 Paramormyrops kingsleyae | reverse complement strand
ACGGGCAGTCAATAGAATAATACAAACTAATGAAATTGTATGCATGGTTTGATTTATAATCAAAATTAACATCTATTTATTTAACAAGCACTTTTTATTGTACATTAGCACTTATTTTAATTGGACAGTGTAATATAAAGATTTCAATGTTTGTTTTCCTAAAGGTGGTTTTAGTTTCATTTTAAATTTAAATTAAATTTTAATTTCAATCAATTTATCTAAACATTTTAGACAATTATTTATAGTTTTAAATGTTTATTTTATTTAATTGTGAATAAGGGCACCTATTTATGCAGTTTAATTTCGATGGAGCTGGTTCACATGGTAAGAGCTATGGTCTTTTACAATAATGTCACTTACAGCAGGAGGATCAGTGACAATCAAGGAGTATAATAAATTACAAGTTATCACATAAAGTTTGAAATTCTTGACTCTTATTGAAAGCATAAATCCTCTTCTGTGTTCTTCCCCGGCCCCCCCCAAGTTCTTCTTTCTGTGGTTCTTCACCTTTAGAACCTATCTCTCCTTATCACAGGAACCCCCTTTCCTCTTAACCCCTTGACCCCCCTCTCCTTCTAACCCTAAGACCCCCTCTCCCCCTAACCCCCAGATTCCCTCTCTCTCCCTAACCCTAAGACCCCCTCTCTCTCCCTAACCCTAAGACCCCCTCTCTCTCCCTAATCCTAAGATTCCCTTTCCTTCCCTAACCCTAAGACCCCCTCTCTTTCCCTAACCCTAAGATCCCCTCTCTCTAACCCCAAGACCTTCCTTCTCTCTAACCCTAAGACCCCCCCTCTCTCTAACCCTAAGACCCCCCCTCTCTCTAACCCTAAGACCCCCCCTCTCTCTAACCCTAAGACCCCCCCTCTCTCTAACCCTAAGACCCCCCCTCTCTCTAACCCTAAGACCCCCCCTCTCTCTAACCCTAAGACCCCCCCTTTCTCTAACCCTAAGACCCCCCCTCTCCCTCACCCTAAGACCCCCCTCCCCCCTTTTTTTTTCTCTCTCTTTCTTGAGTCCCAAGTTACCCTTTATTTTCTGTTTTGACCATCTATAACTTGTACTTACCGGAACCTGTATTTTTAATATATATCCATCATTATTTCTTTTTAACTTACCTTTTAGTTGATTTTATTCTATACCTACCATTGGGGGACATAACATTGGGATCAGGTATACCACTGTCATTTTTGGATAATAATATAATAAATAAGACTGATTTATAATTAAAAATGTACTCACCTTTTTGATGTCTTGACTGCCAGATACTTACCTTCCAGGATTACAGTCATCTAGGTCGTTGTCTCCGCCGTCTCCGTCGTCTCCGTCGTCTTCGTCGTCTCCGTCGTCTCCGTTGTCTCCGTTGTCCCCGTCGTTATCACTATAATAGAAGTGTCATTTAGAATAACTCCCACCAAAGGGTCTCTCCCCCTTACAAAGATACAGCGAATATATTAAGACAAGGTATTAGTGCTGCCAGTGCACCATAAAACACTATATGTGTGAGCTTAAAACATTAATCTTTACTTTAACCTAACCTAGCCAGTGCCACTATGCCAGTCTAATCTAAAGCATACACACAGTAGGAGGAGAATAGAAGGATCAGGGGAGGGGTGTTAAGCTATATGTATGGCAAACAGGCCACTATCATTGGTCAGATTTAAAGTCACATGACAGTGACATCACAAACAGCTGCAGCTGCACAGTATTTAAAGAATGGGTTTCAAATGCCGGTTAGTTCAGTCTCCTGATGAAGCATCGACGATGCGAAACGTTGGGACTTTTTATTTCATGAGTTTTAAAGCTTCTTTGGAAGCAGTGTAGCCTTTTTATTTTTCTTTAATAAAGTATCTTCTTTTAACCAAAAAAACTATTCCAAACCAATCTGGGGAAGCTAAACAAGCATGGCCAAGGGACCATTAAGGAACCACCACTTCAGTGCCTAAGGACGTGGAGGACTACTCAAGGATTACCTGGACTATTGGGACTGAGTAAAACTTACCTGAGGATCCGGTAGCGTCTTGTTTCTCTCCAAAAGCAGCAAGGGACATCCAGTTCAAGGAGAAGGCCTAATCACAAGGCCTAGGCCTAGAAAAGGCCCACTCACCTTTGCTTTCCAGGGAGAACCAGACGACCCAGGGAAAAGCCACTGGAGTTGAATCCACACTGGACTGAGGTGGGATAGCAATTTTATTGTCATATATTGAAAGGATTGGTTTGCAAGGATGGTTTTAGAAGATGATGGTTATACTGTTTTAGCAGGGCTCATGGATAGGGATACCGGCAGTCATATAACCAACACAGCATTTACAGGCCTAGATAAACAGATTACTAAGGCCTATTTTAAATTAATTCAAACAACACATCACTTAATGACGGTGGAGGGGTCACTACTCACCAATACACTTCCAGCAGGTATGATAAAACAGGTTATGAAACTTACACAGTTTATTAAACCAGCGGTCCCCACAAGCACTACAACAGCTAAAATAATAGCCAATACTCACCTGTGGATGACCAACAATATGGAGATTCTGCAAGAACATTATACACAAGGTAGACAATCACTTTTAGCCGGGATAAATTCATTCAAACAAAGGGAATGGGAAATAGCCAACCATTGGGCCAGAAAAAGGTACCACAAAAAACTTAAAATAGAGGTTTTAAACAAAACAAAAAGTATTATTCTGGCCCACCTGAAAATGAGGTCTAATGCTAGCGGTGTTACTAATGGGGAAAATGTACCTTTTAGGATCAGTCCTCCCGAGCCTGGCAGACTTAATCCAGGTGGAACAGGGGATAAGGAACTACAGTTCCCAGAAGCACCTGATGGTGAGACCCTGACTCATAGGCCTTCTACAGGCCCAAGGTTAAATTGTACCTCACACAATTTCAGTGATGAGGTGATCAACAATTCTCTCAACCTGAGCATTGACAATGTTTTGCCTAATTTCACTCTTTTAGGTCCCCCTACCCCACAACCAAAAGTTTTGGAGGGTAGTACCGCTGCTAGGACAAACAAAATGATGAAGGGGCAGGTGAAGGGTATACATCTCCCACCTAGAACCCAGTCTGAGTCTTCCCCTCTTAAAATAGCAGCAGGGACCGAGGGACATAAATCGCAGTCTTTTAACAGGGAATCCGTAGAGGGGGCCTCCTCTGTTGCATCAGAGGAGGACTTTGTGGACCTAAGGAAGCCAAGCAAGGGGCGACCATGTGTACATCACAGTACAGGCCAGAAAGGCAAAGAATGGTCACTGAAGGTCCACAAACCTACGGTTTTTATGGATGATGGCAATTTAAGCCGAATTTCACAAATTACAGATCCCAATGTTCAGGTTGATGTCTTCCCAGGGGCAACCTTCCGAAATCTTTCACAGATCCTACAAAAATTATCTCCCCAGCCGGCAACAGATACAGTTGTGCTGGCAGCTGGAATTAACAATCGGGATCAGCACCCGAAAAAAACAGCAATTAAACAGCTACAGGAGCTCTGGAGGACAGCCAAAAGGACTTTTCCTAACGCTAGTATCCATACACCCCTTATCCACTTTTCAGATCTATTACCGGCAATACAACAAGACACTTTGTTAATAATTAATGACTATATTATGTGTCATGCAGACCCGCTGGATGAAATAAATAGCTTACAGTTCAAAGTGGATCCCAGAGATCCAATCTGCTGGACTAAGGACACAGCCCATAAAATTTTCGAATCTTGGTGTGAACAGGTGACCCCTGTATCAATGGAAAGTACGGGCAGTCAATAGAATAATACAAACTAATGAAATTGTATGCATGGTTTGATTTATAATCAAAATTAACATCTATTTATTTAACAAGCACTTTTTATTGTACATTAGCACTTATTTTAATTGGACAGTGTAATATAAAGATTTCAATGTTTGTTTTCCTAAAGGTGGTTTTAGTTTCATTTTAAATTTAAATTAAATTTTAATTTCAATCAATTTATCTAAACATTTTAGACAATTATTTATAGTTTTAAATGTTTATTTTATTTAATTGTGAATAAGGGCACCTATTTATGCAGTTTAATTTCGATGGAGCTGGTTCACATGGTAAGAGCTATGGTCTTTTACAATAATGTCACTTACAGCAGGAGGATCAGTGACAATCAAGGAGTATAATAAATTACAAGTTATCACATAAAGTTTGAAATTCTTGACTCTTATTGAAAGCATAAATCCTCTTCTGTGTTCTTCCCCGGCCCCCCCCAAGTTCTTCTTTCTGTGGTTCTTCACCTTTAGAACCTATCTCTCCTTATCACAGGAACCCCCTTTCCTCTTAACCCCTTGACCCCCCTCTCCTTCTAACCCTAAGACCCCCTCTCCCCCTAACCCCCAGATTCCCTCTCTCTCCCTAACCCTAAGACCCCCTCTCTCTCCCTAACCCTAAGACCCCCTCTCTCTCCCTAATCCTAAGATTCCCTTTCCTTCCCTAACCCTAAGACCCCCTCTCTTTCCCTAACCCTAAGATCCCCTCTCTCTAACCCCAAGACCTTCCTTCTCTCTAACCCTAAGACCCCCCCTCTCTCTAACCCTAAGACCCCCCCTCTCTCTAACCCTAAGACCCCCCCTCTCTCTAACCCTAAGACCCCCCCTCTCTCTAACCCTAAGACCCCCCCTCTCTCTAACCCTAAGACCCCCCCTCTCTCTAACCCTAAGACCCCCCCTTTCTCTAACCCTAAGACCCCCCCTCTCCCTCACCCTAAGACCCCCCTCCCCCCTTTTTTTTTTCTCTCTCTTTCTTGAGTCCCAAGTTACCCTTTATTTTCTGTTTTGACCATCTATAACTTGTACTTACCGGAACCTGTATTTTTAATATATATCCATCATTATTTCTTTTTAACTTACCTTTTAGTTGATTTTATTCTATACCTACCATTGGGGGACATAACATTGGGATCAGGTATACCACTGTCATTTTTGGATAATAATATAATAAATAAGACTGATTTATAATTAAAAATGTACTCACCTTTTTGATGTCTTGACTGCCAGATACTTACCTTCCAGGATTACAGTCATCTAGGTCGTTGTCTCCGCCGTCTCCGTCGTCTCCGTCGTCTTCGTCGTCTCCGTCGTCTCCGTTGTCTCCGTTGTCCCCGTCGTTATCACTATAATAGAAGTGTCATTTAGAATAACTCCCACCAAAGGGTCTCTCCCCCTTACAAAGATACAGCGAATATATTAAGACAAGGTATTAGTGCTGCCAGTGCACCATAAAACACTATATGTGTGAGCTTAAAACATTAATCTTTACTTTAACCTAACCTAGCCAGTGCCACTATGCCAGTCTAATCTAAAGCATACACACAGTAGGAGGAGAATAGAAGGATCAGGGGAGGGGTGTTAAGCTATATGTATGGCAAACAGGCCACTATCATTGGTCAGATTTAAAGTCACATGACAGTGACATCACAAACAGCTGCAGCTGCACAGTATTTAAAGAATGGGTTTCAAATGCCGGTTAGTTCAGTCTCCTGATGAAGCATCGACGATGCGAAACGTTGGGACTTTTTATTTCATGAGTTTTAAAGCTTCTTTGGAAGCAGTGTAGCCTTTTTATTTTTCTTTAATAAAGTATCTTCTTTTAACCAAAAAAACTATTCCAAACCAATCTGGGGAAGCTAAACAAGCATGGCCAAGGGACCATTAAGGAACCACCACTTCAGTGCCTAAGGACGTGGAGGACTACTCAAGGATTACCTGGACTATTGGGACTGAGTAAAACTTACCTGAGGATCCGGTAGCGTCTTGTTTCTCTCCAAAAGCAGCAAGGGACATCCAGTTCAAGGAGAAGGCCTAATCACAAGGCCTAGGCCTAGAAAAGGCCCACTCACCTTTGCTTTCCAGGGAGAACCAGACGACCCAGGGAAAAGCCACTGGAGTTGAATCCACACTGGACTGAGGTGGGATAGCAATTTTATTGTCATATATTGAAAGGATTGGTTTGCAAGGATGGTTTTAGAAGATGATGGTTATACTGTTTTAGCAGGGCTCATGGATAGGGATACCGGCAGTCATATAACCAACACAGCATTTACAGGCCTAGATAAACAGATTACTAAGGCCTATTTTAAATTAATTCAAACAACACATCACTTAATGACGGTGGAGGGGTCACTACTCACCAATACACTTCCAGCAGGTATGATAAAACAGGTTATGAAACTTACACAGTTTATTAAACCAGCGGTCCCCACAAGCACTACAACAGCTAAAATAATAGCCAATACTCACCTGTGGATGACCAACAATATGGAGATTCTGCAAGAACATTATACACAAGGTAGACAATCACTTTTAGCCGGGATAAATTCATTCAAACAAAGGGAATGGGAAATAGCCAACCATTGGGCCAGAAAAAGGTACCACAAAAAACTTAAAATAGAGGTTTTAAACAAAACAAAAAGTATTATTCTGGCCCACCTGAAAATGAGGTCTAATGCTAGCGGTGTTACTAATGGGGAAAATGTACCTTTTAGGATCAGTCCTCCCGAGCCTGGCAGACTTAATCCAGGTGGAACAGGGGATAAGGAACTACAGTTCCCAGAAGCACCTGATGGTGAGACCCTGACTCATAGGCCTTCTACAGGCCCAAGGTTAAATTGTACCTCACACAATTTCAGTGATGAGGTGATCAACAATTCTCTCAACCTGAGCATTGACAATGTTTTGCCTAATTTCACTCTTTTAGGTCCCCCTACCCCACAACCAAAAGTTTTGGAGGGTAGTACCGCTGCTAGGACAAACAAAATGATGAAGGGGCAGGTGAAGGGTATACATCTCCCACCTAGAACCCAGTCTGAGTCTTCCCCTCTTAAAATAGCAGCAGGGACCGAGGGACATAAATCGCAGTCTTTTAACAGGGAATCCGTAGAGGGGGCCTCCTCTGTTGCATCAGAGGAGGACTTTGTGGACCTAAGGAAGCCAAGCAAGGGGCGACCATGTGTACATCACAGTACAGGCCAGAAAGGCAAAGAATGGTCACTGAAGGTCCACAAACCTACGGTTTTTATGGATGATGGCAATTTAAGCCGAATTTCACAAATTACAGATCCCAATGTTCAGGTTGATGTCTTCCCAGGGGCAACCTTCCGAAATCTTTCACAGATCCTACAAAAATTATCTCCCCAGCCGGCAACAGATACAGTTGTGCTGGCAGCTGGAATTAACAATCGGGATCAGCACCCGAAAAAAACAGCAATTAAACAGCTACAGGAGCTCTGGAGGACAGCCAAAAGGACTTTTCCTAACGCTAGTATCCATACACCCCTTATCCACTTTTCAGATCTATTACCGGCAATACAACAAGACACTTTGTTAATAATTAATGACTATATTATGTGTCATGCAGACCCGCTGGATGAAATAAATAGCTTACAGTTCAAAGTGGATCCCAGAGATCCAATCTGCTGGACTAAGGACACAGCCCATAAAATTTTCGAATCTTGGTGTGAACAGGTGACCCCTGTATCAATGGAAAGTACGGGCAGTCAATAGAATAATACAAACTAATGAAATTGTATGCATGGTTTGATTTATAATCAAAATTAACATCTATTTATTTAACAAGCACTTTTTATTGTACATTAGCACTTATTTTAATTGGACAGTGTAATATAAAGATTTCAATGTTTGTTTTCCTAAAGGTGGTTTTAGTTTCATTTTAAATTTAAATTAAATTTTAATTTCAATCAATTTATCTAAACATTTTAGACAATTATTTATAGTTTTAAATGTTTATTTTATTTAATTGTGAATAAGGGCACCTATTTATGCAGTTTAATTTCGATGGAGCTGGTTCACATGGTAAGAGCTATGGTCTTTTACAATAATGTCACTTACAGCAGGAGGATCAGTGACAATCAAGGAGTATAATAAATTACAAGTTATCACATAAAGTTTGAAATTCTTGACTCTTATTGAAAGCATAAATCCTCTTCTGTGTTCTTCCCCGGCCCCCCCCAAGTTCTTCTTTCTGTGGTTCTTCACCTTTAGAACCTATCTCTCCTTATCACAGGAACCCCCTTTCCTCTTAACCCCTTGACCCCCCTCTCCTTCTAACCCTAAGACCCCCTCTCCCCCTAACCCCCAGATTCCCTCTCTCTCCCTAACCCTAAGACCCCCTCTCTCTCCCTAACCCTAAGACCCCCTCTCTCTCCCTAATCCTAAGATTCCCTTTCCTTCCCTAACCCTAAGACCCCCTCTCTTTCCCTAACCCTAAGATCCCCTCTCTCTAACCCCAAGACCTTCCTTCTCTCTAACCCTAAGACCCCCCCTCTCTCTAACCCTAAGACCCCCCCTCTCTCTAACCCTAAGACCCCCCCTCTCTCTAACCCTAAGACCCCCCCTCTCTCTAACCCTAAGACCCCCCCTCTCTCTAACCCTAAGACCCCCCCTCTCTCTAACCCTAAGACCCCCCCTTTCTCTAACCCTAAGACCCCCCCTCTCCCTCACCCTAAGACCCCCCTCCCCCCTTTTTTTTTTCTCTCTCTTTCTTGAGTCCCAAGTTACCCTTTATTTTCTGTTTTGACCATCTATAACTTGTACTTACCGGAACCTGTATTTTTAATATATATCCATCATTATTTCTTTTTAACTTACCTTTTAGTTGATTTTATTCTATACCTACCATTGGGGGACATAACATTGGGATCAGGTATACCACTGTCATTTTTGGATAATAATATAATAAATAAGACTGATTTATAATTAAAAATGTACTCACCTTTTTGATGTCTTGACTGCCAGATACTTACCTTCCAGGATTACAGTCATCTAGGTCGTTGTCTCCGCCGTCTCCGTCGTCTCCGTCGTCTTCGTCGTCTCCGTCGTCTCCGTTGTCTCCGTTGTCCCCGTCGTTATCACTATAATAGAAGTGTCATTTAGAATAACTCCCACCAAAGGGTCTCTCCCCCTTACAAAGATACAGCGAATATATTAAGACAAGGTATTAGTGCTGCCAGTGCACCATAAAACACTATATGTGTGAGCTTAAAACATTAATCTTTACTTTAACCTAACCTAGCCAGTGCCACTATGCCAGTCTAATCTAAAGCATACACACAGTAGGAGGAGAATAGAAGGATCAGGGGAGGGGTGTTAAGCTATATGTATGGCAAACAGGCCACTATCATTGGTCAGATTTAAAGTCACATGACAGTGACATCACAAACAGCTGCAGCTGCACAGTATTTAAAGAATGGGTTTCAAATGCCGGTTAGTTCAGTCTCCTGATGAAGCATCGACGATGCGAAACGTTGGGACTTTTTATTTCATGAGTTTTAAAGCTTCTTTGGAAGCAGTGTAGCCTTTTTATTTTTCTTTAATAAAGTATCTTCTTTTAACCAAAAAAACTATTCCAAACCAATCTGGGGAAGCTAAACAAGCATGGCCAAGGGACCATTAAGGAACCACCACTTCAGTGCCTAAGGACGTGGAGGACTACTCAAGGATTACCTGGACTATTGGGACTGAGTAAAACTTACCTGAGGATCCGGTAGCGTCTTGTTTCTCTCCAAAAGCAGCAAGGGACATCCAGTTCAAGGAGAAGGCCTAATCACAAGGCCTAGGCCTAGAAAAGGCCCACTCACCTTTGCTTTCCAGGGAGAACCAGACGACCCAGGGAAAAGCCACTGGAGTTGAATCCACACTGGACTGAGGTGGGATAGCAATTTTATTGTCATATATTGAAAGGATTGGTTTGCAAGGATGGTTTTAGAAGATGATGGTTATACTGTTTTAGCAGGGCTCATGGATAGGGATACCGGCAGTCATATAACCAACACAGCATTTACAGGCCTAGATAAACAGATTACTAAGGCCTATTTTAAATTAATTCAAACAACACATCACTTAATGACGGTGGAGGGGTCACTACTCACCAATACACTTCCAGCAGGTATGATAAAACAGGTTATGAAACTTACACAGTTTATTAAACCAGCGGTCCCCACAAGCACTACAACAGCTAAAATAATAGCCAATACTCACCTGTGGATGACCAACAATATGGAGATTCTGCAAGAACATTATACACAAGGTAGACAATCACTTTTAGCCGGGATAAATTCATTCAAACAAAGGGAATGGGAAATAGCCAACCATTGGGCCAGAAAAAGGTACCACAAAAAACTTAAAATAGAGGTTTTAAACAAAACAAAAAGTATTATTCTGGCCCACCTGAAAATGAGGTCTAATGCTAGCGGTGTTACTAATGGGGAAAATGTACCTTTTAGGATCAGTCCTCCCGAGCCTGGCAGACTTAATCCAGGTGGAACAGGGGATAAGGAACTACAGTTCCCAGAAGCACCTGATGGTGAGACCCTGACTCATAGGCCTTCTACAGGCCCAAGGTTAAATTGTACCTCACACAATTTCAGTGATGAGGTGATCAACAATTCTCTCAACCTGAGCATTGACAATGTTTTGCCTAATTTCACTCTTTTAGGTCCCCCTACCCCACAACCAAAAGTTTTGGAGGGTAGTACCGCTGCTAGGACAAACAAAATGATGAAGGGGCAGGTGAAGGGTATACATCTCCCACCTAGAACCCAGTCTGAGTCTTCCCCTCTTAAAATAGCAGCAGGGACCGAGGGACATAAATCGCAGTCTTTTAACAGGGAATCCGTAGAGGGGGCCTCCTCTGTTGCATCAGAGGAGGACTTTGTGGACCTAAGGAAGCCAAGCAAGGGGCGACCATGTGTACATCACAGTACAGGCCAGAAAGGCAAAGAATGGTCACTGAAGGTCCACAAACCTACGGTTTTTATGGATGATGGCAATTTAAGCCGAATTTCACAAATTACAGATCCCAATGTTCAGGTTGATGTCTTCCCAGGGGCAACCTTCCGAAATCTTTCACAGATCCTACAAAAATTATCTCCCCAGCCGGCAACAGATACAGTTGTGCTGGCAGCTGGAATTAACAATCGGGATCAGCACCCGAAAAAAACAGCAATTAAACAGCTACAGGAGCTCTGGAGGACAGCCAAAAGGACTTTTCCTAACGCTAGTATCCATACACCCCTTATCCACTTTTCAGATCTATTACCGGCAATACAACAAGACACTTTGTTAATAATTAATGACTATATTATGTGTCATGCAGACCCGCTGGATGAAATAAATAGCTTACAGTTCAAAGTGGATCCCAGAGATCCAATCTGCTGGACTAAGGACACAGCCCATAAAATTTTCGAATCTTGGTGTGAACAGGTGACCCCTGTATCAATGGAAAGTACGGGCAGTCAATAGAATAATACAAACTAATGAAATTGTATGCATGGTTTGATTTATAATCAAAATTAACATCTATTTATTTAACAAGCACTTTTTATTGTACATTAGCACTTATTTTAATTGGACAGTGTAATATAAAGATTTCAATGTTTGTTTTCCTAAAGGTGGTTTTAGTTTCATTTTAAATTTAAATTAAATTTTAATTTCAATCAATTTATCTAAACATTTTAGACAATTATTTATAGTTTTAAATGTTTATTTTATTTAATTGTGAATAAGGGCACCTATTTATGCAGTTTAATTTCGATGGAGCTGGTTCACATGGTAAGAGCTATGGTCTTTTACAATAATGTCACTTACAGCAGGAGGATCAGTGACAATCAAGGAGTATAATAAATTACAAGTTATCACATAAAGTTTGAAATTCTTGACTCTTATTGAAAGCATAAATCCTCTTCTGTGTTCTTCCCCGGCCCCCCCCAAGTTCTTCTTTCTGTGGTTCTTCACCTTTAGAACCTATCTCTCCTTATCACAGGAACCCCCTTTCCTCTTAACCCCTTGACCCCCCTCTCCTTCTAACCCTAAGACCCCCTCTCCCCCTAACCCCCAGATTCCCTCTCTCTCCCTAACCCTAAGACCCCCTCTCTCTCCCTAACCCTAAGACCCCCTCTCTCTCCCTAATCCTAAGATTCCCTTTCCTTCCCTAACCCTAAGACCCCCTCTCTTTCCCTAACCCTAAGATCCCCTCTCTCTAACCCCAAGACCTTCCTTCTCTCTAACCCTAAGACCCCCCCTCTCTCTAACCCTAAGACCCCCCCTCTCTCTAACCCTAAGACCCCCCCTCTCTCTAACCCTAAGACCCCCCCTCTCTCTAACCCTAAGACCCCCCCTCTCTCTAACCCTAAGACCCCCCCTCTCTCTAACCCTAAGACCCCCCCTTTCTCTAACCCTAAGACCCCCCCTCTCCCTCACCCTAAGACCCCCCTCCCCCCTTTTTTTTTTCTCTCTCTTTCTTGAGTCCCAAGTTACCCTTTATTTTCTGTTTTGACCATCTATAACTTGTACTTACCGGAACCTGTATTTTTAATATATATCCATCATTATTTCTTTTTAACTTACCTTTTAGTTGATTTTATTCTATACCTACCATTGGGGGACATAACATTGGGATCAGGTATACCACTGTCATTTTTGGATAATAATATAATAAATAAGACTGATTTATAATTAAAAATGTACTCACCTTTTTGATGTCTTGACTGCCAGATACTTACCTTCCAGGATTACAGTCATCTAGGTCGTTGTCTCCGCCGTCTCCGTCGTCTCCGTCGTCTTCGTCGTCTCCGTCGTCTCCGTTGTCTCCGTTGTCCCCGTCGTTATCACTATAATAGAAGTGTCATTTAGAATAACTCCCACCAAAGGGTCTCTCCCCCTTACAAAGATACAGCGAATATATTAAGACAAGGTATTAGTGCTGCCAGTGCACCATAAAACACTATATGTGTGAGCTTAAAACATTAATCTTTACTTTAACCTAACCTAGCCAGTGCCACTATGCCAGTCTAATCTAAAGCATACACACAGTAGGAGGAGAATAGAAGGATCAGGGGAGGGGTGTTAAGCTATATGTATGGCAAACAGGCCACTATCATTGGTCAGATTTAAAGTCACATGACAGTGACATCACAAACAGCTGCAGCTGCACAGTATTTAAAGAATGGGTTTCAAATGCCGGTTAGTTCAGTCTCCTGATGAAGCATCGACGATGCGAAACGTTGGGACTTTTTATTTCATGAGTTTTAAAGCTTCTTTGGAAGCAGTGTAGCCTTTTTATTTTTCTTTAATAAAGTATCTTCTTTTAACCAAAAAAACTATTCCAAACCAATCTGGGGAAGCTAAACAAGCATGGCCAAGGGACCATTAAGGAACCACCACTTCAGTGCCTAAGGACGTGGAGGACTACTCAAGGATTACCTGGACTATTGGGACTGAGTAAAACTTACCTGAGGATCCGGTAGCGTCTTGTTTCTCTCCAAAAGCAGCAAGGGACATCCAGTTCAAGGAGAAGGCCTAATCACAAGGCCTAGGCCTAGAAAAGGCCCACTCACCTTTGCTTTCCAGGGAGAACCAGACGACCCAGGGAAAAGCCACTGGAGTTGAATCCACACTGGACTGAGGTGGGATAGCAATTTTATTGTCATATATTGAAAGGATTGGTTTGCAAGGATGGTTTTAGAAGATGATGGTTATACTGTTTTAGCAGGGCTCATGGATAGGGATACCGGCAGTCATATAACCAACACAGCATTTACAGGCCTAGATAAACAGATTACTAAGGCCTATTTTAAATTAATTCAAACAACACATCACTTAATGACGGTGGAGGGGTCACTACTCACCAATACACTTCCAGCAGGTATGATAAAACAGGTTATGAAACTTACACAGTTTATTAAACCAGCGGTCCCCACAAGCACTACAACAGCTAAAATAATAGCCAATACTCACCTGTGGATGACCAACAATATGGAGATTCTGCAAGAACATTATACACAAGGTAGACAATCACTTTTAGCCGGGATAAATTCATTCAAACAAAGGGAATGGGAAATAGCCAACCATTGGGCCAGAAAAAGGTACCACAAAAAACTTAAAATAGAGGTTTTAAACAAAACAAAAAGTATTATTCTGGCCCACCTGAAAATGAGGTCTAATGCTAGCGGTGTTACTAATGGGGAAAATGTACCTTTTAGGATCAGTCCTCCCGAGCCTGGCAGACTTAATCCAGGTGGAACAGGGGATAAGGAACTACAGTTCCCAGAAGCACCTGATGGTGAGACCCTGACTCATAGGCCTTCTACAGGCCCAAGGTTAAATTGTACCTCACACAATTTCAGTGATGAGGTGATCAACAATTCTCTCAACCTGAGCATTGACAATGTTTTGCCTAATTTCACTCTTTTAGGTCCCCCTACCCCACAACCAAAAGTTTTGGAGGGTAGTACCGCTGCTAGGACAAACAAAATGATGAAGGGGCAGGTGAAGGGTATACATCTCCCACCTAGAACCCAGTCTGAGTCTTCCCCTCTTAAAATAGCAGCAGGGACCGAGGGACATAAATCGCAGTCTTTTAACAGGGAATCCGTAGAGGGGGCCTCCTCTGTTGCATCAGAGGAGGACTTTGTGGACCTAAGGAAGCCAAGCAAGGGGCGACCATGTGTACATCACAGTACAGGCCAGAAAGGCAAAGAATGGTCACTGAAGGTCCACAAACCTACGGTTTTTATGGATGATGGCAATTTAAGCCGAATTTCACAAATTACAGATCCCAATGTTCAGGTTGATGTCTTCCCAGGGGCAACCTTCCGAAATCTTTCACAGATCCTACAAAAATTATCTCCCCAGCCGGCAACAGATACAGTTGTGCTGGCAGCTGGAATTAACAATCGGGATCAGCACCCGAAAAAAACAGCAATTAAACAGCTACAGGAGCTCTGGAGGACAGCCAAAAGGACTTTTCCTAACGCTAGTATCCATACACCCCTTATCCACTTTTCAGATCTATTACCGGCAATACAACAAGACACTTTGTTAATAATTAATGACTATATTATGTGTCATGCAGACCCGCTGGATGAAATAAATAGCTTACAGTTCAAAGTGGATCCCAGAGATCCAATCTGCTGGACTAAGGACACAGCCCATAAAATTTTCGAATCTTGGTGTGAACA
Source organism: Paramormyrops kingsleyae (assembly GCF_048594095.1). Lineage (NCBI taxonomy): Eukaryota > Metazoa > Chordata > Actinopteri > Osteoglossiformes > Mormyridae > Paramormyrops > Paramormyrops kingsleyae. The sequence goes on along the minus strand of NC_132800.1, from coordinate 27,397,598 downwards.
GGTGACCCCTGTATCAATGGAAAGTACGGGCAGTCAATAGAATAATACAAACTAATGAAATTGTATGCATGGTTTGATTTATAATCAAAATTAACATCTATTTATTTAACAAGCACTTTTTATTGTACATTAGCACTTATTTTAATTGGACAGTGTAATATAAAGATTTCAATGTTTGTTTTCCTAAAGGTGGTTTTAGTTTCATTTTAAATTTAAATTAAATTTTAATTTCAATCAATTTATCTAAACATTTTAGACAATTATTTATAGTTTTAAATGTTTATTTTATTTAATTGTGAATAAGGGCACCTATTTATGCAGTTTAATTTCGATGGAGCTGGTTCACATGGTAAGAGCTATGGTCTTTTACAATAATGTCACTTACAGCAGGAGGATCAGTGACAATCAAGGAGTATAATAAATTACAAGTTATCACATAAAGTTTGAAATTCTTGACTCTTATTGAAAGCATAAATCCTCTTCTGTGTTCTTCCCCGGCCCCCCCCAAGTTCTTCTTTCTGTGGTTCTTCACCTTTAGAACCTATCTCTCCTTATCACAGGAACCCCCTTTCCTCTTAACCCCTTGACCCCCCTCTCCTTCTAACCCTAAGACCCCCTCTCCCCCTAACCCCCAGATTCCCTCTCTCTCCCTAACCCTAAGACCCCCTCTCTCTCCCTAACCCTAAGACCCCCTCTCTCTCCCTAATCCTAAGATTCCCTTTCCTTCCCTAACCCTAAGACCCCCTCTCTTTCCCTAACCCTAAGATCCCCTCTCTCTAACCCCAAGACCTTCCTTCTCTCTAACCCTAAGACCCCCCCTCTCTCTAACCCTAAGACCCCCCCTCTCTCTAACCCTAAGACCCCCCCTCTCTCTAACCCTAAGACCCCCCCTCTCTCTAACCCTAAGACCCCCCCTCTCTCTAACCCTAAGACCCCCCCTCTCTCTAACCCTAAGACCCCCCCTTTCTCTAACCCTAAGACCCCCCCTCTCCCTCACCCTAAGACCCCCCTCCCCCCTTTTTTTTTCTCTCTCTTTCTTGAGTCCCAAGTTACCCTTTATTTTCTGTTTTGACCATCTATAACTTGTACTTACCGGAACCTGTATTTTTAATATATATCCATCATTATTTCTTTTTAACTTACCTTTTAGTTGATTTTATTCTATACCTACCATTGGGGGACATAACATTGGGATCAGGTATACCACTGTCATTTTTGGATAATAATATAATAAATAAGACTGATTTATAATTAAAAATGTACTCACCTTTTTGATGTCTTGACTGCCAGATACTTACCTTCCAGGATTACAGTCATCTAGGTCGTTGTCTCCGCCGTCTCCGTCGTCTCCGTCGTCTTCGTCGTCTCCGTCGTCTCCGTTGTCTCCGTTGTCCCCGTCGTTATCACTATAATAGAAGTGTCATTTAGAATAACTCCCACCAAAGGGTCTCTCCCCCTTACAAAGATACAGCGAATATATTAAGACAAGGTATTAGTGCTGCCAGTGCACCATAAAACACTATATGTGTGAGCTTAAAACATTAATCTTTACTTTAACCTAACCTAGCCAGTGCCACTATGCCAGTCTAATCTAAAGCATACACACAGTAGGAGGAGAATAGAAGGATCAGGGGAGGGGTGTTAAGCTATATGTATGGCAAACAGGCCACTATCATTGGTCAGATTTAAAGTCACATGACAGTGACATCACAAACAGCTGCAGCTGCACAGTATTTAAAGAATGGGTTTCAAATGCCGGTTAGTTCAGTCTCCTGATGAAGCATCGACGATGCGAAACGTTGGGACTTTTTATTTCATGAGTTTTAAAGCTTCTTTGGAAGCAGTGTAGCCTTTTTATTTTTCTTTAATAAAGTATCTTCTTTTAACCAAAAAAACTATTCCAAACCAATCTGGGGAAGCTAAACAAGCATGGCCAAGGGACCATTAAGGAACCACCACTTCAGTGCCTAAGGACGTGGAGGACTACTCAAGGATTACCTGGACTATTGGGACTGAGTAAAACTTACCTGAGGATCCGGTAGCGTCTTGTTTCTCTCCAAAAGCAGCAAGGGACATCCAGTTCAAGGAGAAGGCCTAATCACAAGGCCTAGGCCTAGAAAAGGCCCACTCACCTTTGCTTTCCAGGGAGAACCAGACGACCCAGGGAAAAGCCACTGGAGTTGAATCCACACTGGACTGAGGTGGGATAGCAATTTTATTGTCATATATTGAAAGGATTGGTTTGCAAGGATGGTTTTAGAAGATGATGGTTATACTGTTTTAGCAGGGCTCATGGATAGGGATACCGGCAGTCATATAACCAACACAGCATTTACAGGCCTAGATAAACAGATTACTAAGGCCTATTTTAAATTAATTCAAACAACACATCACTTAATGACGGTGGAGGGGTCACTACTCACCAATACACTTCCAGCAGGTATGATAAAACAGGTTATGAAACTTACACAGTTTATTAAACCAGCGGTCCCCACAAGCACTACAACAGCTAAAATAATAGCCAATACTCACCTGTGGATGACCAACAATATGGAGATTCTGCAAGAACATTATACACAAGGTAGACAATCACTTTTAGCCGGGATAAATTCATTCAAACAAAGGGAATGGGAAATAGCCAACCATTGGGCCAGAAAAAGGTACCACAAAAAACTTAAAATAGAGGTTTTAAACAAAACAAAAAGTATTATTCTGGCCCACCTGAAAATGAGGTCTAATGCTAGCGGTGTTACTAATGGGGAAAATGTACCTTTTAGGATCAGTCCTCCCGAGCCTGGCAGACTTAATCCAGGTGGAACAGGGGATAAGGAACTACAGTTCCCAGAAGCACCTGATGGTGAGACCCTGACTCATAGGCCTTCTACAGGCCCAAGGTTAAATTGTACCTCACACAATTTCAGTGATGAGGTGATCAACAATTCTCTCAACCTGAGCATTGACAATGTTTTGCCTAATTTCACTCTTTTAGGTCCCCCTACCCCACAACCAAAAGTTTTGGAGGGTAGTACCGCTGCTAGGACAAACAAAATGATGAAGGGGCAGGTGAAGGGTATACATCTCCCACCTAGAACCCAGTCTGAGTCTTCCCCTCTTAAAATAGCAGCAGGGACCGAGGGACATAAATCGCAGTCTTTTAACAGGGAATCCGTAGAGGGGGCCTCCTCTGTTGCATCAGAGGAGGACTTTGTGGACCTAAGGAAGCCAAGCAAGGGGCGACCATGTGTACATCACAGTACAGGCCAGAAAGGCAAAGAATGGTCACTGAAGGTCCACAAACCTACGGTTTTTATGGATGATGGCAATTTAAGCCGAATTTCACAAATTACAGATCCCAATGTTCAGGTTGATGTCTTCCCAGGGGCAACCTTCCGAAATCTTTCACAGATCCTACAAAAATTATCTCCCCAGCCGGCAACAGATACAGTTGTGCTGGCAGCTGGAATTAACAATCGGGATCAGCACCCGAAAAAAACAGCAATTAAACAGCTACAGGAGCTCTGGAGGACAGCCAAAAGGACTTTTCCTAACGCTAGTATCCATACACCCCTTATCCACTTTTCAGATCTATTACCGGCAATACAACAAGACACTTTGTTAATAATTAATGACTATATTATGTGTCATGCAGACCCGCTGGATGAAATAAATAGCTTACAGTTCAAAGTGGATCCCAGAGATCCAATCTGCTGGACTAAGGACACAGCCCATAAAATTTTCGAATCTTGGTGTGAACAGGTGACCCCTGTATCAATGGAAAGTACGGGCAGTCAATAGAATAATACAAACTAATGAAATTGTATGCATGGTTTGATTTATAATCAAAATTAACATCTATTTATTTAACAAGCACTTTTTATTGTACATTAGCACTTATTTTAATTGGACAGTGTAATATAAAGATTTCAATGTTTGTTTTCCTAAAGGTGGTTTTAGTTTCATTTTAAATTTAAATTAAATTTTAATTTCAATCAATTTATCTAAACATTTTAGACAATTATTTATAGTTTTAAATGTTTATTTTATTTAATTGTGAATAAGGGCACCTATTTATGCAGTTTAATTTCGATGGAGCTGGTTCACATGGTAAGAGCTATGGTCTTTTACAATAATGTCACTTACAGCAGGAGGATCAGTGACAATCAAGGAGTATAATAAATTACAAGTTATCACATAAAGTTTGAAATTCTTGACTCTTATTGAAAGCATAAATCCTCTTCTGTGTTCTTCCCCGGCCCCCCCCAAGTTCTTCTTTCTGTGGTTCTTCACCTTTAGAACCTATCTCTCCTTATCACAGGAACCCCCTTTCCTCTTAACCCCTTGACCCCCCTCTCCTTCTAACCCTAAGACCCCCTCTCCCCCTAACCCCCAGATTCCCTCTCTCTCCCTAACCCTAAGACCCCCTCTCTCTCCCTAACCCTAAGACCCCCTCTCTCTCCCTAATCCTAAGATTCCCTTTCCTTCCCTAACCCTAAGACCCCCTCTCTTTCCCTAACCCTAAGATCCCCTCTCTCTAACCCCAAGACCTTCCTTCTCTCTAACCCTAAGACCCCCCCTCTCTCTAACCCTAAGACCCCCCCTCTCTCTAACCCTAAGACCCCCCCTCTCTCTAACCCTAAGACCCCCCCTCTCTCTAACCCTAAGACCCCCCCTCTCTCTAACCCTAAGACCCCCCCTCTCTCTAACCCTAAGACCCCCCCTTTCTCTAACCCTAAGACCCCCCCTCTCCCTCACCCTAAGACCCCCCTCCCCCCTTTTTTTTTCTCTCTCTTTCTTGAGTCCCAAGTTACCCTTTATTTTCTGTTTTGACCATCTATAACTTGTACTTACCGGAACCTGTATTTTTAATATATATCCATCATTATTTCTTTTTAACTTACCTTTTAGTTGATTTTATTCTATACCTACCATTGGGGGACATAACATTGGGATCAGGTATACCACTGTCATTTTTGGATAATAATATAATAAATAAGACTGATTTATAATTAAAAATGTACTCACCTTTTTGATGTCTTGACTGCCAGATACTTACCTTCCAGGATTACAGTCATCTAGGTCGTTGTCTCCGCCGTCTCCGTCGTCTCCGTCGTCTTCGTCGTCTCCGTCGTCTCCGTTGTCTCCGTTGTCCCCGTCGTTATCACTATAATAGAAGTGTCATTTAGAATAACTCCCACCAAAGGGTCTCTCCCCCTTACAAAGATACAGCGAATATATTAAGACAAGGTATTAGTGCTGCCAGTGCACCATAAAACACTATATGTGTGAGCTTAAAACATTAATCTTTACTTTAACCTAACCTAGCCAGTGCCACTATGCCAGTCTAATCTAAAGCATACACACAGTAGGAGGAGAATAGAAGGATCAGGGGAGGGGTGTTAAGCTATATGTATGGCAAACAGGCCACTATCATTGGTCAGATTTAAAGTCACATGACAGTGACATCACAAACAGCTGCAGCTGCACAGTATTTAAAGAATGGGTTTCAAATGCCGGTTAGTTCAGTCTCCTGATGAAGCATCGACGATGCGAAACGTTGGGACTTTTTATTTCATGAGTTTTAAAGCTTCTTTGGAAGCAGTGTAGCCTTTTTATTTTTCTTTAATAAAGTATCTTCTTTTAACCAAAAAAACTATTCCAAACCAATCTGGGGAAGCTAAACAAGCATGGCCAAGGGACCATTAAGGAACCACCACTTCAGTGCCTAAGGACGTGGAGGACTACTCAAGGATTACCTGGACTATTGGGACTGAGTAAAACTTACCTGAGGATCCGGTAGCGTCTTGTTTCTCTCCAAAAGCAGCAAGGGACATCCAGTTCAAGGAGAAGGCCTAATCACAAGGCCTAGGCCTAGAAAAGGCCCACTCACCTTTGCTTTCCAGGGAGAACCAGACGACCCAGGGAAAAGCCACTGGAGTTGAATCCACACTGGACTGAGGTGGGATAGCAATTTTATTGTCATATATTGAAAGGATTGGTTTGCAAGGATGGTTTTAGAAGATGATGGTTATACTGTTTTAGCAGGGCTCATGGATAGGGATACCGGCAGTCATATAACCAACACAGCATTTACAGGCCTAGATAAACAGATTACTAAGGCCTATTTTAAATTAATTCAAACAACACATCACTTAATGACGGTGGAGGGGTTACTACTCACCAATACACTTCCAGCAGGTATGATAAAACAGGTTATGAAACTTACACAGTTTATTAAACCAGCGGTCCCCACAAGCACTACAACAGCTAAAATAATAGCCAATACTCACCTGTGGATGACCAACAATATGGAGATTCTGCAAGAACATTATACACAAGGTAGACAATCACTTTTAGCCGGGATAAATTCATTCAAACAAAGGGAATGGGAAATAGCCAACCATTGGGCCAGAAAAAGGTACCACAAAAAACTTAAAATAGAGGTTTTAAACAAAACAAAAAGTATTATTCTGGCCCACCTGAAAATGAGGTCTAATGCTAGCGGTGTTACTAATGGGGAAAATGTACCTTTTAGGATCAGTCCTCCCGAGCCTGGCAGACTTAATCCAGGTGGAACAGGGGATAAGGAACTACAGTTCCCAGAAGCACCTGATGGTGAGACCCTGACTCATAGGCCTTCTACAGGCCCAAGGTTAAATTGTACCTCACACAATTTCAGTGATGAGGTGATCAACAATTCTCTCAACCTGAGCATTGACAATGTTTTGCCTAATTTCACTCTTTTAGGTCCCCCTACCCCACAACCAAAAGTTTTGGAGGGTAGTACCGCTGCTAGGACAAACAAAATGATGAAGGGGCAGGTGAAGGGTATACATCTCCCACCTAGAACCCAGTCTGAGTCTTCCCCTCTTAAAATAGCAGCAGGGACCGAGGGACATAAATCGCAGTCTTTTAACAGGGAATCCGTAGAGGGGGCCTCCTCTGTTGCATCAGAGGAGGACTTTGTGGACCTAAGGAAGCCAAGCAAGGGGCGACCATGTGTACATCACAGTACAGGCCAGAAAGGCAAAGAATGGTCACTGAAGGTCCACAAACCTACGGTTTTTATGGATGATGGCAATTTAAGCCGAATTTCACAAATTACAGATCCCAATGTTCAGGTTGATGTCTTCCCAGGGGCAACCTTCCGAAATCTTTCACAGATCCTACAAAAATTATCTCCCCAGCCGGCAACAGATACAGTTGTGCTGGCAGCTGGAATTAACAATCGGGATCAGCACCCGAAAAAAACAGCAATTAAACAGCTACAGGAGCTCTGGAGGACAGCCAAAAGGACTTTTCCTAACGCTAGTATCCATACACCCCTTATCCACTTTTCAGATCTATTACCGGCAATACAACAAGACACTTTGTTAATAATTAATGACTATATTATGTGTCATGCAGACCCGCTGGATGAAATAAATAGCTTACAGTTCAAAGTGGATCCCAGAGATCCAATCTGCTGGACTAAGGACACAGCCCATAAAATTTTCGAATCTTGGTGTGAACAGGTGACCCCTGTATCAATGGAAAGTACGGGCAGTCAATAGAATAATACAAACTAATGAAATTGTATGCATGGTTTGATTTATAATCAAAATTAACATCTATTTATTTAACAAGCACTTTTTATTGTACATTAGCACTTATTTTAATTGGACAGTGTAATATAAAGATTTCAATGTTTGTTTTCCTAAAGGTGGTTTTAGTTTCATTTTAAATTTAAATTAAATTTTAATTTCAATCAATTTATCTAAACATTTTAGACAATTATTTATAGTTTTAAATGTTTATTTTATTTAATTGTGAATAAGGGCACCTATTTATGCAGTTTAATTTCGATGGAGCTGGTTCACATGGTAAGAGCTATGGTCTTTTACAATAATGTCACTTACAGCAGGAGGATCAGTGACAATCAAGGAGTATAATAAATTACAAGTTATCACATAAAGTTTGAAATTCTTGACTCTTATTGAAAGCATAAATCCTCTTCTGTGTTCTTCCCCGGCCCCCCCCAAGTTCTTCTTTCTGTGGTTCTTCACCTTTAGAACCTATCTCTCCTTATCACAGGAACCCCCTTTCCTCTTAACCCCTTGACCCCCCTCTCCTTCTAACCCTAAGACCCCCTCTCCCCCTAACCCCCAGATTCCCTCTCTCTCCCTAACCCTAAGACCCCCTCTCTCTCCCTAACCCTAAGACCCCCTCTCTCTCCCTAATCCTAAGATTCCCTTTCCTTCCCTAACCCTAAGACCCCCTCTCTTTCCCTAACCCTAAGATCCCCTCTCTCTAACCCCAAGACCTTCCTTCTCTCTAACCCTAAGACCCCCCCTCTCTCTAACCCTAAGACCCCCCCTCTCTCTAACCCTAAGACCCCCCCTCTCTCTAACCCTAAGACCCCCCCTCTCTCTAACCCTAAGACCCCCCCTCTCTCTAACCCTAAGACCCCCCCTCTCTCTAACCCTAAGACCCCCCCTTTCTCTAACCCTAAGACCCCCCCTCTCCCTCACCCTAAGACCCCCCTCCCCCCTTTTTTTTTTTCTCTCTCTTTCTTGAGTCCCAAGTTACCCTTTATTTTCTGTTTTGACCATCTATAACTTGTACTTACCGGAACCTGTATTTTTAATATATATCCATCATTATTTCTTTTTAACTTACCTTTTAGTTGATTTTATTCTATACCTACCATTGGGGGACATAACATTGGGATCAGGTATACCACTGTCATTTTTGGATAATAATATAATAAATAAGACTGATTTATAATTAAAAATGTACTCACCTTTTTGATGTCTTGACTGCCAGATACTTACCTTCCAGGATTACAGTCATCTAGGTCGTTGTCTCCGCCGTCTCCGTCGTCTCCGTCGTCTTCGTCGTCTCCGTCGTCTCCGTTGTCTCCGTTGTCCCCGTCGTTATCACTATAATAGAAGTGTCATTTAGAATAACTCCCACCAAAGGGTCTCTCCCCCTTACAAAGATACAGCGAATATATTAAGACAAGGTATTAGTGCTGCCAGTGCACCATAAAACACTATATGTGTGAGCTTAAAACATTAATCTTTACTTTAACCTAACCTAGCCAGTGCCACTATGCCAGTCTAATCTAAAGCATACACACAGTAGGAGGAGAATAGAAGGATCAGGGGAGGGGTGTTAAGCTATATGTATGGCAAACAGGCCACTATCATTGGTCAGATTTAAAGTCACATGACAGTGACATCACAAACAGCTGCAGCTGCACAGTATTTAAAGAATGGGTTTCAAATGCCGGTTAGTTCAGTCTCCTGATGAAGCATCGACGATGCGAAACGTTGGGACTTTTTATTTCATGAGTTTTAAAGCTTCTTTGGAAGCAGTGTAGCCTTTTTATTTTTCTTTAATAAAGTATCTTCTTTTAACCAAAAAAACTATTCCAAACCAATCTGGGGAAGCTAAACAAGCATGGCCAAGGGACCATTAAGGAACCACCACTTCAGTGCCTAAGGACGTGGAGGACTACTCAAGGATTACCTGGACTATTGGGACTGAGTAAAACTTACCTGAGGATCCGGTAGCGTCTTGTTTCTCTCCAAAAGCAGCAAGGGACATCCAGTTCAAGGAGAAGGCCTAATCACAAGGCCTAGGCCTAGAAAAGGCCCACTCACCTTTGCTTTCCAGGGAGAACCAGACGACCCAGGGAAAAGCCACTGGAGTTGAATCCACACTGGACTGAGGTGGGATAGCAATTTTATTGTCATATATTGAAAGGATTGGTTTGCAAGGATGGTTTTAGAAGATGATGGTTATACTGTTTTAGCAGGGCTCATGGATAGGGATACCGGCAGTCATATAACCAACACAGCATTTACAGGCCTAGATAAACAGATTACTAAGGCCTATTTTAAATTAATTCAAACAACACATCACTTAATGACGGTGGAGGGGTCACTACTCACCAATACACTTCCAGCAGGTATGATAAAACAGGTTATGAAACTTACACAGTTTATTAAACCAGCGGTCCCCACAAGCACTACAACAGCTAAAATAATAGCCAATACTCACCTGTGGATGACCAACAATATGGAGATTCTGCAAGAACATTATACACAAGGTAGACAATCACTTTTAGCCGGGATAAATTCATTCAAACAAAGGGAATGGGAAATAGCCAACCATTGGGCCAGAAAAAGGTACCACAAAAAACTTAAAATAGAGGTTTTAAACAAAACAAAAAGTATTATTCTGGCCCACCTGAAAATGAGGTCTAATGCTAGCGGTGTTACTAATGGGGAAAATGTACCTTTTAGGATCAGTCCTCCCGAGCCTGGCAGACTTAATCCAGGTGGAACAGGGGATAAGGAACTACAGTTCCCAGAAGCACCTGATGGTGAGACCCTGACTCATAGGCCTTCTACAGGCCCAAGGTTAAATTGTACCTCACACAATTTCAGTGATGAGGTGATCAACAATTCTCTCAACCTGAGCATTGACAATGTTTTGCCTAATTTCACTCTTTTAGGTCCCCCTACCCCACAACCAAAAGTTTTGGAGGGTAGTACCGCTGCTAGGACAAACAAAATGATGAAGGGGCAGGTGAAGGGTATACATCTCCCACCTAGAACCCAGTCTGAGTCTTCCCCTCTTAAAATAGCAGCAGGGACCGAGGGACATAAATCGCAGTCTTTTAACAGGGAATCCGTAGAGGGGGCCTCCTCTGTTGCATCAGAGGAGGACTTTGTGGACCTAAGGAAGCCAAGCAAGGGGCGACCATGTGTACATCACAGTACAGGCCAGAAAGGCAAAGAATGGTCACTGAAGGTCCACAAACCTACGGTTTTTATGGATGATGGCAATTTAAGCCGAATTTCACAAATTACAGATCCCAATGTTCAGGTTGATGTCTTCCCAGGGGCAACCTTCCGAAATCTTTCACAGATCCTACAAAAATTATCTCCCCAGCCGGCAACAGATACAGTTGTGCTGGCAGCTGGAATTAACAATCGGGATCAGCACCCGAAAAAAACAGCAATTAAACAGCTACAGGAGCTCTGGAGGACAGCCAAAAGGACTTTTCCTAACGCTAGTATCCATACACCCCTTATCCACTTTTCAGATCTATTACCGGCAATACAACAAGACACTTTGTTAATAATTAATGACTATATTATGTGTCATGCAGACCCGCTGGATGAAATAAATAGCTTACAGTTCAAAGTGGATCCCAGAGATCCAATCTGCTGGACTAAGGACACAGCCCATAAAATTTTCGAATCTTGGTGTGAACAGGTGACCCCTGTATCAATGGAAAGTACGGGCAGTCAATAGAATAATACAAACTAATGAAATTGTATGCATGGTTTGATTTATAATCAAAATTAACATCTATTTATTTAACAAGCACTTTTTATTGTACATTAGCACTTATTTTAATTGGACAGTGTAATATAAAGATTTCAATGTTTGTTTTCCTAAAGGTGGTTTTAGTTTCATTTTAAATTTAAATTAAATTTTAATTTCAATCAATTTATCTAAACATTTTAGACAATTATTTATAGTTTTAAATGTTTATTTTATTTAATTGTGAATAAGGGCACCTATTTATGCAGTTTAATTTCGATGGAGCTGGTTCACATGGTAAGAGCTATGGTCTTTTACAATAATGTCACTTACAGCAGGAGGATCAGTGACAATCAAGGAGTATAATAAATTACAAGTTATCACATAAAGTTTGAAATTCTTGACTCTTATTGAAAGCATAAATCCTCTTCTGTGTTCTTCCCCGGCCCCCCCCAAGTTCTTCTTTCTGTGGTTCTTCACCTTTAGAACCTATCTCTCCTTATCACAGGAACCCCCTTTCCTCTTAACCCCTTGACCCCCCTCTCCTTCTAACCCTAAGACCCCCTCTCCCCCTAACCCCCAGATTCCCTCTCTCTCCCTAACCCTAAGACCCCCTCTCTCTCCCTAACCCTAAGACCCCCTCTCTCTCCCTAATCCTAAGATTCCCTTTCCTTCCCTAACCCTAAGACCCCCTCTCTTTCCCTAACCCTAAGATCCCCTCTCTCTAACCCCAAGACCTTCCTTCTCTCTAACCCTAAGACCCCCCCTCTCTCTAACCCTAAGACCCCCCCTCTCTCTAACCCTAAGACCCCCCCTCTCTCTAACCCTAAGACCCCCCCTCTCTCTAACCCTAAGACCCCCCCTCTCTCTAACCCTAAGACCCCCCCTCTCTCTAACCCTAAGACCCCCCCTTTCTCTAACCCTAAGACCCCCCCTCTCCCTCACCCTAAGACCCCCCTCCCCCCTTTTTTTTTCTCTCTCTTTCTTGAGTCCCAAGTTACCCTTTATTTTCTGTTTTGACCATCTATAACTTGTACTTACCGGAACCTGTATTTTTAATATATATCCATCATTATTTCTTTTTAACTTACCTTTTAGTTGATTTTATTCTATACCTACCATTGGGGGACATAACATTGGGATCAGGTATACCACTGTCATTTTTGGATAATAATATAATAAATAAGACTGATTTATAATTAAAAATGTACTCACCTTTTTGATGTCTTGACTGCCAGATACTTACCTTCCAGGATTACAGTCATCTAGGTCGTTGTCTCCGCCGTCTCCGTCGTCTCCGTCGTCTTCGTCGTCTCCGTCGTCTCCGTTGTCTCCGTTGTCCCCGTCGTTATCACTATAATAGAAGTGTCATTTAGAATAACTCCCACCAAAGGGTCTCTCCCCCTTACAAAGATACAGCGAATATATTAAGACAAGGTATTAGTGCTGCCAGTGCACCATAAAACACTATATGTGTGAGCTTAAAACATTAATCTTTACTTTAACCTAACCTAGCCAGTGCCACTATGCCAGTCTAATCTAAAGCATACACACAGTAGGAGGAGAATAGAAGGATCAGGGGAGGGGTGTTAAGCTATATGTATGGCAAACAGGCCACTATCATTGGTCAGATTTAAAGTCACATGACAGTGACATCACAAACAGCTGCAGCTGCACAGTATTTAAAGAATGGGTTTCAAATGCCGGTTAGTTCAGTCTCCTGATGAAGCATCGACGATGCGAAACGTTGGGACTTTTTATTTCATGAGTTTTAAAGCTTCTTTGGAAGCAGTGTAGCCTTTTTATTTTTCTTTAATAAAGTATCTTCTTTTAACCAAAAAAACTATTCCAAACCAATCTGGGGAAGCTAAACAAGCATGGCCAAGGGACCATTAAGGAACCACCACTTCAGTGCCTAAGGACGTGGAGGACTACTCAAGGATTACCTGGACTATTGGGACTGAGTAAAACTTACCTGAGGATCCGGTAGCGTCTTGTTTCTCTCCAAAAGCAGCAAGGGACATCCAGTTCAAGGAGAAGGCCTAATCACAAGGCCTAGGCCTAGAAAAGGCCCACTCACCTTTGCTTTCCAGGGAGAACCAGACGACCCAGGGAAAAGCCACTGGAGTTGAATCCACACTGGACTGAGGTGGGATAGCAATTTTATTGTCATATATTGAAAGGATTGGTTTGCAAGGATGGTTTTAGAAGATGATGGTTATACTGTTTTAGCAGGGCTCATGGATAGGGATACCGGCAGTCATATAACCAACACAGCATTTACAGGCCTAGATAAACAGATTACTAAGGCCTATTTTAAATTAATTCAAACAACACATCACTTAATGACGGTGGAGGGGTCACTACTCACCAATACACTTCCAGCAGGTATGATAAAACAGGTTATGAAACTTACACAGTTTATTAAACCAGCGGTCCCCACAAGCACTACAACAGCTAAAATAATAGCCAATACTCACCTGTGGATGACCAACAATATGGAGATTCTGCAAGAACATTATACACAAGGTAGACAATCACTTTTAGCCGGGATAAATTCATTCAAACAAAGGGAATGGGAAATAGCCAACCATTGGGCCAGAAAAAGGTACCACAAAAAACTTAAAATAGAGGTTTTAAACAAAACAAAAAGTATTATTCTGGCCCACCTGAAAATGAGGTCTAATGCTAGCGGTGTTACTAATGGGGAAAATGTACCTTTTAGGATCAGTCCTCCCGAGCCTGGCAGACTTAATCCAGGTGGAACAGGGGATAAGGAACTACAGTTCCCAGAAGCACCTGATGGTGAGACCCTGACTCATAGGCCTTCTACAGGCCCAAGGTTAAATTGTACCTCACACAATTTCAGTGATGAGGTGATCAACAATTCTCTCAACCTGAGCATTGACAATGTTTTGCCTAATTTCACTCTTTTAGGTCCCCCTACCCCACAACCAAAAGTTTTGGAGGGTAGTACCGCTGCTAGGACAAACAAAATGATGAAGGGGCAGGTGAAGGGTATACATCTCCCACCTAGAACCCAGTCTGAGTCTTCCCCTCTTAAAATAGCAGCAGGGACCGAGGGACATAAATCGCAGTCTTTTAACAGGGAATCCGTAGAGGGGGCCTCCTCTGTTGCATCAGAGGAGGACTTTGTGGACCTAAGGAAGCCAAGCAAGGGGCGACCATGTGTACATCACAGTACAGGCCAGAAAGGCAAAGAATGGTCACTGAAGGTCCACAAACCTACGGTTTTTATGGATGATGGCAATTTAAGCCGAATTTCACAAATTACAGATCCCAATGTTCAGGTTGATGTCTTCCCAGGGGCAACCTTCCGAAATCTTTCACAGATCCTACAAAAATTATCTCCCCAGCCGGCAACAGATACAGTTGTGCTGGCAGCTGGAATTAACAATCGGGATCAGCACCCGAAAAAAACAGCAATTAAACAGCTACAGGAGCTCTGGAGGACAGCCAAAAGGACTTTTCCTAACGCTAGTATCCATACACCCCTTATCCACTTTTCAGATCTATTACCGGCAATACAACAAGACACTTTGTTAATAATTAATGACTATATTATGTGTCATGCAGACCCGCTGGATGAAATAAATAGCTTACAGTTCAAAGTGGATCCCAGAGATCCAATCTGCTGGACTAAGGACACAGCCCATAAAATTTTCGAATCTTGGTGTGAACAGGTGACCCCTGTATCAATGGAAAGTACGGGCAGTCAATAGAATAATACAAACTAATGAAATTGTATGCATGGTTTGATTTATAATCAAAATTAACATCTATTTATTTAACAAGCACTTTTTATTGTACATTAGCACTTATTTTAATTGGACAGTGTAATATAAAGATTTCAATGTTTGTTTTCCTAAAGGTGGTTTTAGTTTCATTTTAAATTTAAATTAAATTTTAATTTCAATCAATTTATCTAAACATTTTAGACAATTATTTATAGTTTTAAATGTTTATTTTATTTAATTGTGAATAAGGGCACCTATTTATGCAGTTTAATTTCGATGGAGCTGGTTCACATGGTAAGAGCTATGGTCTTTTACAATAATGTCACTTACAGCAGGAGGATCAGTGACAATCAAGGAGTATAATAAATTACAAGTTATCACATAAAGTTTGAAATTCTTGACTCTTATTGAAAGCATAAATCCTCTTCTGTGTTCTTCCCCGGCCCCCCCCAAGTTCTTCTTTCTGTGGTTCTTCACCTTTAGAACCTATCTCTCCTTATCACAGGAACCCCCTTTCCTCTTAACCCCTTGACCCCCCTCTCCTTCTAACCCTAAGACCCCCTCTCCCCCTAACCCCCAGATTCCCTCTCTCTCCCTAACCCTAAGACCCCCTCTCTCTCCCTAACCCTAAGACCCCCTCTCTCTCCCTAATCCTAAGATTCCCTTTCCTTCCCTAACCCTAAGACCCCCTCTCTTTCCCTAACCCTAAGATCCCCTCTCTCTAACCCCAAGACCTTCCTTCTCTCTAACCCTAAGACCCCCCCTCTCTCTAACCCTAAGACCCCCCCTCTCTCTAACCCTAAGACCCCCCCTCTCTCTAACCCTAAGACCCCCCCTCTCTCTAACCCTAAGACCCCCCCTCTCTCTAACCCTAAGACCCCCCCTCTCTCTAACCCTAAGACCCCCCCTTTCTCTAACCCTAAGACCCCCCCTCTCCCTCACCCTAAGACCCCCCTCCCCCCTTTTTTTTTCTCTCTCTTTCTTGAGTCCCAAGTTACCCTTTATTTTCTGTTTTGACCATCTATAACTTGTACTTACCGGAACCTGTATTTTTAATATATATCCATCATTATTTCTTTTTAACTTACCTTTTAGTTGATTTTATTCTATACCTACCATTGGGGGACATAACATTGGGATCAGGTATACCACTGTCATTTTTGGATAATAATATAATAAATAAGACTGATTTATAATTAAAAATGTACTCACCTTTTTGATGTCTTGACTGCCAGATACTTACCTTCCAGGATTACAGTCATCTAGGTCGTTGTCTCCGCCGTCTCCGTCGTCTCCGTCGTCTTCGTCGTCTCCGTCGTCTCCGTTGTCTCCGTTGTCCCCGTCGTTATCACTATAATAGAAGTGTCATTTAGAATAACTCCCACCAAAGGGTCTCTCCCCCTTACAAAGATACAGCGAATATATTAAGACAAGGTATTAGTGCTGCCAGTGCACCATAAAACACTATATGTGTGAGCTTAAAACATTAATCTTTACTTTAACCTAACCTAGCCAGTGCCACTATGCCAGTCTAATCTAAAGCATACACACAGTAGGAGGAGAATAGAAGGATCAGGGGAGGGGTGTTAAGCTATATGTATGGCAAACAGGCCACTATCATTGGTCAGATTTAAAGTCACATGACAGTGACATCACAAACAGCTGCAGCTGCACAGTATTTAAAGAATGGGTTTCAAATGCCGGTTAGTTCAGTCTCCTGATGAAGCATCGACGATGCGAAACGTTGGGACTTTTTATTTCATGAGTTTTAAAGCTTCTTTGGAAGCAGTGTAGCCTTTTTATTTTTCTTTAATAAAGTATCTTCTTTTAACCAAAAAAACTATTCCAAACCAATCTGGGGAAGCTAAACAAGCATGGCCAAGGGACCATTAAGGAACCACCACTTCAGTGCCTAAGGACGTGGAGGACTACTCAAGGATTACCTGGACTATTGGGACTGAGTAAAACTTACCTGAGGATCCGGTAGCGTCTTGTTTCTCTCCAAAAGCAGCAAGGGACATCCAGTTCAAGGAGAAGGCCTAATCACAAGGCCTAGGCCTAGAAAAGGCCCACTCACCTTTGCTTTCCAGGGAGAACCAGACGACCCAGGGAAAAGCCACTGGAGTTGAATCCACACTGGACTGAGGTGGGATAGCAATTTTATTGTCATATATTGAAAGGATTGGTTTGCAAGGATGGTTTTAGAAGATGATGGTTATACTGTTTTAGCAGGGCTCATGGATAGGGATACCGGCAGTCATATAACCAACACAGCATTTACAGGCCTAGATAAACAGATTACTAAGGCCTATTTTAAATTAATTCAAACAACACATCACTTAATGACGGTGGAGGGGTCACTACTCACCAATACACTTCCAGCAGGTATGATAAAACAGGTTATGAAACTTACACAGTTTATTAAACCAGCGGTCCCCACAAGCACTACAACAGCTAAAATAATAGCCAATACTCACCTGTGGATGACCAACAATATGGAGATTCTGCAAGAACATTATACACAAGGTAGACAATCACTTTTAGCCGGGATAAATTCATTCAAACAAAGGGAATGGGAAATAGCCAACCATTGGGCCAGAAAAAGGTACCACAAAAAACTTAAAATAGAGGTTTTAAACAAAACAAAAAGTATTATTCTGGCCCACCTGAAAATGAGGTCTAATGCTAGCGGTGTTACTAATGGGGAAAATGTACCTTTTAGGATCAGTCCTCCCGAGCCTGGCAGACTTAATCCAGGTGGAACAGGGGATAAGGAACTACAGTTCCCAGAAGCACCTGATGGTGAGACCCTGACTCATAGGCCTTCTACAGGCCCAAGGTTAAATTGTACCTCACACAATTTCAGTGATGAGGTGATCAACAATTCTCTCAACCTGAGCATTGACAATGTTTTGCCTAATTTCACTCTTTTAGGTCCCCCTACCCCACAACCAAAAGTTTTGGAGGGTAGTACCGCTGCTAGGACAAACAAAATGATGAAGGGGCAGGTGAAGGGTATACATCTCCCACCTAGAACCCAGTCTGAGTCTTCCCCTCTTAAAATAGCAGCAGGGACCGAGGGACATAAATCGCAGTCTTTTAACAGGGAATCCGTAGAGGGGGCCTCCTCTGTTGCATCAGAGGAGGACTTTGTGGACCTAAGGAAGCCAAGCAAGGGGCGACCATGTGTACATCACAGTACAGGCCAGAAAGGCAAAGAATGGTCACTGAAGGTCCACAAACCTACGGTTTTTATGGATGATGGCAATTTAAGCCGAATTTCACAAATTACAGATCCCAATGTTCAGGTTGATGTCTTCCCAGGGGCAACCTTCCGAAATCTTTCACAGATCCTACAAAAATTATCTCCCCAGCCGGCAACAGATACAGTTGTGCTGGCAGCTGGAATTAACAATCGGGATCAGCACCCGAAAAAAACAGCAATTAAACAGCTACAGGAGCTCTGGAGGACAGCCAAAAGGACTTTTCCTAACGCTAGTATCCATACACCCCTTATCCACTTTTCAGATCTATTACCGGCAATACAACAAGACACTTTGTTAATAATTAATGACTATATTATGTGTCATGCAGACCCGCTGGATGAAATAAATAGCTTACAGTTCAAAGTGGATCCCAGAGATCCAATCTGCTGGACTAAGGACACAGCCCATAAAATTTTCGAATCTTGGTGTGAACAGGTGACCCCTGTATCAATGGAAAGTACGGGCAGTCAATAGAATAATACAAACTAATGAAATTGTATGCATGGTTTGATTTATAATCAAAATTAACATCTATTTATTTAACAAGCACTTTTTATTGTACATTAGCACTTATTTTAATTGGACAGTGTAATATAAAGATTTCAATGTTTGTTTTCCTAAAGGTGGTTTTAGTTTCATTTTAAATTTAAATTAAATTTTAATTTCAATCAATTTATCTAAACATTTTAGACAATTATTTATAGTTTTAAATGTTTATTTTATTTAATTGTGAATAAGGGCACCTATTTATGCAGTTTAATTTCGATGGAGCTGGTTCACATGGTAAGAGCTATGGTCTTTTACAATAATGTCACTTACAGCAGGAGGATCAGTGACAATCAAGGAGTATAATAAATTACAAGTTATCACATAAAGTTTGAAATTCTTGACTCTTATTGAAAGCATAAATCCTCTTCTGTGTTCTTCCCCGGCCCCCCCCAAGTTCTTCTTTCTGTGGTTCTTCACCTTTAGAACCTATCTCTCCTTATCACAGGAACCCCCTTTCCTCTTAACCCCTTGACCCCCCTCTCCTTCTAACCCTAAGACCCCCTCTCCCCCTAACCCCCAGATTCCCTCTCTCTCCCTAACCCTAAGACCCCCTCTCTCTCCCTAACCCTAAGACCCCCTCTCTCTCCCTAATCCTAAGATTCCCTTTCCTTCCCTAACCCTAAGACCCCCTCTCTTTCCCTAACCCTAAGATCCCCTCTCTCTAACCCCAAGACCTTCCTTCTCTCTAACCCTAAGACCCCCCCTCTCTCTAACCCTAAGACCCCCCCTCTCTCTAACCCTAAGACCCCCCCTCTCTCTAACCCTAAGACCCCCCCTCTCTCTAACCCTAAGACCCCCCCTCTCTCTAACCCTAAGACCCCCCCTCTCTCTAACCCTAAGACCCCCCCTTTCTCTAACCCTAAGACCCCCCCTCTCCCTCACCCTAAGACCCCCCTCCCCCCTTTTTTTTTCTCTCTCTTTCTTGAGTCCCAAGTTACCCTTTATTTTCTGTTTTGACCATCTATAACTTGTACTTACCGGAACCTGTATTTTTAATATATATCCATCATTATTTCTTTTTAACTTACCTTTTAGTTGATTTTATTCTATACCTACCATTGGGGGACATAACATTGGGATCAGGTATACCACTGTCATTTTTGGATAATAATATAATAAATAAGACTGATTTATAATTAAAAATGTACTCACCTTTTTGATGTCTTGACTGCCAGATACTTACCTTCCAGGATTACAGTCATCTAGGTCGTTGTCTCCGCCGTCTCCGTCGTCTCCGTCGTCTTCGTCGTCTCCGTCGTCTCCGTTGTCTCCGTTGTCCCCGTCGTTATCACTATAATAGAAGTGTCATTTAGAATAACTCCCACCAAAGGGTCTCTCCCCCTTACAAAGATACAGCGAATATATTAAGACAAGGTATTAGTGCTGCCAGTGCACCATAAAACACTATATGTGTGAGCTTAAAACATTAATCTTTACTTTAACCTAACCCTAACCCTAACCCTAACCCTAACCCTAACCCTAACCCCCTAACCCTAACCCTAACCCTAACCCTAACCCTAACCCCCTAACCCTAACCCTAACCCTAACCCTAACCCTAACCCTAACCCTAACCCCCTAACCCTAACCCTAACCCTAACCCTAACCCTAACCCTAACCCTAACCCCCTAACCCTAACCCTAACCCTAACCCTAACCCTAACCCTAACCCTAACCCCCTAACCCTAACCCTAACCCCCTAACCCTAACCCTAACCCTAACCCTAACCCTAACCCCCTAACCCTAACCCTAACCCTAACCCTAACCCTAACCCTAACCCTAACCCCTAACCCTAACCCTAACCCTAACCCTAACCCTAACCCCTAACCCTAACCCTAACCCTAACCCTAACCCTAACCCTAACCCTAACCCCAATCCACACCCCCTACCCCCAAAAATACCCCCATGTCTAACCTTCATTTTCCCCTAACCCTAACCCTAACCCTAACCCTAACCCTAACCCTAACCCCTAACCCTAACCCTAACCCTAACCCTAACCCTAACCCTAACCCCTAACCCTAACCCTAACCCTAACCCTAACCTTATTTCATGAAACTCCTCACAGTGTTATTTACCTTAGCATTTTACCCCCATCGGCGTCCTTTACCTATTGGGGAGAGAATAAAAGAGCACATTATAGTCACTTGTTGACTTCTTTTTAGTTACACTGCTCTGATTTAAGTTTACCTAATTATTATTTTAATTAGTAATAATCATTACTTACCTGGGGAAGCCCAGAGGAACATACTTACCTTTTTGTTGACCTGTTGAGGAGAGAGAGAGAAAAACATATTACAGTCATTGACTACTGATTTAAGTTTCCCATTTTCATTAGTATAATTTACTTACCTGCTTACCCGAAACTATGCCACTCTTTGACAGTGAGGGATGGACGGTGGTGACACGCCGACATAGGCGTCCTAGACAAAGCCCAGATAGGGCCTTCTTCCATCCGCATGGACAGAATTATTATCCCACGCAGCAAGGAGCAAGGCTCTCCTATGCAGACGTGGTTAGATGTGGTGCAGACATAAGGAGCACCCATACTTACCGTCGTGATCCTCTATGGTCAAATGGACCACAATTTTTTGAACCGCGGGTCCAACTAGGACCCGCTAAACTTACTGCCCGGAGGGCGCTGCCTGACACAAGGCCTAACACTAGGCAATTAGGAGATTGGAGGGATGGGATCATGTACCCGAAAAGAAAAAGAATAATTAGGCATGATAGTAAACCACAGCATCCCCATAACCCAGAATTTATCCGTAGGACTAGATGCATCCTTAAACTTATCAAAATCACTCATCACCGGTTTAATATTGTAGGGGACCCACCCCCTGCTATTAACAAATTGCAAAAATTCTTAGGCGCAGTTATCAAGCCCGCCCTGCCCAACCCTGACACACAAGGCCTTATTAAAGACAATGCCCGGAAGTGGGCTGATGCCACCATGGCACTCCTTGATCAGCATTATCGCAATGCATTAGAGGCCCTTATGCTTGAGATTTGTGATTTCCCTCCCCAGGACTGGGAGGACTGCTTCCATCTAGCTTGTAGATGGGCCAGAAGGGACATGGGTAGGAGGCTCACGCAGTTTACGTGCGATGACGTTCTTGACACATTACAGGATGTATGGCCTACTCCAGATGAGGATCCCATACCTAACGCAGAGGACCCAGTCTCCCGGAATAGCTCACAGCCGTCCTCCCCCATACGAGGGAGAGATGACAGCATGGTGGACACTGGGACTATGGCGCAGGTGGAGAGGAGTCCATGGTCCCAGGTCACAACACCTGACCCTGAAACAGAGAGGCCACAGACATTAATTTGTAGCACTATAGACCTGGCAGGTGAAACATCCCCTGAGTTAGGGGACCCCATGGAGAGCCCCCTGGATACTCTCCTGGGCCTCCTTATTCCCTCCTCAGGGGCCCAATCTCAGGTCCAGGACGTTCCCCCAAAGGTGCAGGTCACCCCTAAAGGCCCACGGAAGGCCACACATACTTACCTGGATGCTGACCAGGACCCAATCCTGGTTGGAGTTCAAGGGGGCACCGGCCGGACCAACCCTACAAAAGTGCAAAACACCAACCTTAGTCCGTCTCTGGTTACAAGCCTTAGAGAGGCCAGACAGACCAGGCTTAGCAACATTGCTGGTTATATCACGCCACCTACATCGCTAGACAGTGATCATTACAGGGCTCCTGCACAGGCCTGCCAGGCCATCAGGCCTAGTGTCATCACGCCACCTCCGGTGCAGACGGACACTTTGAAGGGCAGGCTCAGACGCCAGACAACTGGGTCTGAGGTCATACCCAATTTGTTAGGCCGAACACGGCTTTCTAAAAGGACAGATGGGAGGAAGTTAGATAGGCCTTAAAGATCAGAGGTCAGATAACATTAATCCCCTGACTTTATTGGGGCCTGGTCGAGTGTATGGCATTAGATGGACAGTGCATTCAGGCGACATGGGGGCCTCTAAACCCTTACCCCACCCCCTTCCTAACCCCAAACTCCTACCCTAACCCCCAACCCACCTCCGGTCCCTAAACTTAACCCCAAACCCCTTCCCTAACCCTAAAACACCAGGCCCTAACCCCTTCCCTAACCCTAAAACTTAAAACCTTAACCCCAAACCCTTTCCCTAACCCTAAAACTCCAAAACCCTATCCCCAATTCTATATCCCTACCACAATTTCCAAATCCTTGCCCCAATCCACACCCCCTACCCCCAAAAATACCCCCATGTCTAACCTTCATTTTCCCCTAACCAGCCCGTGCCTCATGCCAATGGCTCGGCCAGACATCATCTTTGTTGCCCTCCTCCTTGTCCACAAAATATATATCCTTAACCCATTATAATTATTTGTGGCTAATACTGGTGTAGCTTCACAGCATTAAAACTCAAGCTGGTCGCTTTCTGGGTTCAACTTTTAGTAAAAACATCCTTATTTATAAATAATTGGCTTAAAAATATTTTCTAAATGATAAATTATTCTATATAATACAATAAAATAATATAAGGAATTTAATTACAAACTATGAAAACAATTTAAAACAATTTTTATGGCAGAAAAACAATTCCGAGGCCTCTGATTGGCTCTCTTCATAAGATGCGCCTAAGCCCCGCCCCTGGCGGTTATAAGCATAACACTGGGAACAGAGTGACAGTTTGTCATTGGCAACTGCAGGGAGAGGAAGCCTTGCACATTGTAGGCCCGCTTTAGCCCTCTTGTTTGCCATTATAAGTTTAGAATAACACTTTAAAAACAGTCTAAACAGCTTTTATTTGTGTTTCATTTGTCTGAGCTCGGCTTGTGCCTGGAGCAACAATTTTTTCTTTGTCCATAACTTCAGCAAGCCCGCCTGAAGAAGGTCCTAGGTGGACCGAAACGTTGCGCAACGGCTTGCACTATTTGTCTATATAATATATAAAATATATATTAATTTCATTTACTTTGTTTTATTAACAATACTTACCTGGATAAGTCCAGAGGATTTAGTTGATTTACTTACCTGTGTGTGGATCCCACGACGTCCCTGTCCCTGTGGAGGAAAGAAAACAGCAGGATGATAATATTGTTTAACCTTATTTCATGAAACTCCTCACAGTGTTATTTACCTTAGCATTTTACCCCCATCGGCGTCCTTTACCTATTGGGGAGAGAATAAAAGAGCACATTATAGTCACTTGTTGACTTCTTTTTAGTTACACTGCTCTGATTTAAGTTTACCTAATTATTATTTTAATTAGTAATAATCATTACTTACCTGGGGAAGCCCAGAGGAACATACTTACCTTTTTGTTGACCTGTTGAGGAGAGAGAGAGAAAAACATATTACAGTCATTGACTACTGATTTAAGTTTCCCATTTTCATTAGTATAATTTACTTACCTGCTTACCCGAAACTATGCCACTCTTTGACAGTGAGGGATGGACGGTGGTGACACGCCGACATAGGCGTCCTAGACAAAGCCCAGATAGGGCCTTCTTCCATCCGCATGGACAGAATTATTATCCCACGCAGCAAGGAGCAAGGCTCTCCTATGCAGACGTGGTTAGATGTGGTGCAGACATAAGGAGCACCCATACTTACCGTCGTGATCCTCTATGGTCAAATGGACCACAATTTTTTGAACCGCGGGTCCAACTAGGACCCGCTAAACTTACTGCCCGGAGGGCGCTGCCTGACACAAGGCCTAACACTAGGCAATTAGGAGATTGGAGGGATGGGATCATGTACCCGAAAAGAAAAAGAATAATTAGGCATGATAGTAAACCACAGCATCCCCATAACCCAGAATTTATCCGTAGGACTAGATGCATCCTTAAACTTATCAAAATCACTCATCACCGGTTTAATATTGTAGGGGACCCACCCCCTGCTATTAACAAATTGCAAAAATTCTTAGGCGCAGTTATCAAGCCCGCCCTGCCCAACCCTGACACACAAGGCCTTATTAAAGACAATGCCCGGAAGTGGGCTGATGCCACCATGGCACTCCTTGATCAGCATTATCGCAATGCATTAGAGGCCCTTATGCTTGAGATTTGTGATTTCCCTCCCCAGGACTGGGAGGACTGCTTCCATCTAGCTTGTAGATGGGCCAGAAGGGACATGGGTAGGAGGCTCACGCAGTTTACGTGCGATGACGTTCTTGACACATTACAGGATGTATGGCCTACTCCAGATGAGGATCCCATACCTAACGCAGAGGACCCAGTCTCCCGGAATAGCTCACAGCCGTCCTCCCCCATACGAGGGAGAGATGACAGCATGGTGGACACTGGGACTATGGCGCAGGTGGAGAGGAGTCCATGGTCCCAGGTCACAACACCTGACCCTGAAACAGAGAGGCCACAGACATTAATTTGTAGCACTATAGACCTGGCAGGTGAAACATCCCCTGAGTTAGGGGACCCCATGGAGAGCCCCCTGGATACTCTCCTGGGCCTCCTTATTCCCTCCTCAGGGGCCCAATCTCAGGTCCAGGACGTTCCCCCAAAGGTGCAGGTCACCCCTAAAGGCCCACGGAAGGCCACACATACTTACCTGGATGCTGACCAGGACCCAATCCTGGTTGGAGTTCAAGGGGGCACCGGCCGGACCAACCCTACAAAAGTGCAAAACACCAACCTTAGTCCGTCTCTGGTTACAAGCCTTAGAGAGGCCAGACAGACCAGGCTTAGCAACATTGCTGGTTATATCACGCCACCTACATCGCTAGACAGTGATCATTACAGGGCTCCTGCACAGGCCTGCCAGGCCATCAGGCCTAGTGTCATCACGCCACCTCCGGTGCAGACGGACACTTTGAAGGGCAGGCTCAGACGCCAGACAACTGGGTCTGAGGTCATACCCAATTTGTTAGGCCGAACACGGCTTTCTAAAAGGACAGATGGGAGGAAGTTAGATAGGCCTTAAAGATCAGAGGTCAGATAACATTAATCCCCTGACTTTATTGGGGCCTGGTCGAGTGTATGGCATTAGATGGACAGTGCATTCAGGCGACATGGGGGCCTCTAAACCCTTACCCCACCCCCTTCCTAACCCCAAACTCCTACCCTAACCCCCAACCCACCTCCGGTCCCTAAACTTAACCCCAAACCCCTTCCCTAACCCTAAAACACCAGGCCCTAACCCCTTCCCTAACCCTAAAACTTAAAACCTTAACCCCAAACCCTTTCCCTAACCCTAAAACTCCAAAACCCTATCCCCAATTCTATATCCCTACCACAATTTCCAAATCCTTGCCCCAATCCACACCCCCTACCCCCAAAAATACCCCCATGTCTAACCTTCATTTTCCCCTAACCAGCCCGTGCCTCATGCCAATGGCTCGGCCAGACATCATCTTTGTTGCCCTCCTCCTTGTCCACAAAATATATATCCTTAACCCATTATAATTATTTGTGGCTAATACTGGTGTAGCTTCACAGCATTAAAACTCAAGCTGGTCGCTTTCTGGGTTCAACTTTTAGTAAAAACATCCTTATTTATAAATAATTGGCTTAAAAATATTTTCTAAATGATAAATTATTCTATATAATACAATAAAATAATATAAGGAATTTAATTACAAACTATGAAAACAATTTAAAACAATTTTTATGGCAGAAAAACAATTCCGAGGCCTCTGATTGGCTCTCTTCATAAGATGCGCCTAAGCCCCGCCCCTGGCGGTTATAAGCATAACACTGGGAACAGAGTGACAGTTTGTCATTGGCAACTGCAGGGAGAGGAAGCCTTGCACATTGTAGGCCCGCTTTAGCCCTCTTGTTTGCCATTATAAGTTTAGAATAACACTTTAAAAACAGTCTAAACAGCTTTTATTTGTGTTTCATTTGTCTGAGCTCGGCTTGTGCCTGGAGCAACAATTTTTTCTTTGTCCATAACTTCAGCAAGCCCGCCTGAAGAAGGTCCTAGGTGGACCGAAACGTTGCGCAACGGCTTGCACTATTTGTCTATATAATATATAAAATATATATTAATTTCATTTACTTTGTTTTATTAACAATACTTACCTGGATAAGTCCAGAGGATTTAGTTGATTTACTTACCTGTGTGTGGATCCCACGACGTCCCTGTCCCTGTGGAGGAAAGAAAACAGCAGGATGATAATATTGTTTAACCTTATTTCATGAAACTCCTCACAGTGTTATTTACCTTAGCATTTTACCCCCATCGGCGTCCTTTACCTATTGGGGAGAGAATAAAAGAGCACATTATAGTCACTTGTTGACTTCTTTTTAGTTACACTGCTCTGATTTAAGTTTACCTAATTATTATTTTAATTAGTAATAATCATTACTTACCTGGGGAAGCCCAGAGGAACATACTTACCTTTTTGTTGACCTGTTGAGGAGAGAGAGAGAAAAACATATTACAGTCATTGACTACTGATTTAAGTTTCCCATTTTCATTAGTATAATTTACTTACCTGCTTACCCGAAACTATGCCACTCTTTGACAGTGAGGGATGGACGGTGGTGACACGCCGACATAGGCGTCCTAGACAAAGCCCAGATAGGGCCTTCTTCCATCCGCATGGACAGAATTATTATCCCACGCAGCAAGGAGCAAGGCTCTCCTATGCAGACGTGGTTAGATGTGGTGCAGACATAAGGAGCACCCATACTTACCGTCGTGATCCTCTATGGTCAAATGGACCACAATTTTTTGAACCGCGGGTCCAACTAGGACCCGCTAAACTTACTGCCCGGAGGGCGCTGCCTGACACAAGGCCTAACACTAGGCAATTAGGAGATTGGAGGGATGGGATCATGTACCCGAAAAGAAAAAGAATAATTAGGCATGATAGTAAACCACAGCATCCCCATAACCCAGAATTTATCCGTAGGACTAGATGCATCCTTAAACTTATCAAAATCACTCATCACCGGTTTAATATTGTAGGGGACCCACCCCCTGCTATTAACAAATTGCAAAAATTCTTAGGCGCAGTTATCAAGCCCGCCCTGCCCAACCCTGACACACAAGGCCTTATTAAAGACAATGCCCGGAAGTGGGCTGATGCCACCATGGCACTCCTTGATCAGCATTATCGCAATGCATTAGAGGCCCTTATGCTTGAGATTTGTGATTTCCCTCCCCAGGACTGGGAGGACTGCTTCCATCTAGCTTGTAGATGGGCCAGAAGGGACATGGGTAGGAGGCTCACGCAGTTTACGTGCGATGACGTTCTTGACACATTACAGGATGTATGGCCTACTCCAGATGAGGATCCCATACCTAACGCAGAGGACCCAGTCTCCCGGAATAGCTCACAGCCGTCCTCCCCCATACGAGGGAGAGATGACAGCATGGTGGACACTGGGACTATGGCGCAGGTGGAGAGGAGTCCATGGTCCCAGGTCACAACACCTGACCCTGAAACAGAGAGGCCACAGACATTAATTTGTAGCACTATAGACCTGGCAGGTGAAACATCCCCTGAGTTAGGGGACCCCATGGAGAGCCCCCTGGATACTCTCCTGGGCCTCCTTATTCCCTCCTCAGGGGCCCAATCTCAGGTCCAGGACGTTCCCCCAAAGGTGCAGGTCACCCCTAAAGGCCCACGGAAGGCCACACATACTTACCTGGATGCTGACCAGGACCCAATCCTGGTTGGAGTTCAAGGGGGCACCGGCCGGACCAACCCTACAAAAGTGCAAAACACCAACCTTAGTCCGTCTCTGGTTACAAGCCTTAGAGAGGCCAGACAGACCAGGCTTAGCAACATTGCTGGTTATATCACGCCACCTACATCGCTAGACAGTGATCATTACAGGGCTCCTGCACAGGCCTGCCAGGCCATCAGGCCTAGTGTCATCACGCCACCTCCGGTGCAGACGGACACTTTGAAGGGCAGGCTCAGACGCCAGACAACTGGGTCTGAGGTCATACCCAATTTGTTAGGCCGAACACGGCTTTCTAAAAGGACAGATGGGAGGAAGTTAGATAGGCCTTAAAGATCAGAGGTCAGATAACATTAATCCCCTGACTTTATTGGGGCCTGGTCGAGTGTATGGCATTAGATGGACAGTGCATTCAGGCGACATGGGGGCCTCTAAACCCTTACCCCACCCCCTTCCTAACCCCAAACTCCTACCCTAACCCCCAACCCACCTCCGGTCCCTAAACTTAACCCCAAACCCCTTCCCTAACCCTAAAACACCAGGCCCTAACCCCTTCCCTAACCCTAAAACTTAAAACCTTAACCCCAAACCCTTTCCCTAACCCTAAAACTCCAAAACCCTATCCCCAATTCTATATCCCTACCACAATTTCCAAATCCTTGCCCCAATCCACACCCCCTACCCCCAAAAATACCCCCATGTCTAACCTTCATTTTCCCCTAACCAGCCCGTGCCTCATGCCAATGGCTCGGCCAGACATCATCTTTGTTGCCCTCCTCCTTGTCCACAAAATATATATCCTTAACCCATTATAATTATTTGTGGCTAATACTGGTGTAGCTTCACAGCATTAAAACTCAAGCTGGTCGCTTTCTGGGTTCAACTTTTAGTAAAAACATCCTTATTTATAAATAATTGGCTTAAAAATATTTTCTAAATGATAAATTATTCTATATAATACAATAAAATAATATAAGGAATTTAATTACAAACTATGAAAACAATTTAAAACAATTTTTATGGCAGAAAAACAATTCCGAGGCCTCTGATTGGCTCTCTTCATAAGATGCGCCTAAGCCCCGCCCCTGGCGGTTATAAGCATAACACTGGGAACAGAGTGACAGTTTGTCATTGGCAACTGCAGGGAGAGGAAGCCTTGCACATTGTAGGCCCGCTTTAGCCCTCTTGTTTGCCATTATAAGTTTAGAATAACACTTTAAAAACAGTCTAAACAGCTTTTATTTGTGTTTCATTTGTCTGAGCTCGGCTTGTGCCTGGAGCAACAATTTTTTCTTTGTCCATAACTTCAGCAAGCCCGCCTGAAGAAGGTCCTAGGTGGACCGAAACGTTGCGCAACGGCTTGCACTATTTGTCTATATAATATATAAAATATATATTAATTTCATTTACTTTGTTTTATTAACAATACTTACCTGGATAAGTCCAGAGGATTTAGTTGATTTACTTACCTGTGTGTGGATCCCACGACGTCCCTGTCCCTGTGGAGGAAAGAAAACAGCAGGATGATAATATTGTTTAACCTTATTTCATGAAACTCCTCACAGTGTTATTTACCTTAGCATTTTACCCCCATCGGCGTCCTTTACCTATTGGGGAGAGAATAAAAGAGCACATTATAGTCACTTGTTGACTTCTTTTTAGTTACACTGCTCTGATTTAAGTTTACCTAATTATTATTTTAATTAGTAATAATCATTACTTACCTGGGGAAGCCCAGAGGAACATACTTACCTTTTTGTTGACCTGTTGAGGAGAGAGAGAGAAAAACATATTACAGTCATTGACTACTGATTTAAGTTTCCCATTTTCATTAGTATAATTTACTTACCTGCTTACCCGAAACTATGCCACTCTTTGACAGTGAGGGATGGACGGTGGTGACACGCCGACATAGGCGTCCTAGACAAAGCCCAGATAGGGCCTTCTTCCATCCGCATGGACAGAATTATTATCCCACGCAGCAAGGAGCAAGGCTCTCCTATGCAGACGTGGTTAGATGTGGTGCAGACATAAGGAGCACCCATACTTACCGTCGTGATCCTCTATGGTCAAATGGACCACAATTTTTTGAACCGCGGGTCCAACTAGGACCCGCTAAACTTACTGCCCGGAGGGCGCTGCCTGACACAAGGCCTAACACTAGGCAATTAGGAGATTGGAGGGATGGGATCATGTACCCGAAAAGAAAAAGAATAATTAGGCATGATAGTAAACCACAGCATCCCCATAACCCAGAATTTATCCGTAGGACTAGATGCATCCTTAAACTTATCAAAATCACTCATCACCGGTTTAATATTGTAGGGGACCCACCCCCTGCTATTAACAAATTGCAAAAATTCTTAGGCGCAGTTATCAAGCCCGCCCTGCCCAACCCTGACACACAAGGCCTTATTAAAGACAATGCCCGGAAGTGGGCTGATGCCACCATGGCACTCCTTGATCAGCATTATCGCAATGCATTAGAGGCCCTTATGCTTGAGATTTGTGATTTCCCTCCCCAGGACTGGGAGGACTGCTTCCATCTAGCTTGTAGATGGGCCAGAAGGGACATGGGTAGGAGGCTCACGCAGTTTACGTGCGATGACGTTCTTGACACATTACAGGATGTATGGCCTACTCCAGATGAGGATCCCATACCTAACGCAGAGGACCCAGTCTCCCGGAATAGCTCACAGCCGTCCTCCCCCATACGAGGGAGAGATGACAGCATGGTGGACACTGGGACTATGGCGCAGGTGGAGAGGAGTCCATGGTCCCAGGTCACAACACCTGACCCTGAAACAGAGAGGCCACAGACATTAATTTGTAGCACTATAGACCTGGCAGGTGAAACATCCCCTGAGTTAGGGGACCCCATGGAGAGCCCCCTGGATACTCTCCTGGGCCTCCTTATTCCCTCCTCAGGGGCCCAATCTCAGGTCCAGGACGTTCCCCCAAAGGTGCAGGTCACCCCTAAAGGCCCACGGAAGGCCACACATACTTACCTGGATGCTGACCAGGACCCAATCCTGGTTGGAGTTCAAGGGGGCACCGGCCGGACCAACCCTACAAAAGTGCAAAACACCAACCTTAGTCCGTCTCTGGTTACAAGCCTTAGAGAGGCCAGACAGACCAGGCTTAGCAACATTGCTGGTTATATCACGCCACCTACATCGCTAGACAGTGATCATTACAGGGCTCCTGCACAGGCCTGCCAGGCCATCAGGCCTAGTGTCATCACGCCACCTCCGGTGCAGACGGACACTTTGAAGGGCAGGCTCAGACGCCAGACAACTGGGTCTGAGGTCATACCCAATTTGTTAGGCCGAACACGGCTTTCTAAAAGGACAGATGGGAGGAAGTTAGATAGGCCTTAAAGATCAGAGGTCAGATAACATTAATCCCCTGACTTTATTGGGGCCTGGTCGAGTGTATGGCATTAGATGGACAGTGCATTCAGGCGACATGGGGGCCTCTAAACCCTTACCCCACCCCCTTCCTAACCCCAAACTCCTACCCTAACCCCCAACCCACCTCCGGTCCCTAAACTTAACCCCAAACCCCTTCCCTAACCCTAAAACACCAGGCCCTAACCCCTTCCCTAACCCTAAAACTTAAAACCTTAACCCCAAACCCTTTCCCTAACCCTAAAACTCCAAAACCCTATCCCCAATTCTATATCCCTACCACAATTTCCAAATCCTTGCCCCAATCCACACCCCCTACCCCCAAAAATACCCCCATGTCTAACCTTCATTTTCCCCTAACCAGCCCGTGCCTCATGCCAATGGCTCGGCCAGACATCATCTTTGTTGCCCTCCTCCTTGTCCACAAAATATATATCCTTAACCCATTATAATTATTTGTGGCTAATACTGGTGTAGCTTCACAGCATTAAAACTCAAGCTGGTCGCTTTCTGGGTTCAACTTTTAGTAAAAACATCCTTATTTATAAATAATTGGCTTAAAAATATTTTCTAAATGATAAATTATTCTATATAATACAATAAAATAATATAAGGAATTTAATTACAAACTATGAAAACAATTTAAAACAATTTTTATGGCAGAAAAACAATTCCGAGGCCTCTGATTGGCTCTCTTCATAAGATGCGCCTAAGCCCCGCCCCTGGCGGTTATAAGCATAACACTGGGAACAGAGTGACAGTTTGTCATTGGCAACTGCAGGGAGAGGAAGCCTTGCACATTGTAGGCCCGCTTTAGCCCTCTTGTTTGCCATTATAAGTTTAGAATAACACTTTAAAAACAGTCTAAACAGCTTTTATTTGTGTTTCATTTGTCTGAGCTCGGCTTGTGCCTGGAGCAACAATTTTTTCTTTGTCCATAACTTCAGCAAGCCCGCCTGAAGAAGGTCCTAGGTGGACCGAAACGTTGCGCAACGGCTTGCACTATTTGTCTATATAATATATAAAATATATATTAATTTCATTTACTTTGTTTTATTAACAATACTTACCTGGATAAGTCCAGAGGATTTAGTTGATTTACTTACCTGTGTGTGGATCCCACGACGTCCCTGTCCCTGTGGAGGAAAGAAAACAGCAGGATGATAATATTGTTTAACCTTATTTCATGAAACTCCTCACAGTGTTATTTACCTTAGCATTTTACCCCCATCGGCGTCCTTTACCTATTGGGGAGAGAATAAAAGAGCACATTATAGTCACTTGTTGACTTCTTTTTAGTTACACTGCTCTGATTTAAGTTTACCTAATTATTATTTTAATTAGTAATAATCATTACTTACCTGGGGAAGCCCAGAGGAACATACTTACCTTTTTGTTGACCTGTTGAGGAGAGAGAGAGAAAAACATATTACAGTCATTGACTACTGATTTAAGTTTCCCATTTTCATTAGTATAATTTACTTACCTGCTTACCCGAAACTATGCCACTCTTTGACAGTGAGGGATGGACGGTGGTGACACGCCGACATAGGCGTCCTAGACAAAGCCCAGATAGGGCCTTCTTCCATCCGCATGGACAGAATTATTATCCCACGCAGCAAGGAGCAAGGCTCTCCTATGCAGACGTGGTTAGATGTGGTGCAGACATAAGGAGCACCCATACTTACCGTCGTGATCCTCTATGGTCAAATGGACCACAATTTTTTGAACCGCGGGTCCAACTAGGACCCGCTAAACTTACTGCCCGGAGGGCGCTGCCTGACACAAGGCCTAACACTAGGCAATTAGGAGATTGGAGGGATGGGATCATGTACCCGAAAAGAAAAAGAATAATTAGGCATGATAGTAAACCACAGCATCCCCATAACCCAGAATTTATCCGTAGGACTAGATGCATCCTTAAACTTATCAAAATCACTCATCACCGGTTTAATATTGTAGGGGACCCACCCCCTGCTATTAACAAATTGCAAAAATTCTTAGGCGCAGTTATCAAGCCCGCCCTGCCCAACCCTGACACACAAGGCCTTATTAAAGACAATGCCCGGAAGTGGGCTGATGCCACCATGGCACTCCTTGATCAGCATTATCGCAATGCATTAGAGGCCCTTATGCTTGAGATTTGTGATTTCCCTCCCCAGGACTGGGAGGACTGCTTCCATCTAGCTTGTAGATGGGCCAGAAGGGACATGGGTAGGAGGCTCACGCAGTTTACGTGCGATGACGTTCTTGACACATTACAGGATGTATGGCCTACTCCAGATGAGGATCCCATACCTAACGCAGAGGACCCAGTCTCCCGGAATAGCTCACAGCCGTCCTCCCCCATACGAGGGAGAGATGACAGCATGGTGGACACTGGGACTATGGCGCAGGTGGAGAGGAGTCCATGGTCCCAGGTCACAACACCTGACCCTGAAACAGAGAGGCCACAGACATTAATTTGTAGCACTATAGACCTGGCAGGTGAAACATCCCCTGAGTTAGGGGACCCCATGGAGAGCCCCCTGGATACTCTCCTGGGCCTCCTTATTCCCTCCTCAGGGGCCCAATCTCAGGTCCAGGACGTTCCCCCAAAGGTGCAGGTCACCCCTAAAGGCCCACGGAAGGCCACACATACTTACCTGGATGCTGACCAGGACCCAATCCTGGTTGGAGTTCAAGGGGGCACCGGCCGGACCAACCCTACAAAAGTGCAAAACACCAACCTTAGTCCGTCTCTGGTTACAAGCCTTAGAGAGGCCAGACAGACCAGGCTTAGCAACATTGCTGGTTATATCACGCCACCTACATCGCTAGACAGTGATCATTACAGGGCTCCTGCACAGGCCTGCCAGGCCATCAGGCCTAGTGTCATCACGCCACCTCCGGTGCAGACGGACACTTTGAAGGGCAGGCTCAGACGCCAGACAACTGGGTCTGAGGTCATACCCAATTTGTTAGGCCGAACACGGCTTTCTAAAAGGACAGATGGGAGGAAGTTAGATAGGCCTTAAAGATCAGAGGTCAGATAACATTAATCCCCTGACTTTATTGGGGCCTGGTCGAGTGTATGGCATTAGATGGACAGTGCATTCAGGCGACATGGGGGCCTCTAAACCCTTACCCCACCCCCTTCCTAACCCCAAACTCCTACCCTAACCCCCAACCCACCTCCGGTCCCTAAACTTAACCCCAAACCCCTTCCCTAACCCTAAAACACCAGGCCCTAACCCCTTCCCTAACCCTAAAACTTAAAACCTTAACCCCAAACCCTTTCCCTAACCCTAAAACTCCAAAACCCTATCCCCAATTCTATATCCCTACCACAATTTCCAAATCCTTGCCCCAATCCACACCCCCTACCCCCAAAAATACCCCCATGTCTAACCTTCATTTTCCCCTAACCCTAACCCTAACCCTAACCCTAACCCTAACCCCTAACCCTAACCCTAACCCTAACCCTAACCCCTAACCCTAACCCTAACCCTAACCCTAACCCTAACCACTAACCCTAACCCTAACCCTAACCCTAACCCTAACCCCTAACCCTAACCCTAACCCTAACCCTAACCCTAACCTTATTTCATGAAACTCCTCACAGTGTTATTTACCTTAGCATTTTACCCCCATCGGCGTCCTTTACCTATTGGGGAGAGAATAAAAGAGCACATTATAGTCACTTGTTGACTTCTTTTTAGTTACACTGCTCTGATTTAAGTTTACCTAATTATTATTTTAATTAGTAATAATCATTACTTACCTGGGGAAGCCCAGAGGAACATACTTACCTTTTTGTTGACCTGTTGAGGAGAGAGAGAGAAAAACATATTACAGTCATTGACTACTGATTTAAGTTTCCCATTTTCATTAGTATAATTTACTTACCTGCTTACCCGAAACTATGCCACTCTTTGACAGTGAGGGATGGACGGTGGTGACACGCCGACATAGGCGTCCTAGACAAAGCCCAGATAGGGCCTTCTTCCATCCGCATGGACAGAATTATTATCCCACGCAGCAAGGAGCAAGGCTCTCCTATGCAGACGTGGTTAGATGTGGTGCAGACATAAGGAGCACCCATACTTACCGTCGTGATCCTCTATGGTCAAATGGACCACAATTTTTTGAACCGCGGGTCCAACTAGGACCCGCTAAACTTACTGCCCGGAGGGCGCTGCCTGACACAAGGCCTAACACTAGGCAATTAGGAGATTGGAGGGATGGGATCATGTACCCGAAAAGAAAAAGAATAATTAGGCATGATAGTAAACCACAGCATCCCCATAACCCAGAATTTATCCGTAGGACTAGATGCATCCTTAAACTTATCAAAATCACTCATCACCGGTTTAATATTGTAGGGGACCCACCCCCTGCTATTAACAAATTGCAAAAATTCTTAGGCGCAGTTATCAAGCCCGCCCTGCCCAACCCTGACACACAAGGCCTTATTAAAGACAATGCCCGGAAGTGGGCTGATGCCACCATGGCACTCCTTGATCAGCATTATCGCAATGCATTAGAGGCCCTTATGCTTGAGATTTGTGATTTCCCTCCCCAGGACTGGGAGGACTGCTTCCATCTAGCTTGTAGATGGGCCAGAAGGGACATGGGTAGGAGGCTCACGCAGTTTACGTGCGATGACGTTCTTGACACATTACAGGATGTATGGCCTACTCCAGATGAGGATCCCATACCTAACGCAGAGGACCCAGTCTCCCGGAATAGCTCACAGCCGTCCTCCCCCATACGAGGGAGAGATGACAGCATGGTGGACACTGGGACTATGGCGCAGGTGGAGAGGAGTCCATGGTCCCAGGTCACAACACCTGACCCTGAAACAGAGAGGCCACAGACATTAATTTGTAGCACTATAGACCTGGCAGGTGAAACATCCCCTGAGTTAGGGGACCCCATGGAGAGCCCCCTGGATACTCTCCTGGGCCTCCTTATTCCCTCCTCAGGGGCCCAATCTCAGGTCCAGGACGTTCCCCCAAAGGTGCAGGTCACCCCTAAAGGCCCACGGAAGGCCACACATACTTACCTGGATGCTGACCAGGACCCAATCCTGGTTGGAGTTCAAGGGGGCACCGGCCGGACCAACCCTACAAAAGTGCAAAACACCAACCTTAGTCCGTCTCTGGTTACAAGCCTTAGAGAGGCCAGACAGACCAGGCTTAGCAACATTGCTGGTTATATCACGCCACCTACATCGCTAGACAGTGATCATTACAGGGCTCCTGCACAGGCCTGCCAGGCCATCAGGCCTAGTGTCATCACGCCACCTCCGGTGCAGACGGACACTTTGAAGGGCAGGCTCAGACGCCAGACAACTGGGTCTGAGGTCATACCCAATTTGTTAGGCCGAACACGGCTTTCTAAAAGGACAGATGGGAGGAAGTTAGATAGGCCTTAAAGATCAGAGGTCAGATAACATTAATCCCCTGACTTTATTGGGGCCTGGTCGAGTGTATGGCATTAGATGGACAGTGCATTCAGGCGACATGGGGGCCTCTAAACCCTTACCCCACCCCCTTCCTAACCCCAAACTCCTACCCTAACCCCCAACCCACCTCCGGTCCCTAAACTTAACCCCAAACCCCTTCCCTAACCCTAAAACACCAGGCCCTAACCCCTTCCCTAACCCTAAAACTTAAAACCTTAACCCCAAACCCTTTCCCTAACCCTAAAACTCCAAAACCCTATCCCCAATTCTATATCCCTACCACAATTTCCAAATCCTTGCCCCAATCCACACCCCCTACCCCCAAAAATACCCCCATGTCTAACCTTCATTTTCCCCTAACCAGCCCGTGCCTCATGCCAATGGCTCGGCCAGACATCATCTTTGTTGCCCTCCTCCTTGTCCACAAAATATATATCCTTAACCCATTATAATTATTTGTGGCTAATACTGGTGTAGCTTCACAGCATTAAAACTCAAGCTGGTCGCTTTCTGGGTTCAACTTTTAGTAAAAACATCCTTATTTATAAATAATTGGCTTAAAAATATTTTCTAAATGATAAATTATTCTATATAATACAATAAAATAATATAAGGAATTTAATTACAAACTATGAAAACAATTTAAAACAATTTTTATGGCAGAAAAACAATTCCGAGGCCTCTGATTGGCTCTCTTCATAAGATGCGCCTAAGCCCCGCCCCTGGCGGTTATAAGCATAACACTGGGAACAGAGTGACAGTTTGTCATTGGCAACTGCAGGGAGAGGAAGCCTTGCACATTGTAGGCCCGCTTTAGCCCTCTTGTTTGCCATTATAAGTTTAGAATAACACTTTAAAAACAGTCTAAACAGCTTTTATTTGTGTTTCATTTGTCTGAGCTCGGCTTGTGCCTGGAGCAACAATTTTTTCTTTGTCCATAACTTCAGCAAGCCCGCCTGAAGAAGGTCCTAGGTGGACCGAAACGTTGCGCAACGGCTTGCACTATTTGTCTATATAATATATAAAATATATATTAATTTCATTTACTTTGTTTTATTAACAATACTTACCTGGATAAGTCCAGAGGATTTAGTTGATTTACTTACCTGTGTGTGGATCCCACGACGTCCCTGTCCCTGTGGAGGAAAGAAAACAGCAGGATGATAATATTGTTTAACCTTATTTCATGAAACTCCTCACAGTGTTATTTACCTTAGCATTTTACCCCCATCGGCGTCCTTTACCTATTGGGGAGAGAATAAAAGAGCACATTATAGTCACTTGTTGACTTCTTTTTAGTTACACTGCTCTGATTTAAGTTTACCTAATTATTATTTTAATTAGTAATAATCATTACTTACCTGGGGAAGCCCAGAGGAACATACTTACCTTTTTGTTGACCTGTTGAGGAGAGAGAGAGAAAAACATATTACAGTCATTGACTACTGATTTAAGTTTCCCATTTTCATTAGTATAATTTACTTACCTGCTTACCCGAAACTATGCCACTCTTTGACAGTGAGGGATGGACGGTGGTGACACGCCGACATAGGCGTCCTAGACAAAGCCCAGATAGGGCCTTCTTCCATCCGCATGGACAGAATTATTATCCCACGCAGCAAGGAGCAAGGCTCTCCTATGCAGACGTGGTTAGATGTGGTGCAGACATAAGGAGCACCCATACTTACCGTCGTGATCCTCTATGGTCAAATGGACCACAATTTTTTGAACCGCGGGTCCAACTAGGACCCGCTAAACTTACTGCCCGGAGGGCGCTGCCTGACACAAGGCCTAACACTAGGCAATTAGGAGATTGGAGGGATGGGATCATGTACCCGAAAAGAAAAAGAATAATTAGGCATGATAGTAAACCACAGCATCCCCATAACCCAGAATTTATCCGTAGGACTAGATGCATCCTTAAACTTATCAAAATCACTCATCACCGGTTTAATATTGTAGGGGACCCACCCCCTGCTATTAACAAATTGCAAAAATTCTTAGGCGCAGTTATCAAGCCCGCCCTGCCCAACCCTGACACACAAGGCCTTATTAAAGACAATGCCCGGAAGTGGGCTGATGCCACCATGGCACTCCTTGATCAGCATTATCGCAATGCATTAGAGGCCCTTATGCTTGAGATTTGTGATTTCCCTCCCCAGGACTGGGAGGACTGCTTCCATCTAGCTTGTAGATGGGCCAGAAGGGACATGGGTAGGAGGCTCACGCAGTTTACGTGCGATGACGTTCTTGACACATTACAGGATGTATGGCCTACTCCAGATGAGGATCCCATACCTAACGCAGAGGACCCAGTCTCCCGGAATAGCTCACAGCCGTCCTCCCCCATACGAGGGAGAGATGACAGCATGGTGGACACTGGGACTATGGCGCAGGTGGAGAGGAGTCCATGGTCCCAGGTCACAACACCTGACCCTGAAACAGAGAGGCCACAGACATTAATTTGTAGCACTATAGACCTGGCAGGTGAAACATCCCCTGAGTTAGGGGACCCCATGGAGAGCCCCCTGGATACTCTCCTGGGCCTCCTTATTCCCTCCTCAGGGGCCCAATCTCAGGTCCAGGACGTTCCCCCAAAGGTGCAGGTCACCCCTAAAGGCCCACGGAAGGCCACACATACTTACCTGGATGCTGACCAGGACCCAATCCTGGTTGGAGTTCAAGGGGGCACCGGCCGGACCAACCCTACAAAAGTGCAAAACACCAACCTTAGTCCGTCTCTGGTTACAAGCCTTAGAGAGGCCAGACAGACCAGGCTTAGCAACATTGCTGGTTATATCACGCCACCTACATCGCTAGACAGTGATCATTACAGGGCTCCTGCACAGGCCTGCCAGGCCATCAGGCCTAGTGTCATCACGCCACCTCCGGTGCAGACGGACACTTTGAAGGGCAGGCTCAGACGCCAGACAACTGGGTCTGAGGTCATACCCAATTTGTTAGGCCGAACACGGCTTTCTAAAAGGACAGATGGGAGGAAGTTAGATAGGCCTTAAAGATCAGAGGTCAGATAACATTAATCCCCTGACTTTATTGGGGCCTGGTCGAGTGTATGGCATTAGATGGACAGTGCATTCAGGCGACATGGGGGCCTCTAAACCCTTACCCCACCCCCTTCCTAACCCCAAACTCCTACCCTAACCCCCAACCCACCTCCGGTCCCTAAACTTAACCCCAAACCCCTTCCCTAACCCTAAAACACCAGGCCCTAACCCCTTCCCTAACCCTAAAACTTAAAACCTTAACCCCAAACCCTTTCCCTAACCCTAAAACTCCAAAACCCTATCCCCAATTCTATATCCCTACCACAATTTCCAAATCCTTGCCCCAATCCACACCCCCTACCCCCAAAAATACCCCCATGTCTAACCTTCATTTTCCCCTAACCAGCCCGTGCCTCATGCCAATGGCTCGGCCAGACATCATCTTTGTTGCCCTCCTCCTTGTCCACAAAATATATATCCTTAACCCATTATAATTATTTGTGGCTAATACTGGTGTAGCTTCACAGCATTAAAACTCAAGCTGGTCGCTTTCTGGGTTCAACTTTTAGTAAAAACATCCTTATTTATAAATAATTGGCTTAAAAATATTTTCTAAATGATAAATTATTCTATATAATACAATAAAATAATATAAGGAATTTAATTACAAACTATGAAAACAATTTAAAACAATTTTTATGGCAGAAAAACAATTCCGAGGCCTCTGATTGGCTCTCTTCATAAGATGCGCCTAAGCCCCGCCCCTGGCGGTTATAAGCATAACACTGGGAACAGAGTGACAGTTTGTCATTGGCAACTGCAGGGAGAGGAAGCCTTGCACATTGTAGGCCCGCTTTAGCCCTCTTGTTTGCCATTATAAGTTTAGAATAACACTTTAAAAACAGTCTAAACAGCTTTTATTTGTGTTTCATTTGTCTGAGCTCGGCTTGTGCCTGGAGCAACAATTTTTTCTTTGTCCATAACTTCAGCAAGCCCGCCTGAAGAAGGTCCTAGGTGGACCGAAACGTTGCGCAACGGCTTGCACTATTTGTCTATATAATATATAAAATATATATTAATTTCATTTACTTTGTTTTATTAACAATACTTACCTGGATAAGTCCAGAGGATTTAGTTGATTTACTTACCTGTGTGTGGATCCCACGACGTCCCTGTCCCTGTGGAGGAAAGAAAACAGCAGGATGATAATATTGTTTAACCTTATTTCATGAAACTCCTCACAGTGTTATTTACCTTAGCATTTTACCCCCATCGGCGTCCTTTACCTATTGGGGAGAGAATAAAAGAGCACATTATAGTCACTTGTTGACTTCTTTTTAGTTACACTGCTCTGATTTAAGTTTACCTAATTATTATTTTAATTAGTAATAATCATTACTTACCTGGGGAAGCCCAGAGGAACATACTTACCTTTTTGTTGACCTGTTGAGGAGAGAGAGAGAAAAACATATTACAGTCATTGACTACTGATTTAAGTTTCCCATTTTCATTAGTATAATTTACTTACCTGCTTACCCGAAACTATGCCACTCTTTGACAGTGAGGGATGGACGGTGGTGACACGCCGACATAGGCGTCCTAGACAAAGCCCAGATAGGGCCTTCTTCCATCCGCATGGACAGAATTATTATCCCACGCAGCAAGGAGCAAGGCTCTCCTATGCAGACGTGGTTAGATGTGGTGCAGACATAAGGAGCACCCATACTTACCGTCGTGATCCTCTATGGTCAAATGGACCACAATTTTTTGAACCGCGGGTCCAACTAGGACCCGCTAAACTTACTGCCCGGAGGGCGCTGCCTGACACAAGGCCTAACACTAGGCAATTAGGAGATTGGAGGGATGGGATCATGTACCCGAAAAGAAAAAGAATAATTAGGCATGATAGTAAACCACAGCATCCCCATAACCCAGAATTTATCCGTAGGACTAGATGCATCCTTAAACTTATCAAAATCACTCATCACCGGTTTAATATTGTAGGGGACCCACCCCCTGCTATTAACAAATTGCAAAAATTCTTAGGCGCAGTTATCAAGCCCGCCCTGCCCAACCCTGACACACAAGGCCTTATTAAAGACAATGCCCGGAAGTGGGCTGATGCCACCATGGCACTCCTTGATCAGCATTATCGCAATGCATTAGAGGCCCTTATGCTTGAGATTTGTGATTTCCCTCCCCAGGACTGGGAGGACTGCTTCCATCTAGCTTGTAGATGGGCCAGAAGGGACATGGGTAGGAGGCTCACGCAGTTTACGTGCGATGACGTTCTTGACACATTACAGGATGTATGGCCTACTCCAGATGAGGATCCCATACCTAACGCAGAGGACCCAGTCTCCCGGAATAGCTCACAGCCGTCCTCCCCCATACGAGGGAGAGATGACAGCATGGTGGACACTGGGACTATGGCGCAGGTGGAGAGGAGTCCATGGTCCCAGGTCACAACACCTGACCCTGAAACAGAGAGGCCACAGACATTAATTTGTAGCACTATAGACCTGGCAGGTGAAACATCCCCTGAGTTAGGGGACCCCATGGAGAGCCCCCTGGATACTCTCCTGGGCCTCCTTATTCCCTCCTCAGGGGCCCAATCTCAGGTCCAGGACGTTCCCCCAAAGGTGCAGGTCACCCCTAAAGGCCCACGGAAGGCCACACATACTTACCTGGATGCTGACCAGGACCCAATCCTGGTTGGAGTTCAAGGGGGCACCGGCCGGACCAACCCTACAAAAGTGCAAAACACCAACCTTAGTCCGTCTCTGGTTACAAGCCTTAGAGAGGCCAGACAGACCAGGCTTAGCAACATTGCTGGTTATATCACGCCACCTACATCGCTAGACAGTGATCATTACAGGGCTCCTGCACAGGCCTGCCAGGCCATCAGGCCTAGTGTCATCACGCCACCTCCGGTGCAGACGGACACTTTGAAGGGCAGGCTCAGACGCCAGACAACTGGGTCTGAGGTCATACCCAATTTGTTAGGCCGAACACGGCTTTCTAAAAGGACAGATGGGAGGAAGTTAGATAGGCCTTAAAGATCAGAGGTCAGATAACATTAATCCCCTGACTTTATTGGGGCCTGGTCGAGTGTATGGCATTAGATGGACAGTGCATTCAGGCGACATGGGGGCCTCTAAACCCTTACCCCACCCCCTTCCTAACCCCAAACTCCTACCCTAACCCCCAACCCACCTCCGGTCCCTAAACTTAACCCCAAACCCCTTCCCTAACCCTAAAACACCAGGCCCTAACCCCTTCCCTAACCCTAAAACTTAAAACCTTAACCCCAAACCCTTTCCCTAACCCTAAAACTCCAAAACCCTATCCCCAATTCTATATCCCTACCACAATTTCCAAATCCTTGCCCCAATCCACACCCCCTACCCCCAAAAATACCCCCATGTCTAACCTTCATTTTCCCCTAACCAGCCCGTGCCTCATGCCAATGGCTCGGCCAGACATCATCTTTGTTGCCCTCCTCCTTGTCCACAAAATATATATCCTTAACCCATTATAATTATTTGTGGCTAATACTGGTGTAGCTTCACAGCATTAAAACTCAAGCTGGTCGCTTTCTGGGTTCAACTTTTAGTAAAAACATCCTTATTTATAAATAATTGGCTTAAAAATATTTTCTAAATGATAAATTATTCTATATAATACAATAAAATAATATAAGGAATTTAATTACAAACTATGAAAACAATTTAAA
Source organism: Paramormyrops kingsleyae (assembly GCF_048594095.1). NCBI lineage: Eukaryota > Metazoa > Chordata > Actinopteri > Osteoglossiformes > Mormyridae > Paramormyrops > Paramormyrops kingsleyae. The sequence continues at coordinate 27,353,469 of NC_132800.1, read as the reverse complement.
ACAATTTTTATGGCAGAAAAACAATTCCGAGGCCTCTGATTGGCTCTCTTCATAAGATGCGCCTAAGCCCCGCCCCTGGCGGTTATAAGCATAACACTGGGAACAGAGTGACAGTTTGTCATTGGCAACTGCAGGGAGAGGAAGCCTTGCACATTGTAGGCCCGCTTTAGCCCTCTTGTTTGCCATTATAAGTTTAGAATAACACTTTAAAAACAGTCTAAACAGCTTTTATTTGTGTTTCATTTGTCTGAGCTCGGCTTGTGCCTGGAGCAACAATTTTTTCTTTGTCCATAACTTCAGCAAGCCCGCCTGAAGAAGGTCCTAGGTGGACCGAAACGTTGCGCAACGGCTTGCACTATTTGTCTATATAATATATAAAATATATATTAATTTCATTTACTTTGTTTTATTAACAATACTTACCTGGATAAGTCCAGAGGATTTAGTTGATTTACTTACCTGTGTGTGGATCCCACGACGTCCCTGTCCCTGTGGAGGAAAGAAAACAGCAGGATGATAATATTGTTTAACCTTATTTCATGAAACTCCTCACAGTGTTATTTACCTTAGCATTTTACCCCCATCGGCGTCCTTTACCTATTGGGGAGAGAATAAAAGAGCACATTATAGTCACTTGTTGACTTCTTTTTAGTTACACTGCTCTGATTTAAGTTTACCTAATTATTATTTTAATTAGTAATAATCATTACTTACCTGGGGAAGCCCAGAGGAACATACTTACCTTTTTGTTGACCTGTTGAGGAGAGAGAGAGAAAAACATATTACAGTCATTGACTACTGATTTAAGTTTCCCATTTTCATTAGTATAATTTACTTACCTGCTTACCCGAAACTATGCCACTCTTTGACAGTGAGGGATGGACGGTGGTGACACGCCGACATAGGCGTCCTAGACAAAGCCCAGATAGGGCCTTCTTCCATCCGCATGGACAGAATTATTATCCCACGCAGCAAGGAGCAAGGCTCTCCTATGCAGACGTGGTTAGATGTGGTGCAGACATAAGGAGCACCCATACTTACCGTCGTGATCCTCTATGGTCAAATGGACCACAATTTTTTGAACCGCGGGTCCAACTAGGACCCGCTAAACTTACTGCCCGGAGGGCGCTGCCTGACACAAGGCCTAACACTAGGCAATTAGGAGATTGGAGGGATGGGATCATGTACCCGAAAAGAAAAAGAATAATTAGGCATGATAGTAAACCACAGCATCCCCATAACCCAGAATTTATCCGTAGGACTAGATGCATCCTTAAACTTATCAAAATCACTCATCACCGGTTTAATATTGTAGGGGACCCACCCCCTGCTATTAACAAATTGCAAAAATTCTTAGGCGCAGTTATCAAGCCCGCCCTGCCCAACCCTGACACACAAGGCCTTATTAAAGACAATGCCCGGAAGTGGGCTGATGCCACCATGGCACTCCTTGATCAGCATTATCGCAATGCATTAGAGGCCCTTATGCTTGAGATTTGTGATTTCCCTCCCCAGGACTGGGAGGACTGCTTCCATCTAGCTTGTAGATGGGCCAGAAGGGACATGGGTAGGAGGCTCACGCAGTTTACGTGCGATGACGTTCTTGACACATTACAGGATGTATGGCCTACTCCAGATGAGGATCCCATACCTAACGCAGAGGACCCAGTCTCCCGGAATAGCTCACAGCCGTCCTCCCCCATACGAGGGAGAGATGACAGCATGGTGGACACTGGGACTATGGCGCAGGTGGAGAGGAGTCCATGGTCCCAGGTCACAACACCTGACCCTGAAACAGAGAGGCCACAGACATTAATTTGTAGCACTATAGACCTGGCAGGTGAAACATCCCCTGAGTTAGGGGACCCCATGGAGAGCCCCCTGGATACTCTCCTGGGCCTCCTTATTCCCTCCTCAGGGGCCCAATCTCAGGTCCAGGACGTTCCCCCAAAGGTGCAGGTCACCCCTAAAGGCCCACGGAAGGCCACACATACTTACCTGGATGCTGACCAGGACCCAATCCTGGTTGGAGTTCAAGGGGGCACCGGCCGGACCAACCCTACAAAAGTGCAAAACACCAACCTTAGTCCGTCTCTGGTTACAAGCCTTAGAGAGGCCAGACAGACCAGGCTTAGCAACATTGCTGGTTATATCACGCCACCTACATCGCTAGACAGTGATCATTACAGGGCTCCTGCACAGGCCTGCCAGGCCATCAGGCCTAGTGTCATCACGCCACCTCCGGTGCAGACGGACACTTTGAAGGGCAGGCTCAGACGCCAGACAACTGGGTCTGAGGTCATACCCAATTTGTTAGGCCGAACACGGCTTTCTAAAAGGACAGATGGGAGGAAGTTAGATAGGCCTTAAAGATCAGAGGTCAGATAACATTAATCCCCTGACTTTATTGGGGCCTGGTCGAGTGTATGGCATTAGATGGACAGTGCATTCAGGCGACATGGGGGCCTCTAAACCCTTACCCCACCCCCTTCCTAACCCCAAACTCCTACCCTAACCCCCAACCCACCTCCGGTCCCTAAACTTAACCCCAAACCCCTTCCCTAACCCTAAAACACCAGGCCCTAACCCCTTCCCTAACCCTAAAACTTAAAACCTTAACCCCAAACCCTTTCCCTAACCCTAAAACTCCAAAACCCTATCCCCAATTCTATATCCCTACCACAATTTCCAAATCCTTGCCCCAATCCACACCCCCTACCCCCAAAAATACCCCCATGTCTAACCTTCATTTTCCCCTAACCAGCCCGTGCCTCATGCCAATGGCTCGGCCAGACATCATCTTTGTTGCCCTCCTCCTTGTCCACAAAATATATATCCTTAACCCATTATAATTATTTGTGGCTAATACTGGTGTAGCTTCACAGCATTAAAACTCAAGCTGGTCGCTTTCTGGGTTCAACTTTTAGTAAAAACATCCTTATTTATAAATAATTGGCTTAAAAATATTTTCTAAATGATAAATTATTCTATATAATACAATAAAATAATATAAGGAATTTAATTACAAACTATGAAAACAATTTAAAACAATTTTTATGGCAGAAAAACAATTCCGAGGCCTCTGATTGGCTCTCTTCATAAGATGCGCCTAAGCCCCGCCCCTGGCGGTTATAAGCATAACACTGGGAACAGAGTGACAGTTTGTCATTGGCAACTGCAGGGAGAGGAAGCCTTGCACATTGTAGGCCCGCTTTAGCCCTCTTGTTTGCCATTATAAGTTTAGAATAACACTTTAAAAACAGTCTAAACAGCTTTTATTTGTGTTTCATTTGTCTGAGCTCGGCTTGTGCCTGGAGCAACAATTTTTTCTTTGTCCATAACTTCAGCAAGCCCGCCTGAAGAAGGTCCTAGGTGGACCGAAACGTTGCGCAACGGCTTGCACTATTTGTCTATATAATATATAAAATATATATTAATTTCATTTACTTTGTTTTATTAACAATACTTACCTGGATAAGTCCAGAGGATTTAGTTGATTTACTTACCTGTGTGTGGATCCCACGACGTCCCTGTCCCTGTGGAGGAAAGAAAACAGCAGGATGATAATATTGTTTAACCTTATTTCATGAAACTCCTCACAGTGTTATTTACCTTAGCATTTTACCCCCATCGGCGTCCTTTACCTATTGGGGAGAGAATAAAAGAGCACATTATAGTCACTTGTTGACTTCTTTTTAGTTACACTGCTCTGATTTAAGTTTACCTAATTATTATTTTAATTAGTAATAATCATTACTTACCTGGGGAAGCCCAGAGGAACATACTTACCTTTTTGTTGACCTGTTGAGGAGAGAGAGAGAAAAACATATTACAGTCATTGACTACTGATTTAAGTTTCCCATTTTCATTAGTATAATTTACTTACCTGCTTACCCGAAACTATGCCACTCTTTGACAGTGAGGGATGGACGGTGGTGACACGCCGACATAGGCGTCCTAGACAAAGCCCAGATAGGGCCTTCTTCCATCCGCATGGACAGAATTATTATCCCACGCAGCAAGGAGCAAGGCTCTCCTATGCAGACGTGGTTAGATGTGGTGCAGACATAAGGAGCACCCATACTTACCGTCGTGATCCTCTATGGTCAAATGGACCACAATTTTTTGAACCGCGGGTCCAACTAGGACCCGCTAAACTTACTGCCCGGAGGGCGCTGCCTGACACAAGGCCTAACACTAGGCAATTAGGAGATTGGAGGGATGGGATCATGTACCCGAAAAGAAAAAGAATAATTAGGCATGATAGTAAACCACAGCATCCCCATAACCCAGAATTTATCCGTAGGACTAGATGCATCCTTAAACTTATCAAAATCACTCATCACCGGTTTAATATTGTAGGGGACCCACCCCCTGCTATTAACAAATTGCAAAAATTCTTAGGCGCAGTTATCAAGCCCGCCCTGCCCAACCCTGACACACAAGGCCTTATTAAAGACAATGCCCGGAAGTGGGCTGATGCCACCATGGCACTCCTTGATCAGCATTATCGCAATGCATTAGAGGCCCTTATGCTTGAGATTTGTGATTTCCCTCCCCAGGACTGGGAGGACTGCTTCCATCTAGCTTGTAGATGGGCCAGAAGGGACATGGGTAGGAGGCTCACGCAGTTTACGTGCGATGACGTTCTTGACACATTACAGGATGTATGGCCTACTCCAGATGAGGATCCCATACCTAACGCAGAGGACCCAGTCTCCCGGAATAGCTCACAGCCGTCCTCCCCCATACGAGGGAGAGATGACAGCATGGTGGACACTGGGACTATGGCGCAGGTGGAGAGGAGTCCATGGTCCCAGGTCACAACACCTGACCCTGAAACAGAGAGGCCACAGACATTAATTTGTAGCACTATAGACCTGGCAGGTGAAACATCCCCTGAGTTAGGGGACCCCATGGAGAGCCCCCTGGATACTCTCCTGGGCCTCCTTATTCCCTCCTCAGGGGCCCAATCTCAGGTCCAGGACGTTCCCCCAAAGGTGCAGGTCACCCCTAAAGGCCCACGGAAGGCCACACATACTTACCTGGATGCTGACCAGGACCCAATCCTGGTTGGAGTTCAAGGGGGCACCGGCCGGACCAACCCTACAAAAGTGCAAAACACCAACCTTAGTCCGTCTCTGGTTACAAGCCTTAGAGAGGCCAGACAGACCAGGCTTAGCAACATTGCTGGTTATATCACGCCACCTACATCGCTAGACAGTGATCATTACAGGGCTCCTGCACAGGCCTGCCAGGCCATCAGGCCTAGTGTCATCACGCCACCTCCGGTGCAGACGGACACTTTGAAGGGCAGGCTCAGACGCCAGACAACTGGGTCTGAGGTCATACCCAATTTGTTAGGCCGAACACGGCTTTCTAAAAGGACAGATGGGAGGAAGTTAGATAGGCCTTAAAGATCAGAGGTCAGATAACATTAATCCCCTGACTTTATTGGGGCCTGGTCGAGTGTATGGCATTAGATGGACAGTGCATTCAGGCGACATGGGGGCCTCTAAACCCTTACCCCACCCCCTTCCTAACCCCAAACTCCTACCCTAACCCCCAACCCACCTCCGGTCCCTAAACTTAACCCCAAACCCCTTCCCTAACCCTAAAACACCAGGCCCTAACCCCTTCCCTAACCCTAAAACTTAAAACCTTAACCCCAAACCCTTTCCCTAACCCTAAAACTCCAAAACCCTATCCCCAATTCTATATCCCTACCACAATTTCCAAATCCTTGCCCCAATCCACACCCCCTACCCCCAAAAATACCCCCATGTCTAACCTTCATTTTCCCCTAACCAGCCCGTGCCTCATGCCAATGGCTCGGCCAGACATCATCTTTGTTGCCCTCCTCCTTGTCCACAAAATATATATCCTTAACCCATTATAATTATTTGTGGCTAATACTGGTGTAGCTTCACAGCATTAAAACTCAAGCTGGTCGCTTTCTGGGTTCAACTTTTAGTAAAAACATCCTTATTTATAAATAATTGGCTTAAAAATATTTTCTAAATGATAAATTATTCTATATAATACAATAAAATAATATAAGGAATTTAATTACAAACTATGAAAACAATTTAAAACAATTTTTATGGCAGAAAAACAATTCCGAGGCCTCTGATTGGCTCTCTTCATAAGATGCGCCTAAGCCCCGCCCCTGGCGGTTATAAGCATAACACTGGGAACAGAGTGACAGTTTGTCATTGGCAACTGCAGGGAGAGGAAGCCTTGCACATTGTAGGCCCGCTTTAGCCCTCTTGTTTGCCATTATAAGTTTAGAATAACACTTTAAAAACAGTCTAAACAGCTTTTATTTGTGTTTCATTTGTCTGAGCTCGGCTTGTGCCTGGAGCAACAATTTTTTCTTTGTCCATAACTTCAGCAAGCCCGCCTGAAGAAGGTCCTAGGTGGACCGAAACGTTGCGCAACGGCTTGCACTATTTGTCTATATAATATATAAAATATATATTAATTTCATTTACTTTGTTTTATTAACAATACTTACCTGGATAAGTCCAGAGGATTTAGTTGATTTACTTACCTGTGTGTGGATCCCACGACGTCCCTGTCCCTGTGGAGGAAAGAAAACAGCAGGATGATAATATTGTTTAACCTTATTTCATGAAACTCCTCACAGTGTTATTTACCTTAGCATTTTACCCCCATCGGCGTCCTTTACCTATTGGGGAGAGAATAAAAGAGCACATTATAGTCACTTGTTGACTTCTTTTTAGTTACACTGCTCTGATTTAAGTTTACCTAATTATTATTTTAATTAGTAATAATCATTACTTACCTGGGGAAGCCCAGAGGAACATACTTACCTTTTTGTTGACCTGTTGAGGAGAGAGAGAGAAAAACATATTACAGTCATTGACTACTGATTTAAGTTTCCCATTTTCATTAGTATAATTTACTTACCTGCTTACCCGAAACTATGCCACTCTTTGACAGTGAGGGATGGACGGTGGTGACACGCCGACATAGGCGTCCTAGACAAAGCCCAGATAGGGCCTTCTTCCATCCGCATGGACAGAATTATTATCCCACGCAGCAAGGAGCAAGGCTCTCCTATGCAGACGTGGTTAGATGTGGTGCAGACATAAGGAGCACCCATACTTACCGTCGTGATCCTCTATGGTCAAATGGACCACAATTTTTTGAACCGCGGGTCCAACTAGGACCCGCTAAACTTACTGCCCGGAGGGCGCTGCCTGACACAAGGCCTAACACTAGGCAATTAGGAGATTGGAGGGATGGGATCATGTACCCGAAAAGAAAAAGAATAATTAGGCATGATAGTAAACCACAGCATCCCCATAACCCAGAATTTATCCGTAGGACTAGATGCATCCTTAAACTTATCAAAATCACTCATCACCGGTTTAATATTGTAGGGGACCCACCCCCTGCTATTAACAAATTGCAAAAATTCTTAGGCGCAGTTATCAAGCCCGCCCTGCCCAACCCTGACACACAAGGCCTTATTAAAGACAATGCCCGGAAGTGGGCTGATGCCACCATGGCACTCCTTGATCAGCATTATCGCAATGCATTAGAGGCCCTTATGCTTGAGATTTGTGATTTCCCTCCCCAGGACTGGGAGGACTGCTTCCATCTAGCTTGTAGATGGGCCAGAAGGGACATGGGTAGGAGGCTCACGCAGTTTACGTGCGATGACGTTCTTGACACATTACAGGATGTATGGCCTACTCCAGATGAGGATCCCATACCTAACGCAGAGGACCCAGTCTCCCGGAATAGCTCACAGCCGTCCTCCCCCATACGAGGGAGAGATGACAGCATGGTGGACACTGGGACTATGGCGCAGGTGGAGAGGAGTCCATGGTCCCAGGTCACAACACCTGACCCTGAAACAGAGAGGCCACAGACATTAATTTGTAGCACTATAGACCTGGCAGGTGAAACATCCCCTGAGTTAGGGGACCCCATGGAGAGCCCCCTGGATACTCTCCTGGGCCTCCTTATTCCCTCCTCAGGGGCCCAATCTCAGGTCCAGGACGTTCCCCCAAAGGTGCAGGTCACCCCTAAAGGCCCACGGAAGGCCACACATACTTACCTGGATGCTGACCAGGACCCAATCCTGGTTGGAGTTCAAGGGGGCACCGGCCGGACCAACCCTACAAAAGTGCAAAACACCAACCTTAGTCCGTCTCTGGTTACAAGCCTTAGAGAGGCCAGACAGACCAGGCTTAGCAACATTGCTGGTTATATCACGCCACCTACATCGCTAGACAGTGATCATTACAGGGCTCCTGCACAGGCCTGCCAGGCCATCAGGCCTAGTGTCATCACGCCACCTCCGGTGCAGACGGACACTTTGAAGGGCAGGCTCAGACGCCAGACAACTGGGTCTGAGGTCATACCCAATTTGTTAGGCCGAACACGGCTTTCTAAAAGGACAGATGGGAGGAAGTTAGATAGGCCTTAAAGATCAGAGGTCAGATAACATTAATCCCCTGACTTTATTGGGGCCTGGTCGAGTGTATGGCATTAGATGGACAGTGCATTCAGGCGACATGGGGGCCTCTAAACCCTTACCCCACCCCCTTCCTAACCCCAAACTCCTACCCTAACCCCCAACCCACCTCCGGTCCCTAAACTTAACCCCAAACCCCTTCCCTAACCCTAAAACACCAGGCCCTAACCCCTTCCCTAACCCTAAAACTTAAAACCTTAACCCCAAACCCTTTCCCTAACCCTAAAACTCCAAAACCCTATCCCCAATTCTATATCCCTACCACAATTTCCAAATCCTTGCCCCAATCCACACCCCCTACCCCCAAAAATACCCCCATGTCTAACCTTCATTTTCCCCTAACCAGCCCGTGCCTCATGCCAATGGCTCGGCCAGACATCATCTTTGTTGCCCTCCTCCTTGTCCACAAAATATATATCCTTAACCCATTATAATTATTTGTGGCTAATACTGGTGTAGCTTCACAGCATTAAAACTCAAGCTGGTCGCTTTCTGGGTTCAACTTTTAGTAAAAACATCCTTATTTATAAATAATTGGCTTAAAAATATTTTCTAAATGATAAATTATTCTATATAATACAATAAAATAATATAAGGAATTTAATTACAAACTATGAAAACAATTTAAAACAATTTTTATGGCAGAAAAACAATTCCGAGGCCTCTGATTGGCTCTCTTCATAAGATGCGCCTAAGCCCCGCCCCTGGCGGTTATAAGCATAACACTGGGAACAGAGTGACAGTTTGTCATTGGCAACTGCAGGGAGAGGAAGCCTTGCACATTGTAGGCCCGCTTTAGCCCTCTTGTTTGCCATTATAAGTTTAGAATAACACTTTAAAAACAGTCTAAACAGCTTTTATTTGTGTTTCATTTGTCTGAGCTCGGCTTGTGCCTGGAGCAACAATTTTTTCTTTGTCCATAACTTCAGCAAGCCCGCCTGAAGAAGGTCCTAGGTGGACCGAAACGTTGCGCAACGGCTTGCACTATTTGTCTATATAATATATAAAATATATATTAATTTCATTTACTTTGTTTTATTAACAATACTTACCTGGATAAGTCCAGAGGATTTAGTTGATTTACTTACCTGTGTGTGGATCCCACGACGTCCCTGTCCCTGTGGAGGAAAGAAAACAGCAGGATGATAATATTGTTTAACCTTATTTCATGAAACTCCTCACAGTGTTATTTACCTTAGCATTTTACCCCCATCGGCGTCCTTTACCTATTGGGGAGAGAATAAAAGAGCACATTATAGTCACTTGTTGACTTCTTTTTAGTTACACTGCTCTGATTTAAGTTTACCTAATTATTATTTTAATTAGTAATAATCATTACTTACCTGGGGAAGCCCAGAGGAACATACTTACCTTTTTGTTGACCTGTTGAGGAGAGAGAGAGAAAAACATATTACAGTCATTGACTACTGATTTAAGTTTCCCATTTTCATTAGTATAATTTACTTACCTGCTTACCCGAAACTATGCCACTCTTTGACAGTGAGGGATGGACGGTGGTGACACGCCGACATAGGCGTCCTAGACAAAGCCCAGATAGGGCCTTCTTCCATCCGCATGGACAGAATTATTATCCCACGCAGCAAGGAGCAAGGCTCTCCTATGCAGACGTGGTTAGATGTGGTGCAGACATAAGGAGCACCCATACTTACCGTCGTGATCCTCTATGGTCAAATGGACCACAATTTTTTGAACCGCGGGTCCAACTAGGACCCGCTAAACTTACTGCCCGGAGGGCGCTGCCTGACACAAGGCCTAACACTAGGCAATTAGGAGATTGGAGGGATGGGATCATGTACCCGAAAAGAAAAAGAATAATTAGGCATGATAGTAAACCACAGCATCCCCATAACCCAGAATTTATCCGTAGGACTAGATGCATCCTTAAACTTATCAAAATCACTCATCACCGGTTTAATATTGTAGGGGACCCACCCCCTGCTATTAACAAATTGCAAAAATTCTTAGGCGCAGTTATCAAGCCCGCCCTGCCCAACCCTGACACACAAGGCCTTATTAAAGACAATGCCCGGAAGTGGGCTGATGCCACCATGGCACTCCTTGATCAGCATTATCGCAATGCATTAGAGGCCCTTATGCTTGAGATTTGTGATTTCCCTCCCCAGGACTGGGAGGACTGCTTCCATCTAGCTTGTAGATGGGCCAGAAGGGACATGGGTAGGAGGCTCACGCAGTTTACGTGCGATGACGTTCTTGACACATTACAGGATGTATGGCCTACTCCAGATGAGGATCCCATACCTAACGCAGAGGACCCAGTCTCCCGGAATAGCTCACAGCCGTCCTCCCCCATACGAGGGAGAGATGACAGCATGGTGGACACTGGGACTATGGCGCAGGTGGAGAGGAGTCCATGGTCCCAGGTCACAACACCTGACCCTGAAACAGAGAGGCCACAGACATTAATTTGTAGCACTATAGACCTGGCAGGTGAAACATCCCCTGAGTTAGGGGACCCCATGGAGAGCCCCCTGGATACTCTCCTGGGCCTCCTTATTCCCTCCTCAGGGGCCCAATCTCAGGTCCAGGACGTTCCCCCAAAGGTGCAGGTCACCCCTAAAGGCCCACGGAAGGCCACACATACTTACCTGGATGCTGACCAGGACCCAATCCTGGTTGGAGTTCAAGGGGGCACCGGCCGGACCAACCCTACAAAAGTGCAAAACACCAACCTTAGTCCGTCTCTGGTTACAAGCCTTAGAGAGGCCAGACAGACCAGGCTTAGCAACATTGCTGGTTATATCACGCCACCTACATCGCTAGACAGTGATCATTACAGGGCTCCTGCACAGGCCTGCCAGGCCATCAGGCCTAGTGTCATCACGCCACCTCCGGTGCAGACGGACACTTTGAAGGGCAGGCTCAGACGCCAGACAACTGGGTCTGAGGTCATACCCAATTTGTTAGGCCGAACACGGCTTTCTAAAAGGACAGATGGGAGGAAGTTAGATAGGCCTTAAAGATCAGAGGTCAGATAACATTAATCCCCTGACTTTATTGGGGCCTGGTCGAGTGTATGGCATTAGATGGACAGTGCATTCAGGCGACATGGGGGCCTCTAAACCCTTACCCCACCCCCTTCCTAACCCCAAACTCCTACCCTAACCCCCAACCCACCTCCGGTCCCTAAACTTAACCCCAAACCCCTTCCCTAACCCTAAAACACCAGGCCCTAACCCCTTCCCTAACCCTAAAACTTAAAACCTTAACCCCAAACCCTTTCCCTAACCCTAAAACTCCAAAACCCTATCCCCAATTCTATATCCCTACCACAATTTCCAAATCCTTGCCCCAATCCACACCCCCTACCCCCAAAAATACCCCCATGTCTAACCTTCATTTTCCCCTAACCCTAACCCTAACCCTAACCCTAACCCTAACCCTAACCCTTGACCTTTACCCTGACCCCTAACCTTCAGCCTTGACTTTACACTATAGTTTCTGACCCTCAATCCTGGACTTTGCAACCTTTCTGCCATAACCCTTTACCTCTACCTACATTCTAACCCTAACCCCCAGTTTTAACCCTAATTTTCATTCTTCACCATTATATTTACGTCTCCTTCTCTGCCCTCCTTGGATGCAGGGAACTGGGCTTTCCCAGTGGTCCTTAATTAGTTTATTTAGGTTATATAATGAACTGGATATGACCTGCCTTCTTTACTGTGGACACAACTGAAAGAAACATGAGTATGAAATAACAATGGGTCACTTAATAACATTTTAATTTAGGTTTCCTTGCTGGGTTTACCATCCTTGACAGTTCTGATGCCTCGGGTGTACAGGTTGGGGAAGGAATGATATTCCACCTTGGAACATAGAGGGCAGACATTAGAAGTTCTTAAAAGGTTTTAAACTAAAATATTGAACCCCAAAGGGGACATATACTTACCGGGGACCTCTTTGTCTTCAGTACCTTTTATGTCTTTATCTAAACTGGTTAGAACATAATTTTAAACCCACTTATGGGAAATTATACTTACCAGGAATCTTCTTCACCGCTGTCATCCTTGTCGCCGCCGCCGCCGTCCTCGCCGTCTTCGTCGTCTCCGCCGCTCCTAGAAAAGAAAAAGATAAAGAATTAAATATGGGTTAGTAAGGCTATATTGCCCATGAACCCATTTAGAAGGGTAGTTCACTTACCAGACCGCCTTTACCTCCGCCGACTCCGCCTTGGCCGCCGCCTATATTAGGGCCAAGTACATCCCTATCAGGATAACCTAAAAAGAAAAAAGGAATAAAAGCAGGAAAGAGCCGTGAATGCTGCCCGTGCACCAGCAATATCTATGATATGCCATTAAACTTGTCCTACTTCATAAACCTAACCCTAACCCTAACCCTAACCCTAACCCTAACCCTAACCCCTAACCCTAACCCTAACCCTAACCCTAACCCTAACCCTAAGGGACCCCCTTTTAAGGGATCGCCTAATCCCAAGACCCCCTCTTATTATTCCCTCTTCCCTAACCCTAATGAACTTCATAACCCTAAGGGACTTCTTAACCCTAAGGGACCCCTTAATCCCTAACCCTAAGGGACTTCTTAACCCTAAGGGACCCTCTAATCCTAAGGGACCCCCTAAACCCTAACCCTAAGGGATTCCTTACCCCTAAGGGACCCCCTAACCCTGAGGGACCCCCCAAATCCTAACCCTAAGGGACCCCCAAACCTTAACCCTAAGGGACCCCCCAAATCCGAACCCTAAGGGACCCCCTAACCCTAAGGGACCCCCTAACCCTAAGGGACCCCCTAATCGGAACCCTGGAGGACCCTCCAATCTGAAGGACTGCCCAACCCCTAGGGGTTTCCGAATTTAAAAAGAACCAAAAAACCACTTTTTTCCTTTTTCTCCCTTTTCTTTTTCTCTGTTTTTTTCTCTTTCTTTGCTCTCTCATTTCTCATAAAGGTAGGAACTGGGAGAGTTTAAATAAAACTCAGGAACAGAGGCATCAATTAACCACAGATTATTTATTTATTTATTTATTTATTTATTGACTTACATAGATATAAATTTAAATTTTTTTTATAAAAAATAGGGGTTAACCATTAAAAATGAGTTGGTGATGACCTGCCTTCCTTATTTAAAACATTATAAATAATTAAAACATACATGATAAAACCTGTTCCTTTTTTTTAAAAAAAATAAAAACATCCTCCGGATCTTCTCTTTTCCTTTTTGGGGGGGCTTGTTAACTGGACAGCCCTCTACTGTGTAGAAAGGTTCCACCTGAAAAATAAAGGAGGGAACATCAGAAAACTTTAAACAATTGAGATTACAGTCCTGAGCTCAAGGGACAGTTTTACTTACCAGGGGTCCACTTTGCTTCCGGGGTCGTCTTCAGGGGTATTTCCATCAGTTCGGGCTGTCTTCAATGGAAGGGAACAGCATTCTAATTCAAGAGGGAGGGTAGTTAAAAAAAACACAATATGTAAATCTAGTTGATTTAGGATTTGGAGCCCATTACTGGGACAGTATACTTACCGGGAATCTTCTCTGCTTTCGCCGTCTCCGCCGCTCTCGCCGTCCTCGCCGTCTCCGTCGTCTCCGCCGCTTATAAAACAAAACAAAAAGGTTAACAGTAAAACTGTATGGGATTAGAAAATAGGAACCCATGAACTGGGAATGTACTTACCGGGAATCGCTTCCACTGACTCTGCCGGGGCCGCCATTTCCACCAGAGAGGGACACACGTCCCCAGTAAGGGAAACCTGAAAAAGAAAAGAGGATTAATAGAAAAGGGAAAAATAGTTTTGAATGTTGCCAGTGCACAATGAAACATCTATGATAAACCATTGAACTGTGCTAATCATAAAACCTAACCTAGCCAGAGCCATTTAACTTTTTTCCTTTCTCCTCATTAAATACCAGATAGAATGGTCAGGAGGGGAGGTGGGAGGGACATGATGATGAAGAGGGAGGTGGGCGGGCTCTTGGGATCACATGACTGGATCACATGTCAAACACATATATAGGATTGGGATTTTAGCTAGGCCTGTTAACGTCCTCTGAAGAAGCATCATTAGGTGCGAAACGTCAGGACTATTGAGGATTATAAAGCCAAATAAGTAATACAGTGGTATACTTTTAAGTTTTCGTTTATTTCTTTTATGTATTATAATTGGTTCTTAATAATAAAGTTTACAGTTTTAAAACTCAGTGTGGGGATAGCTGGAAAAGAACCTACCATCATAACAGCAGCGACTAATCCTCGCCGAGGAAGACTGGGTCAGTCTAAGGAGGGAAAGAAACACAAGGATTGTTAAAGGACTTCGTTCAGGGGATCCTTGAGTTTGTTCCCCAGGACACAGGGAGGACGACTAAGCCGGAAAACAAGGCCCACCACTAGGCCGCTCGGCCTAGCTACAACACGTCAGGAAACATCCCTGTGCTGGGAACTATTGGACCTCACGAGGACCCTCCATTGGACCCGGGACACCAGAAACTTAAAAACCAGGTGGGAGCTGTTTTGGATTCTGTTGGGCACCCCTAGCTGATTTAATACAAATTTGTAATGGTTAGTTTACATAATAGGTTCACTGTATTGGCAGACCTCGAACAGGCCCAGAATAGAGATCCCAATCCTAACCAAATGATGGCAGCAGCCCCATTTGATAAAAAGATGACAAAGGTTTATTTTAAATTAATACAAATGACTCATCATTTATTAACAGTAGAACAAACATTAGAGACAGATACCTTCCCATCAGGGATGTTAAAACAAGTCATTAAACTTACCCAATTTATAAAACCAGCCATGCCTTCTAATATCACGGCAGAAAATTTAAAAGCTAACACGTACTCTTGGATGAGTACGAATATGCATATCTTACTGGATCATTATACAAGGGGGAGGGAAGCACTATTAGGGGAATTGGACAGGTGGGGAGAAAAAGAATGGGAGGTAGCCGGGAAATGGGCCCAAAATAGGTACAAGCAGAAATTGAGGCCTAATACTACAAGTACAACTAAACAAATTATAAGCACTTACCTGTTAGAAAAAGCAGGACCTTCAAATAGTGACAGGGAGGTAGACCTTACAAAAAGGGTTCTTCCCCCAGATACAGATTCCCTACAACAGTTTAATGAGGGACAGGAAGGAAGGGTGCAGCTCCCTCAACCTATAAAACGTCCTAAACAAATTAAAGTACAGGCTCAAATACATCACACTACCCATAGCTTTGACTCTGATTTAATACAAAATCCAAATAATGGAAATCAAACCAATTACCTGCATGACATCTCCTTTATAGGTCCCTGTACCCCAGAGGCCAAAGCTTCTTCGGGAACGCCTAGAATGGCGGGGAATGAAATGATGATAGGGCAACAGAAGGGAAAGTATCCCACAGTTGAATCCCTAACTGAAAATTCCCAAACAGAACCAGAGACAGGGACCAAACCTAAAAAAACACAACCCCAAAATCACAAGTCTCCAATCTCCTCCAGTACATCGGAAGGGGATTTTGAGGACCTAGTGAGAATAGAGACGCGCAGGCCGGAGAGACACCCAAATACAGCGCACAAAGCCAAAGATTGGTCATTGAAGGTCCATAAACCAATTATCTTCATAGGAGACTCAAACCTCAGCAGGATCCCTCAGATAAATGACCCCCAGGTACAAGTAGATAGTTTTCCGGGAGCTAGTTTTTATCATGTCATTGACATCTTAAAAAAATTACCCCCTCAGTTACAAACACAAAAAGTAATCCTGTCAGTAGGAATTAACAACAGAGATCAACAGCCTAATAAAACCTCTATAAAACAGTTACAGACTATGTGGAGAATAGCTAAAACAGCGTTCCCTAATGCATCAATTTATACTCCCATCATTCAATTTTCCGATCTTTTACCTAAGGTACATCAAAACAATTTGACCATAATCAATAACTACATAAACTCACACGGGAATCCATTACTAGAACTGAATAAACTACGATTCAAAGTAGATCCGAGGGATCAAATCCATTGGACTAGGGAAACAGCAATTCAAATTTTCAATGACTGGTGTGACCAGTTAAACTTTTAAGGCAGGAGACGTGCAATCTGGAAGCACACCAATACAAAAATATTTTTAACCTATCCAAAACATTTAAACTTACCTTAGAAGAGGGCGAGCTTCTGCGAAAGGGACTTACCTTTGTTCCGACACCTGTAGAAATAGATGAGGAAGAAATGCAGAGGGACGTCCATCACTATAACAGAAAATTAAAAATATTGGATTATTTTAAATATACACAAAAAGAACAATTAACATTATTTACAGCCAATTCTACATGGGAACCAAAAATTAATCAAATTTCAACAGATATACAAGATTTAATTCAATTTAACAATAAAATGGTTAGGAAAAGATTAAAGCAATCAAAACCAAAATTAAATATCCCGGAAGAACAGAGGAGGGCCATTAAAACACTAAATAAAAATAATGACATTATTATCAAACCGGCAGATAAGGGTTCAGGGATAGTGATCTTGGACAAACAACAATACAAATTTGAAGCACTTAGACAATTACAAGACACAAATTACTATATTTCCTTACCTCATACATTACAGGAAGAAACATCTAAATTGGTTAATGGTATTCTTAATAATTTACATTTAGAACAATTTATTACCGCAAAACAAAAGTTTTTTTTAATGGGCCCGGATATCCCCCGACCCAGATTATTTTACTTGTTACCAAAAATCCATATGGACAAGGCCCTGTGGACGATTCCGGGTGAGGTCCCCAAGGGGAGACCTATAGTATCTGACTGCGGTAGTAACACATATCATACGGCTCAATATATAGACCACTTCCTGAACCCTATCTCACAACGACACAGCAGCTATTTAAAAGACACATATGACTTTATCAATAAAATACAAGGCCTTCAAGTTCAGACAGAAGCAATTTTATTTACCGTAGATATAAACAGTTTATATACTAATATATCCACAGACTTAGGATTAGAAGCAGTGAGGACAGCCTTCTTAAAATATCCGGATCCAGGGAGGCCAGATAAATACATTTTACAATTACTGGAAATCAACCTTACAAGGAATGATTTTGAATTTGATAACCAGGTTTATCTCCAGATACAAGGTACGGCCATGGGGAAAAAGTTCGCCCCGGCATATGCCAATATTTATATGGCCTCCTGGGAGGAGACACTTTTTAAAAAATGTAAACATCTCCCCAGGCTATACTATAGATATTTGGATGATATATTTGGTTTGTGGCAACATGGAGAAGTGCTATTTAAAGGGTTCATAAGTATAATGAACGAGCATCACCCAAGTATCACAGTAAAATACCAAACAAGTTCCCAATGTATAGACTTTTTAGACACAACTGTCTTTTTCAGTGAACTAATAAATGGTAACAGGACTCTTAAAACCAAAGTGTATTTTAAAGACACAGATACACATAGTTTACTGTATAAAACAAGTTACCATCCCAAACACACTTTTGCAGGGTTAATTAAATCTCAACTGATCAGGTTTCATCGATTATGTACAGACAAACAGGATTTTGAGGCAGCTACTACAACTTTATTCACGGCCCTAAGGGGTAGGAAATATTCCAAAAGATTTTTAAGGGGTATCAAGGCGGAAACATTAAGGACAATAACAGACAAAAAATCATCACCGTTGACAAATGCACAGATTATCCCATTGATTACTAGATACTCCTCTAAGGCGATCACAATAAACAATAATCTCAAGAGGGGCTTTTCAAGGGTCCAACAGCTGGTTCCACAATTAAAAGGTTATAAAGTTATTTCAGCATACAGAAAAAATAAAAACCTTAAAGACCTATTGGTTAGAGCTAAATTTGGTCTATCCATAATGAAGGATACCTATACAAATCTTAAAAGGTATTTTAAACCAATCAAGGTGGTAACAACAGGATCAAATACAATACCTGTGCAGGATAACATCGGTTTGGGAACTAATAATATCGTCTACTTGATCCAGTGTAAACACTGTAATAGAAGATATGTTGGGGAAACACAATACAGTTTAGGAACACGTTTAAAGCAACATCTACACACCTTCTCCCAGAATACCAAAACCACAAAGCTGGTGCAACATTTTCAACAGCAGGGACTGCAAAATGTCCAGGTGTCGGGCCTAGAGGCCAACATTCACTGGTCACAGGAACAAAGAAGGAGGAAAGAACTAATGTGGATACATAGATTAAACACATTGGTTCCCCTGGGTTTTAATCAGAGATAAGGAAGGCAGGTGGGGATTAAAGGGAGGCAAAAACAGATAATTGATCACCCATGGATCGGTTTGGGGCATCCAAATAGTACTTACCCGTTGATTAATTAGACTAATAAAGGAATGAATATTAACAAATAACCTCTGTTCCTTTTTCGTCTAGATGTGCAACTAACTCTTGTATATAAACTAACTTACAGGAACTAATTTTAACATATATTTTGGGTAAAGCCCTATAGCGACATGGGGGATGGATATTTAACAGAGTATAGGTTTATGAATAGGGGAGGAATACCTTTGATATGGGATATATCTTACTTAGAAAGTGGACTGAGAATTACTGATCTGTTTTGATGATTTTGAATGAGTTGCAGGTCCAGGGAACAACAAATAAAATGTTTTTTTAAAACTATTTTGGTGGTTATTGACATAAAGGATGTCTATAAATTGCTGAATGATTAGCCTTGGGCGATCCTTCGGACTTTCTTTGTCTTTTTCTTTAATACTACCTTGATCACCCCTCCCCCTAACCCTAAGGGACCCCCTTTTAAGGGATCGCCTAATCCCAAGACCCCCTCTTATTATTCCCTCTTCCCTAACCCTAATGAACTTCATAACCCTAAGGGACTTCTTAACCCTAAGGGACCCCTTAATCCCTAACCCTAAGGGACTTCTTAACCCTAAGGGACCCTCTAATCCTAAGGGACCCCCTAAACCCTAACCCTAAGGGATTCCTTACCCCTAAGGGACCCCCTAACCCTGAGGGACCCCCCAAATCCTAACCCTAAGGGACCCCCAAACCTTAACCCTAAGGGACCCCCCAAATCCGAACCCTAAGGGACCCCCTAACCCTAAGGGACCCCCTAACCCTAAGGGACCCCCTAATCGGAACCCTGGAGGACCCTCCAATCTGAAGGACTGCCCAACCCCTAGGGGTTTCCGAATTTAAAAAGAACCAAAAAACCACTTTTTTCCTTTTTCTCCCTTTTCTTTTTCTCTGTTTTTTTCTCTTTCTTTGCTCTCTCATTTCTCATAAAGGTAGGAACTGGGAGAGTTTAAATAAAACTCAGGAACAGAGGCATCAATTAACCACAGATTATTTATTTATTTATTTATTTATTTATTGACTTACATAGATATAAATTTAAATTTTTTTTATAAAAAATAGGGGTTAACCATTAAAAATGAGTTGGTGATGACCTGCCTTCCTTATTTAAAACATTATAAATAATTAAAACATACATGATAAAACCTGTTCCTTTTTTTTAAAAAAAATAAAAACATCCTCCGGATCTTCTCTTTTCCTTTTTGGGGGGGCTTGTTAACTGGACAGCCCTCTACTGTGTAGAAAGGTTCCACCTGAAAAATAAAGGAGGGAACATCAGAAAACTTTAAACAATTGAGATTACAGTCCTGAGCTCAAGGGACAGTTTTACTTACCAGGGGTCCACTTTGCTTCCGGGGTCGTCTTCAGGGGTATTTCCATCAGTTCGGGCTGTCTTCAATGGAAGGGAACAGCATTCTAATTCAAGAGGGAGGGTAGTTAAAAAAAACACAATATGTAAATCTAGTTGATTTAGGATTTGGAGCCCATTACTGGGACAGTATACTTACCGGGAATCTTCTCTGCTTTCGCCGTCTCCGCCGCTCTCGCCGTCCTCGCCGTCTCCGTCGTCTCCGCCGCTTATAAAACAAAACAAAAAGGTTAACAGTAAAACTGTATGGGATTAGAAAATAGGAACCCATGAACTGGGAATGTACTTACCGGGAATCGCTTCCACTGACTCTGCCGGGGCCGCCATTTCCACCAGAGAGGGACACACGTCCCCAGTAAGGGAAACCTGAAAAAGAAAAGAGGATTAATAGAAAAGGGAAAAATAGTTTTGAATGTTGCCAGTGCACAATGAAACATCTATGATAAACCATTGAACTGTGCTAATCATAAAACCTAACCCTAACCCTAACCCTAACCCTAACCCTAACCCTAACCCTTAGTCCCTGGACCATAAGGCTAGTGGCCGGGTCCCTAACCCTAAGTCCCTCTTCCCAAGGCTCTTTAGCCGGATTCCTAACCCCAATTTACCCTGACCATAAGGCTAGTAGCCGGGTCTTCCATAAAATTATTTACTTTGGCCCCTCCCCCTCCCTATATATAAGAATCCCCCACTGTGTTCCCTCATTTCCATCTGACTTCCGTGGAGGAAGGATGCGGGACACAGTGGTGGTGATATTTTCTTTATCCATTTATTATTCGGCCAGGATGGACATGGATTGACCTTGTGGGGGTCTGGGACACTGGGGGTGCCTCCGGGGGACACCGGAGTGGCGCCGGCGCCGAACACAGGGGGGCGCTTTACCTGCAACAGGAAGAAACCTCAGTGAGGATACGAAACCACAGTGTGGATATAATAGGATACTTACCTCCTGAGCCGGCGTGGGCCTGGTCAGCCACGTCCGAGCTAGAGAATAGGAGAAGAACATATAACAGTTAGATATAAGTGCGGTGCCCAAAGCCCCAGTGGGGAACAAAGCCCTAGTAGGGACATGCCCTGTTGCAGTGTAACCGTGGTACTTACCTGTCTGCGTCGATGCTCCTCCATATTCCTCCGGACCACTTACCTGTCTTGGACTCCTGGATCGTCGTCTGTTCCATCACCCCTGCCAAATTCATCACCACTATTTAATATTTAAAGCCCCAGTGGGGAACGGACATGGTGCGTGTAGGGGGGTGGATATATGGGTGGACCTGGATTGGCCAGTGCATTACTGTGGCCCTGGGACGCTGGGGTCACAGGCCTAGGGGTTCCTAACCCCGTCTCATAACCCTAACCAGCCCGTGCCATTCAGGTCCATTGTCTTCCACCTTCCTCACGCCTCCATCGGTCCTACGCCTATTTAGGCCTCTTCAATTTTTTCGCCGGCTCCCTGATGACGGCATGGCAGCCAGAAACGCGTTGGAGCCTGATCTTTGTGCCCAACTTGGCCAGATCAGAGCCTACAAAATTTAGTTTAGATACGGCCCAACTAGGCCTCAATATAAAACTTTAGATTAGAAATTATGGCCCAACTAGGCCTAAACTCTGCCCCATCCCTAACCCTAAGGTCAGTAGACCGGATCCCTAACCATAAATTCCCTTACCCTACGGCCAGCAGGCCTGATCCCTAACCCTTAGTCCCTGGACCATAAGGCTAGTGGCCGGGTCCCTAACCCTAAGTCCCTCTTCCCAAGGCTCTTTAGCCGGATTCCTAACCCCAATTTACCCTGACCATAAGGCTAGTAGCCGGGTCTTCCATAAAATTATTTACTTTGGCCCCTCCCCCTCCCTATATATAAGAATCCCCCACTGTGTTCCCTCATTTCCATCTGACTTCCGTGGAGGAAGGATGCGGGACACAGTGGTGGTGATATTTTCTTTATCCATTTATTATTCGGCCAGGATGGACATGGATTGACCTTGTGGGGGTCTGGGACACTGGGGGTGCCTCCGGGGGACACCGGAGTGGCGCCGGCGCCGAACACAGGGGGGCGCTTTACCTGCAACAGGAAGAAACCTCAGTGAGGATACGAAACCACAGTGTGGATATAATAGGATACTTACCTCCTGAGCCGGCGTGGGCCTGGTCAGCCACGTCCGAGCTAGAGAATAGGAGAAGAACATATAACAGTTAGATATAAGTGCGGTGCCCAAAGCCCCAGTGGGGAACAAAGCCCTAGTAGGGACATGCCCTGTTGCAGTGTAACCGTGGTACTTACCTGTCTGCGTCGATGCTCCTCCATATTCCTCCGGACCACTTACCTGTCTTGGACTCCTGGATCGTCGTCTGTTCCATCACCCCTGCCAAATTCATCACCACTATTTAATATTTAAAGCCCCAGTGGGGAACGGACATGGTGCGTGTAGGGGGGTGGATATATGGGTGGACCTGGATTGGCCAGTGCATTACTGTGGCCCTGGGACGCTGGGGTCACAGGCCTAGGGGTTCCTAACCCCGTCTCATAACCCTAACCAGCCCGTGCCATTCAGGTCCATTGTCTTCCACCTTCCTCACGCCTCCATCGGTCCTACGCCTATTTAGGCCTCTTCAATTTTTTCGCCGGCTCCCTGATGACGGCATGGCAGCCAGAAACGCGTTGGAGCCTGATCTTTGTGCCCAACTTGGCCAGATCAGAGCCTACAAAATTTAGTTTAGATACGGCCCAACTAGGCCTCAATATAAAACTTTAGATTAGAAATTATGGCCCAACTAGGCCTAAACTCTGCCCCATCCCTAACCCTAAGGTCAGTAGACCGGATCCCTAACCATAAATTCCCTTACCCTACGGCCAGCAGGCCTGATCCCTAACCCTTAGTCCCTGGACCATAAGGCTAGTGGCCGGGTCCCTAACCCTAAGTCCCTCTTCCCAAGGCTCTTTAGCCGGATTCCTAACCCCAATTTACCCTGACCATAAGGCTAGTAGCCGGGTCTTCCATAAAATTATTTACTTTGGCCCCTCCCCCTCCCTATATATAAGAATCCCCCACTGTGTTCCCTCATTTCCATCTGACTTCCGTGGAGGAAGGATGCGGGACACAGTGGTGGTGATATTTTCTTTATCCATTTATTATTCGGCCAGGATGGACATGGATTGACCTTGTGGGGGTCTGGGACACTGGGGGTGCCTCCGGGGGACACCGGAGTGGCGCCGGCGCCGAACACAGGGGGGCGCTTTACCTGCAACAGGAAGAAACCTCAGTGAGGATACGAAACCACAGTGTGGATATAATAGGATACTTACCTCCTGAGCCGGCGTGGGCCTGGTCAGCCACGTCCGAGCTAGAGAATAGGAGAAGAACATATAACAGTTAGATATAAGTGCGGTGCCCAAAGCCCCAGTGGGGAACAAAGCCCTAGTAGGGACATGCCCTGTTGCAGTGTAACCGTGGTACTTACCTGTCTGCGTCGATGCTCCTCCATATTCCTCCGGACCACTTACCTGTCTTGGACTCCTGGATCGTCGTCTGTTCCATCACCCCTGCCAAATTCATCACCACTATTTAATATTTAAAGCCCCAGTGGGGAACGGACATGGTGCGTGTAGGGGGGTGGATATATGGGTGGACCTGGATTGGCCAGTGCATTACTGTGGCCCTGGGACGCTGGGGTCACAGGCCTAGGGGTTCCTAACCCCGTCTCATAACCCTAACCAGCCCGTGCCATTCAGGTCCATTGTCTTCCACCTTCCTCACGCCTCCATCGGTCCTACGCCTATTTAGGCCTCTTCAATTTTTTCGCCGGCTCCCTGATGACGGCATGGCAGCCAGAAACGCGTTGGAGCCTGATCTTTGTGCCCAACTTGGCCAGATCAGAGCCTACAAAATTTAGTTTAGATACGGCCCAACTAGGCCTCAATATAAAACTTTAGATTAGAAATTATGGCCCAACTAGGCCTAAACTCTGCCCCATCCCTAACCCTAAGGTCAGTAGACCGGATCCCTAACCATAAATTCCCTTACCCTACGGCCAGCAGGCCTGATCCCTAACCCTTAGTCCCTGGACCATAAGGCTAGTGGCCGGGTCCCTAACCCTAAGTCCCTCTTCCCAAGGCTCTTTAGCCGGATTCCTAACCCCAATTTACCCTGACCATAAGGCTAGTAGCCGGGTCTTCCATAAAATTATTTACTTTGGCCCCTCCCCCTCCCTATATATAAGAATCCCCCACTGTGTTCCCTCATTTCCATCTGACTTCCGTGGAGGAAGGATGCGGGACACAGTGGTGGTGATATTTTCTTTATCCATTTATTATTCGGCCAGGATGGACATGGATTGACCTTGTGGGGGTCTGGGACACTGGGGGTGCCTCCGGGGGACACCGGAGTGGCGCCGGCGCCGAACACAGGGGGGCGCTTTACCTGCAACAGGAAGAAACCTCAGTGAGGATACGAAACCACAGTGTGGATATAATAGGATACTTACCTCCTGAGCCGGCGTGGGCCTGGTCAGCCACGTCCGAGCTAGAGAATAGGAGAAGAACATATAACAGTTAGATATAAGTGCGGTGCCCAAAGCCCCAGTGGGGAACAAAGCCCTAGTAGGGACATGCCCTGTTGCAGTGTAACCGTGGTACTTACCTGTCTGCGTCGATGCTCCTCCATATTCCTCCGGACCACTTACCTGTCTTGGACTCCTGGATCGTCGTCTGTTCCATCACCCCTGCCAAATTCATCACCACTATTTAATATTTAAAGCCCCAGTGGGGAACGGACATGGTGCGTGTAGGGGGGTGGATATATGGGTGGACCTGGATTGGCCAGTGCATTACTGTGGCCCTGGGACGCTGGGGTCACAGGCCTAGGGGTTCCTAACCCCGTCTCATAACCCTAACCAGCCCGTGCCATTCAGGTCCATTGTCTTCCACCTTCCTCACGCCTCCATCGGTCCTACGCCTATTTAGGCCTCTTCAATTTTTTCGCCGGCTCCCTGATGACGGCATGGCAGCCAGAAACGCGTTGGAGCCTGATCTTTGTGCCCAACTTGGCCAGATCAGAGCCTACAAAATTTAGTTTAGATACGGCCCAACTAGGCCTCAATATAAAACTTTAGATTAGAAATTATGGCCCAACTAGGCCTAAACTCTGCCCCATCCCTAACCCTAAGGTCAGTAGACCGGATCCCTAACCATAAATTCCCTTACCCTACGGCCAGCAGGCCTGATCCCTAACCCTTAGTCCCTGGACCATAAGGCTAGTGGCCGGGTCCCTAACCCTAAGTCCCTCTTCCCAAGGCTCTTTAGCCGGATTCCTAACCCCAATTTACCCTGACCATAAGGCTAGTAGCCGGGTCTTCCATAAAATTATTTACTTTGGCCCCTCCCCCTCCCTATATATAAGAATCCCCCACTGTGTTCCCTCATTTCCATCTGACTTCCGTGGAGGAAGGATGCGGGACACAGTGGTGGTGATATTTTCTTTATCCATTTATTATTCGGCCAGGATGGACATGGATTGACCTTGTGGGGGTCTGGGACACTGGGGGTGCCTCCGGGGGACACCGGAGTGGCGCCGGCGCCGAACACAGGGGGGCGCTTTACCTGCAACAGGAAGAAACCTCAGTGAGGATACGAAACCACAGTGTGGATATAATAGGATACTTACCTCCTGAGCCGGCGTGGGCCTGGTCAGCCACGTCCGAGCTAGAGAATAGGAGAAGAACATATAACAGTTAGATATAAGTGCGGTGCCCAAAGCCCCAGTGGGGAACAAAGCCCTAGTAGGGACATGCCCTGTTGCAGTGTAACCGTGGTACTTACCTGTCTGCGTCGATGCTCCTCCATATTCCTCCGGACCACTTACCTGTCTTGGACTCCTGGATCGTCGTCTGTTCCATCACCCCTGCCAAATTCATCACCACTATTTAATATTTAAAGCCCCAGTGGGGAACGGACATGGTGCGTGTAGGGGGGTGGATATATGGGTGGACCTGGATTGGCCAGTGCATTACTGTGGCCCTGGGACGCTGGGGTCACAGGCCTAGGGGTTCCTAACCCCGTCTCATAACCCTAACCAGCCCGTGCCATTCAGGTCCATTGTCTTCCACCTTCCTCACGCCTCCATCGGTCCTACGCCTATTTAGGCCTCTTCAATTTTTTCGCCGGCTCCCTGATGACGGCATGGCAGCCAGAAACGCGTTGGAGCCTGATCTTTGTGCCCAACTTGGCCAGATCAGAGCCTACAAAATTTAGTTTAGATACGGCCCAACTAGGCCTCAATATAAAACTTTAGATTAGAAATTATGGCCCAACTAGGCCTAAACTCTGCCCCATCCCTAACCCTAAGGTCAGTAGACCGGATCCCTAACCATAAATTCCCTTACCCTACGGCCAGCAGGCCTGATCCCTAACCCTTAGTCCCTGGACCATAAGGCTAGTGGCCGGGTCCCTAACCCTAAGTCCCTCTTCCCAAGGCTCTTTAGCCGGATTCCTAACCCCAATTTACCCTGACCATAAGGCTAGTAGCCGGGTCTTCCATAAAATTATTTACTTTGGCCCCTCCCCCTCCCTATATATAAGAATCCCCCACTGTGTTCCCTCATTTCCATCTGACTTCCGTGGAGGAAGGATGCGGGACACAGTGGTGGTGATATTTTCTTTATCCATTTATTATTCGGCCAGGATGGACATGGATTGACCTTGTGGGGGTCTGGGACACTGGGGGTGCCTCCGGGGGACACCGGAGTGGCGCCGGCGCCGAACACAGGGGGGCGCTTTACCTGCAACAGGAAGAAACCTCAGTGAGGATACGAAACCACAGTGTGGATATAATAGGATACTTACCTCCTGAGCCGGCGTGGGCCTGGTCAGCCACGTCCGAGCTAGAGAATAGGAGAAGAACATATAACAGTTAGATATAAGTGCGGTGCCCAAAGCCCCAGTGGGGAACAAAGCCCTAGTAGGGACATGCCCTGTTGCAGTGTAACCGTGGTACTTACCTGTCTGCGTCGATGCTCCTCCATATTCCTCCGGACCACTTACCTGTCTTGGACTCCTGGATCGTCGTCTGTTCCATCACCCCTGCCAAATTCATCACCACTATTTAATATTTAAAGCCCCAGTGGGGAACGGACATGGTGCGTGTAGGGGGGTGGATATATGGGTGGACCTGGATTGGCCAGTGCATTACTGTGGCCCTGGGACGCTGGGGTCACAGGCCTAGGGGTTCCTAACCCCGTCTCATAACCCTAACCAGCCCGTGCCATTCAGGTCCATTGTCTTCCACCTTCCTCACGCCTCCATCGGTCCTACGCCTATTTAGGCCTCTTCAATTTTTTCGCCGGCTCCCTGATGACGGCATGGCAGCCAGAAACGCGTTGGAGCCTGATCTTTGTGCCCAACTTGGCCAGATCAGAGCCTACAAAATTTAGTTTAGATACGGCCCAACTAGGCCTCAATATAAAACTTTAGATTAGAAATTATGGCCCAACTAGGCCTAAACTCTGCCCCATCCCTAACCCTAAGGTCAGTAGACCGGATCCCTAACCATAAATTCCCTTACCCTACGGCCAGCAGGCCTGATCCCTAACCCTTAGTCCCTGGACCATAAGGCTAGTGGCCGGGTCCCTAACCCTAAGTCCCTCTTCCCAAGGCTCTTTAGCCGGATTCCTAACCCCAATTTACCCTGACCATAAGGCTAGTAGCCGGGTCTTCCATAAAATTATTTACTTTGGCCCCTCCCCCTCCCTATATATAAGAATCCCCCACTGTGTTCCCTCATTTCCATCTGACTTCCGTGGAGGAAGGATGCGGGACACAGTGGTGGTGATATTTTCTTTATCCATTTATTATTCGGCCAGGATGGACATGGATTGACCTTGTGGGGGTCTGGGACACTGGGGGTGCCTCCGGGGGACACCGGAGTGGCGCCGGCGCCGAACACAGGGGGGCGCTTTACCTGCAACAGGAAGAAACCTCAGTGAGGATACGAAACCACAGTGTGGATATAATAGGATACTTACCTCCTGAGCCGGCGTGGGCCTGGTCAGCCACGTCCGAGCTAGAGAATAGGAGAAGAACATATAACAGTTAGATATAAGTGCGGTGCCCAAAGCCCCAGTGGGGAACAAAGCCCTAGTAGGGACATGCCCTGTTGCAGTGTAACCGTGGTACTTACCTGTCTGCGTCGATGCTCCTCCATATTCCTCCGGACCACTTACCTGTCTTGGACTCCTGGATCGTCGTCTGTTCCATCACCCCTGCCAAATTCATCACCACTATTTAATATTTAAAGCCCCAGTGGGGAACGGACATGGTGCGTGTAGGGGGGTGGATATATGGGTGGACCTGGATTGGCCAGTGCATTACTGTGGCCCTGGGACGCTGGGGTCACAGGCCTAGGGGTTCCTAACCCCGTCTCATAACCCTAACCAGCCCGTGCCATTCAGGTCCATTGTCTTCCACCTTCCTCACGCCTCCATCGGTCCTACGCCTATTTAGGCCTCTTCAATTTTTTCGCCGGCTCCCTGATGACGGCATGGCAGCCAGAAACGCGTTGGAGCCTGATCTTTGTGCCCAACTTGGCCAGATCAGAGCCTACAAAATTTAGTTTAGATACGGCCCAACTAGGCCTCAATATAAAACTTTAGATTAGAAATTATGGCCCAACTAGGCCTAAACTCTGCCCCATCCCTAACCCTAAGGTCAGTAGACCGGATCCCTAACCATAAATTCCCTTACCCTACGGCCAGCAGGCCTGATCCCTAACCCTTAGTCCCTGGACCATAAGGCTAGTGGCCGGGTCCCTAACCCTAAGTCCCTCTTCCCAAGGCTCTTTAGCCGGATTCCTAACCCCAATTTACCCTGACCATAAGGCTAGTAGCCGGGTCTTCCATAAAATTATTTACTTTGGCCCCTCCCCCTCCCTATATATAAGAATCCCCCACTGTGTTCCCTCATTTCCATCTGACTTCCGTGGAGGAAGGATGCGGGACACAGTGGTGGTGATATTTTCTTTATCCATTTATTATTCGGCCAGGATGGACATGGATTGACCTTGTGGGGGTCTGGGACACTGGGGGTGCCTCCGGGGGACACCGGAGTGGCGCCGGCGCCGAACACAGGGGGGCGCTTTACCTGCAACAGGAAGAAACCTCAGTGAGGATACGAAACCACAGTGTGGATATAATAGGATACTTACCTCCTGAGCCGGCGTGGGCCTGGTCAGCCACGTCCGAGCTAGAGAATAGGAGAAGAACATATAACAGTTAGATATAAGTGCGGTGCCCAAAGCCCCAGTGGGGAACAAAGCCCTAGTAGGGACATGCCCTGTTGCAGTGTAACCGTGGTACTTACCTGTCTGCGTCGATGCTCCTCCATATTCCTCCGGACCACTTACCTGTCTTGGACTCCTGGATCGTCGTCTGTTCCATCACCCCTGCCAAATTCATCACCACTATTTAATATTTAAAGCCCCAGTGGGGAACGGACATGGTGCGTGTAGGGGGGTGGATATATGGGTGGACCTGGATTGGCCAGTGCATTACTGTGGCCCTGGGACGCTGGGGTCACAGGCCTAGGGGTTCCTAACCCCGTCTCATAACCCTAACCAGCCCGTGCCATTCAGGTCCATTGTCTTCCACCTTCCTCACGCCTCCATCGGTCCTACGCCTATTTAGGCCTCTTCAATTTTTTCGCCGGCTCCCTGATGACGGCATGGCAGCCAGAAACGCGTTGGAGCCTGATCTTTGTGCCCAACTTGGCCAGATCAGAGCCTACAAAATTTAGTTTAGATACGGCCCAACTAGGCCTCAATATAAAACTTTAGATTAGAAATTATGGCCCAACTAGGCCTAAACTCTGCCCCATCCCTAACCCTAAGGTCAGTAGACCGGATCCCTAACCATAAATTCCCTTACCCTACGGCCAGCAGGCCTGATCCCTAACCCTTAGTCCCTGGACCATAAGGCTAGTGGCCGGGTCCCTAACCCTAAGTCCCTCTTCCCAAGGCTCTTTAGCCGGATTCCTAACCCCAATTTACCCTGACCATAAGGCTAGTAGCCGGGTCTTCCATAAAATTATTTACTTTGGCCCCTCCCCCTCCCTATATATAAGAATCCCCCACTGTGTTCCCTCATTTCCATCTGACTTCCGTGGAGGAAGGATGCGGGACACAGTGGTGGTGATATTTTCTTTATCCATTTATTATTCGGCCAGGATGGACATGGATTGACCTTGTGGGGGTCTGGGACACTGGGGGTGCCTCCGGGGGACACCGGAGTGGCGCCGGCGCCGAACACAGGGGGGCGCTTTACCTGCAACAGGAAGAAACCTCAGTGAGGATACGAAACCACAGTGTGGATATAATAGGATACTTACCTCCTGAGCCGGCGTGGGCCTGGTCAGCCACGTCCGAGCTAGAGAATAGGAGAAGAACATATAACAGTTAGATATAAGTGCGGTGCCCAAAGCCCCAGTGGGGAACAAAGCCCTAGTAGGGACATGCCCTGTTGCAGTGTAACCGTGGTACTTACCTGTCTGCGTCGATGCTCCTCCATATTCCTCCGGACCACTTACCTGTCTTGGACTCCTGGATCGTCGTCTGTTCCATCACCCCTGCCAAATTCATCACCACTATTTAATATTTAAAGCCCCAGTGGGGAACGGACATGGTGCGTGTAGGGGGGTGGATATATGGGTGGACCTGGATTGGCCAGTGCATTACTGTGGCCCTGGGACGCTGGGGTCACAGGCCTAGGGGTTCCTAACCCCGTCTCATAACCCTAACCAGCCCGTGCCATTCAGGTCCATTGTCTTCCACCTTCCTCACGCCTCCATCGGTCCTACGCCTATTTAGGCCTCTTCAATTTTTTCGCCGGCTCCCTGATGACGGCATGGCAGCCAGAAACGCGTTGGAGCCTGATCTTTGTGCCCAACTTGGCCAGATCAGAGCCTACAAAATTTAGTTTAGATACGGCCCAACTAGGCCTCAATATAAAACTTTAGATTAGAAATTATGGCCCAACTAGGCCTAAACTCTGCCCCATCCCTAACCCTAAGGTCAGTAGACCGGATCCCTAACCATAAATTCCCTTACCCTACGGCCAGCAGGCCTGATCCCTAACCCTTAGTCCCTGGACCATAAGGCTAGTGGCCGGGTCCCTAACCCTAAGTCCCTCTTCCCAAGGCTCTTTAGCCGGATTCCTAACCCCAATTTACCCTGACCATAAGGCTAGTAGCCGGGTCTTCCATAAAATTATTTACTTTGGCCCCTCCCCCTCCCTATATATAAGAATCCCCCACTGTGTTCCCTCATTTCCATCTGACTTCCGTGGAGGAAGGATGCGGGACACAGTGGTGGTGATATTTTCTTTATCCATTTATTATTCGGCCAGGATGGACATGGATTGACCTTGTGGGGGTCTGGGACACTGGGGGTGCCTCCGGGGGACACCGGAGTGGCGCCGGCGCCGAACACAGGGGGGCGCTTTACCTGCAACAGGAAGAAACCTCAGTGAGGATACGAAACCACAGTGTGGATATAATAGGATACTTACCTCCTGAGCCGGCGTGGGCCTGGTCAGCCACGTCCGAGCTAGAGAATAGGAGAAGAACATATAACAGTTAGATATAAGTGCGGTGCCCAAAGCCCCAGTGGGGAACAAAGCCCTAGTAGGGACATGCCCTGTTGCAGTGTAACCGTGGTACTTACCTGTCTGCGTCGATGCTCCTCCATATTCCTCCGGACCACTTACCTGTCTTGGACTCCTGGATCGTCGTCTGTTCCATCACCCCTGCCAAATTCATCACCACTATTTAATATTTAAAGCCCCAGTGGGGAACGGACATGGTGCGTGTAGGGGGGTGGATATATGGGTGGACCTGGATTGGCCAGTGCATTACTGTGGCCCTGGGACGCTGGGGTCACAGGCCTAGGGGTTCCTAACCCCGTCTCATAACCCTAACCAGCCCGTGCCATTCAGGTCCATTGTCTTCCACCTTCCTCACGCCTCCATCGGTCCTACGCCTATTTAGGCCTCTTCAATTTTTTCGCCGGCTCCCTGATGACGGCATGGCAGCCAGAAACGCGTTGGAGCCTGATCTTTGTGCCCAACTTGGCCAGATCAGAGCCTACAAAATTTAGTTTAGATACGGCCCAACTAGGCCTCAATATAAAACTTTAGATTAGAAATTATGGCCCAACTAGGCCTAAACTCTGCCCCATCCCTAACCCTAAGGTCAGTAGACCGGATCCCTAACCATAAATTCCCTTACCCTACGGCCAGCAGGCCTGATCCCTAACCCTTAGTCCCTGGACCATAAGGCTAGTGGCCGGGTCCCTAACCCTAAGTCCCTCTTCCCAAGGCTCTTTAGCCGGATTCCTAACCCCAATTTACCCTGACCATAAGGCTAGTAGCCGGGTCTTCCATAAAATTATTTACTTTGGCCCCTCCCCCTCCCTATATATAAGAATCCCCCACTGTGTTCCCTCATTTCCATCTGACTTCCGTGGAGGAAGGATGCGGGACACAGTGGTGGTGATATTTTCTTTATCCATTTATTATTCGGCCAGGATGGACATGGATTGACCTTGTGGGGGTCTGGGACACTGGGGGTGCCTCCGGGGGACACCGGAGTGGCGCCGGCGCCGAACACAGGGGGGCGCTTTACCTGCAACAGGAAGAAACCTCAGTGAGGATACGAAACCACAGTGTGGATATAATAGGATACTTACCTCCTGAGCCGGCGTGGGCCTGGTCAGCCACGTCCGAGCTAGAGAATAGGAGAAGAACATATAACAGTTAGATATAAGTGCGGTGCCCAAAGCCCCAGTGGGGAACAAAGCCCTAGTAGGGACATGCCCTGTTGCAGTGTAACCGTGGTACTTACCTGTCTGCGTCGATGCTCCTCCATATTCCTCCGGACCACTTACCTGTCTTGGACTCCTGGATCGTCGTCTGTTCCATCACCCCTGCCAAATTCATCACCACTATTTAATATTTAAAGCCCCAGTGGGGAACGGACATGGTGCGTGTAGGGGGGTGGATATATGGGTGGACCTGGATTGGCCAGTGCATTACTGTGGCCCTGGGACGCTGGGGTCACAGGCCTAGGGGTTCCTAACCCCGTCTCATAACCCTAACCAGCCCGTGCCATTCAGGTCCATTGTCTTCCACCTTCCTCACGCCTCCATCGGTCCTACGCCTATTTAGGCCTCTTCAATTTTTTCGCCGGCTCCCTGATGACGGCATGGCAGCCAGAAACGCGTTGGAGCCTGATCTTTGTGCCCAACTTGGCCAGATCAGAGCCTACAAAATTTAGTTTAGATACGGCCCAACTAGGCCTCAATATAAAACTTTAGATTAGAAATTATGGCCCAACTAGGCCTAAACTCTGCCCCATCCCTAACCCTAAGGTCAGTAGACCGGATCCCTAACCATAAATTCCCTTACCCTACGGCCAGCAGGCCTGATCCCTAACCCTTAGTCCCTGGACCATAAGGCTAGTGGCCGGGTCCCTAACCCTAAGTCCCTCTTCCCAAGGCTCTTTAGCCGGATTCCTAACCCCAATTTACCCTGACCATAAGGCTAGTAGCCGGGTCTTCCATAAAATTATTTACTTTGGCCCCTCCCCCTCCCTATATATAAGAATCCCCCACTGTGTTCCCTCATTTCCATCTGACTTCCGTGGAGGAAGGATGCGGGACACAGTGGTGGTGATATTTTCTTTATCCATTTATTATTCGGCCAGGATGGACATGGATTGACCTTGTGGGGGTCTGGGACACTGGGGGTGCCTCCGGGGGACACCGGAGTGGCGCCGGCGCCGAACACAGGGGGGCGCTTTACCTGCAACAGGAAGAAACCTCAGTGAGGATACGAAACCACAGTGTGGATATAATAGGATACTTACCTCCTGAGCCGGCGTGGGCCTGGTCAGCCACGTCCGAGCTAGAGAATAGGAGAAGAACATATAACAGTTAGATATAAGTGCGGTGCCCAAAGCCCCAGTGGGGAACAAAGCCCTAGTAGGGACATGCCCTGTTGCAGTGTAACCGTGGTACTTACCTGTCTGCGTCGATGCTCCTCCATATTCCTCCGGACCACTTACCTGTCTTGGACTCCTGGATCGTCGTCTGTTCCATCACCCCTGCCAAATTCATCACCACTATTTAATATTTAAAGCCCCAGTGGGGAACGGACATGGTGCGTGTAGGGGGGTGGATATATGGGTGGACCTGGATTGGCCAGTGCATTACTGTGGCCCTGGGACGCTGGGGTCACAGGCCTAGGGGTTCCTAACCCCGTCTCATAACCCTAACCCTAACCCTAACCCTAACCCCTAACCCTAACCCTAACCCCTAACCCTAACCCTAACCCTAACCCCTAACCCTAACCCTAACCCTAATTAGAGATTGTTAGGAGAAAAGAAATTATTCTTGGTATAATTCCAAGACTTTTTAAAAATTCATATCTCCCTCAATTATTAACCTATCATTAAGAAGATTGGCTCCTTTGGTAGTCCTCGGTCTCCTCTACCACAAGAATTTTTGTTTAGCTCCATACCACTAACAGCTGCTGAGAAATAAAATGTTGAAAATGGCCATTTTGCCTGAAATTTGACTGCTGGCCATCATTTTTGGTGGTGCTATCGCTCCACCTAAACTCAAAGTGCTCAATATATCCAGCTTGGAATCTAAGAGTTGTAATTGTGATCCTTGTCATTTGGCCAGAGCGCTTCTTCTTATGTTAGATCATATCATTGTCCTAAAAAACTGCCGTTTTAGTACTTCAATGCTATGTTTATGGACTTTCAGATATTGCATTTGGACTCATTAGCAGATAAGCAAATTAACATTCATTTGCATTTCAGACAGCTACCCTAGCCATTCGGGAGAAGCCAACTTGGAATGGTAGATCAACTTTTTGGACTGATAACTGCTATAATGAAATTAACAGTGATTTGCATATCAGACAGCTACCCTAGCCATTCGGGAGAAGCCAACTTGGAATGGTAGATCAACTTTTTGGACTGATAACTGCTATAATGAAATTAACAGTGATTTGCATATCAGACAGCTACCCTAGCCATTCGGGAGAAGCCAACTTGGAATGGTAGATCAACTTTTTGGACTGATAACTGCTATAATGAAATTAACAGTGATTTGCATATCAGACAGCTACCCTAGCCATTCGGGAGAAGCCAACTTGGAATGGTAGATCAACTTTTTGGACTGATAGCTGCCATTATCAAATTAACAGCGATTTGCATGTCAGACAACTACCCTCGACATTTGGGAGAAGGCAACTTGGAATGGTAGATCAACTTTTTGGACTGATAACTGCCACCTCTTTTTGGCCTCCGTGGTCTTTGTGGCTTAATTATTGTTTCGTCGTTCTGTTTGTGTATAACCATGTAGAGTCTTTGGAGAGGCTGGATAATATGAGAAGCAAAACTCTCCAAACCTCCGCTGCCTTGCGGCATACCCGTTGATGGGAAAGGCTAGGGGAGTAAACCCCGACAGAAAATCCGGAGCTAGGTATGGAGTCCCTAAGGCGGCTTGACCTAGTATCGTCGACACCGGCAACTCCTGTGGCGCAGCTGAAGCCAAGCTGTATTGACTGTGTCTTTCCCTTGGATCCTTCAGCTGTGAGGAGAGGGGTGGACTGCTGCATGGGCAACAGCTGGCCCTCCATATCACCCTGCCCAGGCTCTGTAGCTTCGCTACACTGGAGAGGACACTGCAGTGTCATCGCAAGATGTCGACTCAACATGGGAGGGGGAAGATACCGGTTATAAGCTTGTCCGATTTGCGAAGGAAACGAGCGCCAGGGGCCTCCTTCGACGGTGGGAGAGGTCATTGTGCCTCATTGGACAGATACCGCCTGCCTTAAGCTGGGCAGCCCCCAGCCAGTTAGGTGCCGTCCCACCATGGCTTACCTGCCCCACTGGGTGCGTGGGGATCAGAGAGGCATTTCAAGATTACATAAGCTGAACTTACAGATCTTGATTTTGAATTGTCACTCACATTAGAAAATTAACACAGAATTACATAAGTGCTCCTTACCATATCCATTCGGGAGAACACTTCTTGGAATTGGTAAATAGTCTTTTTGGCCTCTATGGTCTTTGTGGCTTAATCTGTGGCTGTGCTTAAATTAGGGAATAATGTTTTCTTTCTGGAATGCCACGCAATGCATCTCAATGGACCGACTAGAGAATAATATTTTTTATTTGTAACAGCGTGGCCTACATACTGCATTGCAGCCAATTATGATAAAAATCAGGCTGTTATCAAATGAAAGAAACATAATCTTAACAGACATGTATAGATGGGATAAAGCAGCAGACTGTCCAGTTTCAGAAACACTTTGAAACATCTTCATACGTCACTTTTACGTGGAGTTATGGGCTGTCAAATGACAGGTGGGTTGTTTCCATTTACTTACATAGGAGACCTTGGGAAATTAAAAAGGTCACTGCAGGCTGTAGGCATAAAGTGTGGCACACTCATTCAGGTACGCATCTAGTCTGGCTTTGCCAAATTTCAGACTACTAGCTTATACGGTTCAGCTGTGATACCACCTCAGCTTCAGTTCAGCACTGCACTTAAACAGCACCTCATTGACTTGCATTGGTGACTTTTATCATTTTAAATAACCATATATTGTGTGGTGTACACCCTTGAGCTGTGGCACACTTGTTTCCATATGTGACTAGTTCTAGCATGCCAAATTTCAGACCCCTAGCTTGTACGGCTCAGGTCTGAGGCCCCCCTGAGCTTAATATGAGGCATAAAATATCGGTACATTAAAAGTTTAAAGTTACACCAAAGATGTTGTGAAAGGCTTGCCTCAATGACACTTTGCACACTTGTTCAAACCAATGAGTAGTTAATGCATGCCAAATGTCAGACGACTAGCTGGTACAGTTCAGCCGTGACCCCGCATAATGTTGTGTGAAAAATAAAGTCAATCATCTTCCCATTGTCTTGCATCTGTCACTTTAGCAAATTAAAAAGACCACTGTACGTATTCTATTGAGGGCTGCACTGATAAACTTTACATACATGTTCTGACATATGTCTAGTGTGTGACCACTGATTTTCAGGCTGCTTTCTCTACGTCACACAGAAATATCAACTGACAAATAATAGGTGGGCCTACCTCAATCATTATAGATTAGAGAATAATATTTTTTCTCTGGAATGGCTCCCAATGCATCTCAATGGACTGACTAGAGAATAATATTTTTTATTTGGAATGGTGTGACCTACATGCTGCATTGCAGCCACTTATGATAAAAATCCAGCTGATGTCAAATGAAAGAAGCATAATCTTAACAGACATGTATAGATGAAATTAAGAAGAAACTTGTCTAGTTTAAGAAACACTTTGAACCATCTTCCTAGGCCACTCCTACATGCAGTTATGGCCTCTCAAATGACAGGTGGGGTGCCTCCATTCACTTAACATTGGCGACCTTGGCAGATTCAAAAGGTCACTGCTTGTTTACATCTACATCTAGTTCATGTGTACATAAGAACATATAAGAACATAAGAAATTTACAAACGAGAGGAGGCCATTCGGCCCATCAAGCTCGTTTGGGGAGAACTTAGCTAATAGCTCAGAGTTGTTAAAATCTTATCTAGCTCTGATTTAAAGGAACCCATGGTTTTAGCTTCCACTACAATAGCAGGAAGACTATTCCATACTCTGACTACACGCTGTGTAAAGAAGTGCTTCCTCAAATTTGTTTTAAAATGTTCTCCCGCTAATTTCCACTTATGGCCACGAGTTCTAGTATTTAGACTAATATTGAAATAGTCATTTGGCTGAACAGCATCCAGACCCGTTAGAATCTTATAGACCTGAATCATATCCCCCCTTAGTCTCCTTTGCTCAAGGCTGAACAGATTCAGTTCCGCTAACCTCTCCTCGTAAGACATTCCTCTAAGACCAGGAATCATTCTCGTAGCTCTTCGTTGCACCTTTTCTAAGGCAGCAATGTCCTTCTTGAGGTATGGTGACCAAACCTGCACACAGTATTCTAGGTGGGGTCTTACCAAGGAATTATATAATTGTAAAATCACCAAATTTCAGACCACTACCTGGTACGGTTTAGCTGTGAGGCCCCCCTGAGCTTAATCTACAGGAAAAGTTCAATGTCATTGAAACACTGTTGCAACTTTCTGTGAGAACTGCCAACATAGGTGTTGTTCCTGTGAGAAAGTTTATTTGCACTAATTGTGGTCTCCTGCATTCTTCCCATTTCTGACCGGTACACTAAGAGTATACAAAAGTTTAATAAAACACAATACAAATTATGTAAAATTATAAAATTTATTTTGTCCGTAGAGATCCTCTTCTAGACAAAGTCATGCAACCAGAAGTCAGTCTGATCAAGCTAACAACATTTTTGAGAGATAAAACTTTTAAAACAGTCAAGTTTGACTGGAACACAGCAAGAGGGTACATATGAGGCATACAATATCCTTACATTAAAACTTTAAAATTACACCAAAGATGTTGTGAAAGGTGTGTCATTTTGCACACTTGTCCATACCTATAAGTAGTTAATGCATGCCAAATTCCAGATGACTAGCTCGTACGGTTCAGCTGTGAGGGCCCCCTGAGTATAATATACGGAATATAATATCCATACATTATACCTTTAAAATTACACCAAAGATGTTGTGAAAGGCTTGCCTCCATGAGACTTTGCAAACTTGTTCATACCAATAAGTAGTTAAAGCATGCCAAATTTCACACCCTTAGCTGGTATGGTTCAGCTGTGAGGCCCTCCTGAGCTTAATATGAGGCATATAATATCCATACATTAAAACTTTAAAATTACACCAAAGTTGTAGGTGGGCCTACCCCAATCATTTTAGATTAGAGAATAATATTTTATCTCTGGAATGGCTCCCAATGCATCTCAATGGACTGACTAGAGAATAATATGTTTTATTTGTAACGGCGCGGCCTACATGCTGCATTGCAGCCACTTATGATAAAAATCCAGACGGTTTCAAATGAAAGAGGCATAATCTTAATAGACATGTATAGATGGGCTTAAGCAGTGGCCTGTCTAGTTTCAGAAACACTTTGAACCATCTTCATACGTCACTTCGACATGCAGTTATGGCCTGTCACATGACAGGTGCGGTGCTTCCATTCACTTACATAGGCGACCTTGGGAAATTAAAAAGGTCACTTCTGTCACGTGCCAGCAAGAAAGAAGACGGAGACCCAGAAATGCAGGGATCAGAGGGGTTTAATGAGGTAAGCGAGCGACTGGAGATGATGGAGAACAGTCCCGCCCACAGAAGGGAAACCGGCTTCTCTGTCCGGATGGTAAGGTCGGGAGCAGGTGACCAGAGAAGGATCTCCCACTTGTAGAGCCGGTGCTGAGGTATCGAAGCGGCGCGCAGGAATCGGGGTCGTTGTACGTAATCCGGGGTCGATGCCAGAGAGGTCCGTCCTACGAAGGAAGACTGGAACAAGGGACACGAGGCTGGGGACGTAGTACGTGGCGGGACAGGTGAGTCAAGGACGGGAGCGGTTCTAAGGAGGGAAGGGGAGGAGTTAAGGATTAGACACCGGGAGGACAGGTAAGGCTGGGAGACGTGGGCAAACAAGAGACAGGCAAAACACTCAGTATGGCACGGTAACATCGGCTCAATACTTCACAAGGAGTCTTGGCCAGTGTTCTCCTTTTAAACTGAGTTTAATCGGCTGTTGATGTGGTGCACCGGTCGGGCCCCGCCCCCGTGGGCGTGACAACTGCAGGCTGTGGCCAAAAAATGTGGTACTCTCATTAAGGTACGCATCTAGTCTGGCTTTGCCAAATTTCAGACTCCTAGCTTATATGGTTCAGCCTTGATGCCCCCTCAGCTTCATTTCAGCACTGCAATTAAACAGCTCCGCATTGACTTGCATTGGTGACTATAATTATTTTTAATTATAATATATCATATATTGTGAGGTGTACACCTATGAGCTATGGCACATTTGTTTCCATATGTGACTAGCTCGAGCATGCCAAATTTCAGACCCATAGCTACTATGGTTCACCTGTGAGGCCCCCCTGAGATTGGTATGAGGCATTTAATATCATGAAATTATACCTTTAAAATTACACCAAAGATGTTGTGAATGGCGTGCCTCCATGAGATTTTGCACAGTTTTTCATAGTCATAAGTAGTTAATGCATGCCAAATTTCACACCCCTATCTGGTAGGGTTCAGCTGTGAGAGCCCCCTGAGCTTAATATGAGGAATATAATATCCATTCATAAAAACTTTAAAATTACAACAAATGATCTTGTGAAAGGCTTGCCTCCATGAGACTTTGCAATCTTGTTCATACCAATAAGTAGTTAAAGCCTGCCAAATTTCAGACCCCTAGCTGGTACCGTTCAGCTGTGAGGCCCCCCTGAGCTTAATATGAGGCATATAATATCATTACATTAAAACCTTAAAATTACACCAAAGTTGTTGTGAAAGATGTGCCTCGATGAGACTTTGCAGACTTGTTCATCCCCATTAGTAGTTAATGCTTGCCAAATTTCAGACCCCTATCTGGTATGGTTCAGTTGTGAGGCCCCCCTGAGCTCCATCTGAGGCCTAAATGTTCCTGAAATTGTAACTAAAATTACACCAAAGTTGTGAAAGGCGTGCTTCCATGAGACTTTGCACACTTGTTCATACCCATAAGTAGTTAATGCATTACAAATTTCAGACCCTTAGCTGGTATGGTTCAGTTGTGAGGCCCCCCTGAGCTTAATATGAGGCATATAATATCCAGTAATTATAAACTTAAAGTTACACCAAAGGCATGTGAAAGGCATGCCTCCATGAGACTATGTACACTTGTTCATAACAATAAGTAGTTAAAGCATGACAAATTTCAGACCTCCAGCTGGCACGGTTCAGCCGTGACCCCCCCTAATGTTGTTTGAAAAATAAAGTCAATCATCTTCACATTGTCTTGCATGAGCTCTTATGACAAAAATCCAGCTGGTTTTAAATTAAAAACGCATAATCTTAACAGACAAGTACAGATTTGATTAAAGAGCAGACAGTCTAGTCAGGAACATTTTGAACCATCTTCCTCGGCCACTCCTACATGGAGTTATGGCCTCTCAAATGACAGGTGGGGTGCCTCCATTCACTTAACATTGGCAACCTTGGCAGATTCAAAAGGTCACTGCAGGTCAGAGGTCGGGGCTACAGTTATGAAACTAGGCAATCTAGTTTATACCTACATCTAGTTCAAGTAAACCAAATTTCAGACCCCTAGCTGGTATGGTTCAGCTGAGAGGCCCCGCTGAGCTTAATATGAGGCATATAATATCAAGAAATTATAAACTTAAAATTACACCAAAGATGTTGTGAAAGGCATGCCTCCATGAGACTATGTACACTTGTTTATAGCAATAAGTAGTTAAAGCATGCCAAATGTCAGACCCCTAGCTGGTACAGTTCAGCTGTGACCCCCCCTAATGTTGTATGAAAAATAAAGTCAATTCTCTGCATTGTCTTGCATCTGTCACTTTAGCAAATTCAAAAGGCAACTGCATGTATTTTATTGAGGGCTGCACTGACGAAACTTTACACAAATGTTCTGACATATATTTAGTGTGTGACCACTGATTTTCAGGCCACTATCTCTATGCCACACAAAAATATCAACTGACAAAAGATAGGTGGGCCTGCTCCAGTCATTTTAGATTAGAGAATAATATTTTTTCGCTGGAATGGCTCCCAATGCATCTCAATGGACCGACTAGAGAATAATATTTTTTATTTGGAACGGCACGGCCTACATATTGCATTGCAGCCACTCATTATGGAATACCTGCTAGTTTTAAATAAAGGAGGCATAATCTTAACAGACATGTATAGATGGGATTAAGCAGCTACCTGTCTAGTTTTAGAAACACTTTGAACCATCGTCATAGGTCACCTCTACATGGAGTTATGGGCTGTCAGATGACATATTGACTGTTTAGGGAAAAATATTTGACATAGAGAATGGCCTTTGACCATCTCACCCACAAAAAAACAAACACTAAAACATCACCGTCTTTGCTGCATTGGCAGTGATTTGGGGAAAATAGGCGGGCTGCTGTTGATCCCGATTCATGTGAAGAATGTCTGTCTTGGACTCTCAGATCTCTTTTGGAATGATCACTGCAATTAGCAAATTAACAACGATTTGGATATCAGAAAACTAGCATAGACATTGGGAGAACGCTTCTTGGAATTAAGATCATACTTGTGGAACAAAAGATTACATAAGCTGAACTTCCAGAGCTCAATTTTGGATTGTCACAGGTTGGGAATGTGGTCCTAACACATTCCAAGCGGCCATTGACTGAGCAATGCA
This sequence comes from Paramormyrops kingsleyae, assembly GCF_048594095.1. NCBI lineage: Eukaryota > Metazoa > Chordata > Actinopteri > Osteoglossiformes > Mormyridae > Paramormyrops > Paramormyrops kingsleyae. The sequence goes on along the minus strand of NC_132800.1, from coordinate 27,310,848 downwards.
AGTGATGGAATGGGATGAATTCCTTGGAATCCCTTCCGAACTCCATATTCCGGCCCATTTTAAAGATTCCACAATGACGAACAAAGTCCTAACCGTACCCATTTGGGAGACCGCTTCTTGGAATTAAGATCATACTTGTGGAACAAAAGATTACATAAGCTGAACTTCCAGAGCTCAATTTTGGATTGTCACAGGTTGGGAATGTGGTCCTAACACATTCCAAGCGGCCATTGACTGAGCAATGCAAGTGATGGAATGGGATGAATTCCTTGGAATCCCTTCCGAACTCCATATTCCGGCCCATTTTAAAGATTACACAATGACGAACAAAGTCCTAACCGTACCAATTTGGGAGTCCGCTTCTTGGAATTAAGATCATACTTGTGGAACAAAAGATTACATAAGCTGAACTTCCAGATCTCGGTTTTGGATTGTCACTCCCATTAGAAAATTAACACTGAATTACATAAGTGCTCCTTACCCTATCCATTCGGGAGAACACTTCTTGGAATTGGTAAATCGTCTTTTTGGCCTCTATGGTCTTTGTGGCTTAATCTGTGGCTGTGCTTAAATTAGGGAATAATGTTTTCTTTCTGGAATGCCTCCCAATGCATCTCAATGGACCGACTAGAGAATAATATTTTTTATTTGGAACGGTGTGGCCTACATACTGCATTGCAGCCAATTATGACAAAAATCCAGCTGGTTTCAAATGAAAGAAGCATAATCTTAACAAACATGTATAGATGGGATAAAGCAGCAGACTGTCCAGTTTCAGAAACACTTTGAAACATCTTCATACGTCACTTTTACGTGGAGTTATAGGCTGTCAAATGACAGGTGGGTTGTTTCCATTCACTTACATAGGCGACCTTGGGAAATTAAAAAGGTCACTGCAGGCTGTAGGCATAAAATGTGGCACACTCATTCAGGTACGCATCTAGTCTGGCTTTGCCAAATTTCAGACTCCTAGCTTATACGGTTCAGCTGTGATGCCCCCTCAGCTTCATTTCAGCACTGTACTTAAACAGCGCCCCATTGACTTGTATTGGTGACTTTTATCATTTTAAATCATCATATATTGTGTGGTGTACACCCTTGAGCTCTGGCACACTTGTTTCCATATGTGTCTAGTCCTAGCATGCCAAATTTCAGACCCCTAGCTTGTACGGCTCAGGTCTGAGGACCCCCTGAGCTTAATATGAGGCATAAAATATCGGTACATTAAAAGTTTAAAGTTACACCAAAGATGTTGTGAAAGGCTTGCCTCAATGAGACTTTGCACACTTGTTCAAACCAATGAGTAGTTAATGCATGCCAAATGTCAGACCCCTACCTGGTACAGTTCAGCCGTGACCCCCCCTAATGTTGTATGAAAAATAAAGTCAATTCTCCGCATTGTCTTGCATCTGTCACTTTAGCAAATTCAAAAGGCCACTGCACGTATTTTATTGAGGGCTGCACTGACGAAACTTTACATAAATGTTCTGACATATATCTAGTGTGTGACCACTGATTTTCAGGCCACTATCTCTATGCCACACAGAAATATCAACTGACAAAAGATAGGTGGGCCTGCTCCAGTCATTTTAGATTAGAGAATAATATTTTTTCGCTGGAATGGCTCCCAATGCATCTCAATGGACCGACTAGAGAATAATATTTTTTATTTGGAACGGTACGGCCTACATATTGCATTGCAGCCACTCATTATGGAATACCTGCTAGTTTTAAATAAAGGAGCCATAATCTTAACAGACATGTATAGATGGGATTAAGCAGCTACCTGTCTAGTTTTAGAAACACTTTGAACCATCGTCATAGGTCACCTCTACATGGAGTTATGGGCTGTCAGATGACATATTGACTGTTTAGGGAAAAATATTTGACATAGAGAATGGCCTTTGACCATCTCACCCACAAAAAAACAAACACTAAAACATCACCATCTTTGCTGCATTGGCAGTGATTTGGGGAAAATAGGCGGGCTGCTGTTGATCCCGATTCATGTGAAGAATGTCTGTCTTGGACTCTCAGATCTCTTTTGGAATGATCACTGCAATTAGCAAATTAACAACGATTTGGATATAGCATAGACATTTGGGAGAACGCTTCTTGGAATTAAGATCATACTTGTGGAACAAAAGATTACATAAGCTGAACTTCCAGAGCTCAATTTTGGATTGTCACAGGTTGGGAATGTGGTCCTAACACATTCCAAGCGGCCATTGACTGAGCAATGCAAGTGATGGAATGGGATGAATTCCTTGGAATCCCTTCCGAACTCCATATTCCGGCCCATTTTAAAGATTCCACAATGACGAACAAAGTCCTAACCGTACCCATTTGGGAGACCGCTTCTTGGAATTAAGATCATACTTGTGGAACAAAAGATTACATAAGCTGAACTTCCAGAGCTCAATTTTGGATTGTCACAGGTTGGGAATGTGGTCCTAACACATTCCAAGCGGCCATTGACTGAGCAATGCAAGTGATGGAATGGGATGAATTCCTTGGAATCCCTTCCGAACTCCATATTCCGGCCCATTTTAAAGATTCCACAATGACGAACAAAGTCCTAACCGTACCCATTTGGGAGACCGCTTCTTGGAATTAAGATCATACTTGTGGAACAAAAGATTACATAAGCTGAACTTCCAGATCTCGATTTTGGATCGTCACTCCCATTAGAAAATTAACACTGAATTACATAAGTGCTCCTTACCCTATCCATTCGGGAGAACACTTCTTGGAATTGGTAAATCGTCTTTTTGGCCTCTATGGTCTTTGTGGCTTAATCTGTGGCTGTGCTTAAATTAGAGAATAATGTTTTCTTTCTGGAATGCCTCCCAATGCATCTCAATGGACCGACTAGAGAATAATATTTTTTATTTGGAACGGTGTGGCCTACATACTGCATTGCAGCCAATTATGACAAAAATCCAGCTGGTTTCAAATGAAAGAAGCATAATCTTAACAGACATGTATAGATGGGATAAAGCAGCAGACTGTCCAGTTTCAGAAACACTTTGAAACATCTTCATACGTCACTTTTACATGGAGTTATGGGCTGTCAAATGACAGGTGGGTTGGTTCCATTCACTTACATAGGCGACCTTGGGAAATTAAAAAGGTTACTGCAGGCTGTAGGCATAAAATGTGGCACACTCAGTCAGGTACGCATCTAGTCTGGCTTTGCCAAATTTCAGACTCCTAGCTTATACGGTTCAGCTGTGATGCCCCCTCGGCTTCATTTCAGCACTGCACTTAAACAGCACCCCATTGACTTGTATTGGTGACTTTTATCATTTTAAATAATCATATATTGTGTGGTGTACACCCTTGAGCTGTAGCACACTTGTTTCCATATGTGTCTAGTCCTAGCATGCCGAATTTCAGACCTTCAGCAAGTACGGTTCAGCGGTGAGCCCCCCCCTGAGCATAATATGAGGCAGATAATATCCTATAATTATAAATTTAAAATTACACCAAAGATGGTGTGAAAGGCTTGCCTCTATGAGACTTTGCACACTTTTTCAGACCCAAAAGTAGTTAGTGCTTGCAAAATTTCACACCCCTACCTGGTATGGTTCAGCTGTGAGGGCCCGCTTAACTTAATATGAGGAATATAATATCCATACATTAAAACTTTAAAATTACACCAAAGTTGTTGTGAAAGGCTTACCTCCATGAGACTTTGCACAGTCGTTCAGACACAGAAGTAGTTAATTTCTTCCAAATTTCAGACCTCCAGCTGGTACGGTTCAGCGGTGAGGCCCCCCTGAGCATAATATGAGGCAGATAATATCCTGTAATTAAAACTTTAAAATTACACCAAAGTTGTTGTGAAAGGCTTGCCTCTATGAAACTTTGCACAATTGTTTATAGCAAAAAGTAGTTAATGCACAACAAATTTCAGACCTCTATCTGGTACGGTTCAGCTGTGAGGGCCCCCTCAGCTTAATATGAGGCATATAATATCCTGTAATTATAAATTTAAAATTACACCAAATCTGTTGTGAAAGGCTTGCCTCCATGAGACATTGCACAATTGTTTATAGCAAAAAGTAGTTAATGCTCAACAAATTCCAGACCTCTAGCTCGTACGGTTCAGCTGTGGGGGACCCCTGAGCTTAATATGAGGAATATAATATCCATAAATTAAAATTTTAAAATTACACCCACGATGTTGTGAAAGGCTTGCCTCTATGAGACTTTGCACAATTGTTTATACCAAAAAGTAGTTAATGCACAACAAATTTCAGACCTCTATCTGGTATGGTTCAGCTGTGAGGGCCCCCTGAACTTAATATGAGGAATATAATATCCATACATTAAAACTTTAAAATTACACCAAAGATTTTGTGAAAGGCTTACCTCCATGAGACTTTGCACAGTCGTTCAGACACAGAAGTACTTAATTCTTGCCTAATTTTAGACCTTCAGCTAGTACGGTTCAGCGGTGAGGCCCCCCTGAGCATAATATGAGGCAGATAATATCCTATAATTATAAATTTAAAATTACACCAAATCTGTTGTGAAAGGCTTCCCTCTATGAGACTTTACACACTTGTTCATACCCATAAGTAGTTGATGCAAGCCAAATTTCAGACGACTAGCTGGTATGGTTCAGCTGTGAGGGCCCGCTGAACTTAATATGAGGAATATAATATCCTTACATTAAAACTTTAAAATTACACCAAAGTTGTTGTGAAAGGCTTACCTCCATGAGACTTTGCACAGTCGTTCAGACACAGAAGTAGTTAATTTCTGCCAAATTTCAGACCTCCAGCTGGTACGGTTCAGCGGTGAGGCCCCCCTGAGCATAATATGAGGCAGATAATATCCTGTAATTAAAACTTTAAAATTACACCAAAGTTGTTGTGAAAGGCTTGCTTCTATGAAACTTTGCATAATTGTTCATACCCATAAGTAGTTGATGCAAGCCAAATTTCAGACCTCTAGCTGGTACGGGTCAGCTGTGGGGGACCCCTGAGCTTAATATGAGGAATATAATATCCATAAATTAAAACTTTAAAATTACACCAACGATGTTGTGAAAGGCTTGCCTCTATGAGACTTTGCACACTTTTTCAGACCCAAAAGTAGTTAGTGCTTGCAAAATTTCACACCCCTATCTGGTAGGGTTTAGCTGTGAGGGCCCCCTGAACTTAATATGAGGAATATAATATCCATAAATTAAAACTTTAAAATTACACCAAAGATGTTGTGAAAGGCTTCCCTCTATGAGACTTTGCACACTTGTTCATACCCATAAGTAGTTGATGCATGCCAAATTTCAGACCTCTAGCTGGTACGGGTCAGCTGTGACACCCCCTAATGTTTTTTGAAAAATAAAGTCAATCATCTCCCCATTGTCTTGCATCTGTGACTTTAGGAAATTCAAAAGGTCACTGCAGCTATTTGTTGAGGGCTGCACTGATGAAACTTTGCATACATGTTCTGACATATGTCTAGTGTGTGAACACTGATTTTCAAGCCACTATTTCTATACCACACAGAAATATCACCTGACAAAAGATAGGTGGGCCTGCTCCAATCATTTTAGATTAGAGAATAATATTTTTTCTCTGGAATGGCTCCCAATGCATCTCAATGGACCGACTAGAGAAAAATATTTTTTATTTGGAATGGCGCGGCCTACATACTGCATTGCAGCCACTTATGATAAAAATCAAGCTTGTTTCAAATGAAAAAGGCATAATCTTAACAGACATGTATAGATGTGATTCAAGAGCAGACTGTCTAGTTTCAGGAACACTTTAAACCATCTTCCTAGGCTACTCCTACATGCAGTTATGGCCTGTCAAATGATAGGTGGGGTGCATCCATTCACTTAACATTGGCAACCTTGGCAGATTCAAATGGTCACTGCAGGTCAGGGGTCACGGCTACACTTATGAAACTTGGCAAACATGTTCATACCTACATCTAGTTTAGGTATACCAAATTTCAGACGACTAGCTGGTATGGTTCAGCTGTGAGGGCCCGCTGAACTTAATATGAGGAATATAATATCCATACATTAAAACTTTAAAATTACACCAAAGTTGTTGTGAAAGGCTTACCTCCATGAGACTTTGCACAGTCGTTCAGACACAGAAGTAGTTAATTTCTGCCAAATTTCAGAGCTCCAGCTGGTACGGTTCAGCGGTGAGGCCCCCCTGAGCATAATATGAGGCAGATAATATCCTGTAATTAAAATTTTAAAATTACACCAAAGTTGTTGTGAAAGGCTTGCCTCTATGAAACTTTGCACAATTGTTTATAGCAAAAAGTAGTTAATGCACAACAAATTTCAGACCTCTATCTGGTACGGTTCAGCTGTGAGGGCCCCCTCAGCTTAATATGAGGCATATAATATCCTGTAATTATAAATTTAAAATTACACCAAATCTGTTGTGAAAGGCTTGCCTCCATGAGACTTTGCACAATTGTTTATAGCAAAAAGTAGTTAATGCACAACAAATTTCAGACCTCTATCTGGTACGGTTCAGCTGTGAGGGCCCCCTCAGCTTAATATGAGGCATATAATATCCTGTAATTATAAATTTAAAATTACACCAAATCTGTTGTGAAAGGCTTGCCTCCATGAGACTTTGCACAATGGTTTACAGCAAAAAGTAGTTAATGCACAACAAATTCCAGACCTCTAGCTCGTACGGATCAGCTGTGGGGGACCCCTGAGCTTAATATGAGGAATATAATATCCATAAATTAAAACTTTAAAATTACACCAACGATGTTGTGAAAGGCTTGCCTCTATGAGACTTTGCAGACTTTTTCAGACCCAAAAGTAGTTAGTGCTTGCAAAATTTCACACCCCTATCTGGTAGGGTTTAGCTGTGAGGGCCCCCTGAACTTAATATGAGGAATATAATATCCATACATTAAAACTTTAAAATTACACCAAAGATTTTGTGAAAGGATTACCTCCATGAGACTTTGCACAGTCGTTCAGACACAGAAGTACTTAATTCTTGCCTAATTTCAGACCTTCAGCTAGTACGGTTCAGCGGTGAGGCCCCCCTGAGCATAATATGAGGCAGGTAATATCCTATAATTATAAATTTAAAATTACACCAAATCTGTTGTGAAAGGCTTCCCTCTATGAGACTTTGCACACTTGTTCATACCCATAAGTAGTTGATGCAAGCCAAATTTCAGACCTCTAGCTGGTACGGCTCAGCTGTGGGGGACCCCTGAGCTTAATATGAGGAATATAATATCCATAAATTAAAACTTTAAAATTACACCAACGATGTTGTGAAAGGCTTGCCTCTATGAGACTTTGCACACTTTTTCAGACCCAAAAGTAGTTAGTGCTTGCAAAATTTCACACCCCTATCTGGTAGGGTTTAGCTGTGGGGGACCCCTGAGCTTAATATGAGGAATATAATATCCATACATTAAAACTTTAAAATTACACCAACGATGTTGTGAAAGGCTTCCCTCTATGAGACTTTGCACACTTTTTCAGAACCAAAAGTAGTTAGTGCTTGCAAAATTTCACACCCCTATCTGGTAGGGTTTAGCTGTGAGGGCCCCCTGAACTTAATATGAGGAATATAATATCCATACATTAAAACTTTAAAATTACACCAACGATGTTGTGAAAGGCTTCCCTCTATGAGACTTTGCACACTTTTTCAGAACCAAAAGTAGTTAGTGCTTGCAAAATTTCACACCCCTATCTGGTAGGGTTTAGCTGTGAGGGCCCCCTGAACTTAATATGAGGAATATAATATCCATACATTAAAACTTTAAAATTACACCAAAGTTGTTGTGAAAGGCTTGCCTCTATGAAACTTTGCACAATTGTGTATAGCAAAAAGTAGTTAATGCACAACAAATTTCAGACCTCTATCTGGTATGGTTCAGCTGTGAGGGCCCCCTCAGCTTAATATGAGGCATATAATATCCATACATTAAAATTTTAAAATTACACCAAAGATGTTGTGAAAGGCTTCCCTCTATGAGACTTTGCACACTTGTTCATACCCATAAGTAGTTGATGCATGCCAAATTTCAGACCTCTAGCTGGTACGGGTCAGCTGTGACACCCCCTAATGTTTTTTGAAAAATAAAGTCAATCATCTCCCCATTGTCTTGCATCTGTGACTTTAGGAAATTCAAAAGGTCACTGCAGCTATTTGTTGAGGGCTGCACTGATGAAACTTTGCATACATGTTCTGACATATGTCTAGTGTGTGAACACTGATTTTCAGGCCACTATTTCTATACCACACAGAAATATCACCTGACAAAAGATAGGTGGGCCTGCTCCAATCATTTTAGATTAGAGAATAATATTTTTTCTCTGGAATGGCTCCCAATGCATCTCAATGGACCGACTAGAGAAAAATATTTTTTATTTGGAATGGCGCGGCCTACATACTGCATTGCAGCCACTTATGATAAAAATCAAGCTTGTTTCAAATGAAAAAGGCATAATCTTAACAGACATGTATAGATGTGATTCAAGAGCAGACTGTCTAGTTTCAGGAACACTTTAAACCATCTTCCTAGGCTACTCCTACATGCAGTTATGGCCTGTCAAATGATAGGTGGGGTGCATCCATTCACTTAACATTGGCAACCTTGGCAGATTCAAATGGTCACTGCAGGTCAGGGGTCACGGCTACACTTATGAAACTTGGCAAACATGTTCATACCTACATCTAGTTTAGGTATACCAAATTTCAGACGACTAGCTGGTATGGTTCAGCTGTGAGGGCCCGCTGAACTTAATATGAGGAATATAATATCCATACATTAAAACTTTAAAATTACACCAAAGTTGTTGTGAAAGGCTTACCTCCATGAGACTTTGCACAGTCGTTCAGACACAGAAGTAGTTAATTTCTGCCAAATTTCAGAGCTCCAGCTGGTACGGTTCAGCGGTGAGGCCCCCCTGAGCATAATATGAGGCAGGTAATATCCTATAATTATAAATTTAAAATTACACCAAATCTGTTGTGAAAGGCTTCCCTCTATGAGACTTTGCACACTTGTTCATACCCATAAGTAGTTGATGCAAGCCAAATTTCAGACCTCTAGCTGGTACGGGTCAGCTGTGGGGGACCCCTGAGCTTAATATGAGGCATATAATATCCTGTAATTATAAATTTAAAATTACACCAAATCTGTTGTGAAAGGCTTGCCTCCATGAGACTTTGCACAATTGTTTATAGCAAAAAGTAGTTAATGCACAACAAATTTCAGACCTCTATCTGGTACGGTTCAGCTGTGAGGGCCCCCTCAGCTTAATATGAGGCATATAATATCCTGTAATTATAAATTTAAAATTACACCAAATCTGTTGTGAAAGGCTTGCCTCCATGAGACTTTGCACAATGGTTTATAGCAAAAAGTAGTTAATGCACAACAAATTTCAGACCTCTATCTGGTACGGTTCAGCTGTGAGGGCCCCCTCAGCTTAATATGAGGCATATAATATCCTGTAATTATAAATTTAAAATTACACCAAATCTGTTGTGAAAGGCTTGCCTCCATGAGACTTTGCACAATGGTTTATAGCAAAAAGTAGTTAATGCACAACAAATTCCAGACCTCTAGCTCGTACGGATCAGCTGTGGGGGACCCCTGAGCTTAATATGAGGAATATAATATCCATAAATTAAAACTTTAAAATTACACCAACGATGTTGTGAAAGGCTTGCCTCTATGAGACTTTGCAGACTTTTTCAGACCCAAAAGTAGTTAGTGCTTGCAAAATTTCACACCCCTATCTGGTAGGGTTTAGCTGTGAGGGCCCCCTGAACTTAATATGAGGAATATAATATCCATACATTAAAACTTTAAAATTACACCAAAGATTTTGTGAAAGGATTACCTCCATGAGACTTTGCACAGTCGTTCAGACACAGAAGTACTTAATTCTTGCCTAATTTCAGACCTTCAGCTAGTACGGTTCAGCGGTGAGGCCCCCCTGAGCATAATATGAGGCAGGTAATATCCTATAATTATAAATTTAAAATTACACCAAATCTGTTGTGAAAGGCTTCCCTCTATGAGACTTTGCACACTTGTTCATACCCATAAGTAGTTGATGCAAGCCAAATTTCAGACCTCTATCTGGTAGGGTTTAGCTGTGGGGGACCCCTGAGCTTAATATGAGGAATATAATATCCATACATTAAAACTTTAAAATTACACCAACGATGTTGTGAAAGGCTTCCCTCTATGAGACTTTGCACACTTTTTCAGAACCAAAAGTAGTTAGTGCTTGCAAAATTTCACACCCCTATCTGGTAGGGTTTAGCTGTGAGGGCCCCCTGAACTTAATATGAGGAATATAATATCCATACATTAAAACTTTAAAATTACACCAAAGTTGTTGTGAAAGGCTTGCCTCTATGAAACTTTGCACAATTGTTTATAGCAAAAAGTAGTTAATGCACAACAAATTTCAGACCTCTATCTGGTATGGTTCAGCTGTGAGGGCCCCCTCAGCTTAATATGAGGCATATAATATCCTGTAATTATAAATTTAAAATTACACCAAATCTGTTGTGAAAGGCTTGCCTCCATGAGACTTTGCACACTTGTTCATACCCATAAGTAGTTGATGCCTGCCAAATTTCAGTCCTCTAGCTGGTACGGGTCAGCTGTGACACCCCCTAATGTTTTTTGAAAAATAAAGTCAATCATCTCCCCATTGTCTTGCATCTGTGACTTTAGGAAATTCAAAAGGTCACTGCAGCTATTTGTTGAGGGCTGCACTGATGAAACTTTGCATACATGTTCTGACATATGTCTAGTGTGTGAACACTGATTTTCAGGCCACTATTTCTATACCACACAGAAATATCACCTGACAAAAGATAGGTGGGTCTGCTCCAATCATTTTAGATTAGAGAATAATATTTTTTCTCTGGAATGGCTCCCAATGCATCTCAATGGACCGACTAGAGAAAAATATTTTTTATTTGGAATGTCGCGGCCTATATACTGCATTGCAGCCACTTATGATAAAAATCAAGCTTGTTTCAAATGAAAAAGGCATAATCTTAACAGACATGTATAGATGTGATTCAAGAGCAGACTGCCTAGTTTCAGGAACACTTTAAACCATCTTCCTAGGCTACTCCTACATGCAGTTATGGCCTGTCAAATGATAGGTGGGGTGCATCCATTCACTTAACATTGGCAACCTTGGCAGATTCAAATGGTCACTGCAGGTCAGGGGTCACGGCTACACTTATGAAACTTGGCAAACATGTTCAAACCTACATCTAGTTTAGGTATACCAAATTTCAGACGACTAGCTGGTATGGTTCAGCTGTGAGGGCCCGCTGAACTTAATATGAGGAATATAATATCCATACATTAAAACTTTAAAATTACACCAAAGTTGTTGTGAAAGGCTTACCTCCATGAGACTTTGCACAGTCGTTCAGACACAGAAGTAGTTAATTTCTGCCAAATTTCAGAGCTCCAGCTGGTACGGTTCAGCGGTGAGGCCCCCCTGAGCATAATATGAGGCAGATAATATCCTGTAATTAAAACTTTAAAATTACACCAAAGTTGTTGTGAAAGGCTTGCCTCTATGAAACTTTGCACAATTGTTTATAGCAAAAAGTAGTTAATGCACAACAAATTCCAGACCTCTAGCTCATACGGATCAGCTGTGGGGGACCCCTGAGCTTAATATGAGGAATATAATATCCATAAATTAAAACTTTAAAATTACACCAACGATGTTGTGAAAGGCTTGCCTCTATGAGACTTTGCAGACTTTTTCAGACCCAAAAGTAGTTAGTGCTTGCAAAATTTCACACCCCTATCTCGTAGGGTTTAGCTGTGAGGGCCCCCTGAACTTAATCTGAGGAATATAATATCCATACATTAAAACTTTAAAATTACACCAAAGATTTTGTGAAAGGATTACCTCCATGAGACTTTGCACAGTCGTTCAGACACAGAAGTACTTAATTCTTGCCTAATTTCAGACCTTCAGCTAGTACGGTTCAGCGGTGAGGCCCCCCTGAGCATAATATGAGGCAGGTAATATCCTATAATTATAAATTTAAAATTACACCAAATCTGTTGTGAAAGGCTTCCCTCTATGAGACTTTGCACACTTGTTCATACCCATAAGTAGTTGATGCAAGCCAAATTTCAGACCTCTAGCTGGTACGGGTCAGCTGTGGGGGACCCCTGAGCTTAATATGAGGAATATAATATCCATAAATTAAAACTTTAAAATTACACCAACGATGTTGTGAAAGGCTTGCCTCTATGAGACTTTGCACACTTTTTCAGACCCAAAAGTAGTTAGTGCTTGCAAAATTTCACACCCCTATCTGGTAGGGTTTAGCTGTGGGGGACGCCTGAGCTTAATATGAGGAATATAATATCCATACATTAAAACTTTAAAATTACACCAACGATGTTGTGAAAGGTTTCCCTCTATGAGACTTTGCACACTTTTTCAGAACCAAAAGTAGTTAGTGCTTGCAAAATTTCACACCCCTATCTGGTAGGGTTTAGCTGTGAGGGCCCCCTGAACTTAATATGAGGAATATAATATCCATACATTAAAACTTTAAAATTACACCAAAGTTGTTGTGAAAGGCTTGCCTCTATGAAACTTTGCACAATTGTTTATAGCAAAAAGTAGTTAATGCACAACAAATTTCAGACCTCTATCTGGTATGGTTCAGCTGTGAGGGCCCCCTCAGCTTAATATGAAGCATATAATATCCTGTAATTATAAATTTAAAATTACACCAAAGATGTTGTGAAAGGCTTACCTCTATGAGACTTTGCACACTTGTTCATACCAATAAGTAGTTAATGCATGCCAAATTTCAAACCCCTAGCTCGTATGGTTCAGCCATGACCCCCCCTAATGTTGTGTGAAAAATAAAGTCAATCATCTCCCCATTGTCTTGCATCTGTGACTTTAGGAAATTCAAAAGGTCACTGCAGCTATTTGTTGAGGGCTGCACTGATGAAACTTTGCATACATGTTCTGACATATGTCTAGTGTGTGAACACTGATTTTCAGGCCACTATTTCTATACCACACAGAAATATCACCTGACAAACGATAGGTGGGTCTGCTCCAATCATTTTAGATTAGAGAATAATATTTTTTCTCTGGAATGGCTCCCAATGCATCTCAATGGACCGACTAGAGAAAAATATTTTTTATTTGGAATGTCGCGGCCTATATACTGCATTGCAGCCACTTATGATAAAAATCAAGCTTGTTTCAAATGAAAAAGGCATAATCTTAACAGACATGTATAGATGTGATTCAAGAGCAGACTGTCTAGTTTCAGGAACACTTTTAAGCATCTTCCTAGGCTACTCCTACATGCAGTTATGGCCTGTCAAATGATAGGTGGGGTGCATCCATTCACTTAACATTGGCAACCTTGGCAGATTCAAATGGTCACTGCAGGTCAGGGGTCACGGCTACACTTATGAAACTTGGCAAACATGTTCAAACCTACATCTAGTTTAGGTATACCAAATTTCAGACGACTAGCTTTTATGGTTCAGCTGTGAGGGCCCGCTGAACTTAATATGAGGAATATAATATCCATACATTAAAACTTTAAAATTACACCAACGATGTTGTGAAAGGCTTGCCTCTATGAGACTTTGCACACTTTTTCAGACCCAAAAGTAGTTAGTGCTTGCAAAATTTCACACCCCTATCTGGTAGGGTTTAGCTGTGGGGGACCCCTGAGCTTAATATGAGGAATATAATATCCATACATTAAAACTTTAAAATTACACCAACGATGTTGTGAAAGGCTTCCCTCTATGAGACTTTGCAGACTTTTTCAGACCCAAAAGTAGTTAGTGCTTGCAAAATTTCACACCCCTATCTGGTAGGGTTTAGCTGTGAGGGCCCCCTGAACTTAATATGAGGAATATAATATCCATACATTAAAACTTTAAAATTACACCAAAGATTTTGTGAAAGGATTACCTCCATGAGACTTTGCACAGTCGTTCAGACACAGAAGTACTTAATTCTTGCCTAATTTCAGACCTTCAGCTAGTACGGTTCAGCGGTGAGGCCCCCCTGAGCATAATATGAGGCAGGTAATATCCTATAATTATAAATTTAAAATTACACCAAATCTGTTGTGAAAGGCTTCCCTCTATGAGACTTTGCACACTTGTTCATACCCATAAGTAGTTGATGCAAGCCAAATTTCAGACCTCTAGCTGGTACGGGTCAGCTGTGGGGGACCCCTGAGCTTAATATGAGGAATATAATATCCATAAATTAAAACTTTAAAATTACACCAACGATGTTGTGAAAGGCTTGCCTCTATGAGACTTTGCACACTTTTTCAGACCCAAAAGTAGTTAGTGCTTGCAAAATTTCACACCCCTATTTGGTAGGGTTTAGCTGTGGGGGACCCCTGAGCTTAATATGAGGAATATAATATCCATACATTAAAACTTTAAAATTACACCAAAGATTTTGTGAAAGGATTACCTCCATGAGACTTTGCACAGTCGTTCAGACACAAAAGTACTTAATTCTTGCCTAATTTCAGACCTTCAGCTAGTACGGTTCAGCGGTGAGGCCCCCCTGAGCATAATATGAGGCAGGTAATATCCTATAATTATAAATTTTAAATTACACCAAATCTGTTGTGAAAGGCTTCCCTCTATGAGACTTTGCACACTTGTTCATACCCATAAGTAGTTGATGCAAGCCAAATTTCAGACCTCTATCTGGTAGGGTTTAGCTGTGGGGGACCCCTGAGCTTAATATGAGGAATATAATATCCATACATTAAAACTTTAAAATTACACCAACGATGTTGTGAAAGGCTTCCCTCTATGAGACTTTGCACACTTTTTCAGACCCAAAAGTAGTTAGTGCTTGCAAAATTTCACACCCCTATCTGGTAGGGTTTAGCTGTGAGGGGCCCCTGAACTTAATATGAGGAATATAATATCCATACATTAAAACTTTAAAATTACACCAAAGATTTTGTGAAAGGATTACCTCCATGAGACTTTGCACAGTCGTTCAGACACAGAAGTACTTAATTCTTGCCTAATTTCAGACCTTCAGCTAGTACGGTTCAGCGGTGAGGCCCCCCTGAGCATAATATGAGGCAGGTAATATCCTATAATTATAAATTTAAAATTACACCAAATCTGTTGTGAAAGGCTTCCCTCTATGAGACTTTGCACACTTGTTCATACCCATAAGTAGTTGATGCAAGCCAAATTTCAGACCTCTAGCTGGTACGGCTCAGCTGTGGGGGACCCCTGAGCTTAATATGAGGAATATAATATCCATAAATTAAAACTTTAAAATTACACCAACGATGTTGTGAAAGGCTTGCCTCTATGAGACTTTGCACACTTTTTCAGACCCAAAAGTAGTTAGTGCTTGCAAAATTTCACACCCCTATCTGGTAGGGTTTAGCTGTGGGGGACCCCTGAGCTTAATATGAGGAATATAATATCCATACATTAAAACTTTAAAATTACACCAACGATGTTGTGAAAGGCTTCCCTCTATGAGACTTTGCACACTTTTTCAGAACCAAAAGTAGTTAGTGCTTGCAAAATTTCACACTCCTATCTGGTAGGGTTTAGCTGTGAGGGCCCCCTGAACTTAATATGAGGAATATAATATCCATACATTAAAACTTTAAAATTACACCAAAGTTGTTGTGAAAGGCTTGCCTCTATGAAACTTTGCACAATTGTTTATAGCAAAAAGTAGTTAATGCACAACAAATTTCAGACCTCTATCTGGTATGGTTCAGCTGTGAGGGCCCCCTCAGCTTAATATGAAGCATATACAGTAATATCCTGTAATTATAAATTTAAAATTACACCAAATCTGTTGTGAAAGGCTTGCCTCCATGAGACTTTGCACACTTGTTCATACCCATAAGTAGTTGATGCCTGCCAAATTTCAGTCCTCTAGCTGGTACGGGTCAGCTGTGACACCCCCTAATGTTTTTTGAAAAATAAAGTCAATCATCTCCCCATTGTCTTGCATCTGTGACTTTAGGAAATTCAAAAGGTCACTGCAGCTATTTGTTGAGGGCTGCACTGATGAAACTTTGCATACATGTTCTGACATATGTCTAATGTGTGAACACTGATTTTCAGGCCACTATTCCTATACCACACAGAAATATCACCTGACAAAAGATAGGTGGGTCTGCTCCAATCATTTTAGATTAGAGAATAATATTTTTTCTCTGGAATGGCTCCCAATGCATCTCAATGGACCGACTAGAGAAAAATATTTTTTATTTGGAATGTCGCGGCCTATATACTGCATTGCAGCCACTTATGATAAAAATCAAGCTTGTTTCAAATGAAAAAGGCATAATCTTAACAGACATGTATAGATGTGATTCAAGAGCAGACTGTCTAGTTTCAGAAACACTTTAAACCATCTTCCTAGGCTACTCCTACATGCAGTTATGGCCTGTCAAATGATAGGTGGGGTGCATCCATTCACTTAACATTGGCAACCTTGGCAGATTCAAATGGTCACTGCAGGTCAGGGGTCACGGCTACACTTATGAAACTTGGCAAACATGTTCATACCTACATCTAGTTTAGGTATACCAAATTTCAGACGACTAGCTGGTATGGTTCAGCTGTGAGGGCCCGCTGAACTTAATATGAGGAATATAATATCCATACATTAAAAATTTAAAATTACACCAAAGTTGTTGTGAAAGGCTTACCTCCATGAGACTTTGCACAGTCGTTCAGACACAGAAGTAGTTAATTTCTGCCAAATTTCAGAGCTCCAGCTGGTACGGTTCAGCGGTGAGGCCCCCCTGAGCATAATATGAGGCAGATAATATCCTGTAATTAAAACTTTAAAATTACACCAAAGTTGTTGTGAAAGGCTTGCCTCTATGAAACTTTGCACAATTGTTTATAGCAAAAAGTAGTTAATGCACAACAAATTTCAGACCTCTATCTGGTATGGTTCAGCTGTGAGGGCCCCCTCAGCTTAATATGAAGCATATAATATCCTGTAATTATAAATTTAAAATTACACCAAATCTGTTGTGAAAGGCTTCCCTCTATGAGACTTTGCACACTTGTTCATACCCATAAGTAGTTGATGCAAGCCAAATTTCAGACCTCTAGCTGGTACGGGTCAGCTGTGGGGGACCCCTGAGCTTAATATGAGGAATATAATATCCATAAATTAAAACTTTAAAATTACACCAACGATGTTGTGAAAGGCTTGCCTCTATGACACTTTGCACACTTTTTCAGACCCAAAAGTAGTTAGTGCTTGCAAAATTTCACACCCCTATCTGGTAGGGTTTAGCTGTGGGGGACCCCTGAGCTTAATATGAGGAATATAATATCCATACATTAAAACTTTAAAATTACACCAAATCTGTTGTGAAAGGCTTCCCTCTATGAGACTTTGCACACTTTTTCAGAACCAAAAGTAGTTAGTGCTTGCAAAATTTCACACCCCTATCTGGTAGGGTTTAGCTGTGAGGGCCCCCTGAACTTAATATGAGGAATATAATATCCATACATTAAAACTTTAAAATTACACCAAAGTTGTTGTGAAAGGCTTGCCTCTATGAAACTTTGCACAATTGTTTATAGCAAAAAGTAGTTAATGCACAACAAATTTCAGACCTCTATCTGGTATGGTTCAGCTGTGAGGGCCCCCTCAGCTTAATATGAAGCATATAATATCCTGTAATTATAAATTTAAAATTACACCAAATCTGTTGTGAAAGGCTTCCCTCTATGAGACTTTGCACACTTGTTCATACCCATAAGTAGTTGATGCAAGCCAAATTTCAGACCTCTAGCTGGTACGGGTCAGCTGTGGGGGACCCCTGAGCTTAATATGAGGAATATAATATCCATAAATTAAAACTTTAAAATTACACCAACGATGTTGTGAAAGGCTTGCCTCTATGACACTTTGCACACTTTTTCAGACCCAAAAGTAGTTAGTGCTTGCAAAATTTCACACCCCTATCTGGTAGGGTTTAGCTGTGGGGGACCCCTGAGCTTAATATGAGGAATATAATATCCATACATTAAAACTTTAAAATTACACCAAATCTGTTGTGAAAGGCTTCCCTCTATGAGACTTTGCACACTTTTTCAGAACCAAAAGTAGTTAGTGCTTGCAAAATTTCACACTCCTATCTGGTAGGGTTTAGCTGTGAGGGCCCCCTGAACTTAATATGAGGAATATAATATCCATACATTAAAACTTTAAAATTACACCAAAGTTGTTGTGAAAGGCTTGCCTCTATGAAACTTTGCACAATTGTTTATAGCAAAAAGTAGTTAATGCACAACAAATTTCAGACCTCTATCTGGTATGGTTCAGCTGTGAGGGCCCCCTCAGCTTAATATGAAGCATATACAGTAATATCCTGTAATTATAAATTTAAAATTACACCAAATCTGTTGTGAAAGGCTTGCCTCCATGAGACTTTGCACACTTGTTCATACCCATAAGTAGTTGATGCCTGCCAAATTTCAGTCCTCTAGCTGGTACGGGTCAGCTGTGACACCCCCTAATGTTTTTTGAAAAATAAAGTCAATCATCTCCCCATTGTCTTGCATCTGTGACTTTAGGAAATTCAAAAGGTCACTGCAGCTATTTGTTGAGGGCTGCACTGATGAAACTTTGCATACATGTTCTGACATATGTCTAATGTGTGAACACTGATTTTCAGGCCACTATTCCTATACCACACAGAAATATCACCTGACAAAAGATAGGTGGGTCTGCTCCAATCATTTTAGATTAGAGAATAATATTTTTTCTCTGGAATGGCTCCCAATGCATCTCAATGGACCGACTAGAGAAAAATATTTTTTATTTGGAATGTCGCGGCCTATATACTGCATTGCAGCCACTTATGATAAAAATCAAGCTTGTTTCAAATGAAAAAGGCATAATCTTAACAGACATGTATAGATGTGATTCAAGAGCAGACTGTCTAGTTTCAGAAACACTTTAAACCATCTTCCTAGGCTACTCCTACATGCAGTTATGGCCTGTCAAATGATAGGTGGGGTGCATCCATTCACTTAACATTGGCAACCTTGGCAGATTCAAATGGTCACTGCAGGTCAGGGGTCACGGCTACACTTATGAAACTTGGCAAACATGTTCATACCTACATCTAGTTTAGGTATACCAAATTTCAGACGACTAGCTGGTATGGTTCAGCTGTGAGGGCCCGCTGAACTTAATATGAGGAATATAATATCCATACATTAAAAATTTAAAATTACACCAAAGTTGTTGTGAAAGGCTTACCTCCATGAGACTTTGCACATTCGTTCAGACACAGAAGTAGTTAATTTCTGCCAAATTTCAGAGCTCCAGCTGGTACGGTTCAGCGGTGAGGCCCCCCTGAGCATAATATGAGGCAGATAATATCCTGTAATTAAAACTTTAAAATTACACCAAAGTTGTTGTGAAAGGCTTGCCTCTATGAAACTTTGCACAATTGTTTATAGCAAAAAGTAGTTAATGCACAACAAATTTCAGACCTCTATCTGGTATGGTTCAGCTGTGAGGGCCCCCTCAGCTTAATATGAAGCATATAATATCCTGTAATTATAAATTTAAAATTACACCAAATCTGTTGTGAAAGGCTTCCCTCTATGAGACTTTGCACACTTGTTCATACCCATAAGTAGTTGATGCAAGCCAAATTTCAGACCTCTAGCTGGTACGGGTCAGCTGTGGGGGACCCCTGAGCTTAATATGAGGAATATAATATCCATAAATTAAAACTTTAAAATTACACCAACGATGTTGTGAAAGGCTTGCCTCTATGACACTTTGCACACTTTTTCAGACCCAAAAGTAGTTAGTGCTTGCAAAATTTCACACCCCTATCTGGTAGGGTTTAGCTGTGGGGAACCCCTGAGCTTAATATGAGGAATATAATATCCATACATTAAAACTTTAAAATTACACCAAATCTGTTGTGAAAGGCTTCCCTCTATGAGACTTTGCACACTTTTTCAGAACCAAAAGTAGTTAGTGCTTGCAAAATTTCACACCCCTATCTGGTAGGGTTTAGCTGTGAGGGCCCCCTGAACTTAATATGAGGAATATAATATCCATACATTAAAACTTTAAAATTACACCAAAGTTGTTGTGAAAGGCTTGCCTCTATGAAACTTTGCACAATTGTTTATAGCAAAAAGTAGTTAATGCACAACAAATTTCAGACCTCTATCTGGTATGGTTCAGCTGTGAGGGCCCCCTCAGCTTAATATGAAGCATATAATATCCTGTAATTATAAATTTAAAATTACACCAAATCTGTTGTGAAAGGCTTCCCTCTATGAGACTTTGCACACTTGTTCATACCCATAAGTAGTTGATGCAAGCCAAATTTCAGACCTCTAGCTGGTACGGGTCAGCTGTGGGGGACCCCTGAGCTTAATATGAGGAATATAATATCCATAAATTAAAACTTTAAAATTACACCAACGATGTTGTGAAAGGCTTGCCTCTATGACACTTTGCACACTTTTTCAGACCCAAAAGTAGTTAGTGCTTGCAAAATTTCACACCCCTATCTGGTAGGGTTTAGCTGTGGGGGACCCCTGAGCTTAATATGAGGAATATAATATCCATACATTAAAACTTTAAAATTACACCAAATCTGTTGTGAAAGGCTTCCCTCTATGAGACTTTGCACACTTTTTCAGAACCAAAAGTAGTTAGTGCTTGCAAAATTTCACACCCCTATCTGGTAGGGTTTAGCTGTGAGGGCCCCCTGAACTTAATATGAGGAATATAATATCCATACATTAAAACTTTAAAATTACACCAAAGTTGTTGTGAAAGGCTTGCCTCTATGAAACTTTGCACAATTGTTTATAGCAAAAAGTAGTTAATGCACAACAAATTTCAGACCTCTATCTGGTATGGTTCAGCTGTGAGGGCCCCCTCAGCTTAATATGAAGCATATAATATCCTGTAATTATAAATTTAAAATTACACCAAATCTGTTGTGAAAGGCTTGCCTCCATGAGACTTTGCACACTTGTTCATACCCATAAGTAGTTGATGCCTGCCAAATTTCAGTCCTCTAGCTGGTACGGGTCAGCTGTGACACCCCCTAATGTTTTTTGAAAAATAAAGTCAATCATCTCCCCATTGTCTTGCATCTGTGACTTTAGGAAATTCAAAAGGTCACTGCAGCTATTTGTTGAGGGCTGCACTGATGAAACTTTGCATACATGTTCTGACATATGTCTAGTGTGTGAACACTGATTTTCAGGCCACTATTTCTATACCACACAGAAATATCACCTGACAAAAGATAGGTGGGTCTGCTCCAATCATTTTAGATTAGAGAATAATATTTTTTCTCTGGAATGGCTCCCAATGCATCTCAATGGACCGACTAGAGAAAAATATTTTTTATTTGGAATGTCGCGGCCTATATACTGCATTGCAGCCACTTATGATAAAAATCAAGCTTGTTTCAAATGAAAAAGGCATAATCTTAACAGACATGTATAGATGTGATTCAAGAGCAGACTGTCTAGTTTCAGGAACACTTTAAACCATCTTCCTAGGCTACTCCTACATGCAGTTATGGCCTGTCAAATGATAGGTGGGGTGCATCCATTCACTTAACATTGGCAACCTTGGCAGATTCAAATGGTCACTGCAGGTCAGGGGTCACGGCTACACTTATGAAACTTGGCAAACATGTTCAAACCTACATCTAGTTTAGGTATACCAAATTTCAGACGACTAGCTGGTATGGTTCAGCTGTGAGGGCCCGCTGAACTTAATATGAGGAATATAATATCCATACATTAAAACTTTAAAATTACACCAAAGTTGTTGTGAAAGGCTTACCTCCATGAGACTTTGCACAGTCGTTCAGACACAGAAGTAGTTAATTTCTGCCAAATTTCAGAGCTCCAGCTGGTACGGTTCAGCGGTGAGGCCCCCCTGAGCATAATATGAGGCAGATAATATCCTGTAATTAAAACTTTAAAATTACACCAAAGTTGTTGTGAAAGGCTTGCCTCTATGAAACTTTGCACAATTGTTTATAGCAAAAAGTAGTTAATGCACAACAAATTTCAGACCTCTATCTGGTACGGTTCAGCTGTGAGGGCCCCCTCAGCTTAATATGAGGCATATAATATCCTGTAATTATAAATTTAAAATTACACCAAATCTGTTGTGAAAGGCTTGCCTCCATGAGACTTTGCACAATGGTTTATAGCAAAAAGTAGTTAATGCACAACAAATTCCAGACCTCTAGCTCGTACGGATCAGCTGTGGGGGACCCCTGAGCTTAATATGAGGAATATAATATCCATAAATTAAAACTTTAAAATTACACCAACGATGTTGTGAAAGGCTTGCCTCTATGAGACTTTGCAGACTTTTTCAGACCCAAAAGTAGTTAGTGCTTGCAAAATTTCACACCCCTATCTGGTAGGGTTTAACTGTGAGGGCCCCCTGAACTTAATATGAGGAATATAATATCCATACATTAAAACTTTAAAATTACACCAAAGATTTTGTGAAAGGATTACCTCCATGAGACTTTGCACAGTCGTTCAGACACAGAAGTACTTAATTCTTGCCTAATTTCAGACCTTCAGCTAGTACGGTTCAGCGGTGAGGCCCCCCTGAGCATAATATGAGGCAGGTAATATCCTATAATTATACATTTAAAATTACACCAAATCTGTTGTGAAAGGCTTCCCTCTATGAGACTTTGCACACTTGTTCATACCCATAAGTAGTTGATGCAAGCCAAATTTCAGACCTCTAGCTGGTACGGGTCAGCTGTGGGGGACCCCTGAGCTTAATATGAGGAATATAATATCCATAAATTAAAACTTTAAAATTACACCAACGATGTTGTGAAAGGCTTGCCTCTATGACACTTTGCACACTTTTTCAGACCCAAAAGTAGTTAGTGCTTGCAAAATTTCACACCCCTATCTGGTAGGGTTTAGCTGTGGGGGACCCCTGAGCTTAATATGAGGAATATAATATCCATACATTAAAACTTTAAAATTACACCAACAATGTTGTGAAAGGCTTCCCTCTATGAGCCTTTGCACACATTTTCAGAACCAAAAGTAGTTAGTGCTTGCAAAATTTCACACCCCTATCTGGTAGGGTTTAGCTGTGAGGGCCCCCTGAACTTAATATGAGGAATATAATATCCATACATTAAAATTTAAAATTACACCAAAGTTGTTGTGAAAGGCTTCCCTCTATGAGACTTTGCACACTTGTTCATACCCATAAGTAGTTGATGCAAGCCAAATTTCAGACCTCTAGCTGGTACGGGTCAGCTGTGGGGGACCCCTGAGCTTAATATGAGGAATATAATATCCATAAATTAAAACTTTAAAATTACACCAACGATGTTGTGAAAGGCTTGCCTCTATGAGACTTTGCACAGTCGTTCAGACACAGAAGTAGTTAATTTCTGCCAAATTTCAGAGCTCCAGCTGGTACCGTTCAGCGGTGAGGCCCCCCTGAGCATAATATGAGGCAGATAATATCCTGTAATTAAAACTTTAAAATTACACCAAAGTTGTTGTGAAAGGCTTGCCTCTATGAAACTTTGCACAATTGTTTATAGCAAAAAGTAGTTAATGCACAACAAATTTCAGACCTCTATCTGGTATGGTTCAGCTGTGAGGGCCCCCTCAGCTTAATATGAAGCATATAATATCCTGTAATTATAAATTTAAAATTACACCAAATCTGTTGTGAAAGGCTTGCCTCCATGAGACTTTGCACACTTGTTCATACCCATAAGTAGTTGATGCCTGCCAAATTTCAGTCCTCTAGCTGGTACGGGTCAGCTGTGACACCCCCTAATGTTTTTTTGAAAAATAAAGTCAATCATCTCCCCATTGTCTTGCATCTGTGACTTTAGGAAATTCAAAAGGTCACTGCAGCTATTTGTTGAGGGCTGCACTGATGAAACTTTGCATACATGTTCTGACATATGTCTAGTGTGTGAACACTGATTTTCAGGCCACTATTTCTATACCACACAGAAATATCACCTGACAAAAGATAGGTGGGTCTGCTCCAATCATTTTAGATTAGAGAATAATATTTTTTCTCTGGAATGGCTCCCAATGCATCTCAATGGACCGACTAGAGAAAAATATTTTTTATTTGGAATGGCGCGGCCTATATACTGCATTGCAGCCACTTATGATAAAAATCAAGCTTGTTTCAAATGAAAAAGGCATAATCTTAACAGACATGTATAGATGTGATTCAAGAGCAGACTGTCTAGTTTCAGGAACACTTTAAACCATCTTCCTAGGCTACTCCTACATGCAGTTATGGCCTGTCAAATGATAGGTGGGGTGCATCCATTCACTTAACATTGGCAACCTTGGCAGATTCAAATGGTCACTGCAGGTCAGGGGTCACGGCTACACTTATGAAACTTGGCAAACATGTTCATACCTACATCTAGTTTAGGTATACCAAATTTCAGACGACTAGCTGGTATGGTTCAGCTGTGAGGGCCCGCTGAACTTAATATGAGGAATATAATATCCATACATTAAAACTTTAAAATTACACCAAAGTTGTTGTGAAAGGCTTACCTCCATGAGACTTTGCACAGTCGTTCAGACACAGAAGTAGTTAATTTCTGCCAAATTTCAGAGCTCCAGCTGGTACGGTTCAGCGGTGAGGCCCCCCTGAGCATAATATGAGGCAGATAATATCCTGTAATTAAAACTTTAAAATTACACCAAAGTTGTTGTGAAAGGCTTGCCTCTATGAAACTTTGCAAAATTGTTTATAGCAAAAAGTAGTTAATGCACAACAAATTTCAGACCTCTATCTGGTACGGTTCAGCTGTGAGGGCCCCCTCAGCTTAATATGAGGCATATAATATCCTGTAATTATAAATTTAAAATTACACCAAATCTGTTGTGAAAGGCTTGCCTCCATGAGACTTTGCACAATGGTTTATAGCAAAAAGTAGTTAATGCACAACAAATTCCAGACCTCTAGCTCGTACGGATCAGCTGTGGGGGACCCCTGAGCTTAATATGAGGAATATAATATCCATAAATTAAAACTTTAAAATTACACCAACGATGTTGTGAAAGGCTTGCCTCTATGAGACTTTGCAGACTTTTTCAGACCCAAAAGTAGTTAGTGCTTGCAAAATTTCACACCCCTATCTGGTAGGGTTTAGCTGTGAGGGCCCCCTGAACTTAATATGAGGAATATAATATCCATACATTAAAACTTTAAAATTACACCAAAGATTTTGTGAAAGGATTACCTCCATGAGACTTTGCACAGTCGTTCAGACACAGAAGTACTTAATTCTTGCCTAATTTCAGACCTTCAGCTAGTACGGTTCAGCGGTGAGGCCCCCCTGAGCATAATATGAGGCAGGTAATATCCTATAATTATAAATTTAAAATTACACCAAATCTGTTGTGAAAGGCTTCCCTCTATGAGACTTTGCACACTTGTTCATACCCATAAGTAGTTGATGCAAGCCAAATTTCAGACCTCTAGCTGGTACGGGTCAGCTGTGGGGGACCCCTGAGCTTAATATGAGGAATACAATATCCATAAATTAAAACTTTAAAATTACACCAACGATGTTGTGAAAGGCTTGCCTCTATGACACTTTGCACACTTTTTCAGACCCAAAAGTAGTTAGTGCTTGCAAAATTTCACACCCCTATCTGGTAGGGTTTAGCTGTGGGGGACCCCTGAGCTTAATATGAGGAATATAATATCCATACATTAAAACTTTAAAATTACACCAAATCTGTTGTGAAAGGCTTCCCTCTATGAGACTTTGCACACTTTTTCAGAACCAAAAGTAGTTAGTGCTTGCAAAATTTCACACCCCTATCTGGTAGGGTTTAGCTGTGAGGGCCCCCTGAACTTAATATGAGGAATATAATATCCATACATTAAAACTTTAAAATTACACCAAAGTTGTTGTGAAAGGCTTGCCTCTATGAAACTTTGCACAATTGTTTATAGCAAAAAGTAGTTAATGCACAACAAATTTCAGACCTCTATCTGGTATGGTTCAGCTGTGAGGGCCCCCTCAGCTTAATATGAAGCATATAATATCCTGTAATTATAAATTTAAAATTACACCAAATCTGTTGTGAAAGGCTTGCCTCCATGAGACTTTGCACACTTGTTCATACCCATAAGTAGTTGATGCCTGCCAAATTTCAGTCCTCTAGCTGGTACGGGTCAGCTGTGACACCCCCTAATGTTTTTTGAAAAATAAAGTCAATCATCTCCCCATTGTCTTGCATCTGTGACTTTAGGAAATTCAAAAGGTCACTGCAGCTATTTGTTGAGGGCTGCACTGATGAAACTTTGCATACATGTTCTGACATATGTCTAGTGTGTGAACACTGATTTTCAGGCCACTATTTCTATACCACACAGAAATATCACCTGACAAAAGATAGGTGGGTCTGCTCCAATCATTTTAGATTAGAGAATAATATTTTTTCTCTGGAATGGCTCCCAATGCATCTCAATGGACCGACTAGAGAAAAATATTTTTTATTTGGAATGGCGCGGCCTATATACTGCATTGCAGCCACTTATGATAAAAATCAAGCTTGTTTCAAATGAAAAAGGCATAATCTTAACAGACATGTATAGATGTGATTCAAGAGCAGACTGTCTAGTTTCAGGAACACTTTAAACCATCTTCCTAGGCTACTCCTACATGCAGTTATGGCCTGTCAAATGATAGGTGGGGTGCATCCATTCACTTAACATTGGCAACCTTGGCAGATTCAAATGGTCACTGCAGGTCAGGGGTCATGGCTACACTTATGAAACTTGGCAAACATGTTCAAACCTACATCTAGTTTAGGTATACCAAATTTCAGACGACTAGCTGGTATGGTTCAGCTGTGAGGGCCCGCTGAACTTAATATGAGGAATATAATATCCATACATTAAAACTTTAAAATTACACCAAAGTTGTTGTGAAAGGCTTACCTCCATGAGACTTTGCACAGTCGTTCAGACACAGAAGTAGTTAATTTCTGCCAAATTTCAGAGCTCCAGCTGGTACGGTTCAGCGGTGAGGCCCCCCTGAGCATAATATGAGGCAGATAATATCCTGTAATTAAAACTTTAAAATTACACCAAAGTTGTTGTGAAAGGCTTGCCTCTATGAAACTTTGCAAAATTGTTTATAGCAAAAAGTAGTTAATGCACAACAAATTTCAGACCTCTATCTGGTACGGTTCAGCTGTGAGGGCCCCCTCAGCTTAATATGAGGCATATAATATCCTGTAATTATAAATTTAAAATTACACCAAATCTGTTGTGAAAGGCTTGCCTCCATGAGACTTTGGACAATGGTTTATAGCAAAAAGTAGTTAATGCACAACAAATTCCAGACCTCTAGCTCGTACGGATCAGCTGTGGGGGACCCCTGAGCTTAATATGAGGAATATAATATCCATAAATTAAAACTTTAAAATTACACCAACGATGTTGTGAAAGGCTTGCCTCTATGAGACTTTGCAGACTTTTTCAGACCCAAAAGTAGTTAGTGCTTGCAAAATTTCACACCCCTATCTGGTAGGGTTTAGCTGTGAGGGCCCCCTGAACTTAATATGAGGAATATAATATCCATACATTAAAACTTTAAAATTACACCAAAGATTTTGTGAAAGGATTACCTCCATGAGACTTTGCACAGTCGTTCAGACACAGAAGTACTTAATTCTTGCCTAATTTCAGACCTTCAGCTAGTACGGTTCAGCGGTGAGGCCCCCCTGAGCATAATATGAGGCAGGTAATATCCTATAATTATAAATTTAAAATTACACCAAATCTGTTGTGAAAGGCTTCCCTCTATGAGACTTTGCACACTTGTTCATACCCATAAGTAGTTGATGCAAGCCAAATTTCAGACCTCTATCTGGTAGGGTTTAGCTGTGGGGGACCCCTGAGCTTAATATGAGGAATATAATATCCATACATTAAAACTTTAAAATTACACCAACGATGTTGTGAAAGGCTTCCCTCTATGAGACTTTGCACACTTTTTCAGAACCAAAAGTAGTTAGTGCTTGCAAAATTTCACACCCCTATCTGGTAGGGTTTAGCTGTGAGGGCCCCCTGAACTTAATATGAGGAATATAATATCCATACATTAAAACTTTAAAATTACACCAAAGTTGTTGTGAAAGGCTTGCCTCTATGAAACTTTGCACAATTGTTTATAGCAAAAAGTAGTTAATGTACAACAAATTTCAGACCTCTATCTGGTATGGTTCAGCTGTGAGGGCCCCCTCAGCTTAATATGAGGCATATAATATCCTGTAATTATAAATTTAAAATTACACCAAATCTGTTGTGAAAGGCTTGCCTCCATGAGACTTTGCACACTTGTTCATACCCATAAGTAGTTGATGCCTGCCAAATTTCAGTCCTCTAGCTGGTACGGGTCAGCTGTGACACCCCCTAATGTTTTTTGAAAAATAAAGTCAATCATCTCCCCATTGTCTTGCATCTGTGACTTTAGGAAATTCAAAAGGTCACTGCAGCTATTTGTTGAGGGCTGCACTGATGAAACTTTGCATACATGTTCTGACATATGTCTAGTGTGTGAACACTGATTTTCAGGCCACTATTTCTATACCACACAGAAATATCACCTGACAAAAGATAGGTGGGTCTGCTCCAATCATTTTAGATTAGAGAATAATATTTTTTCTCTGGAATGGCTCCCAATGCATCTCAATGGACCGACTAGAGAAAAATATTTTTTATTTGGAATGTCGCGGCCTATATACTGCATTGCAGCCACTTATGATAAAAATCAAGCTTGTTTCAAATGAAAAAGGCATAATCTTAACAGACATGTATAGATGTGATTCAAGAGCAGACTGTCTAGTTTCAGGAACACTTTAAATCATCTTCCTAGGCTACTCCTACATGCAGTTATGGCCTGTCAAATGATAGGTGGGGTGCATCCATTCACTTAACATTGGCAACCTTGGCAGATTCAAATGGTCACTGCAGGTCAGGGGTCACGGCTACACTTATGAAACTTGGCAAACATGTTCAAACCTACATCTAGTTTAGGTATACCAAATTTCAGACGACTAGCTGGTATGGTTCAGCTGTGAGGGCCCGCTGAACTTAATATGAGGAATATAATATCCATACATTAAAACTTTAAAATTACACCAAAGTTGTTGTGAAAGGCTTACCTCCATGAGACTTTGTACAGTCGTTCAGACACAGAAGTAGTTAATTTCTGCCAAATTTCAGAGCTCCAGCTGGTACGGTTCAGCGGTGAGGCCCCCCTGAGCATAATATGAGGCAGATAATATCCTGTAATTAAAACTTTAAAATTACACCAAAGTTGTTGTGAAAGGCTTGCCTCTATGAAACTTTGCACAATTGTTTATAGCAAAAAGTAGTTAATGCACAACAAATTTCAGACCTCTATCTGGTACGGTTCAGCTGTGAGGGCCCCCTCAGCTTAATATGAGGCATATAATATCCTGTAATTATAAATTTAAAATTACACCAAATCTGTTGTGAAAGGCTTGCCTCCATGAGACATTGCACAATGGTTTATAGCAAAAAGTAGTTAATGCACAACAAATTCCAGACCTCTAGCTCGTACGGATCAGCTGTGGGGGACCCCTGAGCTTAATATGAGGAATATAATATCCATAAATTAAAACTTTAAAATTACACCAACGATGTTGTGAAAGGCTTGCCTCTATGAGACTTTGCAGACTTTTTCAGACCCAAAAGTAGTTAGTGCTTGCAAAATTTCACACCCCTATCTGGTAGGGTTTAGCTGTGAGGGCCCCCTGAACTTAATATGAGGAATATAATATCCATACATTAAAACTTTAAAATTACACCAAAGATTTTGTGAAAGGATTACCTCCATGAGACTTTGCACAGTCGTTCAGACACAGAAGTACTTAATTCTTGCCTAATTTCAGACCTTCAGCTAGTACGGTTCAGCGGTGAGGCCCCCCTGAGCATAATATGAGGCAGGTAATATCCTATAATTATAAATTTAAAATTACACCAAATCTGTTGTGAAAGGCTTCCCTCTATGAGACTTTGCACACTTGTTCATAACCATAAGTAGTTGATGCAAGCCAAATTTCAGACCTCTAGCTGGTACGGGTCAGCTGTGGGGGACCCCTGAGCTTAATATGAGGAATATAATATCCATAAATTAAAACTTTAAAATTACACCAACGATGTTGTGAAAGGCTTGCCTCTATGAGACTTTGCACACTTTTTCAGACCCAAAAGTAGTTAGTGCTTGCAAAATTTCACACCCCTATCTGGTAGGGTTTAGCTGTGGGGGACCCCTGAGCTTAATATGAGGAATATAATATCCATACATTAAAATTTTAAAATTACACCAACGATGTTGTGAAAGGCTTCCCTCTATGAGACTTTGCACACTTTTTCATACCCATAAGTAGTTGATGCAAGCCAAATTTCAGACGACTAGCTGGTATGGTTCAGCTGTGAGGGCCCGCTGAACTTAATATGAGGAATATAATATCCATACATTAAAACTTTAAAATTACACCAAAGTTGTTGTGAAAGGCTTACCTCCATGAGACTTTGCACAGTCGTTCAGACACAGAAGTAGTTAATTTCTGCCAAATTTCAGACCTCCAGCTGGTACGGTTCAGCGGTGAGGCCCCCCTGAGCATAATATGAGGCAGATAATATCCTGTAATTAAAAATTTAAAATTACACCAACGATGTTGTGAAAGGCTTGCCTCTATGAGACTTTGCACAATTGTTTATACCAAAAAGTAGTTAATGCACAACAAATTTCAGACCTCTATCTGGTATGGTTCAGCTGTGAGGGCCCCCTGAACTTAATATGAGGAATATAATATCCATACATTAAAACTTTAAAATTACACCAAAGATTTTGTGAAAGGCTTACCTCCATGAGACTTTGCACAGTCGTTCAGACACAGAAGTACTTAATTCTTGCCTAATTTCAGACCTTCAGCTAGTACGGTTCAGCGGTGAGGCCCCCCTGAGCATAATATGAGGCAGATAATATCCTATAATTATAAATTTAAAATTACACCAAATCTGTTGTGAAAGGCTTCCCTCTATGAGACTTTGCACACTTGTTCATACCCATAAGTAGTTGATGCAAGACAAATTTCAGACGACTAGCTGGTATGGTTCAGCTGTGAGGGCCCGCTGAACTTAATATGAGGAATATAATATCCATACATTAAAAGTTTAAAATTACACCAAAGTTGTTGTGAAAGGCTTACCTCCATGAGACTTTGCACAGTCGTTCAGACACAGAAGTAGTTAATTTCTGCCAAATTTCAGAGCTCCAGCTGGTACGGTTCAGCGGTGAGGCCCCCCTGAGCATAATATGAGGCAGATAATATCCTGTAATTAAAACTTTAAAATTACACCAAAGTTGTTGTGAAAGGCTTGCCTCTATGAAACTTTGCACAATTGTTTATAGCAAAAAGTAGTTAATGCACAACAAATTTCAGACCTCTATCTGGTACGGTTCAGCTGTGAGGGCCCCCTCAGCTTAATATGAGGCAGATAATATCCTGTAATTATAACTTTAAAATTACACCAAATCTGTTGTGAAAGGCTTGCCTCCATGAGACTTTGCACAATTGTTTATAGCAAAAAGTAGTTAATGCACAACAAATTTCAGACCTCTATCTGGTACGGTTCAGCTGTGAGGGCCCCCTCAGCTTAATATGAGGCATATAATATCCTGTAATTATAAATTTAAAATTACACCAAATCTGTTGTGAAAGGCTTGCCTCCATGAGACTTTGCACAATGGTTTATAGCAAAAAGTAGTTAATGCACAATAAATTCCAGACCTCTAGCTCGTACGGTTCAGCTGTGGGGGACCCCTGAGCTTAATATAAGGAATATAATATCCATAAATTAAAACTTTAAAATTACACCAACGATGTTGTGAAAGGCTTGCCTCTATGAGACTTTGCACACTTTTTCAGACCCAAAAGTAGTTAGTGCTTGCAAAATTTCACACCCCTATCTGGTAGGGTTTAGCTGTGGGGGACCCCTGAGCTTAATATGAGGAATATAATATCCATACATTAAAACTTTAAAATTACACCAACGATGTTGTGAAAGGCTTGCCTCTATGAGACTTTGCAGACTTTTTCAGACCCAAAAGTAGTTAGTGCTTGCAAAATTTCACACCCCTATCTGGTAGGGTTTAGCTGTGAGGGCCCCCTGAACTTAATATGAGGAATATAATATCCATACATTAAAACTTTAAAATTACACCAAAGATTTTGTGAAAGGATTACCTCCATGAGACTTTGCACAGTCGTTCAGACACAGAAGTACTTAATTCTGGCCTAATTTCAGACCGTCAGCTAGTACGGTTCAGCGGTGAGCCCCCCCTGAGCATAATATGAGGCAGGTAATATCCTATAATTATAAATTTAAAATTACACCAAATCTGTTGTGAAAGGCTTCCCTCTATGAGACTTTGCACACTTGTTCATACCCATAAGTAGTTGATGCAAGCCAAATTTCAGACCTCTAGCTGGTACGGGTCAGCTGTGGGGGACCCCTGAGCTTAATATGAGGAATATAATATCCATAAATTAAAACTTTAAAATTACACCAACGATGTTGTGAAAGGCTTGCCTCTATGAGACTTTGCACACTTTTTCAGACCCAAAAGTAGTTAGTGCTTGCAAAATTTCACACCCCTATCTGGTAGGGTTTAGCTGTGAGGGCCCCCTGAACTTAATATGAGGAATATAATATCCATACATTAAACCTTTAAAATTACACCAAAGTTGTTCTGAAAGGCTTGCCTCTATGAAACTTTGCACAATTGTTTATACCAAAAAGTAGTTAATGCACAACAAATTTCAGACCTCTATCTGGTATGGTTCAGCTGTGAGGGCCCCCTCAGCTTAATATGAGGCATATAATATCCTGTAATTATAAATTTAAAATTACACCAAATCTGTTGAGAAAGGCTTGCCTCCATGAGACTTTGCACACTTGTTCATACCCATAAGTAGTTGATGCCTGCCAAATTTCAGTCCTCTAGCTGGTACGGGTCAGCTGTGACACCCCCTAATGTTTTTTGAAAAATAAAGTCAATCATCTCCCCATTGTCTTGCATCTGTGACTTTAGGAAATTCAAAAGGTCACTGCAGCTATTTGTTGAGGGCTGCACTGATGAAACTTTGCATACATGTTCTGACATATGTCTAGTGTGTGAACACTGATTTTCAGGCCACTATTTCTATACCACACAGAAATATCACCTGACAAAAGATAGGTGGGTCTGCTCCAATCATTTTAGATTAGAGAATAATATTTTTTCTCTGGAATGGCTCCCAATGCATCTCAATGGACCGACTAGAGAAAAATATTTTTTATTTGGAATGGCGCGGCCTATATACTGCATTGCAGCCACTTATGATAAAAATCAAGCTTGTTTCAAATGAAAAAGGCATAATCTTAACAGACATGTATAGATGTGATTCAAGAGCAGACTATCTAGTTTCAGGAACACTTTAAACCATCTTCCTAGGCTACTCCTACATGCAGTTATGGCCTGTCAAATGATAGGTGGGGTGCATCCATTCACTTAACATTGGCAACCTTGGCAGATTCAAATGGTCACTGCAGGTCAGAGGTCAGGGCTACACTTATGAAACTTGGCAAACATGTTCATACCTACATCTGGTTTAGGTATACCAAATTTCAGACGACTAGCTGGTATGGTTCAGCTGTGAGGGCCCGCTGAACTTAATATGAGGAATATAATATCCATACATTAAAACTCTAAAATTACACCAAAGATTTTGTGAAAGGCTTACCTCCATGAGACTTTGCACACTTGCTCAAACCCATAAGCAGATAAAGTAAGCCAAATTTCAGACCCCTAGCTCGTACAGCTCAGC
The DNA here is from genome assembly GCF_048594095.1 of Paramormyrops kingsleyae. Lineage (NCBI taxonomy): Eukaryota > Metazoa > Chordata > Actinopteri > Osteoglossiformes > Mormyridae > Paramormyrops > Paramormyrops kingsleyae. The sequence continues at coordinate 27,276,819 of NC_132800.1, read as the reverse complement.
CATGAGGCCCCCTCACGTTCATTTCAGCACCGCAATTAAACAGCTCCCCATTGACTTGCATTGGCGACATTTATTATTTGAAATAATCATATATTGTGTGGTGTACACCCATGAGCTGTGGCACACTTGTTTCTATATGTGTCTAGTCCTAGCATGCCAAATTTCAGACCCCTAGCAGGTATGGTTCAGCTGTGAGGCCCTACTGAGCTTAATATGAGGCAGATAATATCCTGTAATTATAACTTTAAAATTACACCAAATCTGTTGTGAAAGGCTTGCCTCCATGAGACTTTGCACAATTGTTTATAGCAAAAAGTAATTAATGCACAACAAATTTCAGACCTCTATCTGGTACGGTTCAGCTGTGAGGGCCCCCTCAGCTTAATATGAGGCATATAATATCCTGTAATTATAAATTTAAAATTACACCAAATCTGTTGTGAAAGGCTTGCCTCCATGAGACTTTGCACAATGGTTTATAGCAAAAAGTAGTTAATGCACAACAAATTTCAGACCTCTATCTGGTACGGTTCAGCTGTGAGGGCCCCCTCAGCTTAATATGAGGCATATAATAACCTGTAATTATAAATTTAAAATTACACCAAATCTGTTGTGAAAGGCTTGCCTCCATGAGACTTTGCACAATTGTTTATAGCAAAAAGTAGTTAATGCACAACAAATTTCAGACCTCTATCTGGTACGGTTCAGCTGTGAGGGCCCCCTCAGCTTAATATGAGGCATATAATATCCTGTAATTATAAATTTAAAATTACACCAAATCTGTTGTGAAAGGCTTGCCTCCATGAGACTTTGCACAATGGTTTATAGCAAAAAGTAGTTAATGCACAACAAATTCCAGACCTCTAGCTCGTACGGATCAGCTGTGGGGGACCCCTGAGCTTAATATGAGGAATATAATATCCATAAATTAAAACTTTAAAATTACACCAACGATGTTGTGAAAGGTTTGCCTCTATGAGACTTTGCAGACTTTTTCAGACCCAAAAGTAGTTAGTGCTTGCAAAATTTCACACCCCTATCTGGTAGGGTTTAGCTGTGAGGGCCCCCTGAACTTAATATGAGGAATATAATATCCATACATTAAAACTTTAAAATTACACCAAAGATTTTGTGAAAGGATTACCTCCATGAGACTTTGCACAGTCGTTCAGACACAGAAGTACTTAATTCTTGCCTAATTTCAGACCTTCAGCTAGTACGGTTCAGCGGTGAGGCCCCCCTGAGCATAATATGAGGCAGGTAATATCCTATAATTATAAATTTAAAATTACACCAAATCTGTTGTGAAAGGCTTCCCTCTATGAGACTTTGCACACTTGTTCAAACCCATAAGTAGTTGATGCAAGCCAAATTTCAGACCTCTAGCTGGTACGGGTCAGCTGTGGGGGACCCCTGAGCTTAATATGAGGAATATAATATCCATAAATTAAAACTTTAAAATTACACCAACGATGTTGTGAAAGGCTTGCCTCTATGAGACTTTGCACACTTTTTCAGACCCAAAAGTAGTTAGTGCTTGCAAAATTTCACACCCCTATCTGGTAGGGTTTAGCTGTGGGGGACCCCTGAGCTTAATATGAGGAATATAATATCCATACATTAAAATTTTTAAAATTACACCAACGATGTTGTGAAAGGCTTCCCTCTATGAGACTTTGCACACTTTTTCAGAACCAAAAGTAGTTAGTGCTTGCAAAATTTCACACCCCTATCTGGTAGGGTTTAGCTGTGAGGGCCCCCTGAACTTAATATGAGGAATATAATATCCATACATTAAAACTTTAAAATTACACCAACGATGTTGTGAAAGGCTTCCCTCTATGAGACTTTGCACACTTTTTCAGAACCAAAAGTAGTTAGTGCTTGCAAAATTTCACACCCCTATCTGGTAGGGTTTAGCTGTGAGGGCCCCCTGAACTTAATATGAGGAATATAATATCCATACATTAAAACTTTAAAATTACACCAAAGTTGTTGTGAAAGGCTTGCCTCTATGAAACTTTGCACAATTGTTTATAGCAAAAAGTAGTTAATGCACAACAAATTTCAGACCTCTATCTGGTATGGTTCAGCTGTGAGGGCCCCCTCAGCTTAATATGAGGCATATAATATCCATACATTAAAATTTTAAAATTACACCAAAGATGTTGTGAAAGGCTTCCCTCTATGAGACTTTGCACACTTGTTCATACCCATAAGTAGTTGATGCATGCCAAATTTCAGACCTCTAGCTGGTACGGGTCAGCTGTGACACCCCCTAATGTTTTTTGAAAAATAAAGTCAATCATCTCCCCATTGTCTTGCATCTGTGACTTTAGGAAATTCAAAAGGTCACTGCAGCTATTTGTTGAGGGCTGCACTGATGAAACTTTGCATACATGTTCTGACATATGTCTAGTGTGTGAACACTGATTTTCAGGCCACTATTTCTATACCACACAGAAATATCACCTGACAAAAGATAGGTGGGCCTGCTCCAATCATTTTAGATTAGAGAATAATATTTTTTCTCTGGAATGGCTCCCAATGCATCTCAATGGACCGACTAGAGAAAAATATTTTTTATTTGGAATGGCGCGGCCTACATACTGCATTGCAGCCACTTATGATAAAAATCAAGCTTGTTTCAAATGAAAAAGGCATAATCTTAACAGACATGTATAGATGTGATTCAAGAGCAGACTGTCTAGTTTCAGGAACACTTTAAACCATCTTCCTAGGCTACTCCTACATGCAGTTATGGCCTGTCAAATGATAGGTGGGGTGCATCCATTCACTTAACATTGGCAACCTTGGCAGATTCAAATGGTCACTGCAGGTCAGGGGTCACGGCTACACTTATGAAACTTGGCAAACATGTTCATACCTACATCTAGTTTAGGTATACCAAATTTCAGACGACTAGCTGGTATGGTTCAGCTGTGAGGGCCCGCTGAACTTAATATGAGGAATATAATATCCATACATTAAAACTTTAAAATTACACCAAAGTTGTTGTGAAAGGCTTACCTCCATGAGACTTTGCACAGTCGTTCAGACACAGAAGTAGTTAATTTCTGCCAAATTTCAGACCTCCAGCTGGTACGGTTCAGCGGTGAGGCCCCCCTGAGCATAATATGAGGCAGGTAATATCCTATAATTATAAATTTAAAATTACACCAAATCTGTTGTGAAAGGCTTCCCTCTATGAGACTTTGCACACTTGTTCATACCCATAAGTAGTTGATGCAAGCCAAATTTCAGACCTCTAGCTGGTACGGGTCAGCTGTGGGGGACCCCTGAGCTTAATATGAGGAATATAATATCCATAAATTAAAACTTTAAAATTACACCAACGATGTTGTGAAAGGCTTGCCTCTATGAGACTTTGCACACTTTTTCAGACCCAAAAGTAGTTAGTGCTTGCAAAATTTCACACCCCTATCTGGTAGGGTTTAGCTGTGAGGGCCCCCTGAACTTAATATGAGGAATATAATATCCATACATTAAAACTTTAAAATTACACCAAAGATGTTGTGAAAGGCTTCCCTCTATGAGACTTTGCACACTTGTTCATACCCATAAGTAGTTGATGCATGCCAAATTTCAGACCTCTAGCTGGTACGGGTCAGCTGTGACACCCCCTAATGTTTTTTGAAAAATAAAGTCAATCATCTCCCCATTGTCTTGCATCTGTGACTTTAGGAAATTCAAAAGGTCACTGCAGCTATTTGTTGAGGGCTGCACTGATGAAACTTTGCATACATGTTCTGACATATGTCTAGTGTGTGACCACTGATTTTCAGGCCACTATTTCTATACCACACAGAAATATCACCTGACAAAAGATAGGTGGGCCTGCTCCAATCATTTTAGATTAGAGAATAATATTTTTTCTCTGGAATGGCTCCCAATGCATCTCAATGGACCGACTAGAGAAAAATATTTTTTATTTGGAATGGCGCGGCCTACATACTGCATTGCAGCCACTTATGATAAAAATCAAGCTTGTTTCAAATGAAAAAGGCATAATCTTAACAGACATGTATAGATGTGATTCAAGAGCAGACTGTCTAGTTTCAGGAACACTTTAAACCATCTTCCTAGGCTACTCCTACATGCAGTTATGGCCTGTCAAATGATAGGTGGGGTGCATCCATTCACTTAACATTGGCAACCTTGGCAGATTCAAATGGTCACTGCAGGTCAGGGGTCACGGCTACACTTATGAAACTTGGCAAACATGTTCATACCTACATCTAGTTTAGGTATACCAAATTTCAGACGACTAGCTGGTATGGTTCAGCTGTGAGGGCCCGCTGAACTTAATATGAGGAATATAATATCCATACATTAAAACTTTAAAATTACACCAAAGTTGTTGTGAAAGGCTTACCTCCATGAGACTTTGCACAGTCGTTCAGACACAGAAGTAGTTAATTTCTGCCAAATTTCAGAGCTCCAGCTGGTACGGTTCAGCGGTGAGGCCCCCCTGAGCATAATATGAGGCAGATAATATCCTGTAATTAAAATTTTAAAATTACACCAAAGTTGTTGTGAAAGGCTTGCCTCTATGAAACTTTGCACAATTGTTTATAGCAAAAAGTAGTTAATGCACAACAAATTTCAGACCTCTATCTGGTACGGTTCAGCTGTGAGGGCCCCCTCAGCTTAATATGAGGCATATAATATCCTGTAATTATAAATTTAAAATTACACCAAATCTGTTGTGAAAGGCTTGCCTCCATGAGACTTTGCACAATTGTTTATAGCAAAAAGTAGTTAATGCACAACAAATTTCAGACCTCTATCTGGTACGGTTCAGCTGTGAGGGCCCCCTCAGCTTAATATGAGGCATATAATATCCTGTAATTATAAATTTAAAATTACACCAAATCTGTTGTGAAAGGCTTGCCTCCATGAGACTTTGCACAATGGTTTATAGCAAAAAGTAGTTAATGCACAACAAATTCCAGACCTCTAGCTCGTACGGATCAGCTGTGGGGGACCCCTGAGCTTAATATGAGGAATATAATATCCATAAATTAAAACTTTAAAATTACACCAACGATGTTGTGAAAGGCTTGCCTCTATGAGACTTTGCAGACTTTTTCAGACCCAAAAGTAGTTAGTGCTTGCAAAATTTCACACCCCTATCTGGTAGGGTTTAGCTGTGAGGGCCCCCTGAACTTAATATGAGGAATATAATATCCATACATTAAAACTTTAAAATTACACCAAAGATTTTGTGAAAGGATTACCTCCATGAGACTTTGCACAGTCGTTCAGACACAGAAGTACTTAATTCTTGCCTAATTTCAGACCTTCAGCTAGTACGGTTCAGCGGTGAGGCCCCCCTGAGCATAATATGAGGCAGGTAATATCCTATAATTATAAATTTAAAATTACACCAAATCTGTTGTGAAAGGCTTCCCTCTATGAGACTTTGCACACTTGTTCATACCCATAAGTAGTTGATGCAAGCCAAATTTCAGACCTCTAGCTGGTACGGCTCAGCTGTGGGGGACCCCTGAGCTTAATATGAGGAATATAATATCCATAAATTAAAACTTTAAAATTACACCAACGATGTTGTGAAAGGCTTGCCTCTATGAGACTTTGCACACTTTTTCAGACCCAAAAGTAGTTAGTGCTTGCAAAATTTCACACCCCTATCTGGTAGGGTTTAGCTGTGGGGGACCCCTGAGCTTAATATGAGGAATATAATATCCATACATTAAAACTTTAAAATTACACCAACGATGTTGTGAAAGGCTTCCCTCTATGAGACTTTGCACACTTTTTCAGAACCAAAAGTAGTTAGTGCTTGCAAAATTTCACACCCCTATCTGGTAGGGTTTAGCTGTGAGGGCCCCCTGAACTTAATATGAGGAATATAATATCCATACATTAAAACTTTAAAATTACACCAACGATGTTGTGAAAGGCTTCCCTCTATGAGACTTTGCACACTTTTTCAGAACCAAAAGTAGTTAGTGCTTGCAAAATTTCACACCCCTATCTGGTAGGGTTTAGCTGTGAGGGCCCCCTGAACTTAATATGAGGAATATAATATCCATACATTAAAACTTTAAAATTACACCAAAGTTGTTGTGAAAGGCTTGCCTCTATGAAACTTTGCACAATTGTGTATAGCAAAAAGTAGAGAATGCACAACAAATTTCAGACCTCTATCTGGTATGGTTCAGCTGTGAGGGCCCCCTCAGCTTAATATGAGGCATATAATATCCATACATTAAAATTTTAAAATTACACCAAAGATGTTGTGAAAGGCTTCCCTCTATGAGACTTTGCACACTTGTTCATACCCATAAGTAGTTGATGCATGCCAAATTTCAGACCTCTAGCTGGTACGGGTCAGCTGTGACACCCCCTAATGTTTTTTGAAAAATAAAGTCAATCATCTCCCCATTGTCTTGCATCTGTGACTTTAGGAAATTCAAAAGGTCACTGCAGCTATTTGTTGAGGGCTGCACTGATGAAACTTTGCATACATGTTCTGACATATGTCTAGTGTGTGAACACTGATTTTCAGGCCACTATTTCTATACCACACAGAAATATCACCTGACAAAAGATAGGTGGGCCTGCTCCAATCATTTTAGATTAGAGAATAATATTTTTTCTCTGGAATGGCTCCCAATGCATCTCAATGGACCGACTAGAGAAAAATATTTTTTATTTGGAATGGCGCGGCCTACATACTGCATTGCAGCCACTTATGATAAAAATCAAGCTTGTTTCAAATGAAAAAGGCATAATCTTAACAGACATGTATAGATGTGATTCAAGAGCAGACTGTCTAGTTTCAGGAACACTTTAAACCATCTTCCTAGGCTACTCCTACATGCAGTTATGGCCTGTCAAATGATAGGTGGGGTGCATCCATTCACTTAACATTGGCAACCTTGGCAGATTCAAATGGTCACTGCAGGTCAGGGGTCACGGCTACACTTATGAAACTTGGCAAACATGTTCATACCTACATCTAGTTTAGGTATACCAAATTTCAGACGACTAGCTGGTATGGTTCAGCTGTGAGGGCCCGCTGAACTTAATATGAGGAATATAATATCCATACATTAAAACTTTAAAATTACACCAAAGTTGTTGTGAAAGGCTTACCTCCATGAGACTTTGCACAGTCGTTCAGACACAGAAGTAGTTAATTTCTGCCAAATTTCAGACCTCCAGCTGGTACGGTTCAGCGGTGAGGCCCCCCTGAGCATAATATGAGGCAGGTAATATCCTATAATTATAAATTTAAAATTACACCAAATCTGTTGTGAAAGGCTTCCCTCTATGAGACTTTGCACACTTGTTCATACCCATAAGTAGTTGATGCAAGCCAAATTTCAGACCTCTAGCTGGTACGGGTCAGCTGTGGGGGACCCCTGAGCTTAATATGAGGCATATAATATCCTGTAATTATAAATTTAAAATTACACCAAATCTGTTGTGAAAGGCTTGCCTCCATGAGACTTTGCACAATTGTTTATAGCAAAAAGTAGTTAATGCACAACAAATTTCAGACCTCTATCTGGTAAGGTTCAGCTGTGAGGGCCCCCTCAGCTTAATATGAGGCATATAATATCCTGTAATTATAAATTTAAAATTACACCAAATCTGTTGTGAAAGGCTTGCCTCCATGAGACTTTGCACAATGGTTTATAGCAAAAAGTAGTTAATGCACAACAAATTTCAGACCTCTATCTGGTACGGTTCAGCTGTGAGGGCCCCCTCAGCTTAATATGAGGCATATAATATCCTGTAATTATAAATTTAAAATTACACCAAATCTGTTGTGAAAGGCTTGCCTCCATGAGACTTTGCACAATGGTTTATAGCAAAAAGTAGTTAATGCACAACAAATTCCAGACCTCTAGCTCGTACGGATCAGCTGTGGGGGACCCCTGAGCTTAATATGAGGAATATAATATCCATAAATTAAAACTTTAAAATTACACCAACGATGTTGTGAAAGGCTTGCCTCTATGAGACTTTGCAGACTTTTTCAGACCCAAAAGTAGTTAGTGCTTGCAAAATTTCACACCCCTATCTGGTAGGGTTTAGCTGTGAGGGCCCCCTGAACTTAATATGAGGAATATAATATCCATACATTAAAACTTTAAAATTACACCAAAGATTTTGTGAAAGGATTACCTCCATGAGACTTTGCACAGTCGTTCAGACACAGAAGTACTTAATTCTTGCCTAATTTCAGACCTTCAGCTAGTACGGTTCAGCGGTGAGGCCCCCCTGAGCATAATATGAGGCAGGTAATATCCTATAATTATAAATTTAAAATTACACCAAATCTGTTGTGAAAGGCTTCCCTCTATGAGACTTTGCAGACTTGTTCATACCCATAAGTAGTTGATGCAAGCCAAATTTCAGACCTCTATCTGGTAGGGTTTAGCTGTGGGGGACCCCTGAGCTTAATATGAGGAATATAATATCCATACATTAAAACTTTAAAATTACACCAACGATGTTGTGAAAGGCTTCCCTCTATGAGACTTTGCACACTTTTTCAGAACCAAAAGTAGTTAGTGCTTGCAAAATTTCACACCCCTATCTGGTAGGGTTTAGCTGTGAGGGCCCCCTGAACTTAATATGAGGAATATAATATCCATACATTAAAACTTTAAAATTACACCAAAGTTGTTGTGAAAGGCTTGCCTCTATGAAACTTTGCACAATTGTTTATAGCAAAAAGTAGTTAATGCACAACAAATTTCAGACCTCTATCTGGTATGGTTCAGCTGTGAGGGCCCCCTCAGCTTAATATGAGGCATATAATATCCTGTAATTATAAATTTAAAATTACACCAAATCTGTTGTGAAAGGCTTGCCTCCATGAGACTTTGCACACTTGTTCATACCCATAAGTAGTTGATGCCTGCCAAATTTCAGTCCTCTAGCTGGTACGGGTCAGCTGTGACACCCCCTAATGTTTTTTGAAAAATAAAGTCAATCATCTCCCCATTGTCTTGCATCTGTGACTTTAGGAAATTCAAAAGGTCACTGCAGCTATTTGTTGAGGGCTGCACTGATGAAACTTTGCATACATGTTCTGACATATGTCTAGTGTGTGAACACTGATTTTCAGGCCACTATTTCTATACCACACAGAAATATCACCTGACAAAAGATAGGTGGGTCTGCTCCAATCATTTTAGATTAGAGAATAATATTTTTTCTCTGGAATGGCTCCCAATGCATCTCAATGGACCGACTAGAGAAAAATATTTTTTATTTGGAATGTCGCGGCCTATATACTGCATTGCAGCCACTTATGATAAAAATCAAGCTTGTTTCAAATGAAAAAGGCATAATCTTAACAGACATGTATAGATGTGATTCAAGAGCAGACTGTCTAGTTTCAGGAACACTTTAAACCATCTTCCTAGGCTACTCCTACATGCAGTTATGGCCTGTCAAATGATAGGTGGGGTGCATCCATTCACTTAACATTGGCAACCTTGGCAGATTCAAATGGTCACTGCAGGTCAGGGGTCACGGCTACACTTATGAAACTTGGCAAACATGTTCAAACCTACATCTAGTTTAGGTATACCAAATTTCAGACGACTAGCTGGTATGGTTCAGCTGTGAGGGCCCGCTGAACTTAATATGAGGAATATAATATCCATACATTAAAACTTTAAAATTACACCAAAGTTGTTGTGAAAGGCTTACCTCCATGAGACTTTGCACAGTCGTTCAGACACAGAAGTAGTTAATTTCTGCCAAATTTCAGAGCTCCAGCTGGTACGGTTCAGCGGTGAGGCCCCCCTGAGCATAATATGAGGCAGATAATATCCTGTAATTAAAACTTTAAAATTACACCAAAGTTGTTGTGAAAGGCTTGCCTCTATGAAACTTTGCACAATTGTTTATAGCAAAAAGTAGTTAATGCACAACAAATTCCAGACCTCTAGCTCATACGGATCAGCTGTGGGGGACCCCTGAGCTTAATATGAGGAATATAATATCCATAAATTAAAACTTTAAAATTACACCAACGATGTTGTGAAAGGCTTGCCTCTATGAGACTTTGCAGACTTTTTCAGACCCAAAAGTAGTTAGTGCTTGCAAAATTTCACACCCCTATCTGGTAGGGTTTAGCTGTGAGGGCCCCCTGAACTTAATCTGAGGAATATAATATCCATACATTAAAACTTTAAAATTACACCAAAGATTTTGTGAAAGGATTACCTCCATGAGACTTTGCACAGTCGTTCAGACACAGAAGTACTTAATTCTTGCCTAATTTCAGACCTTCAGCTAGTACGGTTCAGCGGTGAGGCCCCCCTGAGCATAATATGAGGCAGGTAATATCCTATAATTATAAATTTAAAATTACACCAAATCTGTTGTGAAAGGCTTGCCTCTATGAGACTTTGCACACTTGTTCATACCCATAAGTAGTTGATGCAAGCCAAATTTCAGACCTCTAGCTGGTACGGGTCAGCTGTGGGGGACCCCTGAGCTTAATATGAGGAATATAATATCCATAAATTAAAACTTTAAAATTACACCAACGATGTTGTGAAAGGCTTGCCTCTATGAGACTTTGCACACTTTTTCAGACCCAAAAGTAGTTAGTGCTTGCAAAATTTCACACCCCTATCTGGTAGGGTTTAGCTGTGGGGGACCCCTGAGCTTAATATGAGGAATATAATATCCATACATTAAAACTTTAAAATTACACCAACGATGTTGTGAAAGGTTTCCCTCTATGAGACTTTGCACACTTTTTCAGAACCAAAAGTAGTTAGTGCTTGCAAAATTTCACACCCCTATCTGGTAGGGTTTAGCTGTGAGGGCCCCCTGAACTTAATATGAGGAATATAATATCCATACATTAAAACTTTAAAATTACACCAAAGTTGTTGTGAAAGGCTTGCCTCTATGAAACTTTGCACAATTGTTTATAGCAAAAAGTAGTTAATGCACAACAAATTTCAGACCTCTATCTGGTATGGTTCAGCTGTGAGGGCCCCCTCAGCTTAATATGAAGCATATAATATCCTGTAATTATAAATTTAAAATTACACCAAAGATGTTGTGAAAGGCTTACCTCTATGAGACTTTGCACACTTGTTCATACCAATAAGTAGTTAATGCATGCCAAATTTCAAACCCCTAGCTCGTATGGTTCAGCCATGACCCCCCCTAATGTTGTGTGAAAAATAAAGTCAATCATCTCCCCATTGTCTTGCATCTGTGACTTTAGGAAATTCAAAAGGTCACTGCAGCTATTTGTTGAGGGCTGCACTGATGAAACTTTGCATACATGTTCTGACATATGTCTAGTGTGTGAACACTGATTTTCAGGCCACTATTTCTATACCACACAGAAATATCACCTGACAAACGATAGGTGGGTCTGCTCCAATCATTTTAGATTAGAGAATAATATTTTTTCTCTGGAATGGCTCCCAATGCATCTCAATGGACCGACTAGAGAAAAATATTTTTTATTTGGAATGTCGCGGCCTATATACTGCATTGCAGCCACTTATGATAAAAATCAAGCTTGTTTCAAATGAAAAAGGCATAATCTTAACAGACATGTATAGATGTGATTCAAGAGCAGACTGTCTAGTTTCAGGAACACTTTTAAGCATCTTCCTAGGCTACTCCTACATGCAGTTATGGCCTGTCAAATGATAGGTGGGGTGCATCCATTCACTTAACATTGGCAACCTTGGCAGATTCAAATGGTCACTGCAGGTCAGGGGTCACGGCTACACTTATGAAACTTGGCAAACATGTTCAAACCTACATCTAGTTTAGGTATACCAAATTTCAGACGACTAGCTTTTATGGTTCAGCTGTGAGGGCCCGCTGAACTTAATATGAGGAATATAATATCCATACATTAAAACTTTAAAATTACACCAAAGTTGTTGTGAAAGGCTTACCTCCATGAGACTTTGCACAGTCGTTCAGACACAGAAGTAGTTAATTTCTGCCAAATTTCAGACCTCCAGCTGGTACGGTTCAGCGGTGAGGCCCCCCTGAGCATAATATGAGGCAGATAATATCCTGTAATTAAAACTTTAAAATTACACCAAAGTTGTTGTGAAAGGCTTGCCTCTATGAAACTTTGCACAATTGTTTATAGCAAAAAGTAGTTAATGCACAACAAATTCCAGACCTCTAGCTCATACGGATCAGCTGTGGGGGACCCCTGAGCTTAATATGAGGAATATAATATCCATAAATTAAAACTTTAAAATTACACCAACGATGTTGTGAAAGGCTTGCCTCTATGAGACTTTGCAGACTTTTTCAGACCCAAAAGTAGTTAGTGCTTGCAAAATTTCACACCCCTATCTGGTAGGGTTTAGCTGTGAGGGCCCCCTGAACTTAATCTGAGGAATATAATATCCATACATTAAAACTTTAAAATTACACCAAAGATTTTGTGAAAGGATTACCTCCATGAGACTTTGCACAGTCGTTCAGACACAGAAGTACTTAATTCTTGCCTAATTTCAGACCTTCAGCTAGTACGGTTCAGCGGTGAGGCCCCCCTGAGCATAATATGAGGCAGGTAATATCCTATAATTATAAATTTAAAATTACACCAAATCTGTTGTGAAAGGCTTCCCTCTATGAGACTTTGCACACTTGTTCATACCCATAAGTAGTTGATGCAAGCCAAATTTCAGACCTCTAGCTGGTACGGGTCAGCTGTGGGGGACCCCTGAGCTTAATATGAGGAATATAATATCCATAAATTAAAACTTTAAAATTACACCAACGATGTTGTGAAAGGCTTGCCTCTATGAGACTTTGCACACTTTTTCAGACCCAAAAGTAGTTAGTGCTTGCAAAATTTCACACCCCTATCTGGTAGGGTTTAGCTGTGGGGGACCCCTGAGCTTAATATGAGGAATATAATATCCATACATTAAAACTTTAAAATTACACCAACGATGTTGTGAAAGGTTTCCCTCTATGAGACTTTGCACACTTTTTCAGAACCAAAAGTAGTTAGTGCTTGCAAAATTTCACACCCCTATCTGGTAGGGTTTAGCTGTGAGGGCCCCCTGAACTTAATATGAGGAATATAATATCCATACATTAAAACTTTAAAATTACACCAAAGTTGTTGTGAAAGGCTTGCCTCTATGAAACTTTGCACAATTGTTTATAGCAAAAAGTAGTTAATGCACAACAAATTTCAGACCTCTATCTGGTATGGTTCAGCTGTGAGGGCCCCCTCAGCTTAATATGAAGCATATAATATCCTGTAATTATAAATTTAAAATTACACCAAAGATGTTGTGAAAGGCTTACCTCTATGAGACTTTGCACACTTGTTCATACCAATAAGTAGTTAATGCATGCCAAATTTCAAACCCCTAGCTCGTATGGTTCAGCCATGACCCCCCCTAATGTTGTGTGAAAAATAAAGTCAATCATCTCCCCATTGTCTTGCATCTGTGACTTTAGGAAATTCAAAAGGTCACTGCAGCTATTTGTTGAGGGCTGCACTGATGAAACTTTGCATACATGTTCTGACATATGTCTAGTGTGTGAACACTGATTTTCAGGCCACTATTTCTATACCACACAGAAATATCACCTGACAAACGATAGGTGGGTCTGCTCCAATCATTTTAGATTAGAGAATAATATTTTTTCTCTGGAATGGCTCCCAATGCATCTCAATGGACCGACTAGAGAAAAATATTTTTTATTTGGAATGTCGCGGCCTATATACTGCATTGCAGCCACTTATGATAAAAATCAAGCTTGTTTCAAATGAAAAAGGCATAATCTTAACAGACATGTATAGATGTGATTCAAGAGCAGACTGTCTAGTTTCAGGAACACTTTTAAGCATCTTCCTAGGCTACTCCTACATGCAGTTATGGCCTGTCAAATGATAGGTGGGGTGCATCCATTCACTTAACATTGGCAACCTTGGCAGATTCAAATGGTCACTGCAGGTCAGGGGTCACGGCTACACTTATGAAACTTGGCAAACATGTTCAAACCTACATCTAGTTTAGGTATACCAAATTTCAGACGACTAGCTTTTATGGTTCAGCTGTGAGGGCCCGCTGAACTTAATATGAGGAATATAATATCCATACATTAAAACTTTAAAATTACACCAACGATGTTGTGAAAGGCTTGCCTCTATGAGACTTTGCACACTTTTTCAGACCCAAAAGTAGTTAGTGCTTGCAAAATTTCACACCCCTATCTGGTAGGGTTTAGCTGTGGGGGACCCCTGAGCTTAATATGAGGAATATAATATCCATACATTAAAACTTTAAAATTACACCAACGATGTTGTGAAAGGCTTCCCTCTATGAGACTTTGCAGACTTTTTCAGACCCAAAAGTAGTTAGTGCTTGCAAAATTTCACACCCCTATCTGGTAGGGTTTAGCTGTGAGGGCCCCCTGAACTTAATATGAGGAATATAATATCCATACATTAAAACTTTAAAATTACACCAAAGATTTTGTGAAAGGATTACCTCCATGAGACTTTGCACAGTCGTTCAGACACAGAAGTACTTAATTCTTGCCTAATTTCAGACCTTCAGCTAGTACGGTTCAGCGGTGAGGCCCCCCTGAGCATAATATGAGGCAGGTAATATCCTATAATTATAAATTTAAAATTACACCAAATCTGTTGTGAAAGGCTTCCCTCTATGAGACTTTGCACACTTGTTCATACCCATAAGTAGTTGATGCAAGCCAAATTTCAGACCTCTAGCTGGTACGGGTCAGCTGTGGGGGACCCCTGAGCTTAATATGAGGAATATAATATCCATAAATTAAAACTTTAAAATTACACCAACGATGTTGTGAAAGGCTTGCCTCTATGAGACTTTGCACACTTTTTCAGACCCAAAAGTAGTTAGTGCTTGCAAAATTTCACACCCCTATTTGGTAGGGTTTAGCTGTGGGGGACCCCTGAGCTTAATATGAGGAATATAATATCCATACATTAAAACTTTAAAATTACACCAAAGATTTTGTGAAAGGATTACCTCCATGAGACTTTGCACAGTCGTTCAGACACAGAAGTACTTAATTCTTGCCTAATTTCAGACCTTCAGCTAGTACGGTTCAGCGGTGAGGCCCCCCTGAGCATAATATGAGGCAGGTAATATCCTATAATTATAAATTTAAAATTACACCAAATCTGTTGTGAAAGGCTTCCCTCTATGAGACTTTGCACACTTGTTCATACCCATAAGTAGTTGATGCAAGCCAAATTTCAGACCTCTAGCTGGTACGGCTCAGCTGTGGGGGACCCCTGAGCTTAATATGAGGAATATAATATCCATAAATTAAAACTTTAAAATTACACCAACGATGTTGTGAAAGGCTTGCCTCTATGAGACTTTGCACACTTTTTCAGACCCAAAAGTAGTTAGTGCTTGCAAAATTTCACACCCCTATCTGGTAGGGTTTAGCTGTGGGGGACCCCTGAGCTTAATATGAGGAATATAATATCCATACATTAAAACTTTAAAATTACACCAACGATGTTGTGAAAGGCTTCCCTCTATGAGACTTTGCACACTTTTTCAGAACCAAAAGTAGTTAGTGCTTGCAAAATTTCACACTCCTATCTGGTAGGGTTTAGCTGTGAGGGCCCCCTGAACTTAATATGAGGAATATAATATCCATACATTAAAACTTTAAAATTACACCAAAGTTGTTGTGAAAGGCTTGCCTCTATGAAACTTTGCACAATTGTTTATAGCAAAAAGTAGTTAATGCACAACAAATTTCAGACCTCTATCTGGTATGGTTCAGCTGTGAGGGCCCCCTCAGCTTAATATGAAGCATATACAGTAATATCCTGTAATTATAAATTTAAAATTACACCAAATCTGTTGTGAAAGGCTTGCCTCCATGAGACTTTGCACACTTGTTCATACCCATAAGTAGTTGATGCCTGCCAAATTTCAGTCCTCTAGCTGGTACGGGTCAGCTGTGACACCCCCTAATGTTTTTTGAAAAATAAAGTCAATCATCTCCCCATTGTCTTGCATCTGTGACTTTAGGAAATTCAAAAGGTCACTGCAGCTATTTGTTGAGGGCTGCACTGATGAAACTTTGCATACATGTTCTGACATATGTCTAATGTGTGAACACTGATTTTCAGGCCACTATTCCTATACCACACAGAAATATCACCTGACAAAAGATAGGTGGGTCTGCTCCAATCATTTTAGATTAGAGAATAATATTTTTTCTCTGGAATGGCTCCCAATGCATCTCAATGGACCGACTAGAGAAAAATATTTTTTATTTGGAATGTCGCGGCCTATATACTGCATTGCAGCCACTTATGATAAAAATCAAGCTTGTTTCAAATGAAAAAGGCATAATCTTAACAGACATGTATAGATGTGATTCAAGAGCAGACTGTCTAGTTTCAGGAACACTTTAAACCATCTTCCTAGGCTACTCCTACATGCAGTTATGGCCTGTCAAATGATAGGTGGGGTGCATCCATTCACTTAACATTGGCAACCTTGGCAGATTCAAATGGTCACTGCAGGTCAGGGGTCACGGCTACACTTATGAAACTTGGCAAACATGTTCATACCTACATCTAGTTTAGGTATACCAAATTTCAGACGACTAGCTGGTATGGTTCAGCTGTGAGGGCCCGCTGAACTTAATATGAGGAATATAATATCCATACATTAAAAATTTAAAATTACACCAAAGTTGTTGTGAAAGGCTTACCTCCATGAGACTTTGCACAGTCGTTCAGACACAGAAGTAGTTAATTTCTGCCAAATTTCAGAGCTCCAGCTGGTACGGTTCAGCGGTGAGGCCCCCCTGAGCATAATATGAGGCAGATAATATCCTGTAATTAAAACTTTAAAATTACACCAAAGTTGTTGTGAAAGGCTTGCCTCTATGAAACTTTGCACAATTGTTTATAGCAAAAAGTAGTTAATGCACAACAAATTTCAGACCTCTATCTGGTATGGTTCAGCTGTGAGGGCCCCCTCAGCTTAATATGAAGCATATAATATCCTGTAATTATAAATTTAAAATTACACCAAATCTGTTGTGAAAGGCTTCCCTCTATGAGACTTTGCACACTTGTTCATACCCATAAGTAGTTGATGCAAGCCAAATTTCAGACCTCTAGCTGGTACGGGTCAGCTGTGGGGGACCCCTGAGCTTAATATGAGGAATATAATATCCATAAATTAAAACTTTAAAATTACACCAACGATGTTGTGAAAGGCTTGCCTCTATGACACTTTGCACACTTTTTCAGACCCAAAAGTAGTTAGTGCTTGCAAAATTTCACACCCCTATCTGGTAGGGTTTAGCTGTGGGGGACCCCTGAGCTTAATATGAGGAATATAATATCCATACATTAAAACTTTAAAATTACACCAAATCTGTTGTGAAAGGCTTCCCTCTATGAGACTTTGCACACTTTTTCAGAACCAAAAGTAGTTAGTGCTTGCAAAATTTCACACCCCTATCTGGTAGGGTTTAGCTGTGAGGGCCCCCTGAACTTAATATGAGGAATATAATATCCATACATTAAAACTTTAAAATTACACCAAAGTTGTTGTGAAAGGCTTGCCTCTATGAAACTTTGCACAATTGTTTATAGCAAAAAGTAGTTAATGCACAACAAATTTCAGACCTCTATCTGGTATGGTTCAGCTGTGAGGGCCCCCTCAGCTTAATATGAAGCATATAATATCCTGTAATTATAAATTTAAAATTACACCAAATCTGTTGTGAAAGGCTTCCCTCTATGAGACTTTGCACACTTGTTCATACCCATAAGTAGTTGATGCAAGCCAAATTTCAGACCTCTAGCTGGTACGGGTCAGCTGTGGGGGACCCCTGAGCTTAATATGAGGAATATAATATCCATAAATTAAAACTTTAAAATTACACCAACGATGTTGTGAAAGGCTTGCCTCTATGACACTTTGCACACTTTTTCAGACCCAAAAGTAGTTAGTGCTTGCAAAATTTCACACCCCTATCTCGTAGGGTTTAGCTGTGGGGGACCCCTGAGCTTAATATGAGGAATATAATATCCATACATTAAAACTTTAAAATTACACCAAATCTGTTGTGAAAGGCTTCCCTCTATGAGACTTTGCACACTTTTTCAGAACCAAAAGTAGTTAGTGCTTGCAAAATTTCACACCCCTATCTGGTAGGGTTTAGCTGTGAGGGCCCCCTGAACTTAATATGAGGAATATAATATCCATACATTAAAACTTTAAAATTACACCAAAGTTGTTGTGAAAGGCTTGCCTCTATGAAACTTTGCACAATTGTTTATAGCAAAAAGTAGTTAATGCACAACAAATTTCAGACCTCTATCTGGTATGGTTCAGCTGTGAGGGCCCCCTCAGCTTAATATGAAGCATATAATATCCTGTAATTATAAATTTAAAATTACACCAAATCTGTTGTGAAAGGCTTGCCTCCATGAGACTTTGCACACTTGTTCATACCCATAAGTAGTTGATGCCTGCCAAATTTCAGTCCTCTAGCTGGTACGGGTCAGCTGTGACACCCCCTAATGTTTTTTGAAAAATAAAGTCAATCATCTCCCCATTGTCTTGCATCTGTGACTTTAGGAAATTCAAAAGGTCACTGCAGCTATTTGTTGAGGGCTGCACTGATGAAACTTTGCATACATGTTCTGACATATGTCTAGTGTGTGAACACTGATTTTCAGGCCACTATTTCTATACCACACAGAAATATCACCTGACAAAAGATAGGTGGGTCTGCTCCAATCATTTTAGATTAGAGAATAATATTTTTTCTCTGGAATGGCTCCCAATGCATCTCAATGGACCGACTAGAGAAAAATATTTTTTATTTGGAATGTCGCGGCCTATATACTGCATTGCAGCCACTTATGATAAAAATCAAGCTTGTTTCAAATGAAAAAGGCATAATCTTAACAGACATGTATAGATGTGATTCAAGAGCAGACTGTCTAGTTTCAGGAACACTTTAAACCATCTTCCTAGGCTACTCCTACATGCAGTTATGGCCTGTCAAATGATAGGTGGGGTGCATCCATTCACTTAACATTGGCAACCTTGGCAGATTCAAATGGTCACTGCAGGTCAGGGGTCACGGCTACACTTATGAAACTTGGCAAACATGTTCAAACCTACATCTAGTTTAGGTATACCAAATTTCAGACGACTAGCTGGTATGGTTCAGCTGTGAGGGCCCGCTGAACTTAATATGAGGAATATAATATCCATACATTAAAACTTTAAAATTACACCAAAGTTGTTGTGAAAGGCTTACCTCCATGAGACTTTGCACAGTCGTTCAGACACAGAAGTAGTTAATTTCTGCCAAATTTCAGAGCTCCAGCTGGTACGGTTCAGCGGTGAGGCCCCCCTGAGCATAATATGAGGCAGATAATATCCTGTAATTAAAACTTTAAAATTACACCAAAGTTGTTGTGAAAGGCTTGCCTCTATGAAACTTTGCACAATTGTTTATAGCAAAAAGTAGTTAATGCACAACAAATTTCAGACCTCTATCTGGTACGGTTCAGCTGTGAGGGCCCCCTCAGCTTAATATGAGGCATATAATATCCTGTAATTATAAATTTAAAATTACACCAAATCTGTTGTGAAAGGCTTGCCTCCATGAGACTTTGCACAATGGTTTATAGCAAAAAGTAGTTAATGCACAACAAATTCCAGACCTCTAGCTCGTACGGATCAGCTGTGGGGGACCCCTGAGCTTAATATGAGGAATATAATATCCATAAATTAAAACTTTAAAATTACACCAACGATGTTGTGAAAGGCTTGCCTCTATGAGACTTTGCACAATTTTTCAGACCCAAAAGTAGTTAGTGCTTGCAAAATTTCACACCCCTATCTGGTAGGGTTTAACTGTGAGGGCCCCCTGAACTTAATATGAGGAATATAATATCCATACATTAAAACTTTAAAATTACACCAAAGATTTTGTGAAAGGATTACCTCCATGAGACTTTGCACAGTCGTTCAGACACAGAAGTACTTAATTCTTGCCTAATTTCAGACCTTCAGCTAGTACGGTTCAGCGGTGAGGCCCCCCTGAGCATAATATGAGGCAGGTAATATCCTATAATTATAAATTTAAAATTACACCAAATCTGTTGTGAAAGGCTTCCCTCTATGAGACTTTGCACACTTGTTCATACCCATAAGTAGTTGATGCAAGCCAAATTTCAGACCTCTATCTGGTACGGGTCAGCTGTGGGGGACCCCTGAGCTTAATATGAGGAATATAATATCCATAAATTAAAACTTTAAAATTACACCAACGATGTTGTGAAAGGCTTGCCTCTATGACACTTTGCACACTTTTTCAGACCCAAAAGTAGTTAGTGCTTGCAAAATTTCACACCCCTATCTGGTAGGGTTTAGCTGTGGGGGACCCCTGAGCTTAATATGAGGAATATAATATCCATACATTAAAACTTTAAAATTACACCAACAATGTTGTGAAAGGCTTCCCTCTATGAGCCTTTGCACACATT
Source organism: Paramormyrops kingsleyae (assembly GCF_048594095.1). Taxonomy (NCBI): domain Eukaryota; kingdom Metazoa; phylum Chordata; class Actinopteri; order Osteoglossiformes; family Mormyridae; genus Paramormyrops; species Paramormyrops kingsleyae. Next base: position 27,256,241 of record NC_132800.1, on the reverse strand, counting down.
TTCAGAACCAAAAGTAGTTAGTGCTTGCAAAATTTCACACCCCTATCTGGTAGGGTTTAGCTGTGAGGGCCCCCTGAACTTAATATGAGGAATATAATATCCATACATTAAAATTTAAAATTACACCAAAGTTGTTGTGAAAGGCTTCCCTCTATGAGACTTTGCACACTTGTTCATACCCATAAGTAGTTGATGCAAGGCAAATTTCAGACCTCTAGCTGGTACGGGTCAGCTGTGGGGGACCCCTGAGCTTAATATGAGGAATATAATATCCATACATTAAAACTTTAAAATTACACCAACGATGTTGTGAAAGGCTTCCCTCTATGAGACTTTGCACACTTTTTCAGAACCAAAAGTAGTTAGTGCTTGCAAAATTTCACACCCCTATCTGGTAGGGTTTAGCTGTGAGGGCCCCCTGAACTTAATATGAGGAATATAATATCCATACATTAAAACTTTAAAATTACACCAAAGTTGTTGTGAAAGGCTTGCCTCTATGAAACTTTGCACAATTGTTTATAGCAAAAAGTAGTTAATGTACAACAAATTTCAGACCTCTATCTGGTATGGTTCAGCTGTGAGGGCCCCCTCAGCTTAATATGAGGCATATAATATCCTGTAATTATAAATTTAAAATTACACCAAATCTGTTGTGAAAGGCTTGCCTCCATGAGACTTTGCACACTTGTTCATACCCATAAGTAGTTGATGCCTGCCAAATTTCAGTCCTCTAGCTGGTACGGGTCAGCTGTGACACCCCCTAATGTTTTTTGAAAAATAAAGTCAATCATCTCCCCATTGTCTTGCATCTGTGACTTTAGGAAATTCAAAAGGTCACTGCAGCTATTTGTTGAGGGCTGCACTGATGAAACTTTGCATACATGTTCTGACATATGTCTAGTGTGTGAACACTGATTTTCAGGCCACTATTTCTATACCACACAGAAATATCACCTGACAAAAGATAGGTGGGTCTGCTCCAATCATTTTAGATTAGAGAATAATATTTTTTCTCTGGAATGGCTCCCAATGCATCTCAATGGACCGACTAGAGAAAAATATTTTTTATTTGGAATGTCGCGGCCTATATACTGCATTGCAGCCACTTATGATAAAAATCAAGCTTGTTTCAAATGAAAAAGGCATAATCTTAACAGACATGTATAGATGTGATTCAAGAGCAGACTGTCTAGTTTCAGGAACACTTTAAATCATCTTCCTAGGCTACTCCTACATGCAGTTATGGCCTGTCAAATGATAGGTGGGGTGCATCCATTCACTTAACATTGGCAACCTTGGCAGATTCAAATGGTCACTGCAGGTCAGGGGTCACGGCTACACTTATGAAACTTGGCAAACATGTTCAAACCTACATCTAGTTTAGGTATACCAAATTTCAGACGACTAGCTGGTATGGTTCAGCTGTGAGGGCCCGCTGAACTTAATATGAGGAATATAATATCCATACATTAAAACTTTAAAATTACACCAAAGTTGTTGTGAAAGGCTTACCTCCATGAGACTTTGTACAGTCGTTCAGACACAGAAGTAGTTAATTTCTGCCAAATTTCAGAGCTCCAGCTGGTACGGTTCAGCGGTGAGGCCCCCCTGAGCATAATATGAGGCAGATAATATCCTGTAATTAAAACTTTAAAATTACACCAAAGTTGTTGTGAAAGGCTTGCCTCTATGAAACTTTGCACAATTGTTTATAGCAAAAAGTAGTTAATGCACAACAAATTTCAGACCTCTATCTGGTACGGTTCAGCTGTGAGGGCCCCCTCAGCTTAATATGAGGCATATAATATCCTGTAATTATAAATTTAAAATTACACCAAATCTGTTGTGAAAGGCTTGCCTCCATGAGACATTGCACAATGGTTTATAGCAAAAAGTAGTTAATGCACAACAAATTCCAGACCTCTAGCTCGTACGGATCAGCTGTGGGGGACCCCTGAGCTTAATATGAGGAATATAATATCCATAAATTAAAACTTTAAAATTACACCAACGATGTTGTGAAAGGCTTGCCTCTATGAGACTTTGCAGACTTTTTCAGACCCAAAAGTAGTTAGTGCTTGCAAAATTTCACACCCCTATCTGGTAGGGTTTAGCTGTGAGGGCCCCCTGAACTTAATATGAGGAATATAATATCCATACATTAAAACTTTAAAATTACACCAAAGATTTTGTGAAAGGATTACCTCCATGAGACTTTGCACAGTCGTTCAGACACAGAAGTACTTAATTCTTGCCTAATTTCAGACCTTCAGCTAGTACGGTTCAGCGGTGAGGCCCCCCTGAGCATAATATGAGGCAGGTAATATCCTATAATTATAAATTTAAAATTACACCAAATCTGTTGTGAAAGGCTTCCCTCTATGAGACTTTGCACACTTGTTCATAACCATAAGTAGTTGATGCAAGCCAAATTTCAGACCTCTAGCTGGTACGGGTCAGCTGTGGGGGACCCCTGAGCTTAATATGAGGAATATAATATCCATAAATTAAAACTTTAAAATTACACCAACGATGTTGTGAAAGGCTTGCCTCTATGAGACTTTGCACACTTTTTCAGACCCAAAAGTAGTTAGTGCTTGCAAAATTTCACACCCCTATCTGGTAGGGTTTAGCTGTGGGGGACCCCTGAGCTTAATATGAGGAATATAATATCCATACATTAAAACTTTAAAATTACACCAACGATGTTGTGAAAGGCTTCCCTCTATGAGACTTTGCACACTTTTTCATACCCATAAGTAGTTGATGCAAGCCAAATTTCAGACGACTAGCTGGTATGGTTCAGCTGTGAGGGCCCGCTGAACTTAATATGAGGAATATAATATCCATACATTAAAACTTTAAAATTACACCAAAGTTGTTGTGAAAGGCTTACCTCCATGAGACTTTGCACAGTCGTTCAGACACAGAAGTAGTCAATTTCTGCCAAATTTCAGACCTCCAGCTGGTACGGTTCAGCGGTGAGGCCCCCCTGAGCATAATATGAGGCAGATAATATCCTGTAATTAAAAATTTAAAATTACACCAACGATGTTGTGAAAGGCTTGCCTCTATGAGACTTTGCACAATTGTTTATACCAAAAAGTAGTTAATGCACAACAAATTTCAGACCTCTATCTGGTATGGTTCAGCTGTGAGGGCCCCCTGAACTTAATATGAGGAATATAATATCCATACATTAAAACTTTAAAATTACACCAAAGATTTTGTGAAAGGCTTACCTCCATGAGACTTTGCACAGTCGTTCAGACACAGAAGTACTTAATTCTTGCCTAATTTCAGACCTTCAGCTAGTACGGTTCAGCGGTGAGGCCCCCCTGAGCATAATATGAGGCAGATAATATCCTATAATTATAAATTTAAAATTACACCAAATCTGTTGTGAAAGGCTTCCCTCTATGAGACTTTGCACACTTGTTCATACCCATAAGTAGTTGATGCAAGACAAATTTCAGACGACTAGCTGGTATGGTTCAGCTGTGAGGGCCCGCTGAACTTAATATGAGGAATATAATATCCATACATTAAAAGTTTAAAATTACACCAAAGTTGTTGTGAAAGGCTTACCTCCATGAGACTTTGCACAGTCGTTCAGACACAGAAGTAGTTAATTTCTGCCAAATTTCAGAGCTCCAGCTGGTACGGTTCAGCGGTGAGGCCCCCCTGAGCATAATATGAGGCAGATAATATCCTGTAATTAAAACTTTAAAATTACACCAAAGTTGTTGTGAAAGGCTTGCCTCTATGAAACTTTGCACAATTGTTTATAGCAAAAAGTAGTTAATGCACAACAAATTTCAGACCTCTATCTGGTACGGTTCAGCTGTGAGGGCCCCCTCAGCTTAATATGAGGCAGATAATATCCTGTAATTATAACTTTAAAATTACACCAAATCTGTTGTGAAAGGCTTGCCTCCATGAGACTTTGCACAATTGTTTATAGCAAAAAGTAGTTAATGCACAACAAATTTCAGACCTCTATCTGGTACGGTTCAGCTGTGAGGGCCCCCTCAGCTTAATATGAGGCATATAATATCCTGTAATTATAAATTTAAAATTACACCAAATCTGTTGTGAAAGGCTTGCCTCCATGAGACTTTGCACAATGGTTTATAGCAAAAAGTAGTTAATGCACAATAAATTCCAGACCTCTAGCTCGTACGGTTCAGCTGTGGGGGACCCCTGAGCTTAATATAAGGAATATAATATCCATAAATTAAAACTTTAAAATTACACCAACGATGTTGTGAAAGGCTTGCCTCTATGAGACTTTGCACACTTTTTCAGACCCAAAAGTAGTTAGTGCTTGCAAAATTTCACACCCCTATCTGGTAGGGTTTAGCTGTGGGGGACCCCTGAGCTTAATATGAGGAATATAATATCCATACATTAAAACTTTAAAATTACACCAACGATGTTGTGAAAGGCTTGCCTCTATGAGACTTTGCAGACTTTTTCAGACCCAAAAGTAGTTAGTGCTTGCAAAATTTCACACCCCTATCTGGTAGGGTTTAGCTGTGAGGGCCCCCTGAACTTAATATGAGGAATATAATATCCATACATTAAAACTTTAAAATTACACCAAAGATTTTGTGAAAGGATTACCTCCATGAGACTTTGCACAGTCGTTCAGACACAGAAGTACTTAATTCTGGCCTAATTTCAGACCGTCAGCTAGTACGGTTCAGCGGTGAGCCCCCCCTGAGCATAATATGAGGCAGGTAATATCCTATAATTATAAATTTAAAATTACACCAAATCTGTTGTGAAAGGCTTCCCTCTATGAGACTTTGCACACTTGTTCATACCCATAAGTAGTTGATGCAAGCCAAATTTCAGACCTCTAGCTGGTACGGGTCAGCTGTGGGGGACCCCTGAGCTTAATATGAGGAATATAATATCCATAAATTAAAACTTTAAAATTACACCAACGATGTTGTGAAAGGCTTGCCTCTATGAGACTTTGCACACTTTTTCAGACCCAAAAGTAGTTAGTGCTTGCAAAATTTCACACCCCTATCTGGTAGGGTTTAGCTGTGAGGGCCCCCTGAACTTAATATGAGGAATATAATATCCATACATTAAACCTTTAAAATTACACCAAAGTTGTTCTGAAAGGCTTGCCTCTATGAAACTTTGCACAATTGTTTATACCAAAAAGTAGTTAATGCACAACAAATTTCAGACCTCTATCTGGTATGGTTCAGCTGTGAGGGCCCCCTCAGCTTAATATGAGGCATATAATATCCTGTAATTATAAATTTAAAATTACACCAAATCTGTTGAGAAAGGCTTGCCTCCATGAGACTTTGCACACTTGTTCATACCCATAAGTAGTTGATGCCTGCCAAATTTCAGTCCTCTAGCTGGTACGGGTCAGCTGTGACACCCCCTAATGTTTTTTGAAAAATAAAGTCAATCATCTCCCCATTGTCTTGCATCTGTGACTTTAGGAAATTCAAAAGGTCACTGCAGCTATTTGTTGAGGGCTGCACTGATGAAACTTTGCATACATGTTCTGACATATGTCTAGTGTGTGAACACTGATTTTCAGGCCACTATTTCTATACCACACAGAAATATCACCTGACAAAAGATAGGTGGGTCTGCTCCAATCATTTTAGATTAGAGAATAATATTTTTTCTCTGGAATGGCTCCCAATGCATCTCAATGGACCGACTAGAGAAAAATATTTTTTATTTGGAATGGCGCGGCCTATATACTGCATTGCAGCCACTTATGATAAAAATCAAGCTTGTTTCAAATGAAAAAGGCATAATCTTAACAGACATGTATAGATGTGATTCAAGAGCAGACTATCTAGTTTCAGGAACACTTTAAACCATCTTCCTAGGCTACTCCTACATGCAGTTATGGCCTGTCAAATGATAGGTGGGGTGCATCCATTCACTTAACATTGGCAACCTTGGCAGATTCAAATGGTCACTGCAGGTCAGAGGTCAGGGCTACACTTATGAAACTTGGCAAACATGTTCATACCTACATCTAGTTTAGGTATACCAAATTTCAGACGACTAGCTGGTATGGTTCAGCTGTGAGGGCCCGCTGAACTTAATATGAGGAATATAATATCCATACATTAAAACTCTAAAATTACACCAAAGATTTTGTGAAAGGCTTACCTCCATGAGACTTTGCACACTTGCTCAAACCCATAAGCAGATAAAGCAAGCCAAATTTCAGACCCCTAGCTCGTACAGCTCAGCCATGAGGCCCCCTCACGTTCATTTCAGCACCGCAATTAAACAGCTCCCCATTGACTTGCATTGGCGACATTTATTATTTGAAATAATCATATATTGTGTGGTGTACACCCATGAGCTGTGGCACACTTGTTTCTATATGTGTCTAGTCCTAGCATGCCAAATTTCAGACCCCTAGCAGGTATGGTTCAGCTGTGAGGCCCTACTGAGCTTAATATGAGGCAGATAATATCCTGTAATTATAACTTTAAAATTACACCAAATCTGTTGTGAAAGGCTTGCCTCCATGAGACTTTGCACAATTGTTTATAGCAAAAAGTAGTTAATGCACAACAAATTTCAGACCTCTATCTGGTACGGTTCAGCTGTGAGGGCCCCCTCAGCTTAATATGAGGCATATAATATCCTGTAATTATAAATTTAAAATTACACCAAATCTGTTGTGAAAGGCTTGCCTCCATGAGACTTTGCACAATGGTTTATAGCAAAAAGTAGTTAATGCACAACAAATTTCAGACCTCTATCTGGTACGGTTCAGCTGTGAGGGCCCCCTCAGCTTAATATGAGGCATATAATAACCTGTAATTATAAATTTAAAATTACACCAAATCTGTTGTGAAAGGCTTGCCTCCATGAGACTTTGCACAATTGTTTATAGCAAAAAGTAGTTAATGCACAACAAATTTCAGACCTCTATCTGGTACGGTTCAGCTGTGAGGGCCCCCTCAGCTTAATATGAGGCATATAATATCCTGTAATTATAAATTTAAAATTACACCAAATCTGTTGTGAAAGGCTTGCCTCCATGAGACTTTGCACAATGGTTTATAGCAAAAAGTAGTTAATGCACAACAAATTCCAGACCTCTAGCTCGTACGGATCAGCTGTGGGGGACCCCTGAGCTTAATATGAGGAATATAATATCCATAAATTAAAACTTTAAAATTACACCAACGATGTTGTGAAAGGCTTGCCTCTATGAGACTTTGCACACTTTTTCAGACCCAAAAGTAGTTAGTGCTTGCAAAATTTCACACCCCTATCTGGTAGGGTTTAGCTGTGGGGGACCCCTGAGCTTAATATGAGGAATATAATATCCATACATTAAAATTTTTAAAATTACACCAACGATGTTGTGAAAGGCTTCCCTCTATGAGACTTTGCACACTTTTTCAGAACCAAAAGTAGTTAGTGCTTGCAAAATTTCACACCCCTATCTGGTAGGGTTTAGCTGTGAGGGCCCCCTGAACTTAATATGAGGAATATAATATCCATACATTAAAACTTTAAAATTACACCAACGATGTTGTGAAAGGCTTCCCTCTATGAGACTTTGCACACTTTTTCAGAACCAAAAGTAGTTAGTGCTTGCAAAATTTCACACCCCTATCTGGTAGGGTTTAGCTGTGAGGGCCCCCTGAACTTAATATGAGGAATATAATATCCATACATTAAAACTTTAAAATTACACCAAAGTTGTTGTGAAAGGCTTGCCTCTATGAAACTTTGCACAATTGTTTATAGCAAAAAGTAGTTAATGCACAACAAATTTCAGACCTCTATCTGGTATGGTTCAGCTGTGAGGGCCCCCTCAGCTTAATATGAGGCATATAATATCCATACATTAAAATTTTAAAATTACACCAAAGATGTTGTGAAAGGCTTCCCTCTATGAGACTTTGCACACTTGTTCATACCCATAAGTAGTTGATGCATGCCAAATTTCAGACCTCTAGCTGGTACGGGTCAGCTGTGACACCCCCTAATGTTTTTTGAAAAATAAAGTCAATCATCTCCCCATTGTCTTGCATCTGTGACTTTAGGAAATTCAAAAGGTCACTGCAGCTATTTGTTGAGGGCTGCACTGATGAAACTTTGCATACATGTTCTGACATATGTCTAGTGTGTGAACACTGATTTTCAGGCCACTATTTCTATACCACACAGAAATATCACCTGACAAAAGATAGGTGGGCCTGCTCCAATCATTTTAGATTAGAGAATAATATTTTTTCTCTGGAATGGCTCCCAATGCATCTCAATGGACCGACTAGAGAAAAATATTTTTTATTTGGAATGGCGCGGCCTACATACTGCATTGCAGCCACTTATGATAAAAATCAAGCTTGTTTCAAATGAAAAAGGCATAATCTTAACAGACATGTATAGATGTGATTCAAGAGCAGACTGTCTAGTTTCAGGAACACTTTAAACCATCTTCCTAGGCTACTCCTACATGCAGTTATGGCCTGTCAAATGATAGGTGGGGTGCATCCATTCACTTAACATTGGCAACCTTGGCAGATTCAAATGGTCACTGCAGGTCAGGGGTCACGGCTACACTTATGAAACTTGGCAAACATGTTCATACCTACATCTAGTTTAGGTATACCAAATTTCAGACGACTAGCTGGTATGGTTCAGCTGTGAGGGCCCGCTGAACTTAATATGAGGAATATAATATCCATACATTAAAACTTTAAAATTACACCAAAGTTGTTGTGAAAGGCTTACCTCCATGAGACTTTGCACAGTCGTTCAGACACAGAAGTAGTTAATTTCTGCCAAATTTCAGACCTCCAGCTGGTACGGTTCAGCGGTGAGGCCCCCCTGAGCATAATATGAGGCAGGTAATATCCTATAATTATAAATTTAAAATTACACCAAATCTGTTGTGAAAGGCTTCCCTCTATGAGACTTTGCACACTTGTTCATACCCATAAGTAGTTGATGCAAGCCAAATTTCAGACCTCTAGCTGGTACGGGTCAGCTGTGGGGGACCCCTGAGCTTAATATGAGGAATATAATATCCATAAATTAAAACTTTAAAATTACACCAACGATGTTGTGAAAGGCTTGCCTCTATGAGACTTTGCACACTTTTTCAGACCCAAAAGTAGTTAGTGCTTGCAAAATTTCACACCCCTATCTGGTAGGGTTTAGCTGTGAGGGCCCCCTGAACTTAATATGAGGAATATAATATCCATACATTAAAACTTTAAAATTACACCAAAGATGTTGTGAAAGGCTTCCCTCTATGAGACTTTGCACACTTGTTCATACCCATAAGTAGTTGATGCATGCCAAATTTCAGACCTCTAGCTGGTACGGGTCAGCTGTGACACCCCCTAATGTTTTTTGAAAAATAAAGTCAATCATCTCCCCATTGTCTTGCATCTGTGACTTTAGGAAATTCAAAAGGTCACTGCAGCTATTTGTTGAGGGCTGCACTGATGAAACTTTGCATACATGTTCTGACATATGTCTAGTGTGTGACCACTGATTTTCAGGCCACTATTTCTATACCACACAGAAATATCACCTGACAAAAGATAGGTGGGCCTGCTCCAATCATTTTAGATTAGAGAATAATATTTTTTCTCTGGAATGGCTCCCAATGCATCTCAATGGACCGACTAGAGAAAAATATTTTTTATTTGGAATGGCGCGGCCTACATACTGCATTGCAGCCACTTATGATAAAAATCAAGCTTGTTTCAAATGAAAAAGGCATAATCTTAACAGACATGTATAGATGTGATTCAAGAGCAGACTGTCTAGTTTCAGGAACACTTTAAACCATCTTCCTAGGCTACTCCTACATGCAGTTATGGCCTGTCAAATGATAGGTGGGGTGCATCCATTCACTTAACATTGGCAACCTTGGCAGATTCAAATGGTCACTGCAGGTCAGGGGTCACGGCTACACTTATGAAACTTGGCAAACATGTTCATACCTACATCTAGTTTAGGTATACCAAATTTCAGACGACTAGCTGGTATGGTTCAGCTGTGAGGGCCCGCTGAACTTAATATGAGGAATATAATATCCATACATTAAAACTTTAAAATTACACCAAAGTTGTTGTGAAAGGCTTACCTCCATGAGACTTTGCACAGTCGTTCAGACACAGAAGTAGTTAATTTCTGCCAAATTTCAGAGCTCCAGCTGGTACGGTTCAGCGGTGAGGCCCCCCTGAGCATAATATGAGGCAGATAATATCCTGTAATTAAAATTTTAAAATTACACCAAAGTTGTTGTGAAAGGCTTGCCTCTATGAAACTTTGCACAATTGTTTATAGCAAAAAGTAGTTAATGCACAACAAATTTCAGACCTCTATCTGGTACGGTTCAGCTGTGAGGGCCCCCTCAGCTTAATATGAGGCATATAATATCCTGTAATTATAAATTTAAAATTACACCAAATCTGTTGTGAAAGGCTTGCCTCCATGAGACTTTGCACAATTGTTTATAGCAAAAAGTAGTTAATGCACAACAAATTTCAGACCTCTATCTGGTACGGTTCAGCTGTGAGGGCCCCCTCAGCTTAATATGAGGCATATAATATCCTGTAATTATAAATTTAAAATTACACCAAATCTGTTGTGAAAGGCTTGCCTCCATGAGACTTTGCACAATGGTTTATAGCAAAAAGTAGTTAATGCACAACAAATTCCAGACCTCTAGCTCGTACGGATCAGCTGTGGGGGACCCCTGAGCTTAATATGAGGAATATAATATCTATAAATTAAAACTTTAAAATTACACCAACGATGTTGTGAAAGGCTTGCCTCTATGAGACTTTGCAGACTTTTTCAGACCCAAAAGTAGTTAGTGCTTGCAAAATTTCACACCCCTATCTGGTAGGGTTTAGCTGTGAGGGCCCCCTGAACTTAATATGAGGAATATAATATCCATACATTAAAACTTTAAAATTACACCAAAGATTTTGTGAAAGGATTACCTCCATGAGACTTTGCACAGTCGTTCAGACACAGAAGTACTTAATTCTTGCCTAATTTCAGACCTTCAGCTAGTACGGTTCAGCGGTGAGGCCCCCCTGAGCATAATATGAGGCAGGTAATATCCTATAATTATAAATTTAAAATTACACCAAATCTGTTGTGAAAGGCTTCCCTCTATGAGACTTTGCACACTTGTTCATACCCATAAGTAGTTGATGCAAGCCAAATTTCAGACCTCTAGCTGGTACGGCTCAGCTGTGGGGGACCCCTGAGCTTAATATGAGGAATATAATATCCATAAATTAAAACTTTAAAATTACACCAACGATGTTGTGAAAGGCTTGCCTCTATGAGACTTTGCACACTTTTTCAGACCCAAAAGTAGTTAGTGCTTGCAAAATTTCACACCCCTATCTGGTAGGGTTTAGCTGTGGGGGACCCCTGAGCTTAATATGAGGAATATAATATCCATACATTAAAACTTTAAAATTACACCAACGATGTTGTGAAAGGCTTCCCTCTATGAGACTTTGCACACTTTTTCAGAACCAAAAGTAGTTAGTGCTTGCAAAATTTCACACCCCTATCTGGTAGGGTTTAGCTGTGAGGGCCCCCTGAACTTAATATGAGGAATATAATATCCATACATTAAAACTTTAAAATTACACCAACGATGTTGTGAAAGGCTTCCCTCTATGAGACTTTGCACACTTTTTCAGAACCAAAAGTAGTTAGTGCTTGCAAAATTTCACACCCCTATCTGGTAGGGTTTAGCTGTGAGGGCCCCCTGAACTTAATATGAGGAATATAATATCCATACATTAAAACTTTAAAATTACACCAAAGTTGTTGTGAAAGGCTTGCCTCTATGAAACTTTGCACAATTGTGTATAGCAAAAAGTAGAGAATGCACAACAAATTTCAGACCTCTATCTGGTATGGTTCAGCTGTGAGGGCCCCCTCAGCTTAATATGAGGCATATAATATCCATACATTAAAATTTTAAAATTACACCAAAGATGTTGTGAAAGGCTTCCCTCTATGAGACTTTGCACACTTGTTCATACCCATAAGTAGTTGATGCATGCCAAATTTCAGACCTCTAGCTGGTACGGGTCAGCTGTGACACCCCCTAATGTTTTTTGAAAAATAAAGTCAATCATCTCCCCATTGTCTTGCATCTGTGACTTTAGGAAATTCAAAAGGTCACTGCAGCTATTTGTTGAGGGCTGCACTGATGAAACTTTGCATACATGTTCTGACATATGTCTAGTGTGTGAACACTGATTTTCAGGCCACTATTTCTATACCACACAGAAATATCACCTGACAAAAGATAGGTGGGCCTGCTCCAATCATTTTAGATTAGAGAATAATATTTTTTCTCTGGAATGGCTCCCAATGCATCTCAATGGACCGACTAGAGAAAAATATTTTTTATTTGGAATGGCGCGGCCTACATACTGCATTGCAGCCACTTATGATAAAAATCAAGCTTGTTTCAAATGAAAAAGGCATAATCTTAACAGACATGTATAGATGTGATTCAAGAGCAGACTGTCTAGTTTCAGGAACACTTTAAACCATCTTCCTAGGCTACTCCTACATGCAGTTATGGCCTGTCAAATGATAGGTGGGGTGCATCCATTCACTTAACATTGGCAACCTTGGCAGATTCAAATGGTCACTGCAGGTCAGGGGTCACGGCTACACTTATGAAACTTGGCAAACATGTTCATACCTACATCTAGTTTAGGTATACCAAATTTCAGACGACTAGCTGGTATGGTTCAGCTGTGAGGGCCCGCTGAACTTAATATGAGGAATATAATATCCATACATTAAAACTTTAAAATTACACCAAAGTTGTTGTGAAAGGCTTACCTCCATGAGACTTTGCACAGTCGTTCAGACACAGAAGTAGTTAATTTCTGCCAAATTTCAGAGCTCCAGCTGGTACGGTTCAGCGGTGAGGCCCCCCTGAGCATAATATGAGGCAGGTAATATCCTATAATTATAAATTTAAAATTACACCAAATCTGTTGTGAAAGGCTTCCCTCTATGAGACTTTGCACACTTGTTCATACCCATAAGTAGTTGATGCAAGCCAAATTTCAGACCTCTAGCTGGTACGGGTCAGCTGTGGGGGACCCCTGAGCTTAATATGAGGCATATAATATCCTGTAATTATAAATTTAAAATTACACCAAATCTGTTGTGAAAGGCTTGCCTCCATGAGACTTTGCACAATTGTTTATAGCAAAAAGTAGTTAATGCACAACAAATTTCAGACCTCTATCTGGTACGGTTCAGCTGTGAGGGCCCCCTCAGCTTAATATGAGGCATATAATATCCTGTAATTATAAATTTAAAATTACACCAAATCTGTTGTGAAAGGCTTGCCTCCATGAGACTTTGCACAATGGTTTATAGCAAAAAGTAGTTAATGCACAACAAATTTCAGACCTCTATCTGGTACGGTTCAGCTGTGAGGGCCCCCTCAGCTTAATATGAGGCATATAATATCCTGTAATTATAAATTTAAAATTACACCAAATCTGTTGTGAAAGGCTTGCCTCCATGAGACTTTGCACAATGGTTTATAGCAAAAAGTAGTTAATGCACAACAAATTCCAGACCTCTAGCTCGTACGGATCAGCTGTGGGGGACCCCTGAGCTTAATATGAGGAATATAATATCCATAAATTAAAACTTTAAAATTACACCAACGATGTTGTGAAAGGCTTGCCTCTATGAGACTTTGCAGACTTTTTCAGACCCAAAAGTAGTTAGTGCTTGCAAAATTTCACACCCCTATCTGGTAGGGTTTAGCTGTGAGGGCCCCCTGAACTTAATATGAGGAATATAATATCCATACATTAAAACTTTAAAATTACACCAAAGATTTTGTGAAAGGATTACCTCCATGAGACTTTGCACTGTCGTTCAGACACAGAAGTACTTAATTCTTGCCTAATTTCAGACCTTCAGCTAGTACGGTTCAGCGGTGAGGCCCCCCTGAGCATAATATGAGGCAGGTAATATCCTATAATTATAAATTTAAAATTACACCAAATCTGTTGTGAAAGGCTTCCCTCTATGAGACTTTGCAGACTTGTTCATACCCATAAGTAGTTGATGCAAGCCAAATTTCAGACCTCTATCTGGTAGGGTTTAGCTGTGGGGGACCCCTGAGCTTAATATGAGGAATATAATATCCATACATTAAAACTTTAAAATTACACCAACGATGTTGTGAAAGGCTTCCCTCTATGAGACTTTGCACACTTTTTCAGAACCAAAAGTAGTTAGTGCTTGCAAAATTTCACACCCCTATCTGGTAGGGTTTAGCTGTGAGGGCCCCCTGAACTTAATATGAGGAATATAATATCCATACATTAAAACTTTAAAATTACACCAAAGTTGTTGTGAAAGGCTTGCCTCTATGAAACTTTGCACAATTGTTTATAGCAAAAAGTAGTTAATGCACAACAAATTTCAGACCTCTATCTGGTATGGTTCAGCTGTGAGGGCCCCCTCAGCTTAATATGAGGCATATAATATCCTGTAATTATAAATTTAAAATTACACCAAATCTGTTGTGAAAGGCTTGCCTCCATGAGACTTTGCACACTTGTTCATACCCATAAGTAGTTGATGCCTGCCAAATTTCAGTCCTCTAGCTGGTACGGGTCAGCTGTGACACCCCCTAATGTTTTTTGAAAAATAAAGTCAATCATCTCCCCATTGTCTTGCATCTGTGACTTTAGGAAATTCAAAAGGTCACTGCAGCTATTTGTTGAGGGCTGCACTGATGAAACTTTGCATACATGTTCTGACATATGTCTAGTGTGTGAACACTGATTTTCAGGCCACTATTTCTATACCACACAGAAATATCACCTGACAAAAGATAGGTGGGTCTGCTCCAATCATTTTAGATTAGAGAATAATATTTTTTCTCTGGAATGGCTCCCAATGCATCTCAATGGACCGACTAGAGAAAAATATTTTTTATTTGGAATGTCGCGGCCTATATACTGCATTGCAGCCACTTATGATAAAAATCAAGCTTGTTTCAAATGAAAAAGGCATAATCTTAACAGACATGTATAGATGTGATTCAAGAGCAGACTGTCTAGTTTCAGGAACACTTTAAACCATCTTCCTAGGCTACTCCTACATGCAGTTATGGCCTGTCAAATGATAGGTGGGGTGCATCCATTCACTTAACATTGGCAACCTTGGCAGATTCAAATGGTCACTGCAGGTCAGGGGTCACGGCTACACTTATGAAACTTGGCAAACATGTTCAAACCTACATCTAGTTTAGGTATACCAAATTTCAGACGACTAGCTGGTATGGTTCAGCTGTGAGGGCCCGCTGAACTTAATATGAGGAATATAATATCCATACATTAAAATTTTAAAATTACACCAAAGTTGTTGTGAAAGGCTTACCTCCATGAGACTTTGCACAGTCGTTCAGACACAGAAGTAGTTAATTTCTGCCAAATTTCAGAGCTCCAGCTGGTACGGTTCAGCGGTGAGGCCCCCCTGAGCATAATATGAGGCAGATAATATCCTGTAATTAAAACTTTAAAATTACACCAAAGTTGTTGTGAAAGGCTTGCCTCTATGAAACTTTGCACAATTGTTTATAGCAAAAAGTAGTTAATGCACAACAAATTCCAGACCTCTAGCTCATACGGATCAGCTGTGGGGGACCCCTGAGCTTAATATGAGGAATATAATATCCATAAATTAAAACTTTAAAATTACACCAACGATGTTGTGAAAGGCTTGCCTCTATGAGACTTTGCAGACTTTTTCAGACCCAAAAGTAGTTAGTGCTTGCAAAATTTCACACCCCTATCTGGTAGGGTTTAGCTGTGAGGGCCCCCTGAACTTAATCTGAGGAATATAATATCCATACATTAAAACTTTAAAATTACACCAAAGATTTTGTGAAAGGATTACCTCCATGAGACTTTGCACAGTCGTTCAGACACAGAAGTACTTAATTCTTGCCTAATTTCAGACCTTCAGCTAGTACGGTTCAGCGGTGAGGCCCCCCTGAGCATAATATGAGGCAGGTAATATCCTATAATTATAAATTTAAAATTACACCAAATCTGTTGTGAAAGGCTTCCCTCTATGAGACTTTGCACACTTGTTCCTACCCATAAGTAGTTGATGCAAGCCAAATTTCAGACCTCTAGCTGGTACGGGTCAGCTGTGGGGGACCCCTGAGCTTAATATGAGGAATATAATATCCATAAATTAAAACTTTAAAATTACACCAACGATGTTGTGAAAGGCTTGCCTCTATGACACTTTGCACACTTTTTCAGACCCAAAAGTAGTTAGTGCTTGCAAAATTTCACACCCCTATCTGGTAGGGTTTAGCTGTGGGGGACCCCTGAGCTTAATATGAGGAATATAATATCCATACATTAAAACTTTAAAATTACACCAAATCTGTTGTGAAAGGCTTCCCTCTATGAGACTTTGCACACTTTTTCAGAACCAAAAGTAGTTAGTGCTTGCAAAATTTCACACCCCTATCTGGTAGGGTTTAGCTGTGAGGGCCCCCTGAACTTAATATGAGGAATATAATATCCATACATTAAAACTTTAAAATTACACCAAAGTTGTTGCGAAAGGCTTGCCTCTATGAAACTTTGCACAATTGTTTATAGCAAAAAGTAGTTAATGCACAACAAATTTCAGACCTCTATCTGGTATGGTTCAGCTGTGAGGGCCCCCTCAGCTTAATATGAAGCATATAATATCCTGTAATTATAAATTTAAAATTACACCAAATCTGTTGTGAAAGGCTTCCCTCTATGAGACTTTGCACACTTGTTCATACCCATAAGTAGTTGATGCAAGCCAAATTTCAGACCTCTAGCTGGTACGGGTCAGCTGTGGGGGACCCCTGAGCTTAATATGAGGAATATAATATCCATAAATTAAAACTTTAAAATTACACCAACGATGTTGTGAAAGGCTTGCCTCTATGACACTTTGCACACTTTTTCAGACCCAAAAGTAGTTAGTGCTTGCAAAATTTCACACCCCTATCTCGTAGGGTTTAGCTGTGGGGGACCCCTGAGCTTAATATGAGGAATATAATATCCATACATTAAAACTTTAAAATTACACCAAATCTGTTGTGAAAGGCTTCCCTCTATGAGACTTTGCACACTTTTTCAGAACCAAAAGTAGTTAGTGCTTGCAAAATTTCACACCCCTATCTGGTAGGGTTTAGCTGTGAGGGCCCCCTGAACTTAATATGAGGAATATAATATCCATACATTAAAACTTTAAAATTACACCAAAGTTGTTGTGAAAGGCTTGCCTCTATGAAACTTTGCACAATTGTTTATAGCAAAAAGTAGTTAATGCACAACAAATTTCAGACCTCTATCTGGTATGGGTCAGCTGTGAGGGCCCCCTCAGCTTAATATGAAGCATATAATATCCTGTAATTATAAATTTAAAATTACACCAAATCTGTTGTGAAAGGCTTGCCTCCATGAGACTTTGCACACTTGTTCATACCCATAAGTAGTTGATGCCTGCCAAATTTCAGTCCTCTAGCTGGTACGGGTCAGCTGTGACACCCCCTAATGTTTTTTGAAAAATAAAGTCAATCATCTCCCCATTGTCTTGCATCTGTGACTTTAGGAAATTCAAAAGGTCACTGCAGCTATTTGTTGAGGGCTGCACTGATGAAACTTTGCATACATGTTCTGACATATGTCTAGTGTGTGAACACTGATTTTCAGGCCACTATTTCTATACCACACAGAAATATCACCTGACAAAAGATAGGTGGGTCTGCTCCAATCATTTTAGATTAGAGAATAATATTTTTTCTCTGGAATGGCTCCCAATGCATCTCAATGGACCGACTAGAGAAAAATATTTTTTATTTGGAATGTCGCGGCCTATATACTGCATTGCAGCCACTTATGATAAAAATCAAGCTTGTTTCAAATGAAAAAGGCATAATCTTAACAGACATGTATAGATGTGATTCAAGAGCAGACTGTCTAGTTTCAGGAACACTTTAAACCATCTTCCTAGGCTACTCCTACATGCAGTTATGGCCTGTCAAATGATAGGTGGGGTGCATCCATTCACTTAACATTGGCAACCTTGGCAGATTCAAATGGTCACTGCAGGTCAGGGGTCACGGCTACACTTATGAAACTTGGCAAACATGTTCAAACCTACATCTAGTTTAGGTATACCAAATTTCAGACGACTAGCTGGTATGGTTCAGCTGTGAGGGCCCGCTGAACTTAATATGAGGAATATAATATCCATACATTAAAACTTTAAAATTACACCAAAGTTGTTGTGAAAGGCTTACCTCCATGAGACTTTGCACAGTCGTTCAGACACAGAAGTAGTTAATTTCTGCCAAATTTCAGAGCTCCAGCTGGTACGGTTCAGCGGTGAGGCCCCCCTGAGCATAATATGAGGCAGATAATATCCTGTAATTAAAACTTTAAAATTACACCAAAGTTGTTGTGAAAGGCTTGCCTCTATGAAACTTTGCACAATTGTTTATAGCAAAAAGTAGTTAATGCACAACAAATTTCAGACCTCTATCTGGTACGGTTCAGCTGTGAGGGCCCCCTCAGCTTAATATGAGGCATATAATATCCTGTAATTATAAATTTAAAATTACACCAAATCTGTTGTGAAAGGCTTGCCTCCATGAGACTTTGCACAATGGTTTATAGCAAAAAGTAGTTAATGCACAACAAATTCCAGACCTCTAGCTCGTACGGATCAGCTGTGGGGGACCCCTGAGCTTAATATGAGGAATATAATATCCATAAATTAAAACTTTAAAATTACACCAACGATGTTGTGAAAGGCTTGCCTCTATGAGACTTTGCAGACTTTTTCAGACCCAAAAGTAGTTAGTGCTTGCAAAATTTCACACCCCTATCTGGTAGGGTTTAACTGTGAGGGCCCCCTGAACTTAATATGAGGAATATAATATCCATACATTAAAACTTTAAAATTACACCAAAGATTTTGTGAAAGGATTACCTCCATGAGACTTTGCACAGTCGTTCAGACACAGAAGTACTTAATTCTTGCCTAATTTCAGACCTTCAGCTAGTACGGTTCAGCGGTGAGGCCCCCCTGAGCATAATATGAGGCAGGTAATATCCTATAATTATACATTTAAAATTACACCAAATCTGTTGTGAAAGGCTTCCCTCTATGAGACTTTGCACACTTGTTCATACCCATAAGTAGTTGATGCAAGCCAAATTTCAGACCTCTAGCTGGTACGGGTCAGCTGTGGGGGACCCCTGAGCTTAATATGAGGAATATAATATCCATAAATTAAAACTTTAAAATTACACCAACGATGTTGTGAAAGGCTTGCCTCTATGACACTTTGCACACTTTTTCAGACCCAAAAGTAGTTAGTGCTTGCAAAATTTCACACCCCTATCTGGTAGGGTTTAGCTGTGGGGGACCCCTGAGCTTAATATGAGGAATATAATATCCATACATTAAAACTTTAAAATTACACCAACGATGTTGTGAAAGGCTTGCCTCTATGACACTTTGCACACTTTTTCAGACCCAAAAGTAGTTAGTGCTTGCAAAATTTCACACCCCTATCTGGTAGGGTTTAGCTGTGGGGGACCCCTGAGCTTAATATGAGGAATATAATATCCATACATTAAAACTTTAAAATTACACCAACAATGTTGTGAAAGGCTTCCCTCTATGAGCCTTTGCACAC
Organism: Paramormyrops kingsleyae; assembly: GCF_048594095.1. Lineage (NCBI taxonomy): Eukaryota > Metazoa > Chordata > Actinopteri > Osteoglossiformes > Mormyridae > Paramormyrops > Paramormyrops kingsleyae. The sequence goes on along the minus strand of NC_132800.1, from coordinate 27,236,458 downwards.
ATTTTCAGAACCAAAAGTAGTTAGTGCTTGCAAAATTTCACACCCCTATCTGGTAGGGTTTAGCTGTGAGGGCCCCCTGAACTTAATATGAGGAATATAATATCCATACATTAAAATTTAAAATTACACCAAAGTTGTTGTGAAAGGCTTCCCTCTATGAGACTTTGCACACTTGTTCATACCCATAAGTAGTTGATGCAAGGCAAATTTCAGACCTCTAGCTGGTACGGGTCAGCTGTGGGGGACCCCTGAGCTTAATATGAGGAATATAATATCCATAAATTAAAACTTTAAAATTACACCAACGATGTTGTGAAAGGCTTGCCTCTATGAGACTTTGCAGACTTTTTCAGACCCAAAAGTAGCTAGTGCTTGCAAAATTTCACACCCCTATCTGGTAGGGTTTAGCTGTGAGGGCCCCCTGAACTTAATATGAGGAATATAATATCCATACATTAAAACTTTAAAATTACACCAAAGTTGTTGTGAAAGGCTTGCCTCTATGAAACTTTGCACAATTGTTTATAGCAAAAAGTAGTTAATGCACAACAAATTTCAGACCTCTATCTGGTATGGTTCAGCTGTGAGGGCCCCCTCAGCTTAATATGAAGCATATAATATCCTGTAATTATAAATTTAAAATTACACCAAATCTGTTGTGAAAGGCTTGCCTCCATGAGACTTTGCACACTTGTTCATACCCATAAGTAGTTGATGCCTGCCAAATTTCAGTCCTCTAGCTGGTACGGGTCAGCTGTGACACCCCCTAATGTTTTTTGAAAAATAAAGTCAATCATCTCCCCATTGTCTTGCATCTGTGACTTTAGGAAATTCAAAAGGTCACTGCAGCTATTTGTTGAGGGCTGCACTGATGAAACTTTGCATACATGTTCTGACATATGTCTAGTGTGTGAACACTGATTTTCAGGCCACTATTTCTATACCACACAGAAATATCACCTGACAAAAGATAGGTGGGTCTGCTCCAATCATTTTAGATTAGAGAATAATATTTTTTCTCTGGAATGGCTCCCAATGCATCTCAATGGACCGACTAGAGAAAAATATTTTTTATTTGGAATGGCGCGGCCTATATACTGCATTGCAGCCACTTATGATAAAAATCAAGCTTGTTTCAAATGAAAAAGGCATAATCTTAACAGACATGTATAGATGTGATTCAAGAGCAGACTGTCTAGTTTCAGGAACACTTTAAACCATCTTCCTAGGCTACTCCTACATGCAGTTATGGCCTGTCAAATGATAGGTGGGGTGCATCCATTCACTTAACATTGGCAACCTTGGCAGATTCAAATGGTCACTGCAGGTCAGGGGTCACGGCTACACTTATGAAACTTGGCAAACATGTTCATACCTACATCTAGTTTAGGTATACCAAATTTCAGACGACTAGCTGGTATGGTTCAGCTGTGAGGGCCCGCTGAACTTAATATGAGGAATATAATATCCATACATTAAAACTTTAAAATTACACCAAAGTTGTTGTGAAAGGCTTACCTCCATGAGACTTTGCACAGTCGTTCAGACACAGAAGTAGTTAATTTCTGCCAAATTTCAGAGCTCCAGCTGGTACGGTTCAGCGGTGAGGCCCCCCTGAGCATAATATGAGGCAGATAATATCCTGTAATTAAAACTTTAAAATTACACCAAAGTTGTTGTGAAAGGCTTGCCTCTATGAAACTTTGCAAAATTGTTTATAGCAAAAAGTAGTTAATGCACAACAAATTTCAGACCTCTATCTGGTACGGTTCAGCTGTGAGGGCCCCCTCAGCTTAATATGAGGCATATAATATCCTGTAATTATAAATTTTAAATTACACCAAATCTGTTGTGAAAGGCTTGCCTCCATGAGACTTTGCACAATGGTTTATAGCAAAAAGTAGTTAATGCACAACAAATTCCAGACCTCTAGCTCGTACGGATCAGCTGTGGGGGACCCCTGAGCTTAATATGAGGAATATAATATCCATAAATTAAAACTTTAAAATTACACCAACGATGTTGTGAAAGGCTTGCCTCTATGAGACTTTGCAGACTTTTTCAGACCCAAAAGTAGTTAGTGCTTGCAAAATTTCACACCCCTATCTGGTAGGGTTTAGCTGTGAGGGCCCCCTGAACTTAATATGAGGAATATAATATCCATACATTAAAACTTTAAAATTACACCAAAGATTTTGTGAAAGGATTACCTCCATGAGACTTTGCACAGTCGTTCAGACACAGAAGTACTTAATTCTTGCCTAATTTCAGACCTTCAGCTAGTACGGTTCAGCGGTGAGGCCCCCCTGAGCATAATATGAGGCAGGTAATATCCTATAATTATAAATTTAAAATTACACCAAATCTGTTGTGAAAGGCTTCCCTCTATGAGACTTTGCACACTTGTTCATACCCATAAGTAGTTGATGCAAGCCAAATTTCAGACCTCTAGCTGGTACGGGTCAGCTGTGGGGGACCCCTGAGCTTAATATGAGGAATATAATATCCATAAATTAAAACTTTAAAATTACACCAACGATGTTGTGAAAGGCTTGCCTCTATGAGACTTTGCAGACTTTTTCAGACCCAAAAGTAGTTAGTGCTTGCAAAATTTCACACCCCTATCTGGTAGGGTTTAGCTGTGGGGGACCCCTGAGCTTAATATGAGGAATATAATATCCATACATTAAAACTTTAAAATTACACCAAATCTGTTGTGAAAGGCTTCCCTCTATGAGACTTTGCACACTTTTTCAGAACCAAAAGTAGTTAGTGCTTGCAAAATTTCACACCCCTATCTGGTAGGGTTTAGCTGTGAGGGCCCCCTGAACTTAATATGAGGAATATAATATCCATACATTAAAACTTTAAAATTACACCAAAGTTGTTGTGAAAGGCTTGCCTCTATGAAACTTTGCACAATTGTTTATAGCAAAAAGTAGTTAATGCACAACAAATTTCAGACCTCTATCTGGTATGGTTCAGCTGTGAGGGCCCCCTCAGCTTAATATGAAGCATATAATATCCTGTAATTATAAATTTAAAATTACACCAAATCTGTTGTGAAAGGCTTGCCTCCATGAGACTTTGCACACTTGTTCATACCCATAAGTAGTTGATGCCTGCCAAATTTCAGTCCTCTAGCTGGTACGGGTCAGCTGTGACACCCCCTAATGTTTTTTGAAAAATAAAGTCAATCATCTCCCCATTGTCTTGCATCTGTGACTTTAGGAAATTCAAAAGGTCACTGCAGCTATTTGTTGAGGGCTGCACTGATGAAACTTTGCATACATGTTCTGACATATGTCTAGTGTGTGAACACTGATTTTCAGGCCACTATTTCTATACCACACAGAAATATCACCTGACAAAAGATAGGTGGGTCTGCTCCAATCATTTTAGATTAGAGAATAATATTTTTTCTCTGGAATGGCTCCCAATGCATCTCAATGGACCGACTAGAGAAAAATATTTTTTATTTGGAATGTCGCGGCCTATATACTGCATTGCAGCCACTTATGATAAAAATCAAGCTTGTTTCAAATGAAAAAGGCATAATCTTAACAGACATGTATAGATGTGATTCAAGAGCAGACTGTCTAGTTTCAGGAACACTTTAAACCATCTTCCTAGGCTACTCCTACATGCAGTTATGGCCTGTCAAATGATAGGTGGGGTGCATCCATTCACTTAACATTGGCAACCTTGGCAGATTCAAATGGTCACTGCAGGTCAGGGGTCACGGCTACACTTATGAAACTTGGCAAACATGTTCAAACCTACATCTAGTTTAGGTATACCAAATTTCAGACGACTAGCTGGTATGGTTCAGCTGTGAGGGCCCGCTGAACTTAATATGAGGAATATAATATCCATACATTAAAACTTTAAAATTACACCAAAGTTGTTGTGAAAGGCTTACCTCCATGAGACTTTGCACAGTCGTTCAGACACAGAAGTAGTTAATTTCTGCCAAATTTCAGAGCTCCAGCTGGTACGGTTCAGCGGTGAGGCCCCCCTGAGCATAATATGAGGCAGATAATATCCTGTAATTAAAACTTTAAAATTACACCAAAGTTGTTGTGAAAGGCTTGCCTCTATGAAACTTTGCACAATTGTTTATAGCAAAAAGTAGTTAATGCACAACAAATTTCAGACCTCTATCTGGTACGGTTCAGCTGTGAGGGCCCCCTCAGCTTAATATGAGGCATATAATATCCTGTAATTATAAATTTAAAATTACACCAAATCTGTTGTGAAAGGCTTGCCTCCATGAGACTTTGCACAATGGTTTATAGCAAAAAGTAGTTAATGCACAACAAATTCCAGACCTCTAGCTCGTACGGATCAGCTGTGGGGGACCCCTGAGCTTAATATGAGGAATATAATATCCATAAATTAAAACTTTAAAATTACACCAACGATGTTGTGAAAGGCTTGCCTCTATGAGACTTTGCAGACTTTTTCAGACCCAAAAGTAGTTAGTGCTTGCAAAATTTCACACCCCTATCTGGTAGGGTTTAACTGTGAGGGCCCCCTGAACTTAATATGAGGAATATAATATCCATACATTAAAACTTTAAAATTACACCAAAGATTTTGTGAAAGGATTACCTCCATGAGACTTTGCACAGTCGTTCAGACACAGAAGTACTTAATTCTTGCCTAATTTCAGACCTTCAGCTAGTACGGTTCAGCGGTGAGGCCCCCCTGAGCATAATATGAGGCAGGTAATATCCTATAATTATACATTTAAAATTACACCAAATCTGTTGTGAAAGGCTTCCCTCTATGAGACTTTGCACACTTGTTCATACCCATAAGTAGTTGATGCAAGCCAAATTTCAGACCTCTAGCTGGTACGGGTCAGCTGTGGGGGACCCCTGAGCTTAATATGAGGAATATAATATCCATAAATTAAAACTTTAAAATTACACCAACGATGTTGTGAAAGGCTTGCCTCTATGACACTTTGCACACTTTTTCAGACCCAAAAGTAGTTAGTGCTTGCAAAATTTCACACCCCTATCTGGTAGGGTTTAGCTGTGGGGGACCCCTGAGCTTAATATGAGGAATATAATATCCATACATTAAAACTTTAAAATTACACCAACAATGTTGTGAAAGGCTTCCCTCTATGAGCCTTTGCACACATTTTCAGAACCAAAAGTAGTTAGTGCTTGCAAAATTTCACACCCCTATCTGGTAGGGTTTAGCTGTGAGGGCCCCCTGAACTTAATATGAGGAATATAATATCCATACATTAAAATTTAAAATTACACCAAAGTTGTTGTGAAAGGCTTCCCTCTATGAGACTTTGCACACTTGTTCATACCCATAAGTAGTTGATGCAAGCCAAATTTCAGACCTCTAGCTGGTACGGGTCAGCTGTGGGGGACCCCTGAGCTTAATATGAGGAATATAATATCCATAAATTAAAACTTTAAAATTACACCAACGATGTTGTGAAAGGCTTGCCTCTATGAGACTTTGCACAGTCGTTCAGACACAGAAGTAGTTAATTTCTGCCAAATTTCAGAGCTCCAGCTGGTACCGTTCAGCGGTGAGGCCCCCCTGAGCATAATATGAGGCAGATAATATCCTGTAATTAAAACTTTAAAATTACACCAAAGTTGTTGTGAAAGGCTTGCCTCTATGAAACTTTGCACAATTGTTTATAGCAAAAAGTAGTTAATGCACAACAAATTCCAGACCTCTAGCTCGTACGGATCAGCTGTGGGGGACCCCTGAGCTTAATATGAGGAATATAATATCCATAAATTAAAACTTTAAAATTACACCAACGATGTTGTGAAAGGCTTGCCTCTATGAGACTTTGCAGACTTTTTCAGACCCAAAAGTAGTTAGTGCTTGCAAAATTTCACACCCCTATCTGGTAGGGTTTAGCTGTGAGGGCCCCCTGAACTTAATATGAGGAATATAATATCCATACATTAAAACTTTAAAATTACACCAAAGATTTTGTGAAAGGATTACCTCCATGAGACTTTGCACAGTCGTTCAGACACAGAAGTACTTAATTCTTGCCTAATTTCAGACCTTCAGCTAGTACGGTTCAGCGGTGAGGCCCCCCTGAGCATAATATGAGGCAGGTAATATCCTATAATTATAAATTTAAAATTACACCAAATCTGTTGTGAAAGGCTTCCCTCTATGAGACTTTGCACACTTGTTCATACCCATAAGTAGTTGATGCAAGCCAAATTTCAGACCTCTATCTGGTAGGGTTTAGCTGTGGGGGACCCCTGAGCTTAATATGAGGAATATAATATCCATACATTAAAACTTTAAAATTACACCAACGATGTTGTGAAAGGCTTCCCTCTATGAGACTTTGCACACTTTTTCAGAACCAAAAGTAGTTAGTGCTTGCAAAATTTCACACCCCTATCTGGTAGGGTTTAGCTGTGAGGGCCCCCTGAACTTAATATGAGGAATATAATATCCATACATTAAAACTTTAAAATTACACCAAAGTTGTTGTGAAAGGCTTGCCTCTATGAAACTTTGCACAATTGTTTATAGCAAAAAGTAGTTAATGTACAACAAATTTCAGACCTCTATCTGGTATGGTTCAGCTGTGAGGGCCCCCTCAGCTTAATATGAGGCATATAATATCCTGTAATTATAAATTTAAAATTACACCAAATCTGTTGTGAAAGGCTTGCCTCCATGAGACTTTGCACACTTGTTCATACCCATAAGTAGTTGATGCCTGCCAAATTTCAGTCCTCTAGCTGGTACGGGTCAGCTGTGACACCCCCTAATGTTTTTTGAAAAATAAAGTCAATCATCTCCCCATTGTCTTGCATCTGTGACTTTAGGAAATTCAAAAGGTCACTGCAGCTATTTGTTGAGGGCTGCACTGATGAAACTTTGCATACATGTTCTGACATATGTCTAGTGTGTGAACACTGATTTTCAGGCCACTATTTCTATACCACACAGAAATATCACCTGACAAAAGATAGGTGGGTCTGCTCCAATCATTTTAGATTAGAGAATAATATTTTTTCTCTGGAATGGCTCCCAATGCATCTCAATGGACCGACTAGAGAAAAATATTTTTTATTTGGAATGTCGCGGCCTATATACTGCATTGCAGCCACTTATGATAAAAATCAAGCTTGTTTCAAATGAAAAAGGCATAATCTTAACAGACATGTATAGATGTGATTCAAGAGCAGACTGTCTAGTTTCAGGAACACTTTAAATCATCTTCCTAGGCTACTCCTACATGCAGTTATGGCCTGTCAAATGATAGGTGGGGTGCATCCATTCACTTAACATTGGCAACCTTGGCAGATTCAAATGGTCACTGCAGGTCAGGGGTCACGGCTACACTTATGAAACTTGGCAAACATGTTCAAACCTACATCTAGTTTAGGTATACCAAATTTCAGACGACTAGCTGGTATGGTTCAGCTGTGAGGGCCCGCTGAACTTAATATGAGGAATATAATATCCATACATTAAAACTTTAAAATTACACCAAAGTTGTTGTGAAAGGCTTACCTCCATGAGACTTTGTACAGTCGTTCAGACACAGAAGTAGTTAATTTCTGCCAAATTTCAGAGCTCCAGCTGGTACGGTTCAGCGGTGAGGCCCCCCTGAGCATAATATGAGGCAGATAATATCCTGTAATTAAAACTTTAAAATTACACCAAAGTTGTTGTGAAAGGCTTGCCTCTATGAAACTTTGCACAATTGTTTATAGCAAAAAGTAGTTAATGCACAACAAATTTCAGACCTCTATCTGGTACGGTTCAGCTGTGAGGGCCCCCTCAGCTTAATATGAGGCATATAATATCCTGTAATTATAAATTTAAAATTACACCAAATCTGTTGTGAAAGGCTTGCCTCCATGAGACATTGCACAATGGTTTATAGCAAAAAGTAGTTAATGCACAACAAATTCCAGACCTCTAGCTCGTACGGATCAGCTGTGGGGGACCCCTGAGCTTAATATGAGGAATATAATATCCATAAATTAAAACTTTAAAATTACACCAACGATGTTGTGAAAGGTTTGCCTCTATGAGACTTTGCAGACTTTTTCAGACCCAAAAGTAGTTAGTGCTTGCAAAATTTCACACCCCTATCTGGTAGGGTTTAGCTGTGAGGGCCCCCTGAACTTAATATGAGGAATATAATATCCATACATTAAAACTTTAAAATTACACCAAAGATTTTGTGAAAGGATTACCTCCATGAGACTTTGCACAGTCGTTCAGACACAGAAGTACTTAATTCTTGCCTAATTTCAGACCTTCAGCTAGTACGGTTCAGCGGTGAGGCCCCCCTGAGCATAATATGAGGCAGGTAATATCCTATAATTATAAATTTAAAATTACACCAAATCTGTTGTGAAAGGCTTCCCTCTATGAGACTTTGCACACTTGTTCATACCCATAAGTAGTTGATGCAAGCCAAATTTCAGACCTCTAGCTGGTACGGGTCAGCTGTGGGGGACCCCTGAGCTTAATATGAGGAATATAATATCCATAAATTAAAACTTTAAAATTACACCAACGATGTTGTGAAAGGCTTGCCTCTATGAGACTTTGCACACTTTTTCAGACCCAAAAGTAGTTAGTGCTTGCAAAATTTCACACCCCTATCTGGTAGGGTTTAGCTGTGGGGGACCCCTGAGCTTAATATGAGGAATATAATATCCATACATTAAAATTTTTAAAATTACACCAACGATGTTGTGAAAGGCTTCCCTCTATGAGACTTTGCACACTTTTTCAGAACCAAAAGTAGTTAGTGCTTGCAAAATTTCACACCCCTATCTGGTAGGGTTTAGCTGTGAGGGCCCCCTGAACTTAATATGAGGAATATAATATCCATACATTAAAACTTTAAAATTACACCAACGATGTTGTGAAAGGCTTCCCTCTATGAGACTTTGCACACTTTTTCAGAACCAAAAGTAGTTAGTGCTTGCAAAATTTCACACCCCTATCTGGTAGGGTTTAGCTGTGAGGGCCCCCTGAACTTAATATGAGGAATATAATATCCATACATTAAAACTTTAAAATTACACCAAAGTTGTTGTGAAAGGCTTGCCTCTATGAAACTTTGCACAATTGTTTATAGCAAAAAGTAGTTAATGCACAACAAATTTCAGACCTCTATCTGGTATGGTTCAGCTGTGAGGGCCCCCTCAGCTTAATATGAGGCATATAATATCCATACATTAAAATTTTAAAATTACACCAAAGATGTTGTGAAAGGCTTCCCTCTATGAGACTTTGCACACTTGTTCATACCCATAAGTAGTTGATGCGTGCCAAATTTCAGACCTCTAGCTGGTACGGGTCAGCTGTGACACCCCCTAATGTTTTTTGAAAAATAAAGTCAATCATCTCCCCATTGTCTTGCATCTGTGACTTTAGGAAATTCAAAAGGTCACTGCAGCTATTTGTTGAGGGCTGCACTGATGAAACTTTGCATACATGTTCTGACATATGTCTAGTGTGTGAACACTGATTTTCAGGCCACTATTTCTATACCACACAGAAATATCACCTGACAAAAGATAGGTGGGCCTGCTCCAATCATTTTAGATTAGAGAATAATATTTTTTCTCTGGAATGGCTCCCAATGCATCTCAATGGACCGACTAGAGAAAAATATTTTTTATTTGGAATGGCGCGGCCTACATACTGCATTGCAGCCACTTATGATAAAAATCAAGCTTGTTTCAAATGAAAAAGGCATAATCTTAACAGACATGTATAGATGTGATTCAAGAGCAGACTGTCTAGTTTCAGGAACACTTTAAACCATCTTCCTAGGCTACTCCTACATGCAGTTATGGCCTGTCAAATGATAGGTGGGGTGCATCCATTCACTTAACATTGGCAACCTTGGCAGATTCAAATGGTCACTGCAGGTCAGGGGTCACGGCTACACTTATGAAACTTGGCAAACATGTTCATACCTACATCTAGTTTAGGTATACCAAATTTCAGACGACTAGCTGGTATGGTTCAGCTGTGAGGGCCCGCTGAACTTAATATGAGGAATATAATATCCATACATTAAAACTTTAAAATTACACCAAAGTTGTTGTGAAAGGCTTACCTCCATGAGACTTTGCACAGTCGTTCAGACACAGAAGTAGTTAATTTCTGCCAAATTTCAGACCTCCAGCTGGTACGGTTCAGCGGTGAGGCCCCCCTGAGCATAATATGAGGCAGGTAATATCCTATAATTATAAATTTAAAATTACACCAAATCTGTTGTGAAAGGCTTCCCTCTATGAGACTTTGCACACTTGTTCATACCCATAAGTAGTTGATGCAAGCCAAATTTCAGACCTCTAGCTGGTACGGGTCAGCTGTGGGGGACCCCTGAGCTTAATATGAGGAATATAATATCCATAAATTAAAACTTTAAAATTACACCAACGATGTTGTGAAAGGCTTGCCTCTATGAGACTTTGCACACTTTTTCAGACCCAAAAGTAGTTAGTGCTTGCAAAATTTCACACCCCTATCTGGTAGGGTTTAGCTGTGAGGGCCCCCTGAACTTAATATGAGGAATATAATATCCATACATTAAAACTTTAAAATTACACCAAAGATGTTGTGAAAGGCTTCCCTCTATGAGACTTTGCACACTTGTTCATACCCATAAGTAGTTGATGCATGCCAAATTTCAGACCTCTAGCTGGTACGGGTCAGCTGTGACACCCCCTAATGTTTTTTGAAAAATAAAGTCAATCATCTCCCCATTGTCTTGCATCTGTGACTTTAGGAAATTCAAAAGGTCACTGCAGCTATTTGTTGAGGGCTGCACTGATGAAACTTTGCATACATGTTCTGACATATGTCTAGTGTGTGACCACTGATTTTCAGGCCACTATTTCTATACCACACAGAAATATCACCTGACAAAAGATAGGTGGGCCTGCTCCAATCATTTTAGATTAGAGAATAATATTTTTTCTCTGGAATGGCTCCCAATGCATCTCAATGGACCGACTAGAGAAAAATATTTTTTATTTGGAATGGCGCGGCCTACATACTGCATTGCAGCCACTTATGATAAAAATCAAGCTTGTTTCAAATGAAAAAGGCATAATCTTAACAGACATGTATAGATGTGATTCAAGAGCAGACTGTCTAGTTTCAGGAACACTTTAAACCATCTTCCTAGGCTACTCCTACATGCAGTTATGGCCTGTCAAATGATAGGTGGGGTGCATCCATTCACTTAACATTGGCAACCTTGGCAGATTCAAATGGTCACTGCAGGTCAGGGGTCACGGCTACACTTATGAAACTTGGCAAACATGTTCATACCTACATCTAGTTTAGGTATACCAAATTTCAGACGACTAGCTGGTATGGTTCAGCTGTGAGGGCCCGCTGAACTTAATATGAGGAATATAATATCCATACATTAAAACTTTAAAATTACACCAAAGTTGTTGTGAAAGGCTTACCTCCATGAGACTTTGCACAGTCGTTCAGACACAGAAGTAGTTAATTTCTGCCAAATTTCAGAGCTCCAGCTGGTACGGTTCAGCGGTGAGGCCCCCCTGAGCATAATATGAGGCAGATAATATCCTGTAATTAAAATTTTAAAATTACACCAAAGTTGTTGTGAAAGGCTTGCCTCTATGAAACTTTGCACAATTGTTTATAGCAAAAAGTAGTTAATGCACAACAAATTTCAGACCTCTATCTGGTACGGTTCAGCTGTGAGGGCCCCCTCAGCTTAATATAAGGCATATAATATCCTGTAATTATAAATTTAAAATTACACCAAATCTGTTGTGAAAGGCTTGCCTCCATGAGACTTTGCACAATTGTTTATAGCAAAAAGTAGTTAATGCACAACAAATTTCAGACCTCTATCTGGTACGGTTCAGCTGTGAGGGCCCCCTCAGCTTAATATGAGGCATATAATATCCTGTAATTATAAATTTAAAATTACACCAAATCTGTTGTGAAAGGCTTGCCTCCATGAGACTTTGCACAATGGTTTATAGCAAAAAGTAGTTAATGCACAACAAATTCCAGACCTCTAGCTCGTACGGATCAGCTGTGGGGGACCCCTGAGCTTAATATGAGGAATATAATATCCATAAATTAAAACTTTAAAATTACACCAACGATGTTGTGAAAGGCTTGCCTCTATGAGACTTTGCAGACTTTTTCAGACCCAAAAGTAGTTAGTGCTTGCAAAATTTCACACCCCTATCTGGTAGGGTTTAGCTGTGAGGGCCCCCTGAACTTAATATGAGGAATATAATATCCATACATTAAAACTTTAAAATTACACCAAAGATTTTGTGAAAGGATTACCTCCATGAGACTTTGCACAGTCGTTCAGACACAGAAGTACTTAATTCTTGCCTAATTTCAGACCTTCAGCTAGTACGGTTCAGCGGTGAGGCCCCCCTGAGCATAATATGAGGCAGGTAATATCCTATAATTATAAATTTAAAATTACACCAAATCTGTTGTGAAAGGCTTCCCTCTATGAGACTTTGCACACTTGTTCATACCCATAAGTAGTTGATGCAAGCCAAATTTCAGACCTCTAGCTGGTACGGCTCAGCTGTGGGGGACCCCTGAGCTTAATATGAGGAATATAATATCCATAAATTAAAACTTTAAAATTACACCAACGATGTTGTGAAAGGCTTGCCTCTATGAGACTTTGCACACTTTTTCAGACCCAAAAGTAGTTAGTGCTTGCAAAATTTCACACCCCTATCTGGTAGGGTTTAGCTGTGGGGCCCCCTGAGCTTAATATGAGGAATATAATATCCATACATTAAAACTTTAAAATTACACCAACGATGTTGTGAAAGGCTTCCCTCTATGAGACTTTGCACACTTTTTCATACCCATAAGTAGTTGATGCAAGCCAAATTTCAGACGACTAGCTGGTATGGTTCAGCTGTGAGGGCCCGCTGAACTTAATATGAGGAATATAATATCCATACATTAAAACTTTAAAATTACACCAAAGTTGTTGTGAAAGGCTTACCTCCATGAGACTTTGCACAGTCGTTCAGACACAGAAGTAGTTAATTTCTGCCAAATTTCAGACCTCCAGCTGGTACGGTTCAGCGGTGAGGCCCCCCTGAGCATAATATGAGGCAGATAATATCCTGTAATTAAAAATTTAAAATTACACCAACGATGTTGTGAAAGGCTTGCCTCTATGAGACTTTGCACAATTGTTTATACCAAAAAGTAGTTAATGCACAACAAATTTCAGACCTCTATCTGGTATGGTTCAGCTGTGAGGGCCCCCTGAACTTAATATGAGGAATATAATATCCATACATTAAAACTTTAAAATTACACCAAAGATTTTGTGAAAGGCTTACCTCCATGAGACTTTGCACAGTCGTTCAGACACAGAAGTACTTAATTCTTGCCTAATTTCAGACCTTCAGCTAGTACGGTTCAGCGGTGAGGCCCCCCTGAGCATAATATGAGGCAGATAATATCCTATAATTATAAATTTAAAATTACACCAAATCTGTTGTGAAAGGCTTCCCTCTATGAGACTTTGCACACTTGTTCATACCCATAAGTAGTTGATGCAAGACAAATTTCAGACGACTAGCTGGTATGGTTCAGCTGTGAGGGCCCGCTGAACTTAATATGAGGAATATAATATCCATACATTAAAAATTTAAAATTACACCAAAGTTGTTGTGAAAGGCTTACCTCCATGAGACTTTGCACAGTCGTTCAGACACAGAAGTAGTTAATTTCTGCCAAATTTCAGAGCTCCAGCTGGTACGGTTCAGCGGTGAGGCCCCCCTGAGCATAATATGAGGCAGATAATATCCTGTAATTAAAACTTTAAAATTACACCAAAGTTGTTGTGAAAGGCTTGCCTCTATGAAACTTTGCACAATTGTTTATAGCAAAAAGTAGTTAATGCACAACAAATTTCAGACCTCTATCTGGTTCGGTTCAGCTGTGAGGGCCCCCTCAGCTTAATATGAGGCATATAATATCCTGTAATTATAAATTTAAAATTACACCAAATCTGTTGTGAAAGGCTTGCCTCCATGAGACTTTGCACAATGGTTTATAGCAAAAAGTAGTTAATGCACAATAAATTCCAGACCTCTAGCTCGTACGGTTCAGCTGTGGGGGACCCCTGAGCTTAATATAAGGAATATAATATCCATAAATTAAAACTTTAAAATTACACCAACGATGTTGTGAAAGGCTTGCCTCTATGAGACTTTGCACACTTTTTCAGACCCAAAAGTAGTTAGTGCTTGCAAAATTTCACACCCCTATCTCGTAGGGTTTAGCTGTGGGGGACCCCTGAGCTTAATATGAGGAATATAATATCCATACATTAAAACTTTAAAATTACACCAACGATGTTGTGAAAGGCTTGCCTCTATGAGACTTTGCAGACTTTTTCAGACCCAAAAGTAGTTAGTGCTTGCAAAATTTCACACCCCTATCTGGTAGGGTTTAGCTGTGAGGGCCCCCTGAACTTAATATGAGGAATATAATATCCATACATTAAAACTTTAAAATTACACCAAAGATTTTGTGAAAGGATTACCTCCATGAGACTTTGCACAGTCGTTCAGACACAGAAGTACTTAATTCTGGCCTAATTTCAGACCGTCAGCTAGTACGGTTCAGCGGTGAGCCCCCCCTGAGCATAATATGAGGCAGGTAATATCCTATAATTATAAATTCAAAATTACACCAAATCTGTTGTGAAAGGCTTCCCTCTATGAGACTTTGCACACTTGTTCATACCCATAAGTAGTTGATGCAAGCCAAATTTCAGACCTCTAGCTGGTACGGGTCAGCTGTGGGGGACCCCTGAGCTTAATATGAGGAATATAATATCCATAAATTAAAACTTTAAAATTACACCAACGATGTTGTGAAAGGCTTGCCTCTATGAGACTTTGCACACTTTTTCAGACCCAAAAGTAGTTAGTGCTTGCAAAATTTCACACCCCTATCTGGTAGGGTTTAGCTGTGAGGGCCCCCTGAACTTAATATGAGGAATATAATATCCATACATTAAAACTTTAAAATTACACCAAAGTTGTTCTGAAAGGCTTGCCTCTATGAAACTTTGCACAATTGTTTATACCAAAAAGTAGTTAATGCACAACAAATTTCAGACCTCTATCTGGTATGGTTCAGCTGTGAGGGCCCCCTCAGCTTAATATGAGGCATATAATATCCTGTAATTATAAATTTAAAATTACACCAAATCTGTTGAGAAAGGCTTGCCTCCATGAGACTTTGCACACTTGTTCATACCCATAAGTAGTTGATGCCTGCCAAATTTCAGTCCTCTAGCTGGTACGGGTCAGCTGTGACACCCCCTAATGTTTTTTGAAAAATAAAGTCAATCATCTCCCCATTGTCTTGCATCTGTGACTTTAGGAAATTCAAAAGGTCACTGCAGCTATTTGTTGAGGGCTGCACTGATGAAACTTTGCATACATGTTCTGACATATGTCTAGTGTGTGAACACTGATTTTCAGGCCACTATTTCTATACCACACAGAAATATCACCTGACAAAAGATAGGTGGGTCTGCTCCAATCATTTTAGATTAGAGAATAATATTTTTTCTCTGGAATGGCTCCCAATGCATCTCAATGGACCGACTAGAGAAAAATATTTTTTATTTGGAATGGCGCGGCCTATATACTGCATTGCAGCCACTTATGATAAAAATCAAGCTTGTTTCAAATGAAAAAGGCATAATCTTAACAGACATGTATAGATGTGATTCAAGAGCAGACTATCTAGTTTCAGGAACACTTTAAACCATCTTCCTAGGCTACTCCTACATGCAGTTATGGCCTGTCAAATGATAGGTGGGGTGCATCCATTCACTTAACATTGGCAACCTTGGCAGATTCAAATGGTCACTGCAGGTCAGAGGTCAGGGCTACACTTATGAAACTTGGCAAACATGTTCATACCTACATCTAGTTTAGGTATACCAAATTTCAGACGACTAGCTGGTATGGTTCAGCTGTGAGGGCCCGCTGAACTTAATATGAGGAATATAATATCCATACATTAAAACTCTAAAATTACACCAAAGATTTTGTGAAAGGCTTACCTCCATGAGACTTTGCACACTTGCTCAAACCCATAAGCAGATAAAGCAAGCCAAATTTCAGACCCCTAGCTCGTACAGCTCAGCCATGAGGCCCCCTCACGTTCATTTCAGCACCGCAATTAAACAGCTCCCCATTGACTTGCATTGGCGACATTTATTATTTGAAATAATCATATATTGTGTGGTGTACACCCATGAGCTGTGGCACACTTGTTTCTATATGTGTCTAGTCCTAGCATGCCAAATTTCAGACCCCTAGCAGGTATGGTTCAGCTGTGAGGCCCTACTGAGCTTAATATGAGGCAGATAATATCCTGTAATTATAACTTTAAAATTACACCAAAGATGGTGTGAAAGGCTTGCCACTATAAGACTTTGCACAATTGTTAATAACAATAAGTAGTTAATATATGCCAAATTCCAGACCTCAAGCTGGTACGGTTCAGCTGTGGGGGACCCCTGAGCTTAATATGAGGAATATAATATCCATACATTAAAATTTTAAAATTACACCAAAGATGTTGTGAAAGGCTTCCCTCTATGAGACTTTGCACACTTGTTCATACCCATAAGTAGTTGATGCATGCCAAATTTCAGACCTCTAGCTGGTATGGTTCAGCTGTGAGGGCCCCCTCAGCTTAATATGAAGCATATAATATCCTGTAATTATAAATTTAAAATTACACCAAATCTGTTGTGAAAGGCTTGCCTCCATGAGACTTTGCACACTTGTTCATACCCATAAGTAGTTGATGCCTGCCAAATTTCAGTCCTCTAGCTGGTACGGGTCAGCTGTGACACCCCCTAATGTTTTTTGAAAAATAAAGTCAATCATCTCCCCATTGTCTTGCATCTGTGACTTTAGGAAATTCAAAAGGTCACTGCAGCTATTTGTTGAGGGCTGCACTGATGAAACTTTGCATACATGTTCTGACATATGTCTAGTGTGTGACCACTGATTTTCAGGCCACTATTTCTATACCACACAGAAATATCACCTGACAAAAGATAGGTGGGCCTGCTCCAATCATTTTAGATTAGAGAATAATATTTTTTCTCTGGAATGGCTCCCAATGCATCTCAATGGACCGACTAGAGAAAAATATTTTTTATTTGGAATGGCGCGGCCTACATACTGCATTGCAGCCACTTATGATAAAAATCAAGCTTGTTTCAAATGAAAAAGGCATAATCTTAACAGACATGTATAGATGTGATTCAAGAGCAGACTGTCTAGTTTCAGGAACACTTTAAACCATCTTCCTAGGCTACTCCTACATGCAGTTATGGCCTGTCAAATGATAGGTGGGGTGCATCCATTCACTTAACATTGGCAACCTTGGCAGATTCAAATGGTCACTGCAGGTCAGGGGTCACGGCTACACTTATGAAACTTGGCAAACATGTTCATACCTACATCTAGTTTAGGTATACCAAATTTCAGACGACTAGCTGGTATGGTTCAGCTGTGAGGGCCCGCTGAACTTAATATGAGGAATATAATATCCATACATTAAAACTTTAAAATTACACCAAAGTTGTTGTGAAAGGCTTACCTCCATGAGACTTTGCACAGTCGTTCAGACACAGAAGTAGTTAATTTCTGCCAAATTTCAGACCTCCAGCTGGTACGGTTCAGCGGTGAGGCCCCCCTGAGCATAATATGAGGCAGGTAATATCCTATAATTATAAATTTAAAATTACACCAAATCTGTTGTGAAAGGCTTCCCTCTATGAGACTTTGCACACTTGTTCATACCCATAAGTAGTTGATGCAAGCCAAATTTCAGACCTCTAGCTCGTACGGGTCAGCTGTGGGGGACCCCTGAGCTTAATATGAGGCATATAATATCCTGTAATTATAAATTTAAAATTACACCAAATCTGTTGTGAAAGGCTTGCCTCCATGAGACTTTGCACAATTGTTTATAGCAAAAAGTAGTTAATGCACAACAAATTTCAGACCTCTATCTGGTACGGTTCAGCTGTGAGGGCCCCCTCAGCTTAATATGAGGCATATAATATCCTGTAATTATAAATTTAAAATTACACCAAATCTGTTGTGAAAGGCTTGCCTCCATGAGACTTTGCACAATGGTTTATAGCAAAAAGTAGTTAATGCACAACAAATTTCAGACCTCTATCTGGTACGGTTCAGCTGTGAGGGCCCCCTCAGCTTAATATGAGGCATATAATATCCTGTAATTATAAATTTAAAATTACACCAAATCTGTTGTGAAAGGCTTGCCTCCATGAGACTTTGCACAATTGTTTATAGCAAAAAGTAGTTAATGCACAACAAATTTCAGACCTCTATCTGGTACGGTTCAGCTGTGAGGGCCCCCTCAGCTTAATATGAGGCATATAATATCCTGTAATTATAAATTTAAAATTACACCAAATCTGTTGTGAAAGGCTTGCCTCCATGAGACTTTGCACAATGGTTTATAGCAAAAAGTAGTTAATGCACAACAAATTCCAGACCTCTAGCTCGTACGGATCAGCTGTGGGGGACCCCTGAGCTTAATATGAGGAATATAATATCCATAAATTAAAACTTTAAAATTACACCAACGATGTTGTGAAAGGTTTGCCTCTATGAGACTTTGCAGACTTTTTCAGACCCAAAAGTAGTTAGTGCTTGCAAAATTTCACACCCCTATCTGGTAGGGTTTAGCTGTGAGGGCCCCCTGAACTTAATATGAGGAATATAATATCCATACATTAAAACTTTAAAATTACACCAAAGATTTTGTGAAAGGCTTACCTCCATGAGACTTTGCACAGTCGTTCAGACACAGAAGTAGTTAATTTCTGCCAAATTTCAGACCTCCAGCTGGTACGGTTCAGCGGTGAGGCCCCCCTGAGCATAATATGAGGCAGGTAATATCCTATAATTATAAATTTAAAATTACACCAAATCTGTTGTGAAAGGCTTCCCTCTATGAGACTTTGCACACTTGTTCATACCCATAAGTAGTTGATGCAAGCCAAATTTCAGACCTCTAGCTGGTACGGGTCAGCTGTGGGGGACCCCTGAGCTTAATATGAGGAATATAATATCCATAAATTAAAACTTTAAAATTACACCAACGATGTTGTGAAAGGCTTGCCTCTATGAGACTTTGCACACTGTTTCAGACCCAAAAGTAGTTAGTGCTTGCAAAATTTCACACCCCTATCTGGTAGGGTTTAGCTGTGAGGGCCCCCTGAACTTAATATGAGGAATATAATATCCATACATTAAAAATTTTAAAATTACACCAAAGATGTTGTGAAAGGCTTCCCTCTATGAGACTTTGCACACTTGTTCATACCCATAAGTAGTTGATGCATGCCAAATTTCAGACCTCTAGCTGGTACGGGTCAGCTGTGACACCCCCTAATGTTTTTTGAAAAATAAAGTCAATCATCTCCCCATTGTCTTGCATCTGTGACTTTAGGAAATTCAAAAGGTCACTGCAGCTATTTGTTGAGGGCTGCACTGATGAAACTTTGCATACATGTTCTGACATATGTCTAGTGTGTGAACACTGATTTTCAGGCCACTATTTCTATACCACACAGAAATATCACCTGACAAAAGATAGGTGGGCCTGCTCCAATCATTTTAGATTAGAGAATAATATTTTTTCTCTGGAATGGCTCCCAATGCATCTCAATGGACCGACTAGAGAAAAATATTTTTTATTTGGAATGGCGCGGCCTACATACTGCATTGCAGCCACTTATGATAAAAATCAAGCTTGTTTCAAATGAAAAAGGCATAATCTTAACAGACATGTATAGATGTGATTCAAGAGCAGACTGTCTAGTTTCAGGAACACTTTAAACCATCTTCCTAGGCTACTCCTACATGCAGTTATGGCCTGTCAAATGATAGGTGGGGTGCATCCATTCACTTAACATTGGCAACCTTGGCAGATTCAAATGGTCACTGCAGGTCAGGGGTCACGGCTACACTTATGAAACTTGGCAAACATGTTCATACCTACATCTAGTTTAGGTATACCAAATTTCAGACGACTAGCTGGTATGGTTCAGCTGTGAGGGCCCGCTGAACTTAATATGAGGAATATAATATCCATACATTAAAACTTTAAAATTACACCAAAGTTGTTGTGAAAGGCTTACCTCCATGAGACTTTGCACAGTCGTTCAGACACAGAAGTAGTTAATTTCTGCCAAATTTCAGACCTCCAGCTGGTACGGTTCAGCGGTGAGGCCCCCCTGAGCATAATATGAGGCAGGTAATATCCTATAATTATACATTTAAAATTACACCAAATCTGTTGTGAAAGGCTTCCCTCTATGAGACTTTGCACACTTGTTCATACCCATAAGTAGTTGATGCAAGCCAAATTTCAGACCTCTAGCTGGTACGGGTCAGCTGTGGGGGACCCCTGAGCTTAATATGAGGAATATAATATCCATAAATTAAAACTTTAAAATTACACCAACGATGTTGTGAAAGGCTTGCCTCTATGACACTTTGCACACTTTTTCAGACCCAAAAGTAGTTAGTGCTTGCAAAATTTCACACCCCTATCTGGTAGGGTTTAGCTGTGGGGGACCCCTGAGCTTAATATGAGGAATATAATATCCATACATTAAAACTTTAAAATTACACCAACAATGTTGTGAAAGGCTTCCCTCTATGAGCCTTTGCACACATTTTCAGAACCAAAAGTAGTTAGTGCTTGCAAAATTTCACACCCCTATCTGGTAGGGTTTAGCTGTGAGGGCCCCCTGAACTTAATATGAGGAATATAATATCCATACATTAAAACTTTAAAATTACACCAAAGTTGTTGTGAAAGGCTTCCCTCTATGAGACTTTGCACACTTGTTCATACCCATAAGTAGTTGATGCAAGCCAAATTTCAGACCTCTAGCTGGTACGGGTCAGCTGTGGGGGACCCCTGAGCTTAATATGAGGAATATAATATCCATAAATTAAAACTTTAAAATTACACCAACGATGTTGTGAAAGGCTTGCCTCTATGAGACTTTGCACAGTCGTTCAGACACAGAAGTAGTTAATTTCTGCCAAATTTCAGAGCTCCAGCTGGTACCGTTCAGCGGTGAGGCCCCCCTGAGCATAATATGAGGCAGATAATATCCTGTAATTAAAACTTTAAAATTACACCAAAGTTGTTGTGAAAGGCTTGCCTCTATGAAACTTTGCACAATTGTTTATAGCAAAAAGTAGTTAATGCACAACAAATTTCAGACCTCTATCTGGTATGGTTCAGCTGTGAGGGCCCCCTCAGCTTAATATGAAGCATATAATATCCTGTAATTATAAATTTAAAATTACACCAAATCTGTTGTGAAAGGCTTGCCTCCATGAGACTTTGCACACTTGTTCATACCCATAAGTAGTTGATGCCTGCCAAATTTCAGTCCTCTAGCTGGTACGGGTCAGCTGTGACACCCCCTAATGTTTTTTGAAAAATAAAGTCAATCATCTCCCCATTGTCTTGCATCTGTGACTTTAGGAAATTCAAAAGGTCACTGCAGCTATTTGTTGAGGGCTGCACTGATGAAACTTTGCATACATGTTCTGACATATGTCTAGTGTGTGAACACTGATTTTCAGGCCACTATTTCTATACCACACAGAAATATCACCTGACAAAAGATAGGTGGGTCTGCTCCAATCATTTTAGATTAGAGAATAATATTTTTTCTCTGGAATGGCTCCCAATGCATCTCAATGGACCGACTAGAGAAAAATATTTTTTATTTGGAATGGCGCGGCCTATATACTGCATTGCAGCCACTTATGATAAAAATCAAGCTTGTTTCAAATGAAAAAGGCATAATCTTAACAGACATGTATAGATGTGATTCAAGAGCAGACTGTCTAGTTTCAGGAACACTTTAAACCATCTTCCTAGGCTACTCCTACATGCAGTTATGGCCTGTCAAATGATAGGTGGGGTGCATCCATTCACTTAACATTGGCAACCTTGGCAGATTCAAATGGTCACTGCAGGTCAGGGGTCACGGCTACACTTATGAAACTTGGCAAACATGTTCAAACCTACATCTAGTTTAGGTATACCAAATTTCAGACGACTAGCTGGTATGGTTCAGCTGTGAGGGCCCGCTGAACTTAATATGAGGAATATAATATCCATACATTAAAACTTTAAAATTACACCAAAGTTGTTGTGAAAGGCTTACCTCCATGAGACTTTGCACAGTCGTTCAGACACAGAAGTAGTTAATTTCTGCCAAATTTCAGAGCTCCAGCTGGTACGGTTCAGCGGTGAGGCCCCCCTGAGCATAATATGAGGCAGATAATATCCTGTAATTAAAACTTTAAAATTACACCAAAGTTGTTGTGAAAGGCTTGCCTCTATGAAACTTTGCAAAATTGTTTATAGCAAAAAGTAGTTAATGCACAACAAATTTCAGACCTCTATCTGGTACGGTTCAGCTGTGAGGGCCCCCTCAGCTTAATATGAGGCATATAATATCCTGTAATTATAAATTTAAAATTACACCAAATCTGTTGTGAAAGGCTTGCCTCCATGAGACTTTGCACAATGGTTTATAGCAAAAAGTAGTTAATGCACAACAAATTCCAGACCTCTAGCTCGTACGGATCAGCTGTGGGGGACCCCTGAGCTTAATATGAGGAATATAATATCCATAAATTAAAACTTTAAAATTACACCAACGATGTTGTGAAAGGCTTGCCTCTATGAGACTTTGCAGACTTTTTCAGACCCAAAAGTAGTTAGTGCTTGCAAAATTTCACACCCCTATCTGGTAGGGTTTAGCTGTGAGGGCCCCCTGAACTTAATATGAGGAATATAATATCCATACATTAAAACTTTAAAATTACACCAAAGATTTTGTGAAAGGATTACCTCCATGAGACTTTGCAGAGTCGTTCAGACACAGAAGTACTTAATTCTTGCCTAATTTCAGACCTTCAGCTAGTACGGTTCAGCGGTGAGGCCCCCCTGAGCATAATATGAGGCAGGTAATATCCTATAATTATAAATTTAAAATTACACCAAATCTGTTGTGAAAGGCTTCCCTCTATGAGACTTTGCACACTTGTTCATACCCATAAGTAGTTGATGCAAGCTAAATTTCAGACCTCTAGCTGGTACGGGTCAGCTGTGGGGGACCCCTGAGCTTAATATGAGGAATATAATATCCATAAATTAAAACTTTAAAATTACACCAACGATGTTGTGAAAGGCTTGCCTCTATGAGACTTGGCACACTTTTTCAGACCCAAAAGTAGTTAGTGCTTGCAAAATTTCACACCCCTATCTGGTAGGGTTTAGCTGTGGGGGACCCCTGAGCTTAATATGAGGAATATAATATCCTGTAATTAAAACTTTAAAATTACACCAAAGTTGTTGTGAAAGGCTTGCCTCTATGAAACTTTGCACAATTGTTTATAGCAAAAAGTAGTTAATGCACAACAAATTTCAGACCTCTATCTGGTATGGTTCAGCTGTGAGGGCCCCCTCAGCTTAATATGAAGCATATAATATCCTGTAATTATAAATTTAAAATTACACCAAATCTGTTGTGAAAGGCTTGCCTCCATGAGACTTTGCACACTTGTTCATACCCATAAGTAGTTGATGCCTGCCAAATTTCAGTCCTCTAGCTGGTACGGGTCAGCTGTGACACCCCCTAATGTTTTTTGAAAAATAAAGTCAATCATCTCCCCATTGTCTTGCATCTGTGACTTTAGGAAATTCAAAAGGTCACTGCAGCTATTTGTTGAGGGCTGCACTGATGAAACTTTGCATACATGTTCTGACATATGTCTAGTGTGTGAACACTGATTTTCAGGCCACTATTTCTATACCACACAGAAATATCACCTGACAAAAGATAGGTGGGTCTGCTCCAATCATTTTAGATTAGAGAATAATATTTTTTCTCTGGAATGGCTCCCAATGCATCTCAATGGACCGACTAGAGAAAAATATTTTTTATTTGGAATGGCGCGGTCTATATACTGCATTGCAGCCACTTATGATAAAAATCAAGCTTGTTTCAAATGAAAAAGGCATAATCTTAACAGACATGTATAGATGTGATTCAAGAGCAGACTGTCTAGTTTCAGGAACACTTTTAAGCATCTTCCTAGGCTACTCCTACATGCAGTTATGGCCTGTCAAATGATAGGTGGGGTGCATCCATTCACTTAACATTGGCAACCTTGGCAGATTCAAATGGTCACTGTAGGTCAGGGGTCACGGCTACACTTATGAAACTTGGCAAACATGTTCAAACCTACATCTAGTTTAGGTATACCAAATTTCAGACGACGAGCTGGTATGGTTCAGCTGTGAGGGCCCGCTGAACTTAATATGAGGAATATAATATCCATACATTAAAACTTTAAAATTACACCAAAGATGTTGTGAAAGGCTTGCCTCTATGAGACTTTGCACACTTTTCCAGACCGAAAAGTAGTTGAAGCATGCCAAATTTCAGAGCCCTAGCTGGTACCGTTCAGCTGTGAGGCCCCCCTGAGCTTAATATGAGGAATATAATATCCATACATAAAAACTTTAAAATTACACCAATGATGTTGTGAAAGGCTTGCCTCTATAAAACTTTGCACAATTGTTTATACCAAAAAGTAGTTAATGCACAACAAATTTCAGACCTCTATCTGGTACGGTTCAGCTGTGAGGGCCCCCTCAGCTTAATATGAGGCATATAATATCCTGTAATTATAAATTTAAAATTACACCAAATCTGTTGTGAAAGGCTTGCCTCCATGAGACTTTGCACAATGGTTTATAGCAAAAAGTAGTTAATGCACAACAAATTCCAGACCTCTAGCTCGTACGGATCAGCTGTGGGGGACCCCTGAGCTTAATATGAGGAATATAATATCCATAAATTAAAACTTTAAAATTACACCAACGATGTTGTGAAAGGCTTGCCTCTATGAGACTTTGCAGACTTTTTCAGACCCAAAAGTAGCTAGTGCTTGCAAAATTTCACACCCCTATCTGGTAGGGTTTAGCTGTGAGGGCCCCCTGAACTTAATATGAGGAATATAATATCCATACATTAAAACTTTAAAATTACACCAAAGTTGTTGTGAAAGGCTTGCCTCTATGAAACTTTGCACAATTGTTTATAGCAAAAAGTAGTTAATGCACAACAAATTTCAGACCTCTATCTGGTATGGTTCAGCTGTGAGGGCCCCCTCAGCTTAATATGAAGCATATAATATCCTGTAATTATAAATTTAAAATTACACCAAATCTGTTGTGAAAGGCTTGCCTCCATGAGACTTTGCACACTTGTTCATACCCATAAGTAGTTGATGCCTGCCAAATTTCAGTCCTCTAGCTGGTACGGGTCAGCTGTGACACCCCCTAATGTTTTTTGAAAAATAAAGTCAATCATCTCCCCATTGTCTTGCATCTGTGACTTTAGGAAATTCAAAAGGTCACTGCAGCTATTTGTTGAGGGCTGCACTGATGAAACTTTGCATACATGTTCTGACATATGTCTAGTGTGTGAACACTGATTTTCAGGCCACTATTTCTATACCACACAGAAATATCACCTGACAAAAGATAGGTGGGTCTGCTCCAATCATTTTAGATTAGAGAATAATATTTTTTCTCTGGAATGGCTCCCAATGCATCTCAATGGACCGACTAGAGAAAAATATTTTTTATTTGGAATGGCGCGGCCTATATACTGCATTGCAGCCACTTATGATAAAAATCAAGCTTGTTTCAAATGAAAAAGGCATAATCTTAACAGACATGTATAGATGTGATTCAAGAGCAGACTGTCTAGTTTCAGGAACACTTTTAAGCATCTTCCTAGGCTACTCCTACATGCAGTTATGGCCTGTCAAATGATAGGTGGGGTGCATCCATTCACTTAACATTGGCAACCTTGGCAGATTCAAATGGTCACTGCAGGTCAGGGGTCACGGCTACACTTATGAAACTTGGCAAACATGTTCAAACCTACATCTAGTTTAGGTATACCAAATTTCAGACGACGAGCTGGTATGGTTCAGCTGTGAGGGCCCGCTGAACTTAATATGAGGAATATAATATCCATACATTAAAACTTTAAAATTACACCAAAGTTGTTGTGAAAGGCTTACCTCCATGAGACTTTGCACAGTCGTTCAGACACAGAAGTAGTTAATTTCTGCCAAATTTCAGAGCTCCAGCTGGTACGGTTCAGCGGTGAGGCCCCCCTGAGCATAATATGAGGCAGATAATATCCTGTAATTAAAACTTTAAAATTACACCAAAGTTGTTGTGAAAGGCTTGCCTCTATGAAACTTTGCACAATTGTTTATAGCAAAAAGTAGTTAATGCACAACAAATTTCAGACCTCTATCTGGTACGGTTCAGCTGTGAGGGCCCCCTCAGCTTAATATGAGGCATATAATATCCTGTAATTATAAATTTAAAATTACACCAAATCTGTTGTGAAAGGCTTGCCTCCATGAGACATTGCACAATGGTTTATAGCAAAAAGTAGTTAATGCACAACAAATTCCAGACCTCTAGCTCGTACGGATCAGCTGTGGGGGACCCCTGAGCTTAATATGAGGAATATAATATCCATAAATTAAAACTTTAAAATTACACCAACGATGTTGTGAAAGGCTTGCCTCTATGAGACTTTGCAGACTTTTTCAGACCCAAAAGTAGTTAGTGCTTGCAAAATTTCACACCCCTATCTGGTAGGGTTTAGCTGTGAGGGCCCCCTGAACTTAATATGAGGAATATAATATCCATACATTAAAACTTTAAAATTACACCAAAGATTTTGTGAAAGGATTACCTCCATGAGACTTTGCACAGTCGTTCAGACACAGAAGTACTTAATTCTTGCCTAATTTCAGACCTTCAGCTAGTACGGTTCAGCGGTGAGGCCCCCCTGAGCATAATATGAGGCAGGTAATATCCTATAATTATAAATTTAAAATTACACCAAATCTGTTGTGAAAGGCTTCCCTCTATGAGACTTTGCAGACTTGTTCATACCCATAAGTAGTTGATGCAAGCCAAATTTCAGACCTCTAGCTGGTACGGGTCAGCTGTGGGGGACCCCTGAGCTTAATATGAGGAATATAATATCCATAAATTAAAACTTTAAAATTACACCAACGATGTTGTGAAAGGCTTGCCTCTATGAGACTTGGCACACTTTTTCAGACCCAAAAGTAGTTAGTGCTTGCAAAATTTCACACCCCTATCTGGTAGGGTTTAGCTGTGGGGGACCCCTGAGCTTAATATGAGGAATATAATATCCATACATTAAAACTTTAAAATTACACCAACGATGTTGTGAAAGGCTTCCCTCTATGAGACTTTGCACACTTTTTCAGAACCAAAAGTAGTTAGTGCTTGCAAAATTTCACACCCCTATCTGGTAGGGTTTAGCTGTGAGGGCCCCCTGAGCTTAATATGAGGAATATAATATCCATTCATAAAAACTTTAAAATTACAACAAATGATCTTGTGAAAGGCTTGCCTCTATGAGACTTTGCACACTTTTTCAGACCGAAAAGTAGTTAAAGCATGCCAAATTTCAGGCCCCTAGTTGGTATGATTCAGCTGAGGCCCCCCTGAGCTTAATATGAGGCATATAATATCTATACATTAAAACTTTAAAATTACACCAAAGATGTTGTGTAAGGCTTACCTCCATGAGACTTTGCACAGTCGTTCAGACACAGAAGTAGTTAATTCCTGCCAAATTTCAGACCTCCAGCTGGTACGGTTCAGCGGTGAGGCCCCCCTGAGCATAATATGAGTCAGATAATATCTTGTAATTATAAATTTGAAATTACACCAAAGATTTTTTGAAAGGCTTGCCTCAATGAGACTTTGCACACTTGTTCATAGCCATAAGTAGTTAATGCATGCGAAATTTCACATCCCTCGCTGGTAGGGTTCAGCTCTGAGGCCCCCCTGAGCTAAATATGAGGCATATAATATCGATACATTGAAACTTTAAAATTACACCAAAGATTTTGTGAAAGGATTGCCTCCATGACATTTTGCACAGTTTTTCAAAGCCATAAGTAGTTAAAGCCTGCCAAATTTCAGACCCCTAGCTGGTACCGTTCAGCTGTGAGGCCCCCCTGAGCTTAATATGAGGCATATACTGTAATATCGATACATTAAAAGTTTAAAATTACACCAAAGATGTTCTGAAAGGCTTGCCTCAATGAGACTTTGCACACTTGTTCATAGCAATAAGTAGTTAATGCAGACCAAATTTCAGACCCCTAGCTGGTACAGCTTACCTCTGAGGCCCCCCTGAGATTAATATGAGGCATATTTGATCAATACAATAAAATTATACAATTACACCAAAGATGTTGTGAAAGGCTTGCCTCTATGAGACTTTGCACACTTTTCCAGACCGAAAAGTAGTTGAAGCATGCCAAATTTCAGAGCCCTAGCTGGTACCGTTCAGCTGTGAGGCCCCCCTGAGCTTAATATGAGGAATATAATATCCATACATAAAAACTTTAAAATTACACCAATGATGTTGTGAAAGGCTTGCCTCTATAAAACTTTGCACAATTGTTTATACCAAAAAGTAGTTAATGCACAACAAATTTCAGACCTCTATCTGGTACGGTTCAGCTGTGAGGGCCCCCTCAGCTTAATATGAGGCATATAATATCCTGTAATTATAAATTTAAAATTACACCAAATCTGTTGTGAAAGGCTTGCCTCTGTGAGACTTTGCACACTTGTTCATACCCATAAGTAGTTGATGCATGCCAAATTTCAGACCTCTAGCTGGTACGGGTCAGCTGTGACACCCCCTAATGTTTTTTGAAAAATAAAGTCAATCATCTCCCCATTGTCTTGCATCGGTGACTTTAGGAAATTCAAAAGGTCACTGCAGCTATTTGTTGAGGGCTGCACTGATGAAACTTTGCATACATGTTCTGACATATGTCTAGTGTGTGACCACTGATTTTCAGGCCACTATATCTATACCACACAGAAATATCACCTGACAAAAGATAGGTGGGTCTGCTCCAATCATTTTAGATTAGAGAATAATATTTTTTCTCTGGAATGGCTCCCAATGCATCTCAATGGACCGACTAGAGAAAAATATTTTTTATTTGGAATGGCGCGGCCTACATACTGCATTGCAGCCACATGACAAAAATCCAGCTGGTTTTAAATGAAGGAGGCATAATCTTAACAGACCTGTGTAGATGGGATTAAGCAGCTACCTGTCTAGTTTTAGAAACACTTTGAACCATCCTCATACATCACTTCTACACGGAGTTATGGGCTGTCAAATGACAGGTGGGGTGCTTCCGTTCACTTACATAGGCGACCTTAGCAAATTCAAAAGGTCACTGCAGGTCTTTGGTAAGGGCTGTAGCCATAAAACATGGCACACTCATTCAGGTACACATACAGTCTGTCTTTGCCAAATTTCAGACCAATAGCTCGTACGGTTCAGCCATGACGCCCTACAGGAGACAAGATGAAAAACTTTGAGACACCGACTGAAAACCAATCACCTTTTATTTTTGCCACATTTTTTGTTTGTTTACATCTTTTTTAAATTCTCTATTAAACAAGCTTTTTTAACTAATTAAAATTTTTTTGACAAATTAAAAAAAAAAAAAAACATCGTCCCTGCCACTCCTGCCATCTGAAATATAAAAAGACAATACCAAAAGAGAATGATCAGTGAGGAGAACCGCAAGAGTGCAAGAATAGTAGTGGTGGAAAAATTTAGGTTTTCAATGCTTACTGATGTTGCTTACTTTCGTAAATTGTTAATGACGTCACTGGTTTAAACTTCTGGTGCGATGCTTTCAATAAATGAGGACAAACAAACGTCTTTAAGATCACCACACACATTGATATACAGTGGTACCTCAGTTCTCGAACTCACTAGAACTAGTGGAACAAACCATTTTGACCTAGAACTCGATCTGAATATCAGAAGTCGAACCGTGAACGTTGGGCTAAAATAAATCGTACACGCCAGGAAAGAACGGATTAAGTTCGAGAACCAAGGTACCACTGTATATAGAGATCTTCTTGAGGAAGTGTAATGCTATGACAAGAACTTTAATTATATATGTTTTTATTTTTACCTGTGTATATATCCAAGACAATACATTGATGTGACTTACTTTTAGCCTCTTCGGTTGAGGGGGTGTTAGGCTCCGAGATGCGGGGACATCTTCATCTTTAGCTGGAATATCAAGACATACACCCATAATTTTGACAATCACCATCACCATTCAATTTTATCACTTACATGTGTCACATTCAACAGGGGGAAGATTGTCTTAAAATACAGTTTTGCATGTGTATATATCCAAGACAACACATTGGTGTGACTTACTTTCACTCTCTTCGGGTGAGAGGCTGGGTCGTGTCGTGATCATCGTCGGCTGGAATATCAAGACATACACCCATAATTTTGACAATCCCCATCACCATTCAATTTTATCAGCTATACTTTGTCACTTACATGTGTCACATTCAACAGGGGGAAGATTGTCTTAAAATACAGTTTTGCATGTGTATATATCCAAGACAACACATTGGTGTGACTTACTTTCACTCTCTTGGGGTGAGACAGGCTGGGTCGTGTCGTGATCATCGTCGGCTGGAATACCAAGACATACACCCATAATTTTGACAATCCCCATCACCATTCAATTTTATCAGCTATACTTTGTCACTTACATGTGTCAAATTTAACAGGGGGAAGATTGTCTTAAAATACAGTTTTGCATGTGTATATATCCAAGACAACACATTGGTGTGACTTACTTTCACTCTCTTCGGGTGAGACAGGCTGGGTCGTGTCGTGATCATCGTCGGCTGGAATATCAAGACATACACCCATAATTTTGACAATCCCCATCACCATTCAATTTTATCAGCTATATTTTGTCACTTACATGTGTCACATTCAACAGGGGGAAGATTGTCTTAAAATACAGTTTTGCATGTGTATATATCCAAGACAACACATTGGTGTGACTTACTTTCACTCTCTTCGGGTGAGACAGGCTGGGTCGTGTCGAGATCATCGTCGGCTGCAATATCAAGACAAACACCCATAATTTTGACAATCACCATTCAATTTTATCAGCTATACTTTGTCACTTACAGTACATGTGTCACATTCAACAGGGGGAAGATTGCCTTAAAATACAGTTTTGCATGTGTATATATCCAAGACAACACATTGGTGTGACTTACTTTCACTCTCTTTGGGTGAGACAGGCTGGGTCGTGTCGTGATCATCGTCGGCTGGAATATCAAGACATACACCAATAATTTTGACAATCCCCATCACCATTCAATTTTATCAGCTATACTTTGTCACTTACATGTGTCAAATTTAACAGGGGGAAGATTGTCTTAAAATACAGTTTTGCATGTGTATATATCCAAGACAACACATTGGTGTGACTTACTTTCACTCTCCTCGGGTGAGACAGGCTGGGTCATGTCGTGATCATCGTCGGCTGGAATATCAAGACATACACCCATAATTTTGACAATCCCCATCACCATTCAATTTTATCAGCTATATTTTGTCACTTACATGTGTCACATTCAACAGGGGGAAGATTGTCTTAAAATACAGTTTTGCATGTGTATATATCCAAGACAACACATTGGTGTGACTTACTTTCACTCTCTTTGGGTGAGACAGGCTGGGTCGTGTCGTGATCATCGTTGGCTGGAATATCAAGACATACACCTATAATTTTGACAATCCCCATCACCATTCAATTTTATCAGCTATACTTTGTCACTTACATGTGTCAAATTTAACAGGGGGAAGATTGTCTTAAAATACAGTTTTGCATGTGTATATATCCAAGACAACACATTGGTGTGACTTACTTTCACTCTCTTCGGGTGAGACAGGCTGGGTCGTGTCGTGATCATCGTCGGCTGGAATATCAAGACATACACCCATAATTTTGACAATCCCCATCACCATTCAATTTTATCAGCTATATTTTGTCACTTACATGTGTCACATTCAACAGGGGGAAGATTGTCTTAAAATACAGTTTTGCATGTGTATATATCCAAGACAACACATTGGTGTGACTTACTTTCACTCTCTTCGGGTGAGACAGGCTGGGTCGTGTCGAGATCATCGTCGGCTGCAATATCAAGACAAACACCCATAATTTTGACAATCACCATTCAATTTTATCAGCTATACTTTGTCACTTACAGTACATGTGTCACATTCAACAGGGGGAAGATTGTCTTAAAATACAGTTTTGCATGTGTATATATCCAAGACAACACATTGGTGTGACTTACTTTCACTCTCTTCGGGTGAGACAGGCTGGGTCGTGTCGTGATCATCGTCGGCTGGAATATCAAGACATACACCCATAATTTTGACAATCCCCATCACCATTCAATTTTATCAGCTATATTTTGTCACTTACATGTGTCACATTCAACAGGGGGAAGATTGTCTTAAAATACAGTTTTGCATGTGTATATATCCAAGACAACACATTGGTGTGACTTACTTTCACTCTCTTTGGGTGAGACAGGCTGGGTCGTGTCGTGATCATCGTCGGCTGGAATATCAAGACATACACCTATAATTTTGACAATCCCCATCACCATTCAATTTTATCAGCTATACTTTGTCACTTACATGTGTCAAATTTAACAGGGGGAAGATTGTCTTAAAATACAGTTTTGCATGTGTATATATCCAAGACAACACATTGGTGTGACTTACTTTCACTCTCTTCGGGTGAGACAGGCTGGGTCGTGTCGAGATCATTGTCGGCTGCAATATCAAGACAAACACCCATAATTCTGACAATCACCATTCAATTTTATCAGCTATACTTTGTCACTTACATGTGTCACATTCAACAGGGGGAAGATTGCCTTAAAATACAGTTTTGCATGTGTATATATCTAAGACAATACATTTGTGTGACTTACTTTCACTCTCTTGGGGTGAGGCGGGCGGCAATGTGGTCACATTATCGTCGGCTAGAATATCAAGACATAAACCCATAATTTTGACAATTCCCATCACCATTCAAATTTATCAGCTATACATTGTCACTTACATGTGTCACATTCAAAAAGGGGATAATTGTCATGAAATAGATTTATAAATTGGTGTGACTTACTTTTAGCCTCTTTGGTTGAGGGGGGCGCTTGGGTCTCAGATGCGGGGGCATCTTCATCAGGATCTGCCATTTTGATTGTGATGCCTACCACAGAAAACAAAGCATTAAATTATTATCAATCCATTTTAAAACGTCTGAAATCCCTAATCAATAGAAGTCCAGGAATGTAACGTACAATTAACAAAACACTAAATTATACATTCGAAATAAACTGGATTGTAAATAACATGCATACACATGCATGCGCACCGTAGTAATAAATTGAAATCTAAATTATACTTCCAACAGCAGTTCCCAGTTTAAAAAGCTTGCGACAAGCAGTCTGAATATGATACTACATAAATAGCCATCAAACAAAACGTGTTTATTTTACGAGACAATGCATAGCATTTCAATCAATAGCAAAAGGCAAAAATGTACAATTAATAAAAGATATGCATCCGCAATCGATATGTTTACACTCAATTATACACTGGAAATAAACTGGATTATAAATAACATGCAAACACATGCATGCGCACCGCCATTATTGTCTTCATTAGATAAGCAAACATTTCTCAGTCACCGTATTGTACGGGTGCAGTGTTTCGGTCGCGTTTAAAGATTCGAGTCTAATCATCTCACTCTGAGATAAACATTGACGTGGCTTAAAATTTAGTTTAGAAGATTAAATGCTACTAAAAAAGGTTTTACATTACTTACGAAAGGAGACGACTTTCCAGCCTGCTCTACCTCTGGACACGTAAACAACCTTCCAACGTGGTTCCCACGTGGTTCCGCGCAAAAAGGTACCCCGCCCACCCTGCCCTGATATGATTGCTGACGCAACCCCTCAATTGACAGCCAAGCACAGGAGCCTTTCAGTTTCAAAGTACAGTGATCCCCCGCCTATCGCGGAAGTTACGCTCCCATCTGCGACAGGTGGAAATCCGCGATATACCATCGCGATATCGCGGGGGCTCACCGTAGTTTAAAAACCTTAAATAACTTAAAGTATCCTCACTAACATGGATTATCTCATCACCGTAATCAACCAGTAATATAAAGTAGAACATTCAAGTACTGATAAATTGAAATCTAAATTATACTTCCAAGAGTACGTAGTTCCCAGTTTAAAAAGCTTTAAGCAAAGTTTTAAACAAGCAGTCTGAATATGATACTTTGTAAGTAGCCATCAAACAAAATGCGTTTATTTTGCGAGCCAATGCATAGCATTTCAATCAATAGCAAAAGGCAAAAATGTACAATTAATAAAACAAATGCACAGGCAATGACAATACGTAATTGACTTTTACAATTACATGGATACTATACATGCAAACACACGTATGTATACATATTAGACATTTTTTGTAAAGGTCATCAGAAGTTGTGGAGGACACCTCACAATCCATTAAAATACACCTTGGCTAGCAGATGTATTGCGATTTGTTTAGTAAGTTAGATTCAACAAATGGAATATGTAGCGATTTATATTTGTATTTTGGAATGGTTAAAAATTAGGATACAAATCGTGGAATGCTACAGAACTTCTAATTGATCCTTACCGGTAAAACTGTCCCGTCTTTATCGCCCAGGTAATACTAAGCCCTGCACGGAAAGCAATTTATATATTGGATCCTAATTATGCAATACTACGTTTTGTATTAGCATAAGAAACTTTTGGAATCACGGGATATTTTAGCGATTTCATTTGACTAGTTATGGGTATTTAAAAAGAGGAATGACGCGTTTAAAATCTTGAGCAGTAATGAGTTTAATTGACAAGAGATTTGAATGACATTACTATCAATTATAACTCGCTTACAATTCCAACTAGCAACTTCCTAATGTTGTCATAGAGGAGCTTAAATTCATAAATAAATGGGAACACATTTCCCTGATGCAGCTCTGTCCAAACTTTTGACTTGTCAAGCTAGATCTTTCAAAGCACCAACAACAACATGCCAAAGGCCTATGCTATCAATCATACATACATTGCTGCAGACTCTGCCATGACATTGTCTGCATGTGTGCCTGCACGTGTAATGCTGTGATTAAACCTGAATACCTGGGAGCCTTTGCACCTTTTGTGCATTGCAACAGAGCCAATAATGAAGTACTCTCCATAGACAAAAGTGTCCAGTCTTGGCATGTTGGTGACAATTACTGTGGCCTAAATGCTGGGCGTAGGTAAAACAGGGAAAAGTACTTTTCCTGTGGACTGGTTCCTAATGCATCTCAATGGATCGATAGATAATATTTGCAATCTTGAATTGGCAGGGCCCCACTGACTACATTGGTGACTATAGTCATTTCAACACACCATTGATAGGTATCTATAAGGACCGGACTCCTGAGGTATTACACGCTTGTTCTGACATTTGTCTAGTGTTTCTCCAACTACTTTCAGACATGTAGCTATACCCCACCTGACAAATGATAGGTGGGCCTGCCCCAATCAGGTTAGATTTAGAGAATAATATTTTTTCTCTGGAATGGCTCCCAATGAATCTCAATGGACCGACTAGAGAATAATATTTTTTATTTGGAATGGCGCGGCCTACATACTGCATTGCAGCCACTTATGATAAAAATCCAGCTGGTTTTCCAGCTGAGGCATAATCTTAACAGACATGTATAGATGGAATTAAGCAGCTTCCTGTCTAGTTTTAGAAACACTTTGAGCCATCGTCATATGTCACCTCTACATGGAGTTATGGGCTGTCAAATGACAGGTGCGGTGCTTCCATTCACTTACATTGGTGACCTTGGGAAATTAAAAAGGTCACTGCAGGCTGTAGCCATAAAATATGGCAGACTCATTCAGGTACGCATCTAGTCTAGCTTTGCTAACTTTGGGACTCCTAGCTTATACGGTTCAGCAGTGAGGCCCCCTCAGTTTCATTTCAGCACTACACTTGAACAGCTCCCCATTGACCTGCATTGACAACATTTATTATTTTAAATAATCATATATTGTGAGGTGTACACCCATGAGCTGTGGCACACTTGTTTCCATATGTGACTAGTTAAAGCATGCCAAATTTCAGACCCCTAGCTGGTACCATTCAGCTGTGAGGCCCCCCTGAGCTTAATATGAGGCATATAATATCCTGTAATTATAAATTTAAAATTACACCAAAGATGGTGTGGAAGTTGTGGCTCCCTGAGACTTTGCATACTTGGTCATACCCATAAGTAGTTAAAGCATACCAAATTTCAGACTGCTAGCTGGTACAGTTCACCTGTGAGCCCCCCCTGAGGTTAATATGAGGCTTATAATATCCTTACATTAAAAATTTTAAATTACACAAATGATGTTGTGAAAGGCTTGCCTCGATGAGACTATGCATACTTGTTCATACCAATAAGTAGTTAAGGCATGCCAAATTTCAGACCCCTAGCTATTATGGTTCAGCCGTGACCCCCCCTAATGTTGTGTGAAAAATAAAATCAATCATCTCCCCATTGTCTTGCATCTGTGACTTTAGCAAATTCAAAAGGCCACTGCAGCTCTTTCTTGAGGGCTGCAATCATGAAACTTTACATACATGTTCTGACATATGTCTAATGTGTGACCATTGATTTTCAGGCCACTATCTCTACGACACATAGAAATATCACCTGACAAATGATAGGTGGGCCTGCCCCAATCAGTTTAGATTTAGAGAATAATATTTTTTCTCTGGAATGGCTCCCAATGCATCTCAATGGACCGAGTAGAGAATAATATTTTTTATTTGGAACGGCGCGGCCTACATACTGCATTGCAGCCACTTATGACAAAAATCCAGCTGGTTTCAAATTAAAAAGGCATAATCTTAACAGACAAGTATAGGTGTGATTCAAGAGCAGACTGTCTAGTTTCAGGAACACTTTGAACGATCTTCCTAGGCCACTCCTACATGGAGTTGTGGCCTCTCAAATGACAGGTGGGGTGCCTCCATTCACTTAACATTGGCGACCTTGGCAGATTCAAAAGGTCATTGCAGGTCAGGGGTGAGGGCTACAGTTATGAAACTTGGCAAACTTGTTTATACCTAGAACTCGTTCATCTAAACCAAATTTCAGACCCCTACCTTGTATGGTTTAGCTGTGAGGCCCCCCTGAGCTTAATCCAGGGGAAAAGTTAAATGTCATTGAAACACTGTTGCAACTTTCTGTGAGAACTGCCAACATAGGTGTTGTTCCCGTGGGAAAGTTTGTTTGCACTAACTGTTGTCTCCTCCATTCTGCCCATTTCTGACCGGTACACTAATAGTATACAAAAGTTTAATAAAACACAAAACAAATTATGTAAAATTATAGTATTTATTTTGTCTGTAGAAATCCTCTTCTAGACAAAGTCATGCAATCAGAAGTCAGTCTGATGAAGCTAACAACATTATTCAGAGATAAAACTTTTAAAACAGTCAAGTTTGACTGGAACACAGCAAGAGGGTACATATGAGGCATACAATATCCTTACATTAAAACTTTAAAATTACACCAAAGATGTTGTGAAAGGCTTTCCTCTATGAGACTTTGCACACTTGTTCATACCAATAAGTAGTTAATACATGCCAAATTTCAAACCCCTAGCTCGTATGGTTCAGCCGTGACCCCCCCTAATGTTGTGTGAAAAATAAAGGTAATCATCTCCCCATTGTCTTGCATCTGTGACTTTAGCAAATTCAAAAGGCCACTGCAGCTCTTTGTTGAGGGCTGCACTCATGAAACTTTACATACATGTTCTGACATATGTCTAATGTGTGACCACTGATTTTCAGGCCACTATCTCTACGCCACATAGAAATATCACCTGACAAATGATAGGTGGGCCTGCCACAATCAGTTAAGATTTAGAGAATAATATTTTTTCTCTGGAATGGCTCCCAATGCATCTCAATGGACCGACTAGAGAATAATATTTTTTATTTGGAACGGCGCGGCCTACATACTGCATTGCAGCCACTTATGACAAAAAACCAGCTGGTTTCAAATTAAAAAGGCATAATCTTAACAGACAAGTATAGATGTGATTCAAGAGCAGACAGTCTAGTTTCAGGAACACTTTGAACCATCTTCCTAGGCCACTCCTACATGGAGTTGTGGCCTCTCAAATGACAGGTGGGGTGCCTCCATTCACTTAACATTGGCGACCTTGGCAGATTCAAATGGTCACTGCAGGTCAGAGGTCAGGGCTACAGTTATGAAACTTGGCAAAGTTGTTTAGACCTACATATAGTTCATGTATACCAAATTTCAGACCCCTACCAGTTACGGTTTAGCTGTGAGGCCCCCCTGAGCTTAATCTACGGGAAAAGTTCAATGTCATTGAAACACTGTTGCAACTTTCTGTGAGAACTGCCAACATAGGTGTTGTTCCCGTGGGAAAGTTTTTTTGCACTTATTGTTGTCTCCTCCATTCTGCCCATTTCTGACCGGTACACTAATAGTATACAAAAGTTTAATAAAACACAAAACAAATTATGTAAAATTGTAGTATTTATTTTGTCTGTAGAAATCCTCTTCAAGACAAAGTCATGCAATTAGAAGTCAGTCTGATCAAGCTAACAACATTATTCAGAGATAAAACTTTTAAAACAGTCAAGTTTGACTGGAACACAGCAAGAGGGTACATATGAGGCATACAATATCCTTACATTAAAACTTTAAAATTACACCAAAGATGTTGTGAAAGGCTTTCCTCTATGAGACTTTGCACACTTGTTCATACCAATAAGTAGTTAATGCATTCCAAATTTCAAACCCCTAGCTCGTATGGTTCAGCCGTGACCCCCCCTAATGTTGTGTGAAAAATAAAGGTAATCATCTCCCCATTGTCTTGCATCTGTGACTTTAGCAAATTCAAAAGGCCACTGCAGCTCTTTGTTGAGGGCTGCACTCATGAAACTTTACATACATGTTCTGACATATGTCTAATGTGTGACCACTGATTTTCAGGCCACTATCTCTATGCCACATAGAAATATCACCTGACAAATGATAGGTGGGCCTGCCACAATCAGTTAAGATTTAGAGAATAATATTTTTTCTCTGGAATGGCTCCCAATGCATCTCAATGGACCGACTAGAGAATAATATTTTTTATTTGGAATGGCGCGGCCTACATACTGCATTGCAGCCACTTATGACAAAAAACCAGCTGGTTTCAAATTAAAAAGGCATAATCTTAACAGACAAGTATAGATGTGATTCAAGAGCAGACAGTCTAGTTTCAGGAACACTTTGAACCATCTTCCTAGGCCACTCCTACATGGAGTTGTGGCCTCTCAAATGACAGGTGGGGTGCCTCCATTCACTTAACATTGGCGACCTTGGCAGATTCAAATGGTCACTGCAGGTCAGAGGTCAGGGCTACAGTTATGAAACTTGGCAAAGTTGTTTAGACCTACATATAGTTCATGTATACCAAATTTCAGACCCCTACCAGTTACGGTTTAGCTGTGAGGCCCCCCTGAGCTTAATCTACGGGAAAAGTTCAATGTCATTGAAACACTGTTGCAACTTTCTGTGAGAACTGCCAACATAGGTGTTGTTCCCGTGGGAAAGTTTTTTTGCACTTATTGTTGTCTCCTCCATTCTGCCCATTTCTGACCGGTACACTAATAGTATACAAAAGTTTAATAAAACACAAAACAAATTATGTAAAATTATAGTATTTATTTTGTCTGTAGAAATCCTCTTCTAGACAAAGTCATGCAATCAGAAGTCAGTCTGATCAAGCTAACAACATTATTCAGAGATAAAACTTTTAAAACAGTCAAGTTTGACTGGAACACAGCAAGAGGGTACATATGAGGCATACAATATCCTTACATTAAAACTTTAAAATTACACCAAAGATGTTGTGAAAGGCTTTCCTCTATGAGACTTTGCACACTTGTTCATACCAATAAGTAGTTAATGCATGCCAAATTTCAAACCCCTAGCTCGTATGGTTCAGCCGTGACCCCCCCTAATGTTGTGTGAAAAATAAAGGTAATCATCTCCCCGTTGTCTTGCATCTGTGACTTTAGCAAATTCAAAAGGCCACTGCAGCTCTTTGTTGAGGGCTGCACTCATGAAACTTTACATACATGTTCTGACATATGTCTAATGTGTGACCACTGATTTTCAGGCCACTATCTCTACGCCACAAAGAAATATCACCTGACAAATGATAGGTGGGCCTGCCCCAATCAGTTTAGATTTAGAGAATAATATTTTTTCTCTGGAATGGCTCCCAATGCATCTCAATGGACCGACTAGAGAATAATATTTTTTATTTGGAACGGCGCGGCCTACATACTGCATTGCAGCCACTTATGACAAAAATCCAGCTGGTTTCAAATGAAGGAGGCATAATCTTAACAGACATGTATAGATTTGATTCAAGAGCAGACTGTCTAGTTTCAGGAACACTTTGAACCATCTTCCTAGGCCACTCCTACATGGAGTTATGGCCTGTCAAATGATAGGTGGGGTGCCTCCATTCACTTAACATTGGCGACCTTGGCAGATTCAAAAGGTCACTGCAGGTCAGGGGTGAGGGCTACAGTTATGAAACTGGGCAAAGTTGTTTAGACCTAGAACTAGTTCATGTATACCAAATTTCAGACCACTACCTCGTACGGTTTAGCTGTGGGACCCCCCTGAGCTTAATCTATGGGAAAAGTTCAATGTCATTGAAACACTGTTGCAACTTTCTGTGAGAACTGCCAACATAGGTGTTTTTCCCGTGGGAATGTTTTTTTGCACTAATTGTTGTCTCCTCCATTCTGCCCATTTCTGACCGGTACACTAATAGTATACAAAAGTTTAATAAAACACAATACAAATTATGTAAAATTATAAAATTTATTTTGTCTGTAGAAATCCTCTTTTAGACAAAGTCATGCAACCAGAAGTCAGTCTGATCAAGCTAACAACATTTTTCAGAGATAAAACTTTTAAAACAGTCAAGTTTGACTGGAACACAGCAAGAGGGTACATATGAGGCATACAATATCCTTACATTAAAACTTTAAAATTACACCAAAGATGTTGTGAAAGGTGTGTCTCCATGAGATTTTGCACACTTGTCCATACCCATAAGTAGTTAATGCATGCCAAATTTCAGACCTCTAGCTGGTACGGGTCAGCTGTGACACCCCCTCAGCTTCATCTGAGGCCTAAAATTTCCTTACATTAAAACTTTAAAATTACATCAAAGATGTTGTGAAAGGCTTGCCTCTATGAGACTTTGCACACTTGTTCATACCAATAAGTAGTTAATGCATGCCAAATTTCAAACCCCTAGCTCGTATGGTTCAGCCGTGACCCCCCCTAATGTTGTGTGAAAAATAAAGGTAATCATCTCCCCATTGTCTTGCATCTGTGACTTTAGCAAATTCAAAAGGCCACTGCAGCTCTTTGTTGAGGGCTGCACTCATGAAACTTTACATACATGTTCTGACATATGTCTAATGTGTGACCACTGATTTTCAGGCCACTATCTCTATGCCACATAGAAATATCACCTGACAAATGATAGGTGGGCCTGCCACAATCAGTTAAGATTTAGAGAATAATATTTTTTCTCTGGAATGGCTCCCAATGCATCTCAATGGACCGACTAGAGAATAATATTTTTTATTTGGAACGGCGCGGCCTACATACTGCATTGCAGCCACTTATGACAAAAAACCAGCTGGTTTCAAATTAAAAAGGCATAATCTTAACAGACAAGTATAGATGTGATTCAAGAGCAGACAGTCTAGTTTCAGGAACACTTTGAACCACCTTCCTAGGTCACTCCTACATGGAGTTGTGGCCTCTCAAATGACAGGTGGGGTGCCTCCATTCACTTAACATTGGCGACCTTGGCAGATTCAAATGGTCACTGCAGGTCAGAGGTCAGGGCTACAGTTATGAAACTTGGCAAAGTTGTTTAGACCTACATATAGTTCATGTATACCAAATTTCAGACCCCTACCAGTTACGGTTTAGCTGTGAGGCCCCCCTGAGCTTAATCTACGGGAAAAGTTCAATGTCATTGAAACACTGTTGCAACTTTCTGTGAGAACTGCCAACATAGGTGTTGTTCCCGTGGGAAAGTTTTTTTGCACTTATTGTTGTCTCCTCTATTCTGCCCATTTCTGACCGGTACACTAATAGTATACAAAAGTTTAATAAAACACAAAACAAATTATGTAAAATTATAGTATTTATTTTGTCTGTAGAAATCCTCTTCTAGACAAAGTCATGCAATCAGAAGTCAGTCTGATCAAGCTAACAACATTATTCAGAGATAAAACTTTTAAAACAGTCAAGTTTGACTGGAACACAGCAAGAGGGTACATATGAGGCATACAATATCCTTACATTAAAACTTTAAAATTACACCAAAGATGTTGTGAAAGGCTTACCTCTATGAGACATTGCACACTTGTTCATACCAATAAGTAGTTAATGCATGCCAAATTTCAAACCCCTAGCTTGTATGGTTCAGCCGTGACCCCCCCTAATGTTGTGTGAAAAATAAAGGTAATCATCTCCCCATTGTCTTGCATCTGTGACTTTAGCAAATTCAAAAGGCCACTGCAGCTCTTTGTTGAGGGCTGCACTCATGAAACTTTACATACATGTTCTGACATAAGTCTAATGTGTGACCACTGATTTTCAGGCCACTATCTCTACGCCACACAGAAATATCACCTGACAAATGATAGGTGGGCCTGCTCCAATCAGTTTAGATTTAGAGAATAATATTTTTTCTCTGGAATGGCTCCCAATGCATCTCAATGGACCGACTAGAGAATAATATTTTTTATTCGGAACGGCTCGGCCTACATATTGCATTGCAGACACTCATTATGGAATACCTGCTAGTTTTAAATAAAGGAGGCATAATCTTAACAGACATGTATAGATGGAATTAAGCAGCTACCTGTCTAGTTTTATAAACACTTTGAACCATCCTCATACGTCACTTCTACATGGAGTTATGGCCTGTCAAATGATCGGTGGGGTGCCTCCATTCACTTAACATTGGCGACCTTGGCAGATTCAAAAGGTCACTGCAGGTCAGGGGTGAGGGCTACAGTTATGAAACTTGGCAAACTTGTTTATACCTAGAACTAGTTCATGTAAACCAAATTTCAGACCACTACCTCGTACGGTTTAGCTGTGGGACCCCCTGAGCTTAATCTATGGGAAAAGTTCAATGTCATTGAAACACTGTTGCAACTTTCTGTGAGAACTGCCAACATAGGTGTTTTTCCCGTGGGAAAGTTTTTTTGTACTAATTGTTGTCTCCTCCATTCTGCGCATTTCTGACCGGTACACTAATAGTATACAAAAGTTTAATAAAACACAATACAAATTGTGTAAAATTATAAAATTTATTTTGTCTATAGAAATCCTCTTTTAGACAAAGTCATGCAACCAGAAGTCAGTCTGATCAAGCTAACAACATTTTTCAGAGATAAAACTTTTAAAACAGTCAAGTTTGACTGGAACACAGCAAGAGGGTACATATGAGGCATACAATATCCTTACATTAAAACTTTAAAATTACACCAAAGATGTTGTGAAAGGTGTGTCTCCATGAGATTTTGCACACTTGTCCATACCCATAAGTAGTTAATGCATGCCAAATTTCAGACCTCTAGCTGGTACGGGTCAGCTGTGACACCCCCTCAGCTTCATCTGAGGCCTAAAATTTCCTTACATTAAAACTTTAAAATTACATCAAAGATGTTGTGAAAGGCTTGCCTCTATGAGACTTTGCACACTTGTTCATACCAATAAGTAGTTAATGCATGCCAAATTTCAAACCCCTAGCTCGTATGGTTCAGCCGTGACCCCCCCTAATGTTGTGTGAAAAATAAAGGTAATCATCTCCCCATTGTCTTGCATCTGTGACTTTAGCAAATTCAAAAGGCCACTGCAGCTCTTTGTTGAGGGCTGCACTCATGAAACTTTACATACATGTTCTGACATATGTCTAATGTGTGACCACTGATTTTCAGGCCACTATCTCTATGCCACATAGAAATATCACCTGACAAATGATAGGTGGGCCTGCCACAATCAGTTAAGATTTAGAGAATAATATTTTTTCTCTGGAATGGCTCCCAATGCATCTCAATGGACCGACTAGAGAATAATATTTTTTATTTGGAACGGCGCGGCCTACATACTGCATTGCAGCCACTTATGACAAAAAACCAGCTGGTTTCAAATTAAAAAGGCATAATCTTAACAGACAAGTATAGATGTGATTCAAGAGCAGACAGTCTAGTTTCAGGAACACTTTGAACCACCTTCCTAGGTCACTCCTACATGGAGTTGTGGCCTCTCAAATGACAGGTGGGGTGCCTCCATTCACTTA
The DNA here is from genome assembly GCF_048594095.1 of Paramormyrops kingsleyae. Taxonomy (NCBI): domain Eukaryota; kingdom Metazoa; phylum Chordata; class Actinopteri; order Osteoglossiformes; family Mormyridae; genus Paramormyrops; species Paramormyrops kingsleyae. The sequence continues at coordinate 27,191,797 of NC_132800.1, read as the reverse complement.
ACATTGGCGACCTTGGCAGATTCAAATGGTCACTGCAGGTCAGAGGTCAGGGCTACAGTTATGAAACTTGGCAAAGTTGTTTAGACCTACATATAGTTCATGTATACCAAATTTCAGACCCCTACCAGTTACGGTTTAGCTGTGAGGCCCCCCTGAGCTTAATCTACGGGAAAAGTTCAATGTCATTGAAACACTGTTGCAACTTTCTGTGAGAACTGCCAACATAGGTGTTGTTCCCGTGGGAAAGTTTTTTTGCACTTATTGTTGTCTCCTCTATTCTGCCCATTTCTGACCGGTACACTAATAGTATACAAAAGTTTAATAAAACACAAAACAAATTATGTAAAATTATAGTATTTATTTTGTCTGTAGAAATCCTCTTCTAGACAAAGTCATGCAATCAGAAGTCAGTCTGATCAAGCTAACAACATTATTCAGAGATAAAACTTTTAAAACAGTCAAGTTTGACTGGAACACAGCAAGAGGGTACATATGAGGCATACAATATCCTTACATTAAAACTTTAAAATTACACCAAAGATGTTGTGAAAGGCTTACCTCTATGAGACATTGCACACTTGTTCATACCAATAAGTAGTTAATGCATGCCAAATTTCAAACCCCTAGCTTGTATGGTTCAGCCGTGACCCCCCCTAATGTTGTGTGAAAAATAAAGGTAATCATCTCCCCATTGTCTTGCATCTGTGACTTTAGCAAATTCAAAAGGCCACTGCAGCTCTTTGTTGAGGGCTGCACTCATGAAACTTTACATACATGTTCTGACATAAGTCTAATGTGTGACCACTGATTTTCAGGCCACTATCTCTACGCCACACAGAAATATCACCTGACAAATGATAGGTGGGCCTGCTCCAATCAGTTTAGATTTAGAGAATAATATTTTTTCTCTGGAATGGCTCCCAATGCATCTCAATGGACCGACTAGAGAATAATATTTTTTATTCGGAACGGCTCGGCCTACATATTGCATTGCAGACACTCATTATGGAATACCTGCTAGTTTTAAATAAAGGAGGCATAATCTTAACAGACATGTATAGATGGAATTAAGCAGCTACCTGTCTAGTTTTATAAACACTTTGAACCATCCTCATACGTCACTTCTACATGGAGTTATGGCCTGTCAAATGATCGGTGGGGTGCCTCCATTCACTTAACATTGGCGACCTTGGCAGATTCAAAAGGTCACTGCAGGTCAGGGGTGAGGGCTACAGTTATGAAACTTGGCAAACTTGTTTATACCTAGAACTAGTTCATGTAAACCAAATTTCAGACCACTACCTCGTACGGTTTAGCTGTGGGACCCCCTGAGCTTAATCTATGGGAAAAGTTCAATGTCATTGAAACACTGTTGCAACTTTCTGTGAGAACTGCCAACATAGGTGTTTTTCCCGTGGGAAAGTTTTTTTGTACTAATTGTTGTCTCCTCCATTCTGCGCATTTCTGACCGGTACACTAATAGTATACAAAAGTTTAATAAAACACAATACAAATTGTGTAAAATTATAAAATTTATTTTGTCTATAGAAATCCTCTTTTAGACAAAGTCATGCAACCAGAAGTCAGTCTGATCAAGCTAACAACATTTTTCAGAGATAAAACTTTTAAAACAGTCAAGTTTGACTGGAACACAGCAAGAGGGTACATATGAGGCATACAATATCCTTACATTAAAACTTTAAAATTACACCAAAGATGTTGTGAAAGGTGTGTCTCCATGAGATTTTGCACACTTGTCCATACCCATAAGTAGTTAATGCATGCCAAATTTCAGACCTCTAGCTGGTACGGGTCAGCTGTGACACCCCCTCAGCTTCATCTGAGGCCTAAAATTTCCTTACATTAAAACTTTAAAATTACATCAAAGATGTTGTGAAAGGCTTGCCTCTATGAGACTTTGCACACTTGTTCATACCAATAAGTAGTTAATGCATGCCAAATTTCAAACCCCTAGCTCGTATGGTTCAGCCGTGACCCCCCCTAATGTTGTGTGAAAAATAAAGGTAATCATCTCCCCATTGTCTTGCATCTGTGACTTTAGCAAATTCAAAAGGCCACTGCAGCTCTTTGTTGAGGGCTGCACTCATGAAACTTTACATACATGTTCTGACATATGTCTAATGTGTGACCACTGATTTTCAGGCCACTATCTCTATGCCACATAGAAATATCACCTGACAAATGATAGGTGGGCCTGCCACAATCAGTTAAGATTTAGAGAATAATATTTTTTCTCTGGAATGGCTCCCAATGCATCTCAATGGACCGACTAGAGAATAATATTTTTTATTTGGAACGGCGCGGCCTACATACTGCATTGCAGCCACTTATGACAAAAAACCAGCTGGTTTCAAATTAAAAAGGCATAATCTTAACAGACAAGTATAGATGTGATTCAAGAGCAGACAGTCTAGTTTCAGGAACACTTTGAACCATCTTCCTAGGCCACTCCTACATGGAGTTGTGGCCTCTCAAATGACAGGTGGGGTGCCTCCATTCACTTAACATTGGCGACCTTGGCAGATTCAAATAGTCACTGCAGGTCAGAGGTCAGGGCTACAGTTATGAAACTTGGCAAAGTTGTTTAGACCTACATATAGTTCATGTATACCAAATTTCAGACCCCTACCAGTTACGGTTTATCTGTGAGGCCCCCCTGAGCTTAATCTACGGGAAAAGTTCAATGTCATTGAAACACTGTTGCAACTTTCTGTGAGAACTGCCAACATAGGTGTTGTTCCCGTGGGAAAGTTTTTTTGCACTTATTGTTGTCTCCTCCATTCTGCCCATTTCTGACCGGTACACTAATAGTATACAAAAGTTTAATAAAACACAAAACAAATTATGTAAAATTATAGTATTTATTTTGTCTGTAGAAATCCTCTTCTAGACAAAGTCATGCAATTAGAAGTCAGTCTGATCAAGCTAACAACATTATTCAGAGATAAAACTTTTAAAACAGTCAAGTTTGACTGGAACACAGCAAGAGGGTACATATGAGGCATACAATATCCTTACATTAAAACTTTAAAATTACACCAAAGATGTTGTGAAAGGCTTTCCTCTATGAGACTTTGCACACTTGTTCATACCAATAAGTAGTTAATGCATGCCAAATTTCAAACCCCTAGCTCGTATGGTTCAGCCGTGACCCCCCCTAATGTTGTGTGAAAAATAAAGGTAATCATCTCCCCATTGTCTTGCATCTGTGACTTTAGCAAATTCAAAAGGCCACTGCAGCTCTTTGTTGAGGGCTGCACTCATGAAACTTTACATACATGTTCTGACATATGTCTAATGTGTGACCACTGATTTTCAGGCCACTATCTCTACGCCACATAGAAATATCACCTGACAAATGATAGGTGGGCCTGCCCCAATCAGTTTAGATTTAGAGAATAATATTTTTTCTCTGGAATGGCTCCCAATGCATCTCAATGGACCGACTAGAGAATAATATTTTTTATTTGGAACGGCGTGGCCTACATACTGCATTGCAGCCACTTATGACAAAAATCCAGCTGGTTTCAAATGAAGGAGGCATAATCTTAACAGACATGTACAGATTTGATTCAAGAGCAGACTGTCTAGTTTCAGGAACACTTTGAACCATCTTCCTAGGCCACTCCTACATGGAGTTATGGCCTGTCAAATGATAGGTGGGGTGCCTCCATTCACTTAACATTGGCGACCTTGGCAGATTCAAAAGGTCACTGCAGGTCAGGGGTGAGGGCTACAGTTATGAAACTTGGCAAACTTGTTTATACCTAGAACTAGTTCATGTAAACCAAATTTCAGACCACTACCTCGTACGGTTTAGCTGTGGGACCCCCCTGAGCTTAATCTATGGGAAAAGTTCAATGTCATTGAAACACTGTTGCAACTTTCTGTGAGAACTGCCAACATAGGTGTTTTTCCCGTGGGAAAGTTTTTTTGTACTAATTGTTGTCTCCTCCATTCTGCCCATTTCTGACCGGTACACTAATAGTATACAAAAGTTTAATAAAACACAAAACAAATTATGTAAAATTATAGTATTTATTTTGTCTGTAGAAATCCTCTTCTAGACAAAGTCATGCAATTAGAAGTCAGTCTGATCAAGCTAACAACATTATTCAGAGATAAAACTTTTAAAACAGTCAAGTTTGACTGGAACACAACGAGAGGGTACATCTGAGGCCTAAAATTTCCTTACATTAAAACTTTAAAATTACACCAAAGATGTTGTGAAAGGCTTTCCTCTATGAGACTTTGCACACTTGTTCATACCAATAAGTAGTTAATGCATGCCAAATTTCAAACCCCTAGCTCGTATGGTTCAGCCGTGACCCCCCCTAATGTTGTGTGAAAAATAAAGGTAATCATCTCCCCATTGTCTTGCATCTGTGACTTTAGCAAATTCAAAAGGCCACTGCAGCTCTTTGTTGAGGGCTGCACTCATGAAACTTTACATACATGTTCTGACATATGTCTAATGTGTGACCACTGATTTTCAGGCCACTATCTCTACGCCACATAGAAATATCACCTGACAAATGATAGGTGGGCCTGCCCCAATCAGTTTAGATTTAGAGAATAATATTTTTTCTCTGGAATGTCTCCCAATGCATCTCAATGGACCGACTAGAGAATAATATTTTTTATTTGGAACGGCGCGGCCTACATACTGCATTGCAGCCACTTATGACAAAAATCCAGCTGGTTTCAAATGAAGGAGGCATAATCTTAACAGACATGTATAGATTTGATTCAAGAGCAGACTGTCTAGTTTCAGGAACACTTTGAACCATCTTCCTAGGCCACTCCTACATGGAGTTATGGCCTGTCAAATGATAGGTGGGGTGCCTCCATTCACTTAACATTGGCGACCTTGGCAGATTCAAATGGTCACTGCAGGTCAGAGGTCAGGGCTACAGTTATGAAACTTGGCAAAGTTGTTTAGACCTACATATAGTTCATGTATACCAAATTTCAGACCCCTACCAGTTACGGTTTAGCTGTGAGGCCCCCCTGAGCTTAATCTACGGGAAAAGTTCAATGTCATTGAAACACTGTTGCAACTTTCTGTGAGAACTGCCAACATAGGTGTTGTTCCCGTGGGAAAGTTTTTTTGCACTTATTGTTGTCTCCTCCATTCTGCCCATTTCTGACCGGTACACTAATAGTATACAAAAGTTTAATAAAACACAAAACAAATTATGTAAAATTATAGTATTTATTTTGTCTGTAGAAATCCTCTTCTAGACAAAGTCATGCAATTAGAAGTCAGTCTGATCAAGCTAACAACATTATTCAGAGATAAAACTTTTAAAACAGTCAAGTTTGACTGGAACACAGCAAGAGGGTACATATGAGGCATACAATATCCTTACATTAAAACTTTAAAATTACACCAAAGATGTTGTGAAAGGCTTTCCTCTATGAGACTTTGCACACTTGTTCATACCAATAAGTAGTTAATGCATGCCAAATTTCAAACCCCTAGCTCGTATGGTTCAGCCGTGACCCCCCCTAATGTTGTGTGAAAAATAAAGGTAATCATCTCCCCATTGTCTTGCATCTGTGACTTTAGCAAATTCAAAAGGCCACTGCAGCTCTTTGTTGAGGGCTGCACTCATGAAACTTTACATACATGTTCTGACATATGTCTAATGTGTGACCACTGATTTTCAGGCCACTATCTCTACGCCACATAGAAATATCACCTGACAAATGATAGGTGGGCCTGCCCCAATCAGTTTAGATTTAGAGAATAATATTTTTTCTCTGGAATGGCTCCCAATGCATCTCAATGGACCGACTAGAGAATAATATTTTTTATTTGGAACGGCGCGGCCTACATACTGCATTGCAGCCACTTATGACAAAAATCCAGCTGGTTTCAAATGAAGGAGGCATAATCTTAACAGACATGTACAGATTTGATTCAAGAGCAGACTGTCTAGTTTCAGGAACACTTTGAACCATCTTCCTAGGCCACTCCTACATGGAGTTATGGCCTGTCAAATGATAGGTGGGGTGCCTCCATTCACTTAACATTGGCGACCTTGGCAGATTCAAATGGTCACTGCAGGTCAGAGGTCAGGGCTACAGTTATGAAACTTGGCAAAGTTGTTTAGACCTACATATAGTTCATGTATACCAAATTTCAGACCACTACCTCGTACGGTTTAGCTGTGGGACCCCCCTGAGCTTAATCTATGGGAAAAGTTCAATGTCATTGAAACACTGTTGCAACTTTCTGTGAGAACTGCCAACATAGGTGATTTTCCCGTGGGAAAGTTTTTTTGCACTAATTGTTGTCTCCTCCATTCTGCCCATTTCTGACCGGTACACTAATAGTATACAAAAGTTTAATAAAACACAATACAAATTATGTAAAATTATAAAATTTATTTTGTCTATAGAAATCCTCTTTTAGACAAAGTCATGCAACCAGAAGTCAGTCTGATCAAGCTAACAACATTTTTCAGAGATAAAACTTTTAAAACAGTCAAGTTTGACTGGAACACAGCAAGAGGGTACATATGAGGCATACAATATCCTTACATTAAAACTTTAAAATTACACCAAAGATGTTGTGAAAGGTGTGTCTCCATGAGATTTTGCACACTTGTCCATACCCATAAGTAGTTAATGCATGCCAAATTTCAGACCTCTAGCTGGTACGGGTCAGCTGTGACACCCCCTCAGCTTCATCTGAGGCCTAAAATTTCCTTACATTAAAACTTTAAAATTACATCAAAGATGTTGTGAAAGGCTTGCCTCTATGAGACTTTGCACACTTGTTCATACCAATAAGTAGTTAATGCATGCCAAATTTCAAACCCCTAGCTCGTATGGTTCAGCCGTGACCCCCCCTAATGTTGTGTGAAAAATAAAGGTAATCATCTCCCCATTGTCTTGCATCTGTGACTTTAGCAAATTCAAAAGGCCACTGCAGCTCTTTGTTGAGGGCTGCACTCATGAAACTTTACATACATGTTCTGACATATGTCTAATGTGTGACCACTGATTTTCAGGCCACTATCTCTATGCCACATAGAAATATCACCTGACAAATGATAGGTGGGCCTGCCACAATCAGTTAAGATTTAGAGAATAATATTTTTTCTCTGGAATGGCTCCCAATGCATCTCAATGGACCGACTAGAGAATAATATTTTTTATTTGGAACGGCGCGGCCTACATACTGCATTGCAGCCACTTATGACAAAAATCCAGCTGGTTTCAAATGAAGGAGGCATAATCTTAACAGACATGTACAGATTTGATTCAAGAGCAGACTGTCTAGTTTCAGGAACACTTTGAACCATCTTCCTAGGCCACTCCTACATGGAGTTATGGCCTGTCAAATGATAGGTGGGGTGCCTCCATTCACTTAACATTGGCGACCTTGGCAGATTCAAAAGGTCACTGCAGGTCAGGGGTGAGGGCTACAGTTATGAAACTTGGCAAACTTGTTTATACCTAGAACTAGTTCATGTAAACCAAATTTCAGACCACTACCTCATACGGTTTAGCTGTGGGACCCCCCTGAGCTTAATCTATGGGAAAAGTTCAATGTCATTGAAACACTGTTGCAACTTTCTGTGAGAACTGCCAACATAGGTGATTTTCCCGTGGGAAAGTTTTTTTGCACTAATTGTTGTCTCCTCCATTCTGCCCATTTCTGACCGGTACACTAATAGTATACAAAAGTTTAATAAAACACGATACAAATTATGTAAAATTATAAAATTTATTTTGTCTATAGAAATCCTCTTTTAGACAAAGTCATGCAACCAGAAGTCAGTCTGATCAAGCTAACAACATTTTTCAGAGATAAAACTTTTAAAACAGTCAAGTTTGACTGGAACACAGCAAGAGGGTACATATGAGGCATACAATATCCTTACATTAAAACTTTAAAATTACACCAAAGATGTTGTGAAAGGTGTGTCTCCATGAGATTTTGCACACTTGTCCATACCCATAAGTAGTTAATGCATGCCAAATTTCAGACCTCTAGCTGGTACGGGTCAGCTGTGACACCCCCTCAGCTTCATCTGAGGCCTAAAATTTCCTTACATTAAAACTTTAAAATTACATCAAAGATGTTGTGAAAGGCTTGCCTCTATGAGACTTTGCACACTTGTTCATACCAATAAGTAGTTAATGCATGCCAAATTTCAAACCCCTAGCTCGTATGGTTCAGCCGTGACCCCCCCTAATGTTGTGTGAAAAATAAAGGTAATCATCTCCCCATTGTCTTGCATCTGTGACTTTAGCAAATTCAAAAGGCCACTGCAGCTCTTTGTTGAGGGCTGCACTCATGAAACTTTACATACATGTTCTGACATATGTCTAATGTGTGACCACTGATTTTCAGGCCACTATCTCTATGCCACATAGAAATATCACCTGACAAATGATAGGTGGGCCTGCCACAATCAGTTTAGATTTAGAGAATAATATTTTTTCTCTGGAATGGCTCCCAATGCATCTCAATGGACCGACTAGAGAATAATATTTTTTATTTGGAACGGCGCGGCCTACATACTGCATTGCAGCCACTTATGACAAAAATCCAGCTGGTTTCAAATGAAAGAGGCATAATCTTAACAGACATGTATAGATTTGATTCAAGAGCAGACAGTCTAGTTTCAGGAACACTTTGAACCATCTTCCTAGGCTACTCCTACATGGCGTTATGGCCTCTCAAATGACAGGTGGGGTGCCTCCATTCACTTAACATTGGCGACCTTGGCAGATTCAAAAGGTCACTGCAGGTCAGAGGTCGGGGCTACAGTTATGAAACTTGGCAAACTAGTTTATACCTACATCTAGTTCATGGAAACCAAATTTGAGACCCCTAGCTGGTATGGTTCAGCTGTGAGGCCCCCCTGAGCTTAATATGAGGCATATAATATCCAGTAATTATAAACTTAAAGTTACACCAAAGATGATGTGAAAGGCATGCCTCCATGAGACTATGTACACTTGTTCATACCAATAAGTAGTTAAAGCATGACAAATTTCAGACCCCCAGCTGGCACGGTTCAGCTGTGACCCCCCCTTATGTTGTGTGAAAAATAAAGTCAATCATCTCCCCATTGTCTTGCATCTGTGACTTTAGCAAATTCAAAAGGCCACTGCAGCTCTTTGTTGAGGGCTGCACTCATGAAACTTTACATACATGTTATGACATATGTCTAATGTGTGACCACCGATATTCAGGCCACTATCTCTACGCCACACAGAAATATCACCTGACAAATGATAGGTGGGCCTGCCCCAATCAGTTTAGATTTAGAGAATAATATTTTTTCTCTGGAATGGCTCCCAATGCATCTCAATGGACCGACTAGAGAATAATATTTTTTATTTGGAACGGCGTGGCCTACATACTGCATTGCAGCCACTTATGACAAAAATCCAGCTGGTTTCAAATGAAGGAGGCATAATCTTAACAGACATGTATAGATGTGATTCAAGAGCAGACTGTCTAGTTTCAGGAACACTTTGAACCATCTTCCTAGGCCGCTCCTACATGGAGTTATGGCCTCTCAAATGACAGGTGGGGTGCATCCATTCACTTAACATTGGCAACCTTGGCAGATTCAAAAGGTCACTGCAGGTCAGGGCTCAGGGCTACACTTATGAAACTTGGCAAACTTGTTCAGACCTACAGCTAGTTTAGGTATACCAAATTTCAGACTACTAGCTGGTAGGGTTCAACTGTGAGGGCCCCCTGAGCTTAATATGAGGCATATAATATCCTATAATTAAAAATTTAAAATTGCACCAAAGATGTTGTGAAAGGCTTCCCTGTATGAGACTGTATGTTCAGACCCAAAAGTAGTTAAAGCATGCCAAATTTCAGAGCCCTTGTTGGTACGGCTCAGCTGTGAGGGCCCCCTGAGCTTAACATGAGGAATATAATATCCTGTAATTATAAATTTAAAATTGCACCAAAGATGTTATGAAAGGTGTGCCTTAATGTGACTTTGAACACTTGTTCTTACCCATAAGTAGTTAATGCTTGCCAAATTTCAGACCCCTAGCTGGTACGGTTCAGCTGTGAGGCCCCCCTGAGCTTAATATAAGGCATATAATATCCTATAATTAAAAATTTAAAATTGCACCAAAGATGTTGTGAAAGGCTTCCCTGTATGAGACTGTATGTTCAGACCCAAAAGTAGTTAAAGCATGCCAAATTTCAGAGCCCTTGTTGGTACGGCTCAGCTGTGAGGGCCCCCTGAGCTTAACATGAGGAATATAATATCCTGTAATTATAAATTTAAAATTGCACCAAAGATGTTATGAAAGGTGTGCCTTAATGTGACTTTGAACACTTGTTCTTACCCATAAGTAGTTAATGCTTGCCAAATTTCAGACCCCTAGCTGGTACGGTTCAGCTGTGAGGCCCCCCTGAGCTTAATATAAGGCATATAATATCCTATAATTAAAAATTTAAAATTGCACCAAAGATGTTGTGAAAGGCTTCCCTGTATGAGACTGTATGTTCAGACCCAAAAGTAGTTAAAGCATGCCAAATTTCAGAGCCCTTGTTGGTACGGCTCAGCTGTGAGGGCCCCCTGAGCTTAACATGAGGAATATAATATCCTGTAATTATAAATTTAAAATTGCACCAAAGATGTTATGAAAGGTGTGCCTTAATGTGACTTTGAACACTTGTTCTTACCCATAAGTAGTTAATGCTTGCCAAATTTCAGACCCCTAGCTGGTACGGTTCAGCTGTGAGGCCCCCCTGAGCTTAATATAAGGCATATAATATCCTGTAATCATAAATTTAAAATTACACCAGAGATGTTCTGAAAGGCATGCCTCCATGAGACTACGCATACTTGTTCATACCCATAACTAGTTAATGCATACAAAATGTCAGACCCCTAGCTTGTACGGTTCAGCCGTGACCCCCCCTAATGTTGTGTGAAAAATAAAGTCAATCATCTCCCCATTGTCTTGCATCTGTGACTTTAGGAAATTCAAAAGGCCACTGCAGCTCTTTGTTGAGGGCTGCACTGATGTAACTTTGCATACATGTTCTGACATACATATATATATATATATATATATATAATTTATTTATTTTCAGGCCACTATCTCTATGTCACACAGAAATATCAACTGACAAATAATAGGAGGGCCTGCTCCAATCATTTTAGATTAGAGAATATTATTTTTTTCTGGAATGGCTCCCAATGCATCTCAATGGACCGACTAGAGAATAATATTTGTTATTTGGAACGGCATGGTCTACATACTGCATTGCAGCCACTTATGATAAAACTCCAGCTGATGTCAAATGAAAGAGGCATAATCTTAACAGACATGTATAGATGCAATTAAGCAGCAGCTTGTCTAGTTTCAGAAACATCCTCATACGTCACTTCTACATGGAGTTATGGGCTGTCAAATTACAGGTGGGGTGCTTCCATTCACTTATATAGGCACTTGAACAGCTCCCCATTGACTTGAATTGGTGACTATTACTATTACTATTTTAAATAATCATGTATTGTGAGGTGTACACCCATGAGCGGTGGCACACTTGTTTCCATATGCGACTAGTTCTAGCATGCCAAAACTCAGAGCCCTAGCTCGTACGACTCAGCCGTGAGAAATCAACCAATGAGTGTGACACGTGACACGTCTCTGTATCGAGTGTCAGCAATGGTGACTGCTGAGTTATTGTGTTTGCATACTTACAATGACTCATGGACAATAGGTCATACAGGAGACAAGATGAAAAACTTTGAGATACCAACTGAAAACCAATCACCTTTTATTTTTGCCACATTTTAAAATTTGTTAACATTTTTTTTTTTTTTTTTACGTATAAAACAAGCTTTTTTTTAACTAACTGAAGTGGCCTTGACAAAAAAAAAAGCGGACGCCGTTCCAATCTCACTGCTTTGATCTGAAATGTAAAAAGACAAAAAACAAATGAGAATGATCAATGAGGACATCCACAAGAGTGCAAGAATAGTAGTGGTGAAAAATTAAGGTTTTCAATGTTTACTTATATGGCTTACTTTCGCAACTTGTTCATTACGTTGCTGACATCACGCTGAACTTCTGGTCCGCTGCTTTCAATAACTGAGGACAAACAAACATGTCTTTAAGGTCACCATACACACACACACAGACATATATATGTTAGGGCTGGGACTTTAACACGTTAATTTCTATTAATTACTTACGGGAAAAACAATGAATTAAAAAAATTAACACATTTTATTCTGTCCTTGCAAATGTGAGTGCGCAGTTTTTAGCTTGACTGATAAGAGGCTCCTCCAATAAACATCTGTGAAGCAAATCTTGCAGTTTGAGATGTTTACTAAAAGAGGTACTGTGAAACTGAACACGATACATATATTACAACTCAAACAATACACAATAAATACTTTGCACTTACAAGCGGTCAAATTAACTAGCGACAGGCGGAATGCTAATATAACATTGTAAATCTTATTGGCGCACTAGCACAATTAGCACTTCAGTGTTTATATTATCTTTGTCACAAATCGAAACCCCCTTAACAGCTTATCAGGTAAGTATTTAAGGTAAGTAATTATACAATTTTAGATGGTAGACATAGTATTTTATCTTGAACTGTTGGTCTGTTTATTTTTGGCCAGGGATACTTGAGGGAGTTTCTGACTGAAATGGGATTGTTTGGTTTTTCAGTTTTTTCCATACACGATGTTTGAAAAATGGGATCAGTTGTCAATCAGTACTTTGGCATTTTTGGTCAAAATTTCCAGAGATCTGAAAACAGTTTGCTCTGTGTTTTCTGCACTCATCTAATGGTCTGTGTAGTAGACTGATGGGAAAATAAACAAGATTTTGAAGTTTAAGCTTGTGTATATTGATTCATTCATCAACCAAATTTACATTTCTTATTTCTCAAGTCAAAAATTGAAATGTGATTCATTTTGATTAATTATACACAAATATATACATATTACATATATACACATATATATATACACACACATATATATATATACACACATACATATACATATATATATATATACACACACACATATATATATATGTTTTTAGTTTTGCCTGTGTATATATCCAACACAATACATTGATGTGACTTACGTTTAGCCTCTTTGGTTGAGGGGGGCGCTTGGGTCTCAGATGCGGGGGCATCTTCATCTTCAGCAAGAATATCAAGACATACACCCATAATTTTGACAATCACCATCACCATTCAATTTTATCAGCAATATTTTGTCACTTACATGTCTCACATTCACCAGGGGGATGATTGTCTATACATTGGTGTGACTTACTTTTAGCCTCTCCGGTTGAGGGGGGCGCTTGGGTCTCAGATGCGGGGGCATCTTCGTCATGATCTGACATTTTGATTGTACGTGAGGCCTACCACAGAAAACAAAGCATTAAATTATTATCAATCCATTTTAAAACGTTTGAAATCCGCAATCAATAGAAGTCCGGGAATGTAACGTACAATTAAAACACTCAATTATACATTCGAAAAAAACTGGATTGTAAATAACATGCATACACATGCATGCGCACCGTAGTAATAAATTGAAATCTAAATTATACTTCCAACACCAGTTACTAGTTTAAAAAGCTTGTGACAAGCAGTCTGAATATGATACTTTGTAAATAGCCATCAAACAAAACATGTGTTTATTTCGCGAGACAATGCATAACATTTCAATCAATAGCAAAAGGCAAAAATGTACAATCAATAAAAGAAATGCACAGGCAATGCATTCGCAATCAATAGAAGTCTGGGAATGTAACGTTTACACACAATTATACACTGGAAATAAACTGGATTGTAAATAACATGCATACACATGCATGCGCACCGCCATTATTGTCTTCATTAGCTAAGCAAACATTTCTCAGTCACCGTATTGTACGGGTGCAGTGTTTCGGTCGCGTTTAAAGATTCGAGTCTAATCATCTCACTCTGAGATAAACAGTGACGTGGCTTAAAATTTAGTTTAGAAGATTAAATGCGACTAAAAAAGGTTTTACATTACTTACGAAAGGAGACGACTTTCCAGCCTGCTCTACCTCTGGACACGTAAACAGCCTTCCCACGTGGTTCCGAGCGCGCGAAAAAGTATCCCGCCCACCCTGCCCTAATATGATTGCTGACGCAACCCATCAATTGACAGCCAAGCACAGGAGCCTTTCAGTTTCAAAGTACGGTGATCCCCCGCCTATCGCGGAAGTTACGCTCCCATCTGCGACACGTGGAAATCCGCGATATACCATCGCGATATCGCGGGGGATCACTATAGTTTAAAAACCTTAAATAATTTAAAGTATCCTCACTAACATGGATTGTCTCATCACCATAATCAACCAGAAATATAAAGTAGAACATTCAAGTACTGATACATTGAAATCTAAATTATACTTCCAAGAGCAGTTCCCAGTTTAAAAAGCTTTAAGCAAAGTTTTAAACAAGCAGTCTGAATATAATACTTTGTAAGTAGCCATCAAACAAAACGCGTTTATTTTGCGAGCTAATGCATAGCATTTCAATCAACAGCAAAAGGCAAAAATGTACAATTAATTAAACAAATACATAGGCAGTGCATCCGCAATCAAGAGAAGTACGGGAATGTAACGTTTACACACAATTATACACTGGAAATAAACTGGATTGTAAATAACATGCATACACATGCATGCGCACCGCCATTATTATCTTCATTAGCTAAGCAAACATTTCTCAGTCACCGTATTGTACGGGTGCAGTGTTTCGGTGGCGTTTAAAGATTCCAGTCTAATCATCTCACTCTGAGATAAACAGTGACGTGGCTTAAAATTTAGTTTAGAAGATTAAATGCGACTAAAAAAGGTTTTACTTACGAAACGAGGCACAGTAGTCTTCCAGCCTCTGGACACGTAAACAGCCTTCCCACGTGGTTCCGAGCGCGCGAAAAAGTATCCCGCCCACCCTGCCCTAATATGATTGCGACGCAACCCCTCAATTGACAGCCAAGCACAGGAGCCTTTCAGTTTCAAAGTACAGTGATCCCCCGCCTATCGTGGAAGTTACGCTCCCATCTGCGATAGGTGGAAATCCGCGATATACCATATGAATATGTGTGTGTGTGTATATATATATATATATATATATATATATATATATATATATATATATATATATATATATATATATATATATATATATATATATATATATATATATTTATGTAAAATGTATGTATATATATATAATGTATGTATATATATATAATGTATGTGTGTGTATATATATATATATAAAATCGCGATATCGCGGGGATCCCTGTAGTTTAAAAAACTTAAATAATTTAAAGTATCCTCACTAACATGGATTATCTCATCACCATAATCAACCAGAAATATAAAGTAGAACATTCAAGTACTGATAAATTGAAATCTAAATTATACTTCCAAGAGCAGTTCCCAGTTTAAAAACTTTAAGCAAAGTTTTAAACAAGCAGTCTGAATATCATACTTTGTAAGTAGCCATCAAACAAAACGCGTTTATTTTGCGAGCCAATGCATAGCATTTCAATCAATAGCAAAAGGCAAAAATGTGCAATTAATAAAACAAATGCATAGGCAATGACAATACGTAATTGACTTTTACAATTACATGGATACTATACATGCAAACACACATATATATACATATTAAACATTTTTTGTAAAGACGCACTACTTACAAGGTCATCAGAAGTTGTAGAGGACACCTCACAATCCATTAAAATACACCTTGGCTAGCAGATGTATTGCGATTTGTTTAGCAAGTTAGATTCAACAAATGGAATACGTAGCGATTTATATTTGTATTTTGGAATGGTTAGGAATTAGGATACAAATCGTGGAATGCTACAGAACTTCTAATTGATCCTTACCGGTAAAACTGTCCAGTCTTTATCACCCAGGTAATTCTAAGCCCTGCGCCACGGAAAGCAATTTATATATTGGATCCTAATTATGCAATACTACGCTTGCTTCCTATCAGCATAAGAAGCTTTTGGAATCACGGGATATTTTAGCGATTTTATTTGACTAGTTATGGGTATTTAAAAAGAGGAATGACGTGTTTAAAATCTTGAGCAGTAATGAGTTTTAATTGACAAGAGATTTGAATAACATTACTATCAATTATAACTCGCTTACAATTCCAAATAGCAACTTCCTAATGTTGTCATAGAGGAGCTTAAATTCGTAAATAAATGGGAACACATTTCCCTGATGCAGCTCTGTCCAAACTTTTGACTTGTCAAGCTAGATCTTTCAAATCAGCAACAACAACATGCCAAAGACCTGTGCTATCAATCACAGGTATATTGCTGCAGACTCTGCCATGATATTGTCGGCATGTGTGCGTGCTGGCATAATGCTGTGTAATGCACGAAAGGTACAAAGGCTACCAGGTATTCAGGTTTAATCAAACCGATTAAAACTGAATACCTGGACGCCTTTGCACCTTTTGTTTATTGCACAGTGTACTGATAGACAATATTTGCAATCTAGAAATGGCAGGGCCCCACTGACTACAATGGTGACTATAGTCTGACATTTGTCTACATATAAGAACATAAGAAATTTACAAACGAGAGGAGGCCATTCGGCCCATCAAGCTCGTTTGGGGAGAACTTAACTAATAGCTCAGAGTTGTTAAAATCTTATCTAGCTCTGATTTAAAGGAACCCAGGGTTTTAGGTTCCGCTACACTAGCAGGAAGACTATTCCATACTCTAACTACACGCTGTGTAAAGAAATGCTTCCTCAAATTTGTTTTAAAATGTTCTCCCGCTAATTTCCACTTATGGCCATGAGTTCTAGTATTTAGACTAATATTGAAATAGTTATTTGGCTGAACAGCATCCAGACCACCCTCCAACTACATTCAGACATCTAGCTATACCCCACCTGACAAATGATAGGTGGGCCTGTGCCATGCACTTTACATTAGTGAAATATATATTTTTCTTTGGAATGGCTCCCAATGCATCTTAATTAGATGACTAGGGAATAACATTTGTGATTTGGAACGGTGTGGCTTTCAGACTGCATTGGTGACTTTTATTATTCTAAACAATCATTAAAGTTATACCGTGAGGTGTATACCCATGAGCTGTGGCATACTTGTTTCCATATGTGTCTAGTTCTTGCCAAATTTCAGACATTTTCAGGTTTGTTTGAGGCCTGAAGTTAATGCATAAATTAGGGATTAAAGTTTTTTCTCTGGAATGCCTCCTAATGCATCTCAATGGACCGATTAGGGCAGGGGTGGCCAATCTTATCTGCAAAGGGCCGGTGTGTATGTAGGTTTTTGGGATAACCTGTAGGTCAGCTGTTCAAACCCAGGTGTGAGCACTCTTCAGCCAATCAGTCCTCTAATTAGTAATATAGTTAGGGATTTGCAGCAAAAACTCGTATACACAGCGGCCCTTTGCGGATAAGATTGGCCACCCCTGGATTAGGGAATAAAATTTTTGATTTGGAATGGAGCGACCTACAGACTGCATTACCATCACTTATTGCAAATATCCAGCTGGTATCAAATGAAAGAGGCATAATCTTAACAGACATGTATAGATGGGATTAAGCGGCAGACTGTTTAGTTTCAGAAACACTTTAAAACATATTCATACGTCATTTATACATGGAGTTATGGGCTATCAAATGACAGGTGGGGTGCTTCCATTCACTTACATAGGGGACCTTGGGAAATAAAAAGGTCACTGCAGGCTGTAGGCATAAAATGTGGCACACTCATTCAGGTACGCATCTAGTCTGGCTTTGCCAAATTTCAGACACCTAACTTATACGATTCAGCCGTGATGCCCCCTCAGCTTCATTTCAGCACTGCACTTAAACAGCGCCCCGATGACTTGCATTGGTGACTTTTATTATTTTAAATAATCATATATTGTGAGGTGTACACCCATGAGCTGTGGCACACTTGTTTCCATATGTGACTAGTTCTAGCATGCTAAATTTCAGACCCCTAGCTGGTACGGTTCAGCTGTGAGGCCCCCCTGAGCTTAATATGAGGCATATAATATCCTGTAATTATAAACTTAAAATTACACCAAAGATGCTGTGAAAGGCATGCCTCCATGAGACTATGCATACTTGTTCATACCAATAAGTAGTTAAAGCAGGCCAAATTTCAGACCTCCAGCTGGCACGGTTCAGCTGTGACCCCCCCTAATGTTGTGTGAAAAATAAAGTCAATCATCTCCCCATTGTCTTGCTTCTTTGACTTTAGCAAATTCAAAAGGCCACTGCAGCTCTTTGTTGAGGGCTGCACTCATGAAACTTTACATACATTTTCTGACATATGTCTAATGTGTGACCACTGATTTTCAGGCCACTATCTCTACGCCACACAGAAATATCACCTGACAAATGATAGGTGGGCCTGCTCCAATCAGTTTAGATTTAGAGAATAATATTTTTTCTCTGGAATGGCTCCCAATGCATCTCAATGGACCGAATACAGAATAATATTTTTTATTTGGAACGGCACGGCCTACATATTGCATTGCAGACACTCATTATGGAATACCTGCTAGTTTTAAATAAAGGAGGCATAATCTTAACAGACATGTATAGATGGAATTAAGCAGCTACCTGTCTAGTTTTATAAACACTTTGAACCATCCTCATACGTCACTTCTACATGGAGTTATGGGCTGTGAAATGACAAGTGGGGAGCTTCCATTCACTTACATAGGCACTTGAACAGCTCCCCATTGACTTGCATTGGTGACTATTATCATTTTAAATAATCATGTATTGTGAGGTGTACACCCATGAGCTGTAGCACACTTGTTTCCATATGTGACTATTTCTAGTGTAACAGTGTACATTTTGCTGATTCCACTTGCACTCCTGTGTGAGCCAGCTTTTCCCATATATACTAATCGTATAGTGGTTAAATACTGGCCTCTAGTGGTAGCTTAGGTAGAACTGCTTGGCTCTCTCTCAGTTTTGGAGATTAAGCCAGCGGTAAGTTCTATGTCAACAGCGCTCCGATGTATGCTCCAGTGAACATTTCAAATCAATACTGATCGATAGAGATTGCATCTCCCTCCTTGTAGATGTTGTCGGTGTACTTTATGTTGTTGTTTATGTAGTTTTGAATGGATTTTTGTCAAAGTTTTGAAACCACACGTGAAGATAGCTAACATTCCGTCTCTCCCCATACTAGCATTGCTTATATATTTCAAGCTGTGCCTCCCTGCGGACTCCCAACCTTGTGTTATTTGTGCCAGGTACATATCATGCACTCTCCTATGTTCATTTTGTATTTTATTTTATTGATAAATATGACACAGTTTTGGAGATTAAGCCAGCGCATTGCTTTTATATTTTAAGCTGTGCCGCCCTGCGGACTCCCAACCTTGTGTTATTTGTGCCAGGTGAATAAAACTGCTGCATGGCCCCACGTCCCTTCGTTCTTTGAGTGAAAACCACAACGCAGACACATGAGGGGTTACACTAGCATACCAAATTTCAGACCCCTAGCTAGTACAGTTTAGCTGTGAGGCCTACATGCTGCATTGCAGTCACTTATGACAAAAATCCAGCTGGTTTCAAATGAAAGAGGTATAATCTTAACAGACATGTATAGATGGGATTAAGCAGCAGACAGTCTAGTTTCAGGAACACTTTGAACCATCCTCATACGTCACTTCTACATGGAGTTATGGGCTGTCAAATGACATGTGGGGAGCTTCCATTCACTTTACATACATGTTCTGACATAAGTCTAATGTGTGACCACTGATTTTCAGGCCACTATCTCTACGCCACATAGAAATATCACCTGGCAAATGATAGGTGGGCCTGCCCCAATCAGTTTAGATTTAGAGAATAATATTTTTTCTCTGGAATGGCTCCCAATGCATCTCAATGGACCGACTAGAGAATAATATTTTTTATTTGGAACGGCGCGGCCTACATACTGCATTGCAGCCACTTATGACAAAAATCCAGCTGGTTTCAAATGAAAGACGCATAATCTTAACAGACATGTATAGATGGGATTAAGCAGCAGCCTGTCTAGTTTCAGGAACACTTTGAAACATCTTCCTAGGCCACTCCTACGTGGAGTTATGGCCTCTCAAATGACAGGTGGGGTGCCTCCATTCACTTAACATTGGTGACCTTGGCAGATTAAAAAGGTCACTGCAGGTCAGAGGTCGGGGCTACAGTTATGAAACTTGGCAAACTAGTTTACACCTACATCTAGTTCATGTATACCAAATGTCAGACCCCTAGCTGGCACGGTTCAGCCGTGACCACCCCTAGTGTTGTTTGAAAAATAAAGTCAATCATCTCCCCATTGTCTTGCATGAGCTCTTATGACAAAAATCCAGCTGGTTTCAAATGAAAGAGGCATAATCTAAACAGACATGTATAGATGGAATTAAGCAGCTACCTGTCTAGTTTTATAAACACTTTGAACCATCCTCATACGTCACTTCTACATGGAGTTATGGGCTGTGAAATGACAAGTGGGGAGCTTCCATTCACTTACATAGGCACTTGAACAGCTCCCCATTGACTTGCATTGGTGACTATTATCATTTTAAATAATCATGTATTGTGAGGTGTACACCCATGAGCTGTAGCACACTTGTTTCCATATGTGACTATTTCTAGTGTAACAGTGTACATTTTGCTGTTTCCACTTGCACTCCTGTGTGAGCCAGCTTTTCCCATATATACTAATCGTATAGTGGTTAAATACTGGCCTCTAGTGGTAGCTTAGGTAGAACTGCTTGGCTCTCTCTCAGTTTTGGAGATTAAGCCAGCGGTAAGTTCTATGTCAACAGCGCTCCGATGTATGCTCCAGTGAACATTTCAAATCAATACTGATCGATAGAGATTGCATCTCCCTCCTTGTAGATGTTGTCGGTGTACTTTATGTTGTTGTTTATGTAGTTTTGAATGGATTTTTGTCAAAGTTTTGAAGCCACACGTGAAGATAGCTAACATTCCGTCTCTCCCCATACTAGCATTGCTTATATATTTCAAGCTGTGCCGCCCTGCGGACTCCCAACCTTGTGTTATTTGTGGCAGGTACATATCATGCACTTTCCTATGTTCATTTTGTATTTTATTTTATTCATAAATATGACACAGTTTTGGAGATTAAGCCAGCGCATTGCTAATATATTTCAAGCTGTGCCGCCGTGCGGACTCCCAACCTTGTGTTATTTGTGCCAGGTGAATAAAACTGCTGCATGGCCCCACGTCCCTTCGTTCTTTGAGTGAAAACCACAACGCAGACACATGAGGGGTTACACTAGCATACCAAATTTCAGACCCATAGCTAGTACAGTTTAGCTGTGAGGCCTACATGCTGCATTGCAGTCACTTATGACAAAAATCCAGCTGGTTTCAAATGAAAGAGGCATAATCTTAACAGACATGTATAGATGGGATTAAGCAGCAGACAGTCTAGTTTCAGGAACACTTTGAACCATCCTCATACGTCACTTCTACATGGAGTTATGGGCTGTCAAATGACATGTGGGGAGCTTCCATTCACTTTACATACATGTTCTGACATAAGTCTAATGTGTGACCACTGATTTTCAGGCCACTATCTCTACGCCACATAGAAATATCACCTGACAAATGATAGGTGGGCCTGCCCCAATCAGTTTAGATTTAGAGAATAATATTTTTTCTCTGGAATGGCTCCTAATGCATCTCAATGGACCGACTAGAGAATAATATTTTTTATTTGGAACGGCGCGGCCTACATACTGCATTGCAGCCACTTATGACAAAAATCCAGCTGGTTTCAAATTAAAAAGGCATAATCTTAACAGACAAGTATAGATTTGATTTAAGAGCAGACTGTCTAGTTTCAGGAACACTTTGAAGCATCTTCCTAGGCCACTCCTACACGGAGTTATGGCCTCTCAAATGACAGGTGGGGTGCCTCCATTCACTTAACATTGGCGACCTTGGCAGATTCAAAAGGTCACTGCAGGTCAGGGGTGAGGGCTACAGTTATGAAACTTGGCAAACTTGTTTATACCTAGAACTAGTTCATCTAACCCAAATTTCAGACCCCTACCTGGTACGGTTTAGCTGTGAGGCCCCCCTGAGCTTAATCTACGGGAAAAGTTCAATGTCATTGAAACACTGTTGCAACTTTCTGTGAGAACTGCCAACATAGGTGTTGTTCCCGTGGGAAAGTTTTTTTGCACTAATTGTTGTCTCCTCCATTCTGCCCATTTCTGACCGGTACACTAATAGTATACAAAAGTTTAATAAAACACAAAACAAATTATGTAAAATTATGGTATTTATTTTGTCTGTAGAAATCCTCTTCTAGACAAAGTCATGCAACCAGAAATCAGTCTGATCAAGCTAACAACATTATTCAGAGATAAAACTTTTAAAACAGTCAAGTTTGACTGGAACACAGCAAGAGGGTACATATGAGGCATACAATATCCTTACATTAAAACTTTAAAATTACACCAAAGATGTTGTGAAAGAATTTCCTCTATGAGACTTTGCACACTTGTTCATACCAATAAGTAGTTAAAGCATGCCACATTTCAAAGCCCTAGCTCGTATGGTTCAGCCGTGACCCCCCCTAATGTTGTGTGAAAAATAAAGGCAATCATCTCCCCATTGTCTTGCATCTGTGACTTTAGCAAATTCAAAAGGTCACTGCAGCTCTTTGTTGAGGGCTGCACTGATGAAACTTTGCATACATGTTCTGACATATGTCTAGTGTGTGACCACTGATTTTCAGGCCACTATTTCTATACCACACAGAAATATCACCTGACAAAAGATAGGTGGGCCTGCTCCAATCATTTTAGATTAGAGAAAAATATTTTTTCTCTGGAATGGCTCCCAATGCATCTCAATGGACCGACTAGAGAATAATATTTTTTATTTGGAACGGCGCGGCCTACATACTGCATTGCAGCCACTTATGACAAAAATCCAGCTGGTTTCAAATTAAAAAGGCATAATCTTAACAGACAAGTATAGATTTGATTCAAGAGCAGACTGTCTAGTTTCAGAAACACTTTGAAGCATCTTCCTAGGCCACTCCTACGTGGAGTTATGGCCCCTCAAATGACAGGTTGGGTGCCTCCATTCACTTAACATTGGCGACCTTGGCAGATTCAAAAGGTCACTGCAGGTCAGGGGTGAGGGCTACAGTTGTGAAACTTGGCAAACTAGTTTATGGCTACATCTAGTTCATGTCAACCAAATTTCAGACCCCCAGCTGGCACGGTTCAGCCGTGACCCCCCATAATGTTGTGTGAAAAATAATGTCAATCATCTCCCCATTGTCTTGCATGAGCTCTTATGACAAAAATCCAGCTGGTTTCAAATGAAAGAGGCATAATCTTAACAGACATGTATGGATCGGATTCAAGAGCAGACAGTCTAGTTTCAGGAACACTTTGAACCATCTTCCTAGGCCACTCCGACATGGAGTTATGGCCTCTCAAATGACAGGTGGGGTGCCTCCATTCACTTAACATTGGTGACCTTGGCAGATTAAAAAGGTCACTGCAGGTCAGGGGTCAGGGCTACAGTTATGAAACTTGGCAAACTAGTTTAAGGCTACATCTAGTTCATGTCAACCAAATTTCAGACCCCCAGCTGGCACGGTTCAGCCGTGACCCCCCATAATGTTGTGTGAAAAATAATGTCAATCATCTCCCCATTGTCTTGCATGAGCTCTTATGACAAAAATCCAGCTGGTTTCAAATGAAAGAGGCATAATCTAAACAGACATGTATAGATGGAATTAAGCAGCTACCTGTCTAGTTTTATAAACACTTTGAACCATCCTCATACGTCACTTCTACATGGAGTTATGGGCTGTCAAATGACATGTGGGGAGCTTCCATTCACTTTACATACATGTTCTGACATAAGTCTAATGTGTGACCACTGATTTTCAGGCCACTATCTCTACGCCACATAGAAATATCACCTGACAAATGATAGGTGGGCCTGCCCCAATCAGTTTAGATTTAGAGAATAATATTTTTTCTCTGGAATGGCTCCCAATGCATCTCAATGGACCGACTAGAGAATAATATTTTTTATTTGGAACGGCGCGGCCTACATATTGCATTGCAGCCACTTATGACAAAAATCCAGCTGGTTTCAAATTAAAAAGGCATAATCTTAACAGACAAGTATAGATTTGATTCAAGAGCAGACTGTCTAGTTTCAGAAACACTTTGAACCATCTTCCTAGGCCACTCCTACGTGGAGTTATGGCCTCTCAAATGACAGGTGGGGTGCCTCCATTCACTTAACATTGGCGACCTTGGCAGATTCAAAAGGTCACTGCAGGTCAGAGGTCGGGGCTACAGTTATGAAACTTGGCAATCTTGTTTAGACCTGCATCTAGTTCATGTAAACCAAATTTCAGACCCCTAGCTGGTATGGTTCAGCTGTGAGGCCCCCCTGAGCTTAATATGAGGCATATAATATCCAGTAATTATAAACTTAAAGTTATACCAAAGATGATGTGAAAGGCATGCCTTCATGAGACTATGTACACTTGTTCATACCAATAAGTAGTTAAAGCATGGCAAATTTCAGACCCCCAGCTGGCACAGTTCAGCTGTGACCCCCCCCAATGTTGTGTGAAAAATAAAGTCAATCATCTCCCCATTGTCTTGCATCTGTGACTTTAGCAAATTCAAAAGGCCACTGCAGCTCTTTGTTGAGGGCTGCACTCATGAAACTTTACATACATGTTCTGACATTTGTCTAATGTGTGACCACTGATTTTCAGGCCACTATCTCTACGCCACATAGAAATATCACCTGGCAAATGATAGGTGGGCCTGCCCCAATCAGTTTAGATTTAGAGAATAATATTTTTTCTCTGGAATGGCTCCCAATGCATCTCAATGGACCGACTAGAGAATAATATTTTTTATTTGGAACGGCGCGGCCTACATACTGCATTGCAGCCACTTATGACAAAAATCCAGCTGGTTTCAAATGAAAGAGGCATAATCTTAACAGACATGTATAGATGGGATTAAGCAGCAGCCTGTCTAGTTTCAGGAACAATTTGAACGATCTTCCTAGGCCACTCCTACATGGAATCATGGCCTCTCAAATGACAGGTGGGGTGCATCCATTCACTTAACATTGGCAACCTTGGCAGATTCAAAAGGTCACTGCAGGTCAGGGCTCAGGGCTACACTTATGAAACTTGGCAAACTTGTTCAGACCTACAGCTAGTTTAGGTATACCAAATTTCAGACTACTAGCTGGTAGGGTTCAACTGTGAGGGCCCCCTGAACTTAATATGAGGCATATAATATCCTATAATTAAAAATTTAAAATTGCACCAAAGATGTTGTGAAAGGCTTCCCTGTATGAGACTGTATGTTCAGACCCAAAAGTAGT
This sequence comes from Paramormyrops kingsleyae, assembly GCF_048594095.1. Classification (NCBI taxonomy): domain Eukaryota; kingdom Metazoa; phylum Chordata; class Actinopteri; order Osteoglossiformes; family Mormyridae; genus Paramormyrops; species Paramormyrops kingsleyae. The sequence goes on along the minus strand of NC_132800.1, from coordinate 27,166,315 downwards.
TAAAGCATGCCAAATTTCAGAGTCCTTGTTGGTACGGCTCAGCTGTGAGGGCCCCCTGAGCTTAACATGAGGAATATAATATCCTGTAATTATAAATTTAAAATTGCACCAAAGATGTTATGAAAGGTGTGCCTTAATGAGACTTTGAACACTTGTTCTTACCCATAAGTAGTTAATGCTTGCCAAATTTCAGACCCCTAGCTGGTACGGTTCAGCTGTGAGGCCCCCCTGAGCTTAATATAAGGCATATAATATCCTGTAATCATAAATTTAAAATTACACCAGAGATGTTCTGAAAGGCATGCCTCCATGAGACTACGTATACTTGTTCATACCCATAACTAGTTAATGCATACAAAATGTCAGACCCCTAGCTTGTACGGTTCAGCCGTGACCCCCCCTAATGTTGTGTGAAAAATAAAGTCAATCATCTCCCCATTGTCTTGCATCTGTGACTTTAGCAAATTCAAAAGGCCACTGCAGCTCTTTGTTGAGGGCTGCACTGATGAAACTTTACATAAATGTTATGACATATGTCTAATGTGTGACCACCGATATTCAGGCCACTATCTCTACGCCACACAGAAATATCACCTGACAAATGATAGGTGGGCCTGCCCCAATCAGTTTAGATTTAGAGAATAATATTTTTTCTCTGGAATGGCTCCCAATGCATCTCAATGGACCGACTAGAGAATAATATTTTTAATTTGGAACGGCATGGTCTACATACTGCATTGCAGCCACTTATGATAAAACTCCAGCTGATGTCAAATGAAAGAGGCATAATCTTAACAGACATGTATAGATGCAATTAAGCAGCAGCTTGTCTAGTTTCAGAAACATCCTCATACGTCACTTCTACATGGAGTTATGAGCTGTCAAATTACAGGTGGGGTGCTTCCATTCACTTATATAGGCACTTGAACAGCTCCCCATTGACTTGAATTGGTGACTATTACTATTTTAAATAATCATTTATTGTGAGGTGTACACCCATGAGCGGTGGCACACTTGTTTCCATATGCGACTAGTTCTAGCATGCCAAAACTCAGAGCCCTAGCTCGTACGACTCAGCCGTGAGAAATCAACCAATGAGTGTGACACTTGACACGTCTCTGTATCGAGTGTCAGCAATGGTGACTGCTGAGTTATTGTGTTTGCATACTTACAATGACTCATGGACAATAGGTCATACAGGAGACAAGATGAAAAACTTTGAGATATCAACTGAAAACCAATCACCTTTTATTTTTGCCACATTTTTAAATTCGTTTACATTTTTTTTTTTTTACGTATAAAACAAGCTTTTTTTTAAACTAACTGAAGTGGCCTTTACAAAAAAAAAAAAAAGCGGACACCGTTCCAATCTCACTGCTTTGATCTGAAATGTAAAAAGACAAAAAACAAATGAGAATGATCAATGAGGACATCCACAAGAGTGCAAGAATACTTGTAGTAGTGGTGAAAAATTAAGGTTTTCAATGTTTACTTATATGGCTTACTTTCGCAACTTGTTCATTACGTTGCTGACATCACGCTGAACTTCTGGTCCGCTGCTTTCAATAACTGAGGACAAACAAACATGTCTTTAAGGTCACCATACACACACACACAGACATATATATGTTAGGGCTGGGACTTTAACACGTTAATTTCTATTAATTACTTACGGGAAAAACAATGAATTAAAAAAATTAACACATTTTATTCTGTCCTTGCAAATGTGAGTGCGCAGTTTTTAGCTTGACAGATAAGAGGCTCCTCCAATAAACATCTGTGAAGCAAATCTTGCAGTTTGAGATGTTTACTAAAAGAGGTACTGTGAAACTGAACACGATACATATATTACAACTCAAACAATACACAATAAATACTTTGCACTTACAAGCGGTCAAATTAACTAGCGACAGGCGGAATGCTAATATAACATTGTAAATCTTATTGGCGCACTAGCACAATTAGCACTTCAGTGTTTATATTATCTTTGTCACAGATCGAAACCCCCTTAACAGCTTATCAGGTAAGTATTTAAGGTAAGTAATTATACCATTTTAGATGGTAGACATAGTATTTTATCTTGAACTGTTGGTCTGTTTATTTTTGGCCAGGGATACTTGAGGGAGTTTCTGACTGAAATGGGATTGTTTGGTTTTTCAGTTTTTTCATACACGATGTTTGAAAAATGGGATCAGTTGTCAATCAGTACTTTGGCTTTTTTGGTCAAATTTTCCAGAGATCTGAAAACAGTTTGCTCTGTGTTTTCTGCACTCATCTATTGGTCTGTGTAGTAGACTGATGGGAAAATAAACAAGATTTTGAAGTTTAAGCTTGTGGATATTGATTCATTCATCAACCAAACTTACATTTCTTATTTCTCAAGTCAAAAATTGAAATGTGATTAAAATGTGATTCATTTTGATTAATTATACACAAATATATATATATATATATTGTTTTTAGTTTTGCCTGTGTATATATCCAACACAATACATTGATGTGACTTACGTTTACCCTCTTTGGTTGAGGGGGGCGCTTGGGTCTCAGATGCGGGGGCATCTTCATCTTCAGCAAGAATATCAAGACATACACCCATAATTTTGACAATCACCATCACCATTCAATTTTATCAGCAATATTTTGTCACTTACATGTCTCACATTCACCAGGGGGATGATTGTCTATACATTGGTGTGACTTACTTTTAGCCTCTCCGGTTGAGGGGGGCGCTTGGGTCTCAGATGCGGGGGCATCTTCGTCATGATCTGACATTTTGATTGTACGTGAGGCCTACCACAGAAAACAAAGCATTAAATTATTATCAATCCATTTTAAAACGTTTGAAATCCGCAATCAATAGAAGTCCGGGAATGTAACGTACAATTAGAACACTCAATTATACATTCGAAAAAAACTGGATTGTAAATAACATGCATACACATCGTAGTAATAAATTGAAATCTAAATTATACTTCCAACACCAGTTACCAGTTTAAAAAGCTTGTGACAAGCAGTCTGAATATGATACTTTGTAAATAGCCATCAAACAAAACATGTATTTATTTCGCGAGACAATGCATAACATTTCAATCAATAGCAAAAGGCAAAAATGTACAATCAATAAAAGAAATGCACAGGCAATGCATTCGCAATCAATAGAAGTCTGGGAATGTAACGTTTACACACAATTATACACTGGAAATAAACTGGATTGTAAATAACATGCATACACATGCATGCGCACCGCCATTATTGTCTTCATTAGCTAAGCAAACATTTCTCAGTCACCGTATTGTACGGGTGCAGTGTTTCGGTCGCGTTTAAAGATTCGAGTCTAATCATCTCACTCTGAGATAAACAGTGACGTGGCTTAAAATTTAGTTTAGAAGATTAAATGCGACTAAAAAAGGTTTTACATTACTTACGAAAGGAGACGACTTTCCAGCCTGCTCTACCTCTAGACACATAAACAACCTTCCCACGTGGTTCCGAGCGCGCAAAAAAAGTATCCCGCCCACCCTGCCCTGAAATGATTGCTGACGCAACCCATCAATTGACAGCCAAGCACAGGAGCCTTTCAGTTTCAAAGTACAGTGATCCCCCGCCTATCGCGGAAGTTACGCTCCCATCTGCGACACGTGGAAATCCGCGATATACCATCGCGATATCGCGGGGGATCACTATAGTTTAAAAACCTTAAATAATTTAAAGTATCCTCACTAACATGGATTGTCTCATCACCATAATCAACCAGAAATATAAAGTAGAACATTCAAGTACTGATACATTGAAATCTAAATTATACTTCCAAGAGCAGTTCCCAGTTTAAAAAGCTTTAAGCAAAGTTTTAAACAAGCAGTCTGAATATAATACTTTGTAAGTAGCCATCAAACAAAACGCGTTTATTTTGCGAGCTAATGCATAGCATTTCAATCAATAGCAAAAGGCAAAAATGTACAATTAATTAAACAAATACATAGGCAGTGCATCCGCAATCAAGAGAAGTACGGGAATGTAACGTTTACACACAATTATACACTGGAAATAAACTGGATTGTAAATAACATGCATACACATGCATGCGCACCGCCATTATTATCTTCATTAGCTAAGCAAACATTTCTCAGTCACCGTATTGTACGGGTGCTGTGTTTCGGTGGCGTTTAAAGATTCGAGTCTAATCATCTCACTCTGAGATAAACAGTGACGTGGCTTAAAATTTAGTTTAGAAGATTAAATGCGACTAAAAAAGGTTTTACTTACTAAACGAGGCACAATAGTCTTCCAGCCTGCTCTACCTCTGGACACGTAAACAGCCTTCCCACGTATTTCCGAGCGCGCGAAAAAGTATCCCGCCCACCCTGCCCTAATATGATTGCTGACGCAACCCCTCAATTGACAGCCAAGCACAGGAGCCTTTCAGTTTCAAAGTACAGTGATCCCCCGCCTATCGTGGAAGTTACGCTCCCATCTGCGATAGGTGGAAATCCGCGATATACCCATATGAATATGTGGGTGTGTGTGTGTGTGTGTGTGTGTATATATATATATATATATATATATATATATATATATATATATATATATATATATATATATATATATATATATAAAATCGCGATATCGCGGAGGATCACTGTAGTTTAAAAACCTTAAATAATTTAAAGTATCCTCACTAACATGGATTGTCTCATCACCATAATCAACCAGAAATATAAAGTAGAACATTCAAGTACTGATAAATTGAAATCTAAATTATACTTCCAAAAGCAGTTCCCAGTTTAAAAAGCTTTAAGCAAAGTTTTAAACAAGCAGTCTGAATATCATACTTTGTAAGTAGCCATCAAACAAAACGCGTTTATTTTGCGAGCCAATGCATAGCATAAATCAATAGCAAAAGGCAAAAATGTACAATTAATAAAACAAATGCATAGGCAATGACAATACGTAATTAACTTTTACAATTACATGGATACTATACATGCAAACACACATATATATACATATTAAACATTTTTTGTAAAGACGCACTACTTACAAGGTCATCAGAAGTTGTAGAGGACACCTCACAATCCATTAAAATACACCTTGGCTAGCAGATGTATTGCGATTTGTTTAGTAAGTTAGATTCAACAAATGGAATACGTAGCGATTTATATTTGTATTTTGGAATGGTTAGGAATTAGGATACAAATCGTGGAATGCTACAGAACTTCTAATTGATCCTTTCCGGTAAAACTGTCCCGTCTTTATCACCCAGGTAATTCTAAGCCCTGGAAAGCAATTTATATATTGGATCCTAATTATGCAATACTACGCGTGCTTCCTATCAGCATAAGAAGCTTTTGGAATCACGGGATATTTTAGCGATTTTATTTGACTAGTTATGGGTATTTAAAAAGAGGAATGACGTGTTTAAAATCTTGAGCAGTAATGAGTTTTAATTGACAAGAGATTTGAATAACATTACTATCAATTATAACAATTCCAACTAGCAACTTCCTAATGTTGTCATAGAGGAGCTTAAATTCGTAAATAAATGGGAACACATTTCCCTGATGCAGCTCTGTCCAAACTTTTGACTTGTCAAGCTAGATCTTTCAAATCACCAACAACATCATGCCAAAGACCTGTGCTATCAATCACAGGTACATTGCTGCAGACTCTGCCATGACATTGTCGGCATGTGTGCGTGCTCGCATAATACTGTGTAATGCACGAAAGGTACAAAGGCTACCAGGTATTCAGGTTTAATCAAACCGATTAAACCTGATTACCTGGAAGCCTTTGCACCTTTTGTTTATTGCACAGTGGACTGATAGATAATATTTGCAATCTTGAAATGGCAGGGCCCCACTGACTACATTGGTGACTATAGTCATTTCAACACACCATTGATAGGTATCTATAAGGACCGTACTCCTCAGGTATTACACACTTGTTCTGACATTTGTCTACATATAAGAACATAAGAACATAAGAAATTTACAAACGAGAGGAGGCCATTCGGCCCATCAAGCTCGTTTGGGGAGAACTTAACTAATAGCTCAGAGTTGTTAAAATCTTATCTAGCTCTGATTTAAAGGAACCCAGGGTTTTAGCTTCCACTACACTAGCAGGAAGACTATTCCATACTCTAACTACACGCTGTGTAAAGAAGTGCTTCCTCAAATTTATTTTAAAATGTTCTCCCGCTAATTTCCACTTATGGCCACGAGTTCTAGTATTTAGACTAATATTGAAATAGTTATTTGGCTGAACAGCATCCAGACCACCCTCCAACTACATTCAGACATCTAGCTATACCCCACCTGACAAATGATAGGTGGGCCTGTGCCATGCACTTTACATTAGTGAAATATATATTTTTCTTTGGAATGGCTCCCAATGCATCTTAATTAGCTGACTAGGGAATAACATTTGTGATTTGGAACGGTGTGGCTTTCAGACTGCATTGGTGACTTATATTATTCTAAACAATCATTAAAGTTATACCGTGAGGTGTATACCCATGAGCTGTGGCACACTTGTTTCCATATGTGACTAGTTCTAGCATGCTAAATTTCAGACCCCTAGCTGGTACGGTTCAGCTGTGAGGCCCCCCTGAGCTTAATATGAGGCATATAATATCCTGTAATTATAAATTTAAAATTACACCAAAGATGATGTGAAAGGCAAGCCTCCATGAGACTATGCATACTTATTCATACCAATAAGTAGTTAAAGCATGCCAAATTTCAGACCCCCAGCTGGCACGGTTCAGCTGTGACCCCCCCTAATGTTGTGTGAAAAATAAAGTCAATTATCTCCCCATTGTCTTGCATCTGTGACTTTAGCAAATTCAAAAGGCCACTGCAGCTCTTTGTTGAGGGCTGCACTTATGAAACTTTACATACATGTTATGACATATGTCTAATGTGTGACCACCGATATTCAGGCCACTATCTCTACGCCACACAGAAATATCACCTGACAAATGATAGGTGGGCCTGCCCCAATCAGTTTAGATTTAGAGAATAATATTTTTTCTCTGGAATGGCTCCCAATGCATCTCAATGGACCGACTAGAGAATAATATTTTTTATTTGGAACGGCGCGGCCTACATACTGCATTGCAGCCACTTATGACAAAAATCCAGCTGGTCTCAAATTAAAAAGGCATAATCTTAACAGACATGTATAGATGTGATTCAAGAGCAGACAGTCTAGTTTCAGGAACACTTTGAACCATCTTCCTAGGCCACTCCTACATGGAGTTATGGCCTCTCAAATGACAGGTGGGGTGCCTCCATTCACTTAACATTGGCGACCTTGGCAGATTCAAAAGGTCACTGCAGGTCAGAGGTCGGGGCTACAGTTATGAAACTTGGCAAACTAGTTTATAACTACATCTAGTTCATGTAAACCAAATGTCAGACGACTAGCTGGTACGGTTCAGCTGTGAGGCCCTCCTGAGCTTAATATGAGGAATATAATATCCATACATTAAAACTTTTCCAGCTGAGGCATACTCTTAACAGACATGTATAGATGGAATTAAGCAGCTTCCTGTCTAGTTTTAGAAACACTTTGAGCCATCGTCATATGTCACCTCTACATGGAGTTATGGGCTGTCAAATGACAGGTGCGGTGCTTCCATTCACTTACATTGGTGACCTTGGGAAATTAAAAAGGTCACTGCAGGCTGTAGCCATAAAATATGGCAGACTCATTCACGTACGCATCTAGTCTAGCTTTGCTAAATTTGGGACTCCTAGCTAATACGGTTCAGCAGTGAGGCCCCCTCAGGTTCATTTCAGCACTACACTTGAACAGCTCCCGATTTACCTGCATTGACGACATTTATTATTTTAAATAATCATATATTGTGAGGTGCACACCCATGAGCTGTGGCACACTTGTTTCCATATGTGACTAGTTAAAGCATGCCAAATTTCAGAGCCCTAGCTGGTAGCGTTCAGCTGTGAGACCCCCCTGAGCTTAATATGAGGCATATAATATCCAGTAATTATAAACTTAAAGTTACACCAAAGATGATGTGAAAGGCATGCCTCCATGAGACTATGTACACTTGTTCATACCAATAAGTAGTTAAAGCATGACAAATATCAGACCCCCAGCTGGCACGGTTCAGCCGTGACCCCCACATAATGTTGTTTGAAAAATAAAGTCAATCATCTCTCCATTGTCTTGCATCTGTGACTTTAGCAAATTCAAAAGGCCACTGCAGCTCTTTGTTGAGGGCTGCACTGATGAAACTTTACATACATGTTCTGACATATGACTAATGTGTGACCACTGATTTTCAGGCCACTATCTCTACGCCACACAGAAATATCACCTGACAAATGATGGGTGGACCTGCCCCAATCAGTTTAGATTTAGAGAATAATATTTTTTCTCTGGAATGGCTCCCAATGCATCTCAATGGACCGACTAGAGAATAATATTTTTTATTTGGAACGGCGCGGCCTACATACTGCATTGTAGCCACTTATGACAAAAATCCAGCTGGTTTCAAATTAAAAAGGCATAATCTTAACAGACATGTATAGATGTGATTCAAGAGCAGACAGTCTAGTTTCAGGAACACTTTGAACCATCTTCCTAGGCCACTCCTACATGGAGTTATGGCCTCTCAAATGACAGGTGGGGTGCCTCCATTCACTTAACATTGGCGACCTTGGCAGATTCAAAAGGTCACTGCAGGTCAGAGGTCGGGGCTACAGTTATGAAACTTGGCAAACTAGTTTACAGCTACATCTAGTTCATGTATACCAAATTTCAGACCCCTAGCTTGTATGGTTCAGCCGTGACCCCCCCTAATGTTGTTTGAAAAATAAAGTCAATCATCTCCCCATTGTCTTGCATGAGCTCTTATGACAAAAATCCAGCTGGTTTCAAATGAAAGAGGCATAATCTTAACAGACATGTAGAGATGGAATTAAGCAGCTACCTGTCTAGTTTTATAAACACTTTGAACCATCCTCATACGTCACTTCTACATGGAGTTATGGGCTGTGAAATGACAAGTGGGGAGCTTCCATTCACTTACATAGGCACTTGAACAGCTCCCCATTGACTTGCATTGGTGACTATTATCATTTTAAATAATCATGTATTGTGAGGTGTACACCCATGAGCTGTAGCACACTTGTTTCCATATGTGACTATTTCTAGTGTAACAGTGTACATTTTGCTGTTTCCACTTGCACTCCTGTGTGAGCCAGCTTTTCCCATATATACTAATCGTATAGTGGTTAAATACTGGCCTCTAGTGGTAGATTAGGTAGAACTGCTTGGCTCTCTCACAGTTTTGGAGATTAAGCCAGCGGTAAGTTCTATGTCAATAGCGCTCCGATGTATGCTCCAGTGAACATTTCAAATCAATACTGATTGATAGAGATTGCATCTCCCTCCTTGTAGATGTTGTCGGTGTACTTTATGTTGTTGTTTATGTAGTTTTGAATGGATTTTTGTCGCAGTTTTGAAACCACACGTGAAGATAGCTAACATTCCGTCTCTCCCCATACTAGCATTGCTTATATATTTCAAGCTGTGCCGCCCTGCGGACTCCCAACCTTGTGTTATTTGTGCCAGGTACATATCATGCACTTTCCTATGTTCATTTTGTATTTTATTTTATTCATAAACATGACACAGTTTTGGAGATTAAGCCAGCGCATTGCTTATATATTTCAAGCTGTGCCGCCCTGCGGACTCCCAACCTTGTGTTATTTGTGCCAGGTGAATAAAACTGCTGCATGGCCCCACGTCCCTCCGTTCTTTGAGTGAAAACCACAACGCAGACACATGAGGGGTTACACTAGCATACCAAATTTCAGACCCCTAGCTAGTACAGTTTAGCTGTGAGGCCTACATACTGCATTGTAGCCACTTATGACAAAAATCCAGCTGGTTTCACATGAAAGAGGCATAATCTTAACAGACATGTATAGATGGGATTCAAGAGCAGACAGCCTATTTTCAGGAACACTTTGAATCATCTTCCTAGGCCACTCCTACATGGAGTTATGGCCTCTCAAATGACAGGTGGGGTGCCTCCATTCACTTAACATTGGCGACCTTGGCAGATTCAAAAGGTCACTGCAGGTCAGAGGTCGGGGCTACAGTTATGAAACTTGGCAAACTAGTTTACAGCTACATCTAGTTCATGTATACCAAATTTCAGACCCCTAGCTTGTATGGTTCAGCCGTGACCCCCCCCTAATGTTGTTTGAAAAATAAAGTCAATCATCTCCCCATTGTCTTGCATGAGCTCTTATGACAAAAATCCAGCTGGTTTCAAATGAAAGAGGCATAATCTTAACAGACATGTAGAGATGGAATTAAGCAGCTACCTGTCTAGTTTTATAAACACTTTGAACCATCCTCATACGTCACTTCTACATGGAGTTATGGGCTGTGAAATGACAAGTGGGGAGCTTCCATTCACTTACATAGGCACTTGAACAGCTCCCCATTGACTTGCATTGGTGACTATTATCATTTTAAATAATCATGTATTGTGAGGTGTACACCCATGAGCTGTAGCACACTTGTTTCCATATGTGACTATTTCTAGTGTAACAGTGTACATTTTTCTGTTTCCACTTGCACTCCTGTGTGAGCCAGCTTTTCCCATATATACTAATCGTATAGTGGTTAAATACTGGCCTCTAGTGGTAGCTTAGGTAGAACTGCTTGGCTCTCTCACAGTTTTGGAGATTAAGCCAGCGGTAAGTTCTATGTCAATAGCGCTCCGATGTATGCTCCAGTGAACATTTCAAATCAATACTGATTGATAGAGATTGCATCTCCCTCCTTGTAGATGTTGTCGGTGTACTTTATGTTGTTGTTTATGTAGTTTTGAATGGATTTTTGTCGCAGTTTTGAAACCACACGTGAAGATAGCTAACATTCCGTCTCTCCCCATACTAACATTGCTTATATATTTCAAGCTGTGCCGCCCTGCGGACTCCCAACCTTGTGTTATTTGTGCCAGGTACATATCATGCACTTTCCTATGTTCATTTTGTATTTTATTTTATTCATAAATATGACACAGTTTTGGAGATTAAGCCAGCGCATTGCTTATATATTTCAAGCTGTGCCGCCCTGTGGACTCCCAACCTTGTGTTATTTGTGCCAGGTGAATAAAACTGCTGCATGGCCCCACGTCCCTCCGTTCTTTGAGTGAAAACCACAACGCAGACACATGAGGGGTTACACTAGCATACCAAATTTCAGACCCCTAGCTAGTACAGTTTAGCTGTGAGGCCTACATACTGCATTGTAGCCACTTATGACAAAAATCCAGCTGGTTTCAAATTAAAAAGGCATAATCTTAACAGACATGTATAGATGGGATTCAAGAGCAGACAGTCTAGTTTCAGGAACATTTTGAACCGTCTTCCTAGGCCACTCCTACATGGAGTTATGGCCTCTCAAATGACAGGTGGGGTGCCTCCATTCACTTAACATTGGCGTCCTTGTCAGATTCAAAAGGTCACTGCAGGTCAGAGGTCGGGGCTACAGTTATGAAACTTGGCAAACTAGTTTATACCTACATCTAGTTCATGTAAACCAAATGTCAGACCCCTAGCTGGTATGGTTCAGCTGTGAGGCCCCCCTGAGCTTAATATGAGGCATATAATATCCAGTAATTATAAACTTAAAGTTACACCAAAGATGATGTGAAAGGCATGCCTCCATGAGACTATGTACACTTGTTCATACCAATAAGTAGTTAAAGCATGACAAAATTCAGACCCCCAGCTGGCACGGTTCAGCCGTGACCCCCCCTGATGTTGTGTGAAAAATAAAGTCAATCATCTCCCCATTGTCTTGCATCTGTGACTTTAGCAAATTCAAAAGGCCACTGCAGCTCTTTGTTGAGGGCTGCACTCATGAAACTTTACATACATGTTCTGACATATGTCTAATGTGTGACCACTGATTTTCAGGCCACTATCTCTACGCCACATAGAAATATCACCTGACAAATGATAGGTGGGCCTGCCCCAATCAGTTTAGATTTAGAGAATAATATTTTTTCTCTGGAATAGCTCCCAATGCATCTCAATGGACCGACTAGAGAATAATATTTTTTATTTGGAATGGCGCGGCCTACATACTGCATTGCAGCCACTTATGACAAAAATCCAGCTGGTTTCAAATGAAAGAGGCATAATCTTAACAGACATGTATAGATGCGATTCAAGAGCAGACAGTCTAGTTTCAGGAACACTTTGAACCATCTTCCTAGGCCACTCCTACATGGAGTTATGGCCTCTCAAATGACAGGTCGGGTGCCTCCATTCACTTAACATTGGCGACCTTGGCAGATTCAAATGGTCACTGCAGGTCAGAGGTCGGGGCTACAGTTATGAAACTTGGCAAACTAGTTTATACCTACATCTAGTTCCTGTAAACCAAATGTCAGACCCCTAGCTGGTATGGTTCAGCTGTGAGGCCCCCCTGAGCTTAATATGAGGCATATAATATCCAGTAATTATAAACTTAAAGTTACACCAAAGATGATGTGAAAGGCATGCCTCCATGAGACTATGTACACTTGTTCATACCAATAAGTAGTTAAAGCATGACAAATTTCAGACCCCCAGCTGGCACGGTTCAGCTGTGACCCCCCCTAATGTTGTGTGAAAAATAGTCAATCATCTCCCCATTGTCTTGCATCTGTGACTTTAGCAAATTCAAAAGGCCACTGCAGCTCTTTGTTGAGGACTGCACTCATGAAACTTTACATACATGTTCTGACATTTGTCTAATGTGTGACCACTGATTTTCAGGCCACTATCTCTACGCTACATAGAAATATCACCTGACAAATGATAGGAGGGCCTGCCCCAATCAGTTTAGATTTAGAGAATAATATTTTTTCTCTGGAATGGCTCCCAATGCATCTCAATGGACCGACTAGAGAATAATATTTTTTATTTGGAACGGCACGTCCTACATACTGCATTGCAGCCACTTATGACAAAAATCCAGCTGGTTTCAAATTAAAAAGGCATAATCTTAACAGACATGTATAGATGGGATTCAAGAGCAGACAGTCTAGTTTCAGGAACACTTTGAACCATCTTCCTAGGCCACTCTTACATGGAGTTATGGCCTCTCAAATGACAGGTGGGGTGCCTCCATTCACTTAACATTGGCGACCTTGGCAGATTCAAAAGGTCACTGCAGGTCAGAGGTCGGGGCTACAGTTATGAAACTTGGCAAACTAGTTTATACCTACATCTAGTTCATGTAACCCAAATTTCAGACCCCTAGCTGGTATGGTTCAGCTGTGAGGCCCCCCTGAGCTTAATATGAGGCATATAATATACAGTAATTATAAACTTAAAGTTACACCAAAGATGATGTGAAAGGCATGCCTCCATGAGACTATGTACACTTGTTTATACCAATAAGTAGTTAAAGCATGACAAATTTCAGACCCCCAGCTGGCACGGTTCAGCTGTGACCCCCCCTAATGTTGTGTGAAAAATAGTCAATCATCTCCCCATTGTCTTGCATCTGTGACTTTAGCAAATTCAAATGGCCACTGCAGCTCTTTGTTGAGGGCTGCACTCATGAAACTTTACATCCATGTTCTGACATATGTCTAATGTGTGACCACTGATTTTCAGGCCACTATCTCTACGCCACATAGAAATATCACCTGACAAATGATAGGTGGGCCTGCCCCAATCAGTTTAGATTTAGAGAATAATATTATTTCTCTGGAATGGCTCCCAATGCATCTCAATGGACCGACTAGAGAATAATATTTTTTATTTGGAACGGCGGGGCCTACATACTGCATTGCAGCCACTTATGACAAAAAACCAGCTGGTTTCAAATTAAAAAGGCATAATCTTAACAGACAAGTATAGATGTGATTCAAGAGCAGATAGTCTAGTTTCAGGAACACTTTGAAACATCTTCCTAGGCCACTCCTACATGGAGTTGTGGCCTCTCAAATGACAGGTGGGGTGCCTCCATTCACTTAACATTGGCGACCTTGGCAGATTCAAAAGGTCACTGCAGGTCAGAAGTCAGGGCTACAGTTATGAAACTTGGCAAAGTTGTTTAGACCTACATATAGTTCATGTATACCAAATTTCAGACCCCTACCTGTTACGGTTTAGCTGTGAGGCCCCCCTGAGCTTAATATACGGGAAAAGTTCAATGTCATTGAAACACTGTTGCAACTTTCTGTGTGAACTGCCAACATAGGTGTTGTTCCCGTGGGAAAGTTTTTTTGCACTAATTGTTGTCTCCTCCATTCTGCCCATTTCTGACCAGTACACTAATAGTATACAAGAGTTTAATAAAACACAAAACAAATTATGTAAAATTATAGTATTTATTTTGTCTGTAGAAATCCTCTTCTAGACAAAGTCATGCAATTAGAAGTCAGTCTGATCAAGCTAACAACATTATTCAGAGATAAAACTTTTAAAACAGTCAAGTTTGACTGGAACACAACGAGAGGGTACATCTGAGGCCTAAAATTTCCTTACATTAAAAATTTTAAATTACACCAAAGATGTTGTGAAAGGCTTGCCTCTTTGAGACTTTGCACACTTGTTCATACCAATAAGTAGTTAATGCATGCCAAATTTCAGACCCCTAGCTCGTATGGTTCAGCCGTGACCCCCCCTAATGTTGTGTGAAAAATAAAGGTAATCATCTCCCCATTGTCTTGCATCTGTGACTTTAGCAAATTCAAATGGCCACTGCAGCTCTTTGTTGAGGGCTGCACTCATGAAACTTTACATACATGTTCTGACATATGTCTAATGTGTGACCACTGATTTTCAGGCCACTATCTCTACGCCACATAGAAATATCACCTGACAAATGATAGGTGGGCCTGCCCCAATCAGTTTAGATTTAGAGAATAATATTATTTCTCTGGAATGGCTCCCAATGCCTCTCAATGGACCGACTAGAGAATAATATTTTTTATTTGGAACGGCGCGGCCTACATACTGCATTGCAGCCACTTATGACAAAAATCCAGCTGGTTTCAAATGAAGGAGGCATAATCTTAACAGACATGTATGGATGTGATTCAGGAGCAGACAGTCTAGTTTCAGGAACACTTTGAACCGTCTTCCTAGGCCACTCCTACATGGAGTTATGGCCTCTCAAATGACAGGTGGGGTGCCTCCATTCACTTAACATTGGCGACCTTGGCAGATTCAAAAGGTCACTGCAGGTCAGAGGTCGGGGCTACAGTTATGAAACTTGGCAAACTAGTTTATACCTACATCTAGTTCATGTAAACCAAATGTCAGACCCCTAGCTGGTATGGTTCAGCTGTGAGGCCCCCCTGAGCTTAATATGAGACATATAATATCCAGTAATTATAAACTTAAAGTTACACCAAAGATGATGTGAAAGGCATGCCTCCATGAGACTATGTACACTTGTTCATACCAATAAGTAGTTAAAGAATGACAAATTTCAGACCCCCAGCTGGTACGGTTCAGCCGTGACCCCCCCTAATGTTGTGTGAAAAATAGTCAATCATCTACCCATTGTCTTGCATCTGTGACTTTAGCAAATTCAAAAGGCCACTGCAGCTCTTTGTTGAGGGCTGCACTCATGAAACTTTACATACATGTTCTGACATTTGTCTAATGTGTGACCACTGATTTTCAGGCCACTATCTCTACGCCACATAGAAATATCACCTGACAAATGATAGGTGGGCCTGCCCCAATCAGTTAAGATTTAGAGAATAATATTTTTTCTCTGGAATGGCTCCCAATGCATCTCAATGGACCGACTAGAGAATAATATTTTTTATTTGGAACGGCGCGGCCTACATACTGCATTGCAGCCACTTATGACAAAAATCCAGCTGGTTTTAAATGCAGGAGGCATAATCTTAACAGACATGTATAGATGGAATTAAGCAGGTACCTGTCTAGTTTTATAAACACTTTGAACCATCCTCATACGCCACTTCTACATGGAGTTATGGCCTCTCAAATGACAGGTGGGGTGCCTCCATTCACTTAACATTGGCGACCTTGGCAGATTCAAAAGGTCACTGCAGGTCAGAGGTCGGGGCTACAGTTATGAAACTTGGCAAACTAATTTATACCTACATCTAGTTCATGTAACCCAAATTTCAGACCCCTAGCTGGTATGGTTCAGCTGTGAGGCCCCCCTGAGCTTAATATGAGGCATATAATTTACAGTAATTATAAACTTAAAGTTACACCAAAGATGATGTGAAAGGCATGCCTCCATGAGACTATGTACACTTGTTCATACCAATAAGTAGTTAAAGCATGACAAATTTCAGACCCCCAGCTGGCACGGTTCAGCTGTGACCCCCCCTAATGTTGTGTGAAAAATAGTCAATCATCTCCCCATTGTCTTGCATCTGTGACTTTAGCAAATTCAAAAGGCCACTGCAGCTCTTTGTTGAGGGCTGCACTCATGAAACTTTACATACATGTTCTGACATTTGTCTAATGTGTGACCACTGATTTTCAGGCCACTATCTCTACGTCACAATGAAATATCACCTGACAAATGATAGGTGGGCCTGCCCCAATCAGTTAAGATTTAGAGAATAATATTTTTTCTCTGGAATGGCTCCCAATGCATCTCAATGGACCGACTAGAGAATAATATTTTTTATTTGGAACGGCGCGGCCTACATACTGCATTGCAGCCACTTATGACAAAAATCCAGCTGGTTTTAAATGCAGGAGGCATAATCTTAACAGACATGTATAGTTGGAATTAAGCAGGTACCTGTCTAGTTTTATAAACACTTTGAACCATCCTCATACGTCACTTCTACATGGAGTTATGGGTTGTCAAATTACAAGTGGGGAGCTTCCATTCACTTACACAGGCACTTGAACAGCTCCCCATTGACTTGCATTCGTGACTATTATCATTTTAAATAATCATGTATTGTGAGGTGTACACCCATGAGCTGTAGCACACATGTTTCCATATGTGACTATTTCTAGTGTAACAGTGTACATTTTGCTGTTTCCACTTGCACTCCTGTGTGAGCCAGCTTTTCCCATATATACTAATCGTATAGTGGTTAAATACTGGCCTCTAGTGGTAGCTTAGGTAGAACTGCTTGGCTCTCTCACAGTTTTGGAGATTAAGCCAGTGGTAAGTTCTATGTCAACAGCGCTCCGATGTATGCTCCAGTGAACATTTCAAATCAATACTGATTGATAGAGATTGCATCTCCCTCCTTGTAGATGTTGTCGGTGTACTTTATGTTGTTGTTTATGTAGTTTTGAATGGATTTTTGTCGCAGTTTTGAAACCACACGTGAAGATAGCTAACATTCTGTCTCTCCCCATACTAGCATTGCTTATATATTTCAAGCTGTGCCACCCAGCGGACTCCCAACCTTGTGTTATTTGTGCCAGGTACATATCATGCACTTTCCTATGTTCATTTTGTATTTTATTTTATTCATAAATATGACACAGTTTTGGAGATTAAGCCAGCGCATTGCTTATATATTTCAAGCTGTGCCGCCCTGCGGACTCCCAAGTTTGTGTTATTTGTGCCAGGTGAATAAAACTGCTGCATGGCCCCACGTCCCTTCGTTCTTTGAGTGAAAACCACAACGCAGACACATGAGGGGATACACTAGCATACCAAATTTCAGACTACTAGCTAGTACAGTTTAGCTGTGAGGCCTACATACTGCATTGTAGCCACTTATGACAAAAATCCAGCTGGTTTCAAATGAAAGAGGCATAATCTTAACAGACATGTATAGATGGGATTAAGCAGCAGACAGTCTAGTTTCAGGAACACTTTGAACCATCCTCATACGTCACTTCTACATGGAGTTATGGGCTGTCAAATGACATGTGGGGAGCTTCCATTCACTTTACATACATGTTCTGACATAAGTCTAATGTGTGACCACTGATTTTCAGGCCACTATCTCTACGCCACACAGAAATATCACCTGACAAATGATAGGTGGGCCTGCCCCAATCAGTTTAGATTTAGAGAATAATATTTTTTCTCTGGAATGGCTCCCAATGCATCTCAATGGACCGACTAGAGAATAATATTTTTTATTTGGAACGGCGCGGCCTACATACTGCATTGCAGCCACTTATGACAAAAATCCAGCTGGTTTCAAATGAAAGAGACATAATCTTAACAGACATGTATAGATCCGATTCAAGAGCAGACAGTCTAGTTTCAGGAACACTTTGAACCATCTTCCTAGGCCACTCCTACATGGAGTTATGGCCTCTCAAATGACAGGTGGGGTGCCTCCATTCACTTAACATTGGCGACCTTGGCAGATTCAAAAGGTCACTGCAGGTCAGAGGTCGGGGCTACAGTTATGAAACTTGGCAAACTAATTTATACCTACATCTAGTTCATGTAACCCAAATTTCAGACCCCTAGCTGGTATGGTTCAGCTGTGAGGCCCCCCTGAGCTTAATATGAGGCATATAATTTACAGTAATTATAAACTTAAAGTTACACCAAAGATGATGTGAAAGGCATGCCTCCATGAGACTATGTACACTTGTTCATACCAATAAGTAGTTAAAGCATGACAAATTTCAGACCCCCAGCTGGCACGGTTCAGCTGTGACCCCCCCTAATGTTGTGTGAAAAATAGTCAATCATCTCCCCATTGTCTTGCATCTGTGACTTTAGCAAATTCAAAAGGCCACTGCAGCTCTTTGTTGAGGGCTGCACTCATGAAACTTTACATACATGTTCTGACATTTGTCTAATGTGTGACCACTGATTTTCAGGCCACTATCTCTACGTCACAATGAAATATCACCTGACAAATGATAGGTGGGCCTGCCCCAATCAGTTAAGATTTAGAGAATAATATTATTTCTCTGGAATGGCTCCCAATGCATCTCAATGGACCGACTAGAGAATAATATTTTTTATTTGGAACGGCGCGGCCTACATACTGCATTGCAGCCACTTATGACAAAAAACCAGCTGGTTTCAAATTAAAAAGGCATAATCTTAACAGACAAGTATAGATGTGATTCAAGAGCAGATAGTCTAGTTTCAGGAACACTTTGAACCATCTTCCTAGGCCACTCCTACATGGAGTTGTGGCCTCTCAAATGACAGGTGGGGTGCCTCCATTCACTTAACATTGGCGACCTTGGCAGATTCAAAAGGTCACTGCAGGTCAGAAGTCAGGGCTACAGTTATGAAACTTGGCAAAGTTGTTTAGACCTACATATAGTTCATGTATACCAAATGTCAGACCCCTAGCTGGTATGGTTCAGCTGTGAGGCCCCCCTGAGCTTAATATGAGGCATATAATATCCAGTAATTATAAACTTAAAGTTACACCAAAGATGATGTGAAAGGCATGCCTCCATGAGACTATGTACACTTGTTCATACCAATAAGTAGTTAAAGCATGACAAATTTCAGACCCCCAGCTGGCACGGTTCAGCTGTGACCCCCCCTAATGTTGTGTGAAAAATAGTCAATCATCTCCGCATTGTCTTGCATCTGTGACTTTAGCAAATTCAAAAGGCCACTGCAGCTCTTTGTTGAGGACTGCACTCATGAAACTTTACATACATGTTCTGACATTTGTCTAATGTGTGACCACTGATTTTCAGGCCACTATCTCTACGCCACATAGAAATATCACCTGACAAATGATAGGTGGGCCTGCCCCAATCAGTTAAGATTTAGAGAATAATATTTTTTCTCTGGAATGGCTCCCAATGCATCTCAATGGACCGACTAGAGAATAATATTTTTTATTTGGAATGGCGCGGCCTACATACTGCATTGCAGCCACTTATGACAAAAATCCAGCTGGTTTCAAATGAAAAAGACATAATCTTAACAGACATGTATGGATGTGATTCAAGAGCAGACAGTCTAGTTTCAGGAACACTTTGAACCATCTTCCTAGGCCACTCCTACATGGAGTTATGGCCTCTCAAATGACAGGTGGGGTGCCTCCATTCACTTAACATTGGCGACCTTGGCAGATTCAAAAGGTCACTGCAGGTCAGAGGTCGGGGCTACAGTTATGAAACTTGGCAAACTAGTTTATACCTACATCTAGTTCATGTAACCCAAATTTCAGACCCCTAGCTGGTATGGTTCAGCTGTGAGGCCCCCCTGAGCTTAATATGAGGCATATAATATCCAGTAATTATAAACTTCAAGTTACACCAAAGATGATGTGAAAGGCATGCCTCCATGAGACTATGTACACTTGTTCATACCAATAAGTAGTTAAAGCATGACAAATTTCAGACCCCCAGCTGGCACGGTTCAGCCGTGACCCCCCCTAATGTTGTTTGAAAAATAGTCAATCATCTCCCCATTGTCTTGCATAAGCACTTATGACAAAAATCCAGCTGGTTTCAAATTAAAAAGGCATAATCTTAAGAGACATGTATGGATGTGATTCAGGAGCAGACAGTCTAGTTTCAGGAACACTTTGAACCGTCTTCCTAGGCCACTCCTACATGGAGTTATGGCCTCTCAAATGACAGGTGGGGTGCCTCCATTCACTTAACATTGGCGACCTTGGCAGATTCAAAAGGTCACTGCAGGTCAGAGGTCGGGGCTACAGTTATGAAACTTGGCAAACTAGTTTATACCTACATCTAGTTCATGTAAACCAAATGTCAGACCCCTAGCTGGTATGGTTCAGCTGTGAGGCCCCCCTGAGCTTAATATGAGACATATAATATCCAGTAATTATAAACTTAAAGTTACACCAAAGATGATGTGAAAGGCATGCCTCCATGAGACTATGTACACTTGTTCATACCAATAAGTAGTTAAAGAATGACAAATTTCAGACCCCCAGCTGGTACGGTTCAGCCGTGACCCCCCCTAATGTTGTGTGAAAAATAGTCAATCATCTACCCATTGTCTTGCATCTGTGACTTTAGCAAATTCAAAAGGCCACTGCAGCTCTTTGTTGAGGGCTGCACTCATGAAACTTTACATACATGTTCTGACATTTGTCTAATGTGTGACCACTGATTTTCAGGCCACTATCTCTACGCCACATAGAAATATCACCTGACAAATGATAGGTGGGCCTGCCCCAATCAGTTAAGATTTAGAGAATAATATTTTTTCTCTGGAATGGCTCCCAATGCATCTCAATGGACCGACTAGAGAATAATATTTTTTATTTGGAACGGCGCGGCCTACATACTGCATTGCAGCCACTTATGACAAAAATCCAGCTGGTTTTAAATGCAGGAGGCATAATCTTAACAGACATGTATAGATGGAATTAAGCAGGTACCTGTCTAGTTTTATAAACACTTTGAACCATCCTCATACGCCACTTCTACATGGAGTTATGGCCTCTCAAATGACAGGTGGGGTGCCTCCATTCACTTAACATTGGCGACCTTGGCAGATTCAAAAGGTCACTGCAGGTCAGAGGTCGGGGCTACAGTTATGAAACTTGGCAAACTAATTTATACCTACATCTAGTTCATGTAACCCAAATTTCAGACCCCTAGCTGGTATGGTTCAGCTGTGAGGCCCCCCTGAGCTTAATATGAGGCATATAATTTACAGTAATTATAAACTTAAAGTTACACCAAAGATGATGTGAAAGGCATGCCTCCATGAGACTATGTACACTTGTTCATACCAATAAGTAGTTAAAGCATGACAAATTTCAGACCCCCAGCTGGCACGGTTCAGCTGTGACCCCCCCTAATGTTGTGTGAAAAATAGTCAATCATCTCCCCATTGTCTTGCATCTGTGACTTTAGCAAATTCAAAAGGCCACTGCAGCTCTTTGTTGAGGGCTGCACTCATGAAACTTTACATACATGTTCTGACATTTGTCTAATGTGTGACCACTGATTTTCAGGCCACTATCTCTACGTCACAATGAAATATCACCTGACAAATGATAGGTGGGCCTGCCCCAATCAGTTAAGATTTAGAGAATAATATTTTTTCTCTGGAATGGCTCCCAATGCATCTCAATGGACCGACTAGAGAATAATATTTTTTATTTGGAACGGCGCGGCCTACATACTGCATTGCAGCCACTTATGACAAAAATCCAGCTGGTTTTAAATGCAGGAGGCATAATCTTAACAGACATGTATAGTTGGAATTAAGCAGGTACCTGTCTAGTTTTATAAACACTTTGAACCATCCTCATACGTCACTTCTACATGGAGTTATGGGTTGTCAAATTACAAGTGGGGAGCTTCCATTCACTTACACAGGCACTTGAACAGCTCCCCATTGACTTGCATTCGTGACTATTATCATTTTAAATAATCATGTATTGTGAGGTGTACACCCATGAGCTGTAGCACACATGTTTCCATATGTGACTATTTCTAGTGTAACAGTGTACATTTTGCTGTTTCCACTTGCACTCCTGTGTGAGCCAGCTTTTCCCATATATACTAATCGTATAGTGGTTAAATACTGGCCTCTAGTGGTAGCTTAGGTAGAACTGCTTGGCTCTCTCACAGTTTTGGAGATTAAGCCAGTGGTAAGTTCTATGTCAACAGCGCTCCGATGTATGCTCCAGTGAACATTTCAAATCAATACTGATTGATAGAGATTGCATCTCCCTCCTTGTAGATGTTGTCGGTGTACTTTATGTTGTTGTTTATGTAGTTTTGAATGGATTTTTGTCGCAGTTTTGAAACCACACGTGAAGATAGCTAACATTCTGTCTCTCCCCATACTAGCATTGCTTATATATTTCAAGCTGTGCCACCCAGCGGACTCCCAACCTTGTGTTATTTGTGCCAGGTACATATCATGCACTTTCCTATGTTCATTTTGTATTTTATTTTATTCATAAATATGACACAGTTTTGGAGATTAAGCCAGCGCATTGCTTATATATTTCAAGCTGTGCCGCCCTGCGGACTCCCAAGTTTGTGTTATTTGTGCCAGGTGAATAAAACTGCTGCATGGCCCCACGTCCCTTCGTTCTTTGAGTGAAAACCACAACGCAGACACATGAGGGGATACACTAGCATACCAAATTTCAGACTACTAGCTAGTACAGTTTAGCTGTGAGGCCTACATACTGCATTGTAGCCACTTATGACAAAAATCCAGCTGGTTTCAAATGAAAGAGGCATAATCTTAACAGACATGTATAGATGGGATTAAGCAGCAGACAGTCTAGTTTCAGGAACACTTTGAACCATCCTCATACGTCACTTCTACATGGAGTTATGGGCTGTCAAATGACATGTGGGGAGCTTCCATTCACTTTACATACATGTTCTGACATAAGTCTAATGTGTGACCACTGATTTTCAGGCCACTATCTCTACGCCACACAGAAATATCACCTGACAAATGATAGGTGGGCCTGCCCCAATCAGTTTAGATTTAGAGAATAATATTTTTTCTCTGGAATGGCTCCCAATGCATCTCAATGGACCGACTAGAGAATAATATTTTTTATTTGGAACGGCGCGGCCTACATACTGCATTGCAGCCACTTATGACAAAAATCCAGCTGGTTTCAAATGAAAGAGACATAATCTTAACAGACATGTATAGATCCGATTCAAGAGCAGACAGTCTAGTTTCAGGAACACTTTGAACCATCTTCCTAGGCCACTCCTACATGGAGTTATGGCCTCTCAAATGACAGGTGGGGTGCCTCCATTCACTTAACATTGGCGACCTTGGCAGATTCAAAAGGTCACTGCAGGTCAGAGGTCGGGGCTACAGTTATGAAACTTGGCAAACTAATTTATACCTACATCTAGTTCATGTAACCCAAATTTCAGACCCCTAGCTGGTATGGTTCAGCTGTGAGGCCCCCCTGAGCTTAATATGAGGCATATAATTTACAGTAATTATAAACTTAAAGTTACACCAAAGATGATGTGAAAGGCATGCCTCCATGAGACTATGTACACTTGTTCATACCAATAAGTAGTTAAAGCATGACAAATTTCAGACCCCCAGCTGGCACGGTTCAGCTGTGACCCCCCCTAATGTTGTGTGAAAAATAGTCAATCATCTCCCCATTGTCTTGCATCTGTGACTTTAGCAAATTCAAAAGGCCACTGCAGCTCTTTGTTGAGGGCTGCACTCATGAAACTTTACATACATGTTCTGACATTTGTCTAATGTGTGACCACTGATTTTCAGGCCACTATCTCTACGTCACAATGAAATATCACCTGACAAATGATAGGTGGGCCTGCCCCAATCAGTTAAGATTTAGAGAATAATATTATTTCTCTGGAATGGCTCCCAATGCATCTCAATGGACCGACTAGAGAATAATATTTTTTATTTGGAACGGCGCGGCCTACATACTGCATTGCAGCCACTTATGACAAAAAACCAGCTGGTTTCAAATTAAAAAGGCATAATCTTAACAGACAAGTATAGATGTGATTCAAGAGCAGATAGTCTAGTTTCAGGAACACTTTGAACCATCTTCCTAGGCCACTCCTACATGGAGTTGTGGCCTCTCAAATGACAGGTGGGGTGCCTCCATTCACTTAACATTGGCGACCTTGGCAGATTCAAAAGGTCACTGCAGGTCAGAAGTCAGGGCTACAGTTATGAAACTTGGCAAAGTTGTTTAGACCTACATATAGTTCATGTATACCAAATGTCAGACCCCTAGCTGGTATGGTTCAGCTGTGAGGCCCCCCTGAGCTTAATATGAGGCATATAATATCCAGTAATTATAAACTTAAAGTTACACCAAAGATGATGTGAAAGGCATGCCTCCATGAGACTATGTACACTTGTTCATACCAATAAGTAGTTAAAGCATGACAAATTTCAGACCCCCAGCTGGCACGGTTCAGCTGTGACCCCCCCTAATGTTGTGTGAAAAATAGTCAATCATCTCCGCATTGTCTTGCATCTGTGACTTTAGCAAATTCAAAAGGCCACTGCAGCTCTTTGTTGAGGACTGCACTCATGAAACTTTACATACATGTTCTGACATTTGTCTAATGTGTGACCACTGATTTTCAGGCCACTATCTCTACGCCACATAGAAATATCACCTGACAAATGATAGGTGGGCCTGCCCCAATCAGTTAAGATTTAGAGAATAATATTTTTTCTCTGGAATGGCTCCCAATGCATCTCAATGGACCGACTAGAGAATAATATTTTTTATTTGGAATGGCGCGGCCTACATACTGCATTGCAGCCACTTATGACAAAAATCCAGCTGGTTTCAAATGAAAAAGACATAATCTTAACAGACATGTATGGATGTGATTCAAGAGCAGACAGTCTAGTTTCAGGAACACTTTGAACCATCTTCCTAGGCCACTCCTACATGGAGTTATGGCCTCTCAAATGACAGGTGGGGTGCCTCCATTCACTTAACATTGGCGACCTTGGCAGATTCAAAAGGTCACTGCAGGTCAGAGGTCGGGGCTACAGTTATGAAACTTGGCAAACGAGTTTATACCTACATCTAGTTCATGTAACCCAAATTTCAGACCCCTAGCTGGTATGGTTCAGCTGTGAGGCCCCCCTGAGCTTAATATGAGGCATATAATATCCAGTAATTATAAACTTCAAGTTACACCAAAGATGATGTGAAAGGCATGCCTCCATGAGACTATGTACACTTGTTCATACCAATAAGTAGTTAAAGCATGACAAATTTCAGACCCCCAGCTGGCACGGTTCAGCCGTGACCCCCCCTAATGTTGTTTGAAAAATAGTCAATCATCTCCCCATTGTCTTGCATAAGCACTTATGACAAAAATCCAGCTGGTTTCAAATTAAAAAGGCATAATCTTAAGAGACATGTATGGATGTGATTCAGGAGCAGACAGTCTAGTTTCAGGAACACTTTGAACCGTCTTCCTAGGCCACTCCTACATGGAGTTATGGCCTCTCAAATGACAGGTGGGGTGCCTCCATTCACTTAACATTGGCGACCTTGGCAGATTCAAAAGGTCACTGCAGGTCAGAGGTCGGGGCTACAGTTATGAAACTTGGCAAACTAGTTTATACCTACATCTAGTTCATGTAAACCAAATGTCAGACCCCTAGCTGGTATGGTTCAGCTGTGAGGCCCCCCTGAGCTTAATATGAGGCATATAATATCCAGTAATTATAAACTTAAAGTTACACCAAAGATGATGTGAAAGGCATGCCTCCATGAGACTATGTACACTTGTTCATACCAATAAGTAGTTAAAGCATGACAAATTTCAGACCCCCAGCTGGCACGGTTCAGCCGTGACCCCCCCTAATGTTGTGTGAAAAATAAAGTCAATCATCTCCCCATTGTCTTGCATCTGTGACTTTAGCAAATTCAAAAGGCCACTGCAGCTCTTTGTTGAGGGCTGCACTCATGAAACTTTACATACATGTTCTGACATTTGTCTAATGTGTGACCACTGATTTTCAGGCCACTATCTCTACGCCACAATGAAATATCACCTGACAAATGATAGGTGGGCCTGCCCCAATCAGTTAAGATTTAGAGAATAATATTTTTTCTCTGGAATGGCTCCCAATGCATCTCAATGGACCGACTAGAGAATAATATTTTTTATTTGGAACGGCGCGGCCTATATACTGCATTGCAGCCACTTATGACAAAAATCCAGCTGGTTTTAAATGCAGGAGGCATAATCTTAACAGACATGTATAGATGGAATTAAGCAGGTACCTGTCTAGTTTTATAAACACTTTGAACCATCCTCATACGTCACTTCTACATGGAGTTATGGGTTGTCAAATGACAAGTGGGGAGCTTCCATTCACTTACACAGGCACTTGAACAGCTCCCCATTGACTTGCATTCGTGACTATTATCATTTTAAATAATCATGTATTGTGAGGTGTACACCCATGAGCTGTAGCACACTTGTTTCCATATGTGACTATTTCTAGTGTAACAGTGTACATTTTGCTGTTTCCACTTGCACTCCTGTGTGAGCCAGCTTTTCCCATATATACTAATCGTATAGTGGTTAAATACTGGCCTCTAGTGGTAGCTTAGGTAGAACTGCTTGGCTCTCTCACAGTTTTGGAGATTAAGCCAGCGGTAAGTTCTATGTCAACAGCGCTCCGATGTATGCTCCAGTGAACATTTCAAATCAATACTGATTGATAGAGATTGCATCTCCCTCCTTGTAGATGTTGTCGGTGTACTTTATGTTGTTGTTTATGTAGTTTTGAATGGATTTTTGTCGCAGTTTTGAAACCGCACGTGAAGATAGCTAACATTCCGTCTCTCCCCATACTAGCATTGCTTATATATTTCAAGCTGTGCCACCCTGCGGACTCCCAACCTTGTGTTATTTGTGCCAGGTACGTATCATGTACTTTCCTATGTTCATTTTGTATTTTATTTTATTCATAAATATGACACAGTTTTGGAGATTAAGCCAGCGCATTGCTTATATATTTCAAGCTGTGCCGCCCTGCGGACTCCCAACCTTGTGTTATTTGTGCCAGGTGAATAAAACCGCTGCATGGCCCCACGTCCCTTCGTTCTTTGAGTGAAAACCACAACGCAGACACATGAGGGGTTACACTAGCATACCAAATATCAGACCCCTAGCCAGTACAGTTTAGCTGTGAGGCCTACATACTGCATTGCAGCCACTTATGACAAAAATCCAGCTGGTTTCAAATGAAAGAGACATGTATAGATGGGATTAAGCAGCAGACAGTCTAGTTTCAGGAACACTTTGAACCATCCTCATACGTCACTTCTACATGGAGTTATGGGCTGTCAAATGACATGTGGGGAGCTTCCATTCACTTTACATACATGTTCTGACATAAGTCTAATGTGTGACCACTGATTTTCAGGCCACTATCTCTACGCCACATAGAAATATCACCTGACAAATGATAGGTGGGCCTGCCCCAATCAGTTTAGATTTAGAGAATAATATTTTTTCTCTGGAATGGCTCCCAATGCATCTCAATGGACCGACTAGAGAATAATATTTTTTATTTGGAACGGCGCGGCCTACATACTGCATTGCAGCCACTTATGGCAAAAATCCAGCTGGTGTCAAATGAAGGAGGCATAATCTTAACAGACATGTATAGATGTGATTCAAGAGCAGGCAGTCTAGTTTCAGGAACACTTTGAACCATCTTCCTAAGCCACTCCTACATGGAGTTATGGCCTCTCAAATGACAGGTGGGGTGCCTCCATTCACTTAACATTGGCGACCTTGGCAGATTCAAAAGGTCACTGCAGGTCAGAAGTCAGGGCTACAGTTATGAAACTTGGCAAAGTTGTTTAGACCTACATATAGTTCATGTATACCAAATTTCAGACCCCTACCTGTTACGGTTTAGCTGTGAGGCCCCCCTGAGCTTAATATACGGGAAAAGTTCAATGTCATTGAAACACTGTTGCAACTTTCTGTGTGAACTGCCAACATAGGTGTTGTTCCCGTGGGAAAGTTTTTTTGCACTAATTGTTGTCTCCTCCATTCTGCCCATTTCTGACCAGTACACTAATAGTATACAAGAGTTTAATAAAACACAAAACAAATTATGTAAAATTATAGTATTTATTTTGTCTGTAGAAATCCTCTTCTAGACAAAGTCATGCAATTAGAAGTCAGTCTGATCAAGCTAACAACATTATTCAGAGATAAAACTTTTAAAACAGTCAAGTTTGACTGGAACACAACGAGAGGGTACATCTGAGGCCTAAAATTTCCTTACATTAAAAATTTTAAATTACACCAAAGATGTTGTGAAAGGCTTGCCTCTTTGAGACTTTGCACACTTGTTCATACCAATAAGTAGTTAATGCATGCCAAATTTCAGACCCCTAGCTCGTATGGTTCAGCCGTGACCCCCCCTAATGTTGTGTGAAAAATAAAGGAATCATCTCCCCATTGTCTTGCATCTGTGACTTTAGCAAATTCAAATGGCCACTGCAGCTCTTTGTTGAGGGCTGCACTCATGAAACTTTACATACATGTTCTGACATATGTCTAATGTGTGACCACTGATTTTCAGGCCACTATCTCTACGCCACATAGAAATATCACCTGACAAATGATAGGTGGGCCTGCCCCAATCAGTTTAGATTTAGAGAATAATATTATTTCTCTGGAATGGCTCCCAATGCATCTCAATGGACCGACTAGAGAATAATATTTTTTATTTGGAACGGCGCGGCCTACATACTGCATTGCAGCCACTTATGACAAAAAACCAGCTGGTTTCAAATTAAAAAGGCATAATCTTAACAGACAAGTATAGATGTGATTCAAGAGCAGACAGTCTAGTTTCAGGAACACTTTGAACCATCTTCCTAGGCCACTCCTACATGGAGTTGTGGCCTCTCAAATGACAGGTGGGGTGCCTCCATTCACTTAACATTGGCGACCTTGGCAGATTCAAAAGGTCACTGCAGGTCAGAAGTCAGGGCTACAGTTATGAAACTTGGCAAAGTTGTTTAGACCTACATATAGTTCATGTATACCAAATTTCAGACCCCTACCTGTTACGGTTTAGCTGTGAGGCCCCCCTGAGCTTAATATACGGGAAAAGTTCAATGTCATTGAAACACTGTTGCAACTTTCTGTGTGAACTGCCAACATAGGTGTTGTTCCCGTGGGAAAGTTTTTTTGCACTAATTGTTGTCTCCTCCATTCTGCCCATTTCTGACCAGTACACTAATAGTATACAAGAGTTTAATAAAACACAAAACAAATTATGTAAAATTATAGTATTTATTTTGTCTGTAGAAATCCTCTTCTAGACAAAGTCATGCAATTAGAAGTCAGTCTGATCAAGCTAACAACATTATTCAGAGATAAAACTTTTAAAACAGTCAAGTTTGACTGGAACACAACGAGAGGGTACATCTGAGGCCTAAAATTTCCTTACATTAAAAATTTTAAATTACACCAAAGATGTTGTGAAAGGCTTGCCTCTTTGAGACTTTGCACACTTGTTCATAGCAATAAGTAGTTAATGCATGCCAAATTTCAGACCCCTAGCTCGTATGGTTCAGCCGTGACCCCCCCTAATGTTGTGTGAAAAATAAAGGTAATCATCTCCCCATTGTCTTGCATCTGTGACTTTAGCAAATTCAAATGGCCACTGCAGCTCTTTGTTGAGGGCTGCACTCATGAAACTTTACATACATGTTCTGACATATGTCTAATGTGTGACCACTGATTTTCAGGCCACTATCTCTACGCCACATAGAAATATCACCTGACAAATGATAGGTGGGCCTGCCCCAATCAGTTTAGATTTAGAGAATAATATTATTTCTCTGGAATGGCTCCCAATGCATCTCAATGGACCGACTAGAGAATAATATTTTTTATTTGGAACGGCACGGCCTACATACTGCATTGCAGCCACTTATGACAAAAAACCAGCTGGTTTCAAATTAAAAAGGCATAATCTTAACAGACAAGTATAGATATGATTCAAGAGCAGACAGTCTAGTTTCAGGAACACTTTGAACCATCTTCCTAGGCCACTCCTACATGGAGTTGTGGCCTCTCAAATGACAGGTGGGGTGCCTCCATTCACTTAACATTGGCGACCTTGGCAGATTCAAAAGGTCACTGCAGGTCAGAAGTCAGGGCTACAGTTATGAAACTGGGCAAAGTTGTTTAGACCTACATATAGTTCATGTATACCAAATTTCAGACCCCTACCTGTTACGGTTTAGCTGTGAGGCCCCCCTGAGCTTAATATACGGGAAAAGTTCAATGTCATTGAAACACTGTTGCAACTTTCTGTGTGAACTGCCAACATAGGTGTTGTTCCCGTGGGAAAGTTTTTTTGCACTAATTGTTGTCTCCTCCATTCTGCCCATTTCTGACCAGTACACTAATAGTATACAAGAGTTTAATAAAACACAAAACAAATTATGTAAAATTATAGTATTTATTTTGTCTGTAGAAATCCTCTTCTAGACAAAGTCATGCAATTAGAAGTCAGTCTGATGAAGCTAACAACATTATTCAGAGATAAAACTTTTAAAACAGTCAAGTTTGACTGGAACACAACGAGAGGGTACTTCTTAGGCCTAAAATTTCCTTACATTAAAAATTTTAAATTACACCAAAGATGTTGTGAAAGGCTTGCCTCTTTGAGACTTTGCACACTTGTTCATACCAATAAGTAGTTAATGCATGCCAAATTTCAGACCCCTAGCTCGTATGGTTCAGCCGTGACCCCCCCTAATGTTGTGTGAAAAATAAAGGTAATCATCTCCCCATTGTCTTGCATCTGTGACTTTAGCAAATTCAAATGGCCACTGCAGCTCTTTGTTGAGGGCTGCACTCATGAAACTTTACATACATGTTCTGACATATGTCTAATGTGTGACCACTGATTTTCAGGCCACTATCTCTACGCCACATAGAAATATCACCTGACAAATGATAGGTGGGCCTGCCCCAATCAGTTTAGATTTAGAGAATAATATTATTTCTCTGGAATGGCTCCCAATGCCTCTCAATGGACCGACTAGAGAATAATATTTTTTATTTGGAACGGCGCGGCCTACATACTGCATTGCAGCCACTTATGACAAAAAACCAGCTGGTGTCAATTGAAGGAGGCATAATCTTAACAGACAAGTATAGATGTGATTCAAGAGCAGACAGTCTAGTTTCAGGAACACTTTGAACCATCTTCCTAGGCCACTCCTACATGGAGTTATGGCCTCTCAAATGACAGGTGGGGTGCCTCCATTCACTTAACATTGGCGACCTTGGCATATTCAAAAGGTCACTGCAGGTCAGAGGTCGGGGCTACAGTTATGAAACTTGGCAAACTAGTTTACACCTACATCTAGTTGATGTAAACCAAATGTCAGACCCCTAGCTGGTATGGTTCAGCTGTGAGGCCCCCCTGAGCTTAAAATGAGGCATATAATATCCAGTAATTATAAACTTAAAGTTACACCAAAGATGATGTGAAAGGCATGCCTCCATGAGACTATGTACACTTGTTCATACCAATAAGTAGTTAAAGCATCACAAATTTCAGACCCCCAGCTGGCACGGTTCAGCTGTGACACCCCCTAATGTTGTGTGAAAAATAGTCAATCATCTCCCCATTGTCTTGCATCTGTGACTTTAGCAAATTCAAAAGGCCACTGCAGCTCTTTGTTGAGGGCTGCACTCATGAAACTTTACATACATGTTCTGACATTTGTCTAATGTGTGATCACTGATTTTCAGGCCACTATCTCTACGCCACATAGAAATATCACCTGACAAATGATAGGTGGGCCTGCCCCAATCAGTTAAGATTTAGAGAATAATATTTTTTCTCTGGAATGGCTCCCAATGCATCTCAATGGACCGACTAGAGAATAATATTTTTTATTTGGAATGGCGCGGCCTACATACTGCATTGCAGCCACTTATGACAAAAATCCAGCTGGTTTCAAATGAAAAAGACATAATCTTAACAGACATGTATAGATGAGATTGAAGAACAGACAGTCTAGTTTCAGGAACACTTTGAACCATCTTCCTAAGCCACTCCTACATGGAGTTATGGCCTCTCAAATGACAGGTGGGGTGCCTCCATTCACTTAACATTGGCGACCTTGGCAGATTCAAAAGGTCACTGCAGGTCAGAGGTCGGGGCTACAGTTATGAAATTTGGCAGACTTGTTTATACCTACATCTAGTTCATGTAAACCAAATGTCAGACCCCTAGCTGGTATGGTTCAGCTGTGAGGCCCCCCTGAGCTTAATATGAGGCATATAATATCCAGTAATTATAAACTTAAAGTTACACCAAAGATGATGTGAAAGGCATGC
The DNA here is from genome assembly GCF_048594095.1 of Paramormyrops kingsleyae. NCBI lineage: Eukaryota > Metazoa > Chordata > Actinopteri > Osteoglossiformes > Mormyridae > Paramormyrops > Paramormyrops kingsleyae. Next base: position 27,133,514 of record NC_132800.1, on the reverse strand, counting down.
CTCCATGAGACTATGTACACTTGTTCATACCAATAAGTAGTTAAAGCACGACAAATTTCAGACCCCCAGCTGGCACGGTTCAGCCGTGACCCCCCCTAATGTTGTGTGAAAAATAAAGTCAATCATCTCCCCATTGTCTTGCATCTGTGACTTTAGCAAATTCAAAAGGCCACTGCAGCTCTTTGTTGAGGGCTGCACTCATGAAACTTTACATACATGTTCTGACATTTGTCTAATGTGTGACCACTGATTTTCAGGCCACTATCTCTACGCCACATAGAAATATCACCTGACAAATGATAGGTGGGCCTGCCCCAATCAGTTAAGATTTAGAGAATAATATTTTTTCTCTGGAATGGCTCCCAATGCATCTCAATGGACCGACTAGAGAATAATATTTTTTATTTGGAACGGTGTGCCCTACATACTGCATTGCAGCCACTTATGACAAAAATCCAGCTGGTTTCAAATGAAAAAGACATAATCTTAACAGACATGTAGGGATGTGATTCAAGAGCAGACAGTCTAGTTTCAGGAACACTTTGAACCATCTTCCTAGGCCACTCCTACATGGAGTTATGGCCTCTCAAATGACAGGTGGGGTGCCTCCATTCACTTAACATTGGCGACCTTGGCAGATTCAAAAGGTCACTGCAGGTCAGAGGTCGGGGCTACAGTTATGAAACTTGGCAAACTAGTTTATACCTACATCTAGTTGATGTAAACCAAATGTCAGACCCCTAGCTGGTATGGTTCAGCTGTGAGGCCCCCCTGAGCTTAATATGAGGCATATAATATCCAGTAATTATAAACTTAAAGTTACACCAAAGATGATGTGAAAGGCATGCCTCCATGAGACTATGTACACTTGTTCATACCAATAAGTAGTTAAAGCATCACAAATTTCAGACCCCCAGCTGGCACGGTTCAGCTGTGACCCCCCCTAATGTTGTGTGAAAAATAGTCAATCATCTCCCCATTGTCTTGCATCTGTGACTTTAGCAAATTCAAAAGGCCACTGCAGCTCTTTGTTGAGGGCTGCACTCATGAAACTTTACATACATGTTCTGACATTTGTCTAATGTGTGACCACTGATTTTCAGGCCACTATCTCTACGCCACATAGAAATATCACCTGACAAATGATAGGTGGGCCTGCCCCAATCAGTTAAGATTTAGAGAATAATATTTTTTCTCAGGAATGGCTCCCAATGCATCTCAATGGACCGACTAGAGAATAATATTTTTTATTTGGAATGGCGCGGCCTACATACTGCATTGCAGCCACTTATGACAAAAATCCAGCTGGTTTCAAATGAAAAAGACATAATCTTAACAGACATGTATGGATGTGATTCAAGAGCAGACAGTCTAGTTTCAGGAACACTTTGAACCATCTTCCTAGGCCACTCCTACATGGAGTTATGGCCTCTCAAATGACAGGTGGGGTGCCTCCATTCACTTAACATTGGCGACCTTGGCAGATTCAAAAGGTCGGGGCTACAGTTATGAAACTTGGCAAGCTTGTTTACACCTACATCTAGTTGATGTAACCCAAATTTCAGACCCCTAGCTGGTATGGTTCAGCTGTGAGGCCCCCCTGAGCTTAATATGAGGCATATAATATCCAGTAATTATAGCTCTTTCCGTGGAGGACATCGAAGACATTTACCTATTCGGAACCATGATTACAGGTCTGATGCTGATTGTTTTTTTCTGTTCTATATTGTACTCCCTACTGGAGTACAGTCTGGGGGCTGTTTTTTTATTCACCTCCACTCTCCTCACGTAATCTTGTTTCTCTGAGTTTTCCTATAGTCCCCTGTCTTCCTGACCTGTCTACCCCATATTTGTGTATGTGATGTTTGCATATGTATGGTCAGGTTGATGGCCAGTTTTTTCGCTGGTACTTGTGACCAGTGACATGGTGTATTGCAATAGCAATAAAGGGTTTCATCAATCAATCAATCAATCAATCAATTAGCAAATTAACAACAATTTGGATATCAGAAAACTACCATAGACATTTGGGAGAACGCTTCTTGGAATTAAGATCATACCTGTGGAACAAAGGATTACATAAGCTGAACTTCCAGAGCTCAATTTTGGATTGTCACAGGTTGGGAATGTGGTCCTAACACATTCCAAGCGGCCATTGACTGAGCAATGCAAGTGATGGAATGGGATGAATTCCTTGGAATCCCTTCCGAACTCCATATTCCGGCCCATTTTAAAGATTCCACAATGACGAACAAAGTCCTAACCGTACCCATTTGGGAGACCGCTTCTTGGAATTAAGATCATACTTGTGGAACAAAAGATTACATAAGCTGAACTTCCAGATCTCGATTTTGGATCGTCACTCCCATTAGAAAATTAACACTGAATTACATAAGTGCTCCTTACCCTATCCATTCGGGAGAACACTTCTTGGAATTGGAAAATCATCTTTTTGGCCTCTATGGTCTTTGTGGCTTAATCTGTGGCTGTGCTGAAATTAGAGAGTAATTTTTTTTTCTCTGGAATGGCGCGGCCTACATACTGCATTGCAGCCACTTATGACAAAAATCCAGCTGGTTTCAAATGAAAGAGGCATAATCTTAACAGACATGTATAGATGGAATTAAGCAGCAGCTTGTCTAGTTTCAGAAACACTTTGAAACATCCTAATACGTCACATCTTCATGGAGTTATGGGCTGTCAAATTACAGGTGGGGTGCTTCCATTGACTTACATAGGGACTTAAACAGCTCCCCATTGACTTGCATTGGTGACTTATTATTTTAAATAATCCATATATTGTGAGGTGTACACCCATGAGCTGTGGCACATTTGTTTCCATATGTGACTAGACCTAGCATGCCAAATTTCAAACCCCTAGCTGGTACCGTTCAGCTGTGAGGCCCCCCTGAGCTTAATATGAGGCATATAATATCCTGTAGTTATAAATTTAAAATTACACCAAAGATGGTGTGGAAGTCGTGCCTCCCTCTCGTCTCGTCTAATCTACTGTCTATACTTGAGAGACTCTCTCAGCCCTGCTCTTCAAAACTAAGGAAATTATGGATTTGATCAACTGGTCTCTCCACGCAATTGACACCATCTTCTCGAAGAGAAGCACAGGTTTGGGGGAACCTGACTGTCCTGCAGGAACATACGCAGCTGGCTACACGATGGACGGATGGGAGAAGTGGAGGGTCGTGTGTCTGGCAGCTCTTTCCGTGGAGGACATCGAAGACATTTACCTATTCGGAACCATGATTACAGGTCTGATGCTGATTGGATTAGGCATTGCCCTGACTTATCGGAAATTGAAGAAAACGGTGACAGCCGCTCAAAGCCCAACTAGGCTGGCCGGGATGATTGACGGACTTGGCAGAGCTGTTGGCGCCCAGACTATGGCTTTAGATCGCAAACTGGATAACATCACTGTGTCTGATGACCGCAGATTTGATAACATCATGGAGAGGCTCACGGCTCTGCAAAGGATTTTGGATGGCGGAGACCAGCATGGACATTAGAGGAGCTGCGAAATTACAGTTTCTCGCCTGAAAACCCAAACAACCCCATTCTATCTGCTTTTGGCTCCCCCCTAATCAGCACGGGCCTTGGTCAAGGCCGCTGCTGAGCTCAACAACTCCCCCTGAAGAACAAGGCAGTGAGACTCTCTTGCATTCCTCTCCCCCAACCACAAGGACACCCTACCCCCATCCCACGCCTTCGCTGCTTCATACCCCCAGCGTGAACGAGCGGGTCCTTGTACAGCGCCGTTGGCTGCAGGACCGGACGGCTGTTTGTCTATGCTGGACTACCTCCACCTCCCCATTCCCCTCCCCTGTTGTGAGATGTGGTGACTATGTGCTTATTGCTGAGGTGTTTTTTTCTGTTCCTATATTGTACTCCCTACTGGAGTACAGTCTGGGGGCTGTTTTTTTTATTCACCTCCACTCTCCTCACGTAATCTTGTTTCTCTGAGTTTTCCTATAGTCCCCTGTCTTCCTGACCTGTCTACCCCATATTTGTGTATGTGATGTTTGCATACGTATGGTCAGGTTGATGGCCAGTTTTTTCGCTGGTACTTGTGACCAGTGACATGGTGTATTGCAATAGCAATAAAGGGTTTCATCAATCAATCAATCAATCAATCAATCAATTAGCAAATTAACAACGATTTGGATATCAGAAAACTACCATAGACATTTGGGAGAACGCTTCTTGGAATTAAGATCATACCTGTGGAACAAAGGATTACATAAGCTGAACTTCCAGAGCTCAATTTTGGATTGCCACAGGTTGGGAATGTGGTCCTAACACATTCCAAGCGGCCATTGACTGAGCAATGCAAGTGATGGAATGGGATGAATTCCTTGGAATCCCTTCCGAACTCCATATTCCGGCCCATTTTAAAGATTCCACAATGACGAACAAAGTCCTAACCGTACCCATTTGGGAGACCGCTTCTTGGAATTAAAATCATACTTGTGGAACAAAAGATTACATAAGCTGAACTTCCAGATCTCGATTTTGGATCGTCACTCCCATTAGAAAATTAACACTGAATTACATAAGTGCTCCTTACCCTATCCATTCGGGAGAACACTTCTTGGAATTGGAAAATCGTCTTTTTGGCCTCTATGGTCTTTGTGGCTTAATCTGTGGCTGTGCTGAAATTAGAGAATAATTTTTTTTTCTCTGGAATGGCTCCCAATGAATCTCAATGGACCGACTAGAGAATAATATTTTTTATTTGGAACGACGTGGCCTACATACTGCATTGCAGCCACTTATGATAAAAATCCAGCTGGTTTTAAATGAAGGAGGAATAATCTTAACAGACATGTATAGATGAGATTGAAGAACAGACAGTCTAGTTTCAGGAACACTTTGAACCATCTTCCTAAGCCACTCCTACATGGAGTTATGGACTCTCAAATGACAGGTGGGGTGCCTCCATTCACTTAACATTGGCGACCTTGGCATATTCAAAAGGTCACTGCAGGTCAGAGGTCGGGGCTACAGTTATGAAACTTGGCAAACTAGTTTATACCTACATCTAGTTCATGTAAACCAAATGTCAGACCGCTAGCTGGTATGGTTCAGCTGTGAGGCCCCCCTGAGCTTAATATGAGGCATATAATATCCAGTAATTATAAACTTAAAGTTACACCAAAGATGATGTGAAAGGCATGCCTCCATGAGACTATGTACACTTGTTCATACCAATAAGTAGTTAAAGCACGACAAATTTCAGACCCCCAGCTGGCACGGTTCAGCCGTGACCCCCCCTAATGTTGTGTGAAAAATAAAGTCAATCATCTCCCCATTGTCTTGCATCTGTGACTTTAGCAAATTCAAAAGGCCACTGCAGCTCTTTGTTGAGGGCTGCACTCATGAAACTTTACATACATGTTCTGACATTTGTCTAATGTGTGACCACTGATTTTCAGGCCACTATCTCTACGCCACATAGAAATATCACCTGACAAATGATAGGTGGGCCTGCCCCAATCAGTTAAGATTTAGAGAATAATATTTTTTCTCAGGAATGGCTCCCAATGCATCTCAATGGACCGACTAGAGAATAATATTTTTTATTTGGAATGGCGCGGCCTACATACTGCATTGCAGCCACTTATGACAAAAATCCAGCTGGTTTCAAATGAAAAAGACATAATCTTAACAGACATGTATGGATGTGATTCAAGAGCAGACAGTCTAGTTTCAGGAACACTTTGAACCATCTTCCTAGGCCACTCCTACATGGAGTTATGGCCTCTCAAATGACAGGTGGGGTGCCTCCATTCACTTAACATTGGCGACCTTGGCAGATTCAAAAGGTCGGGGCTACAGTTATGAAACTTGGCAAGCTTGTTTACACCTACATCTAGTTGATGTAACCCAAATTTCAGACCCCTAGCTGGTATGGTTCAGCTGTGAGGCCCCCCTGAGCTTAATATGAGGCATATAATATCCAGTAATTATAGCTCTTTCCGTGGAGGACATCGAAGACATTTACCTATTCGGAACCATGATTACAGGTCTGATGCTGATTGTTTTTTTCTGTTCTATATTGTACTCCCTACTGGAGTACAGTCTGGGGGCTGTTTTTTTTATTCACCTCCACTCTCCTCACGTAATCTTGTTTCTCTGAGTTTTCCTATAGTCCCCTGTCTTCCTGACCTGTCTACCCCATATTTGTGTATGTGATGTTTGCATATGTATGGTCAGGTTGATGGCCAGTTTTTTCGCTGGTACTTGTGACCAGTGACATGGTGTATTGCAATAGCAATAAAGGGTTTCATCAATCAATCAATCAATCAATCAATTAGCAAATTAACAACAATTTGGATATCAGAAAACTACCATAGACATTTGGGAGAACGCTTCTTGGAATTAAGATCATACCTGTGGAACAAAGGATTACATAAGCTGAACTTCCAGAGCTCAATTTTGGATTGTCACAGGTTGGGAATGTGGTCCTAACACATTCCAAGCGGCCATTGACTGAGCAATGCAAGTGATGGAATGGGATGAATTCCTTGGAATCCCTTCCGAACTCCATATTCCGGCCCATTTTAAAGATTCCACAATGACGAACAAAGTCCTAACCGTACCCATTTGGGAGACCGCTTCTTGGAATTAAGATCATACTTGTGGAACAAAAGATTACATAAGCTGAACTTCCAGATCTCGATTTTGGATCGTCACTCCCATTAGAAAATTAACACTGAATTACATAAGTGCTCCTTACCCTATCCATTCGGGAGAACACTTCTTGGAATTGGAAAATCGTCTTTTTGGCCTCTATGGTCTTTGTGGCTTAATCTGTGGCTGTGCTGAAATTAGAGAATAATTTTTTTTTCTCTGGAATGGCTCCCAATGAATCTCAATGGACCGACTAGAGAATAATATTTTTTATTTGGAACGGCGCGGCCTACATACTGCATTGCAGCCACTTATGACAAAAATCCAGCTGGTTTCAAATGAAAGAGGCATAATCTTAACAGACATGTATAGATGGAATTAAGCAGCAGCTTGTCTAGTTTCAGAAACACTTTGAAACATCCTAATACGTCACATCTTCATGGAGTTATGGGCTGTCAAATTACAGGTGGGGTGCTTCCATTCACTTACATAGGGACTTAAACAGCTCCCCATTGACTTGCATTGGTGACTTATTATTTTAAATAATCATATATTGTGAGGTGTACACCCATGAGCTGTGGCACATTTGTTTCCATATGTGACTAGACCTAGCATGCCAAATTTCAAACCCCTAGCTGGTACCGTTCAGCTGTGAGGCCCCCCTGAGCTTAATATGAGGCATATAATATCCTGTAGTTATAAATTTAAAATTACACCAAAGATGGTGTGGAAGTCGTGCCTCCCTCTCGTCTCGTCTAGTCTACTGTCTATACTTGAGAGACTCTCTCAGCCCTGCTCTTCAAAACTAAGGAAATTATGGATTTGATCAACTGGTCTCTCCACGCAATTGACACCATCTTCTCGAAGAGAAGCACAGGTTTGGGGGAACCTGACTGTCCTGCAGGAACATACGCAGCTGGCTACACGATGGACGGATGGGAGAAGTGGAGGGTCGTGTGTCTGGCAGCTCTTTCCGTGGAGGACATCGAAGACATTTACCTATTCGGAACCATGATTACAGGTCTGATGCTGATTGGATTAGGCATTGCCCTGACTTATCGGAAATTGAAGAAAACGGTGACAGCCGCTCAAAGCCCAACTAGGCTGGCCGGGATGATTGACGGACTTGGCAGAGCTGTTGGCGCCCAGACTATGGCTTTAGATCGCAAACTGGATAACATCACTGTGTCTAATGACCGCAGATTTGATAACATCATGGAGAGGCTCACGGCTCTGCAAAGGATTTTGGATGGCGGAGACCAGCATGGACATTAGAGGAGCTGCGAAATTACAGTTTCTCGCCTGAAAACCCAAACAACCCCATTCTATCTGCTTTTGGCTCCCCCCTAATCAGCACGGGCCTTGGTCAAGGCCGCTGCTGAGCTCAACAACTCCCCCTGAAGAACAAGGCAGTGAGACTCTCTTGCATTCCTCTCCCCCAACCACATGGACACCCTACCCCCATCCCACGCCTTCGCCGCTTCATACCCCCAGCGTGAACGAGCGGGTCCTTGTACAGCGCCGTTGGCTGCAGGACCGGACGGCTGTTTGTCTATGCTGGACTACCTCCACCTCCCCATTCCCCTCCCCTGTTGTGAGATGTGGTGACTATGTGCTTATTGCTGAGGTGTTTTTTTCTGTTCCTATATTGTACTCCCTACTGGAGTACAGTCTGGGGGCTGTTTATTTTATTCACCTCCACTCTCCTCACGTAATCTTGTTTCTCTGAGTTTTCCTATAGTCCCCTGTCTTCCTGACCTGTCTACCCCATATTTGTGTATGTGATGTTTGCATACGTATGGTCAGGTTGATGGCCAGTTTTTACGCTGGTACTTGTGACCAGTGACATGGTGTATTGCAATAGCAATAAAGGGTTTCATCAATCAATCAATCAATCAATCAATCAATCAATTAGCAAATTAACAACGATTTGGATATCAGAAAACTACCATAGACATTTGGGAGAACGCTTCTTGGAATTAAGATCATACCTGTGGAACAAAGGATTACATAAGCTGAACTTCCAGAGCTCAAATTTTGGATTGCCACAGGTTGGGAATGTGGTCCTAACACATTCCAAGCGGCCATTGACTGAGCAATGCAAGTGATGGAATGGGATGAATTCCTTGGAAGCCCTTCCGAACTCCATATTCCGGCCCATTTTAAAGATTCCACAATGACGAACAAAGTCCTAACCGTACCCATTTGGGAGACCGCTTCTTGGAATTAAGATCATACTTGTGGAACAAAAGATTACATAAGCTGAACTTCCAGATCTCGATTTTGGATCGTCACTCCCATTAGAAAATTAACACTGAATTACATAAGTGCTCCTTACCCTATCCATTCGGGAGAACACTTCTTGGAATTGGAAAATCGTCTTTTTGGCCTCTATGGTCCTTGTGGCTTAATCTGTGGCTGTGCTGAAATTAGAGAATAATTTTTTTTTCTCTGGAATGGCTCCCAATGAATCTCAATGGACCGACTAGAGAATAATATTTTTTATTTGGAACGACGTGGCCTACATACTGCATTGCAGCCACTTATGATAAAAATCCAGCTGGTTTTAAATGAAGGAGGCATAATCTTAACAGACATGTATAGATGAGATTGAAGAACAGACAGTCTAGTTTCAGGAACACTTTGAACCATCTTCCTAAGCCACTCCTACATGGAGTTATGGCCTCTCAAATGACAGGTGGGGTGCCTCCATTCACTTAACATTGGCGACCTTGGCATATTCAAAAGGTCACTGCAGGTCAGAGGTCGGGGCTACGGTTATGAAACTTGGCAAACTAGTTTATACCTACATCTAGTTCATGTAAACCAAATGTCAGACCCCTAGCTGGTATGGTTCAGCTGTGAGGCCCCCCTGAGCTTAATATGAGGCATATAATATCCAGTAATTATAAACTTAAAGTTACACCAAAGATGATGTGAAAGGCATGCCTCCATGAGACTATGTACACTTGTTCATACCAATAAGTAGTTAAAGCACGACAAATTTCAGACCCCCAGCTGGCACGGTTCAGCCGTGACCCCCCCTAATGTTGTGTGAAAAATAAAGTCAATCATCTCCCCATTGTCTTGCATCTGTGACTTTAGCAAATTCAAAAGGCCACTGCAGCTCTTTGTTGAGGGCTGCACTCATGAAACTTTACATACATGTTCTGACATTTGTCTAATGTGTGACCACTGATTTTCAGGCCACTATCTCTACGCCACATAGAAATATCACCTGACAAATGATAGGTGGGCCTGCCCCAATCAGTTAAGATTTAGAGAATAATATTTTTTCTCTGGAATGGCTCCCAATGCATCTCAATGGACCGACTAGAGAATAACATTTTTTATTTGGAACGGCGCGGCCTACATACTGCATTGCAGCCACTTATGACAAAAATCCAGCTGGTTTCAAATTAAAAAGGCGTAATCTTAACAGACATGTATGGATGTGATTCAGGAGCAGACAGTCTAGTTTCAGGAACACTTTGAACCGTCTTCCTAGGCCACTCATACATGGAGTTATGGCCTCTCAAATGACAGGTAGGGTGCCTCCATTCACTTAACATTGGCGACCTTGAAAGATTCAAAAGGTCACTTCAGGTCAGAGGTCGGGGCTACAGTTATGAAACTTGGCAAGCTTGTTTACACCTACATCTAGTTGATGTAACCCAAATTTCAGACCCCTAGCTGGTATGGTTCAGCTGTGAGGCCCCCCTGAGCTTAATATGAGGCATATAATATCCAGTAATTATAGCTCTTTCCGTGGAGGACATCAAAGACATTTACCTATTCGGAACCATGATTACAGGTCTGATGCTGATTGTTTTTTTCTGTTCTATATTGTACTCCCTACTGGAGTACAGTCTGGGGGCTGTTTTTTTTATTCACCTCCACTCTCCTCACGTAATCTTGTTTCTCTGAGTTTTCCTATAGTCCCCTGTCTTCCTGACCTGTCTACCCCATATTTGTGTATGTGATGTTTGCATACGTATGGTCAGGTTGATGGCCAGTTTTTTTGCTGGTACTTGTGACCAGTGACATGGTGTATTGCAATAGCAATAAAGGGTTTCATCAATCAATCAATCAATCAATCAATCAATCAATCAATTAGCAAATTAACAACGATTTGGATATCAGAAAACTACCATAGACATTTGGGAGAACGCTTCTTGGAATTAAGATCATACCTGTGGAACAAAGGATTACATAAGCTGAACTTCCAGAGCTCAATTTTGGATTGCCACAGGTTGGGAATGTGGTCCTAACACATTCCAAGCGGCCATTGACTGAGCAATGCAAGTGATGGAATGGGATGAATTCCTTGGAATCCCTTCCGAACTACATATTCCGGCCCATTTTAAAGATTCCACAATGACGAACAAAGTCCTAACCGTACCCATTTGGGAGACCGCTTCTTGGAATTAAGATCATACTTGTGGAACAAAAGATTACATAAGCTGAACTTCCAGATCTCGATTTTGGATCGTCACTCCCATTAGAAAATTAACACTGAATTACATAAGTGCTCCTTACCCTATCCATTCGGGAGAACACTTCTTGGAATTGGAAAATCGTCTTTTTGGCCTCTATGGTCCTTGTGGCTTAATCTGTGGCTGTGCTGAAATTAGAGAATAATTTTTTTTTCTCTGGAATGGCTCCCAATGAATCTCAATGGACCGACTAGAGAATAATATTTTTTATTTGGAACGACGTGGCCTACATACTGCATTGCAGCCACTTATGATAAAAATCCAGCTGGTTTTAAATGAAGGAGGCATAATCTTAACAGACATGTATAGATGAGATTGAAGACAGACAGTCTAGTTTCAGGAACACTTTGAACCATCTTCCTAAGCCACTCCTACATGGAGTTATGGCCTCTCAAATGACAGGTGGGGTGCCTCCATTCACTTAACATTGGCGACCTTGGCATATTCAAAAGGTCACTGCAGATCAGAGGTCGGGGCTACAGTTATGAAACTTGGCAAACTAGTTTATACCTACATCTAGTTCATGTAAACCAAATTTCAGACCGCTAGCTGGTATGGTTCAGCTGTGAGACCCCCCTGAGCTTAATATGAGGCATATAATATCCAGTAATTATAAACTTAAAGTTACACCAAAGATGATGTGAAAGGCATGCCTCCATGAGACTATGTACACTTGTTCATAACAATAAGTAGTTAAATCATGACAAATTTCAGACCCGCAACTGGCACGGTTCAGCCGTGACCCCCCCTAATGTTGTTTGAAAAATAAAGTCAATCATCTCCGCATTGTCTTGCATGACCTCTTATGACAAAAATCCAGCTGGTTTCAAATGAAAGAGGCATAATCTTAACAGACATGTATAGATGGAATTAAGCAGCAGCTTGTCTAGTTTCAGAAACACTTTGAAACATCATAATACGTCACATCTTCATGGAGTTATGGGCTGTCAAATTACAGGTGGGGTGCTTCCATTCACTTACATAGGCACTTAAACAGTTCCCCATTGACTTGCATTGGTGACTTTTATTATTTTAAATAATCATATATTGTGAGGTGTACACCCATGAGCTGTGGCATATTTGTATCCATATGTGACTAGACCTAGCATGCCAAATTTCAAACCCCTAGCTGGTACCGTTCAGCTGTGAGGCCCCCCTGCGCTTAATATGTGGCATATAATATCCTGAAATTCTAACTTTGAAATTGCACCAAAGATGTTGTGAAAGGTGTGCCTTAATGTGACTTTACACACTTGTTCATAATCATATTTAGTTAATGCAGGTCAAATTTCAGACCCCTATCTGGTACAGTTCAGCGGTGAGGGCCCCCTGAGCTTAATAGGAGGAATATAATATCCTGTAATTATAAATTTTAAATTACACCAAAGATGTTGTGAACGGCTTACCTCCATGAGACTTTGCACATTTGTTCAGACATATAAGTAATTAATGCATGCCAAATTCAAGACCCCTAGCTCGTACAGCTCAGCTGTGAGGCCCCCCTGAGCTTAATATGAGGCATATAATATCCAGTAATTATAAACTTAAAGTTACACCAAAGATGATGTGAAAGGCATGCCTCCATGAGACTATGTACACTTGTTCATACCAATAAGTAGTTAAAGCATGACAAATTTCAGACCCCCAGCTGGCACGTTTCAGCCGTGAGCCCCCCTAATGTTGTGTGAAAAATAAAGTCAATCATCTCCCCATTGTCTTGCATCTGTGACTTTAGCAAATTCAAAAGGCCACTGCAGCTCTTTGTTGAGAGCTGCACTCATGAAACTTTACATACATGTTCTGACATATGTCTAATGTGTGACCACTGATTTTCAGGCCACTATCTCTATGCCACATAGAAATATCACCTGGCAAATGATGGGTGTGCCTGCCACAATCAGTTTAGATTTAGAGAATAATATTTTTTCTCTGGAATGGCTCCCAATGCATCTCAATGGACCGACTAGAGAATAATATTTTTATTTGGAACGGCGCGGCCTACATACTGCATTGCAGCCTCTTATGACAAAAATCTAGCTGGTTTCAAATGAAAGAGGCATAATCTTAACAGACATGTATAGGTGGGATTCAAGAGCAGACAGTCTAGTATCAGGAACACTTTGAAACATCTTCCTAGGCCACTCCCACATGGAGTTATGGCCTCTCAAATGACAGATGCGGTGCCTCCATTCACTTAACATTGGCGACCTTGGCAGATTCAAAAGGTCACTGCAGGTAAGGGGTGAGGGCTACAGTTATGACACTTGGCAAACTTGTTTATACCTACATCGAGTACATGTAAACCAAATTTCAGACCCCTAGCTGGTACGGTTCAGCTGTGAGGCCCCCCTGAGCTTAATATGAGGCATATAATATCCAGTAATTATAAACTTAAAGTTACACCACCGATGATGTGAAATGCATGCCTCCATGAGACTATGTACACTTGTTCATAACAATAAGTAGTTAAATCATGACAAATTCCAGACCCGCAGCTGGCACGGTTCAGCCGTGACCCCCCTTAATGTTGTTTGAAAAATAAAGTCAATCATCTCCGCATTGTCTTGCATGAGCTCTTATGACAAAAATCCAGCTGGTTTCAAATTAAAAAGGCATAATCTTAACAGACATGTATAGATGTGATTCAAGAGCAGACAGTCTAGTTTCAGGAACACTTTGAACCGTCTTCCTAGGCCACTCCTACATGTAGTTATGGCCTCTCAAATGACAGGTGGGGTGCCTCCATTAACTTAACATTGGCGACCTTGGCAGATTCAAAAGTCACTGCAGGTCAGAGGTTGGGGCTACAGTTATGAAACTTGGCAAACAAGTTTATACCTACATCTAGGCCTACATATTGCATTGCAGCCACTCATTATGGAATACCTGCTAGTTTCAAATAAAGGAGGCATAATCGTAACAGAAATGTATAAACTTGATTAGGGAGCAGCCTGTCTAGTGTCAGAAACACTTTGAACCACCTTCATACGTCACTCATACATGAAGTTATGGGCTGTCAAATGACATATTGACTGTTTAGGGAAAAATATTTGCCATAGAGAATGACCTTTGACCATCTCACCCACAAAAAACAAACATTGAAACATCACCATCTTTGCTGCATTGGCAGTGATTTGGGGAACATAGGCGGGCTGCTGTTGATCCCGATTCATGTGAAGAATGTCTTTTTTGGACTCTCAGATCTCTTTTGTAATGATCACTGCAATTAGCAAATTAACAGCAATTTGGATATCAGAAAACTACCATATCTATTTCGGAGAACGCTTCTTGCAATTAAGATCATACTTCTGTAATGAGAGATTACATAAGTTAAATTTTCAGAACTTAATTTTAGATTGTCACTACAATTAGAAAATGAACATTTAATTGCATACATGCTACTTACCCTGAGCATTTGGGAGAGCGTTTTTTGGAATTAAGATCATATTTCTGGAATGAAAAATTCCAAAAGCTGAATATCCAGATCTCGATTTTGGATTGTCCTCCAATTAGAAAATGAACATTGAATTGCATACATGCTCCTTACCCTGAGCATTTGGGAGAGCGTTTTTTGGAATGAGAGATCATGTTTTTGAACTCAAAATGGCATCACTGTGCCACCTGGTGGACAAAAACGCCATTACGATGAGGTTGGGAATGTGGTACTAACATGTTCCAAGCGGCCATTGACTGAGCAATGCAAATGATGGAAAGGGATTAATTCCCTGGAATTCCTTCCAAACTGCCTATTCCGGCCCATTTTAAAGTTTCCGCAATGATGAACATAGTCCTAACCCTAACCCTAACCCTAACCCTAACCCCCTAACCCTAACCCTAACCCTAACCCCTAACCCTAACCCTAACCCTAACCCTAACCCCTAACCCTAACCCTAACCCTCAAGGTCAGTGACTACCACTCACTAAAAAATTAGGCCCAAACTCCCTCCCATCCCTAAACCTAAGGTCAGTGTACCGGATCCCTAACTTTTACATTCCCTAACCCTAAGGCCAGTGGCCGGGTCCCTAAAACCTAATTCCCCCTTCCTAAGGCTATCTAGCCGGATCCCTAACCCTAATTCCCCATATAATATTTAATTTGACCCTTCCCCCTTTATATATAAGAATCCCACCACTGTGTTCCCTCAATATCACCCTGACTTCCGTGGAGGAAGGAAGCGGGACACAGTGGTGGTGAGAAAAATTCTATTTATTTCTTATTCGGCCAGGATGGAGGCGGATTGACCTGGTGGGGGTCTTTGGCACTGGGGAGTGCCTCCGGGGGACACCGGGAGGGGCGGCGATGCCGCACACGGGGGGGCGCCATAACCCAGCAGGAGCAACAAGCCTTAGTAAGGAAATAACCAAGGATGGAAATATTAACCCACAGTGTGGAAATGGAATAATAATTTACAAAGTGGCCGCAATATTAACCCACAGTGTGGAAATGGAACAATAATTTATAAAGTGGTGGACCCAAAGCCCCAGTGGGGGACCCAAAGCCTCAGTGAGGAAATGCCCTGCTGTGGAATAACGGATGTACTTACCTGTCTGCTTCGCCGCTCCTCCTGCTGCTCCTCCGGACCACTTACCTGGAACCTTGGACTCCCTTGGATCTCCCGTCTTCATCACCCCTGCAAAAGAGAAAAAATAATTTAAAACCAATAGTTGAGCCCCAGTTGGGGGACGGACAGGGTGCATGTAAGCGGGTGGTTGCTTACGGTGGACCCGGATTGGCCAGTGCATTTCTGTGGCCCTGGGACGCTGGGGTCACAGGCCTTGGGGTTCCTAACCCCTACCTATATCCCTAACCAGCCCGTGCCATTCGGGTCCATCGGCATCCACCTGCTTCATGTTGCCTCTGGCCCAAAGCCTGACTAGGCCTTAGTAATTTTTTCGCCGGCTCCCTGATGACGGCATGGCAGCCAGAAACGCGTTGGAGCCTGACCCTCAAGGTCAGTGACTACCACTCACTAAAAAATTAGGCCCAAACTCCCTCCCATCCCTAAACCTAAGGTCAGTGTACCGGATCCCTAACTTTTACATTCCCTAACCCTAAGGCCAGTGGCCGGGTCCCTAAAACCTAATTCCCCCTTCCTAAGGCTATCTAGCCGGATCCCTAACCCTAATTCCCCATATAATATTTAATTTGACCCTTCCCCCTTTATATATAAGAATCCCACCACTGTGTTCCCTCAATATCACCCTGACTTCCGTGGAGGAAGGAAGCGGGACACAGTGGTGGTGAGAAAAATTCTATTTATTTCTTATTCGGCCAGGATGGAGGCGGATTGACCTGGTGGGGGTCTTTGGCACTGGGGAGTGCCTCCGGGGGACACCGGGAGGGGCGGCGATGCCGCACACGGGGGGGCGCCATAACCCAGCAGGAGCAACAAGCCTTAGTAAGGAAATAACCAAGGATGGAAATATTAACCCACAGTGTGGAAATGGAATAATAATTTACAAAGTGGCCGCAATATTAACCCACAGTGTGGAAATGGAACAATAATTTATAAAGTGGTGGACCCAAAGCCCCAGTGGGGGACCCAAAGCCTCAGTGAGGAAATGCCCTGCTGTGGAATAACGGATGTACTTACCTGTCTGCTTCGCCGCTCCTCCTGCTGCTCCTCCGGACCACTTACCTGGAACCTTGGACTCCCTTGGATCTCCCGTCTTCATCACCCCTGCAAAAGAGAAAAAATAATTTAAAACCAATAGTTGAGCCCCAGTTGGGGGACGGACAGGGTGCATGTAAGCGGGTGGTTGCTTACGGTGGACCCGGATTGGCCAGTGCATTTCTGTGGCCCTGGGACGCTGGGGTCACAGGCCTTGGGGTTCCTAACCCCTACCTATATCCCTAACCAGCCCGTGCCATTCGGGTCCATCGGCATCCACCTGCTTCATGTTGCCTCTGGCCCAAAGCCTGACTAGGCCTTAGTAATTTTTTCGCCGGCTCCCTGATGACGGCATGGCAGCCAGAAACGCGTTGGAGCCTGACCCTCAAGGTCAGTGACTACCACTCACTAAAAAATTAGGCCCAAACTCCCTCCCATCCCTAAACCTAAGGTCAGTGTACCGGATCCCTAACTTTTACATTCCCTAACCCTAAGGCCAGTGGCCGGGTCCCTAAAACCTAATTCCCCCTTCCTAAGGCTATCTAGCCGGATCCCTAACCCTAATTCCCCATATAATATTTAATTTGACCCTTCCCCCTTTATATATAAGAATCCCACCACTGTGTTCCCTCAATATCACCCTGACTTCCGTGGAGGAAGGAAGCGGGACACAGTGGTGGTGAGAAAAATTCTATTTATTTCTTATTCGGCCAGGATGGAGGCGGATTGACCTGGTGGGGGTCTTTGGCACTGGGGAGTGCCTCCGGGGGACACCGGGAGGGGCGGCGATGCCGCACACGGGGGGGCGCCATAACCCAGCAGGAGCAACAAGCCTTAGTAAGGAAATAACCAAGGATGGAAATATTAACCCACAGTGTGGAAATGGAATAATAATTTACAAAGTGGCCGCAATATTAACCCACAGTGTGGAAATGGAACAATAATTTATAAAGTGGTGGACCCAAAGCCCCAGTGGGGGACCCAAAGCCTCAGTGAGGAAATGCCCTGCTGTGGAATAACGGATGTACTTACCTGTCTGCTTCGCCGCTCCTCCTGCTGCTCCTCCGGACCACTTACCTGGAACCTTGGACTCCCTTGGATCTCCCGTCTTCATCACCCCTGCAAAAGAGAAAAAATAATTTAAAACCAATAGTTGAGCCCCAGTTGGGGGACGGACAGGGTGCATGTAAGCGGGTGGTTGCTTACGGTGGACCCGGATTGGCCAGTGCATTTCTGTGGCCCTGGGACGCTGGGGTCACAGGCCTTGGGGTTCCTAACCCCTACCTATATCCCTAACCCTAACCCTAACCCTAACCCCTAACCCTAACCCTAACCCTAACCCTAACCCCTAACCCTAACCCTAACCCTAACCCTTTACCCTTTTATATAAATAGCAATTCCCCACCGTGTCCCTTCAATATACATCAGACTTCCGTGGAGGAAGGACATGGGACACGGTGCTGGTGCAATTTTCTTTGTCATTCATTAATTCGGCCAGGATGGAGACGGATTGACCTTGTGGGGGTCTTTGGCACTGGGGGGTGCCTCCGGGGGACACCGGGAGGGGCGGCGAGGCCGCACACGGGGGGGCGCCAGAACCCAGCAGGAGCAATAACCCTAGTAGGGACATAAATCCAGGATGGAAATATTAAACCACAGTGTGGACATGGAAAAATAATTATTTGGGAGTGGTGGACCCAAAAAGCCCCAGTGGGGACCCTAAGCCTCAGTGAGGAGATGCCCTGCTCGGAATAATGGATGTACTTACCTGTCTGCTTCGCCGCTCCTCCAGTTGCTCCTCCGGACCACTTACCTCTTGCCTTGGACTCCTCAGGATCTTCCTTCTTCATCTCCCCTGCAAAAAAGAAATAAAGTCATTTATTAATAGTTCAAGCCCCAGTTGGGGATTGGATGGGGTGCGTGCAAGCGGGTGGATGCACCGATGGACCTGGATTGGCCAGTGCACTTCTGTGGCCCTGGGACGCTGGGGCCACTATCTCATATCCCTAACCAGCCCGCGCCATTCAGGTCCATCAGCATCCACCTTCTTCACGTTGCCACCATTCCAAGGCCTAACTAGGCTACAATAATTTTTTTGCCGGCTCCCTGACGAAGGCATGGCAGCCAGAAACGCGTTGGAGCCTGACCCTCAAGGTCAGTGACTACCACTTTCCAAAAATTAGGCCCAAACTCCCTCCCACCCCTAAACCTAAGGTCAGTGTACCGGATTCCTAACCCTTTAGTTCCCTAACCCTAAGGCCAGTGGCCGGATCCCTAATCCTAAGTCCCCCTTCCTAAGGCTATCTAGCTGGATTCCTAACCCTAATTCCCACAAAAATATTTACTTTCACCTTTACCCTTTTATATAAATAGCAATTCCCCACCGTGTCCCTTCAATATACATCAGACTTCCGTGGAGGAAGGACATGGGACACGGTGCTGGTGCAATTTTCTTTGTCATTCATTAATTCGGCCAGGATGGAGACGGATTGACCTTGTGGGGGTCTTTGGCACTGGGGGGTGCCTCCGGGGGACACCGGGAGGGGCGGCGAGGCCGCACACGGGGGGGCGCCAGAACCCAGCAGGAGCAATAACCCTAGTAGGGACATAAATCCAGGATGGAAATATTAAACCACAGTGTGGACATGGAAAAATAATTATTTGGGAGTGGTGGACCCAAAAAGCCCCAGTGGGGACCCTAAGCCTCAGTGAGGAGATGCCCTGCTCGGAATAATGGATGTACTTACCTGTCTGCTTCGCCGCTCCTCCAGTTGCTCCTCCGGACCACTTACCTCTTGCCTTGGACTCCTCAGGATCTTCCTTCTTCATCTCCCCTGCAAAAAAGAAATAAAGTCATTTATTAATAGTTCAAGCCCCAGTTGGGGATTGGATGGGGTGCGTGCAAGCGGGTGGATGCACCGATGGACCTGGATTGGCCAGTGCACTTCTGTGGCCCTGGGACGCTGGGGCCACTATCTCATATCCCTAACCAGCCCGCGCCATTCAGGTCCATCAGCATCCACCTTCTTCACGTTGCCACCATTCCAAGGCCTAACTAGGCTACAATAATTTTTTTGCCGGCTCCCTGACGAAGGCATGGCAGCCAGAAACGCGTTGGAGCCTGACCCTCAAGGTCAGTGACTACCACTTTCCAAAAATTAGGCCCAAACTCCCTCCCACCCCTAAACCTAAGGTCAGTGTACCGGATTCCTAACCCTTTAGTTCCCTAACCCTAAGGCCAGTGGCCGGATCCCTAATCCTAAGTCCCCCTTCCTAAGGCTATCTAGCTGGATTCCTAACCCTAATTCCCACAAAAATATTTACTTTCACCTTTACCCTTTTATATAAATAGCAATTCCCCACCGTGTCCCTTCAATATACATCAGACTTCCGTGGAGGAAGGACATGGGACACGGTGCTGGTGCAATTTTCTTTGTCATTCATTAATTCGGCCAGGATGGAGACGGATTGACCTTGTGGGGGTCTTTGGCACTGGGGGGTGCCTCCGGGGGACACCGGGAGGGGCGGCGAGGCCGCACACGGGGGGGCGCCAGAACCCAGCAGGAGCAATAACCCTAGTAGGGACATAAATCCAGGATGGAAATATTAAACCACAGTGTGGACATGGAAAAATAATTATTTGGGAGTGGTGGACCCAAAAAGCCCCAGTGGGGACCCTAAGCCTCAGTGAGGAGATGCCCTGCTCGGAATAATGGATGTACTTACCTGTCTGCTTCGCCGCTCCTCCAGTTGCTCCTCCGGACCACTTACCTCTTGCCTTGGACTCCTCAGGATCTTCCTTCTTCATCTCCCCTGCAAAAAAGAAATAAAGTCATTTATTAATAGTTCAAGCCCCAGTTGGGGATTGGATGGGGTGCGTGCAAGCGGGTGGATGCACCGATGGACCTGGATTGGCCAGTGCACTTCTGTGGCCCTGGGACGCTGGGGCCACTATCTCATATCCCTAACCAGCCCGCGCCATTCAGGTCCATCAGCATCCACCTTCTTCACGTTGCCACCATTCCAAGGCCTAACTAGGCTACAATAATTTTTTTGCCGGCTCCCTGACGAAGGCATGGCAGCCAGAAACGCGTTGGAGCCTGACCCTCAAGGTCAGTGACTACCACTTTCCAAAAATTAGGCCCAAACTCCCTCCCACCCCTAAACCTAAGGTCAGTGTACCGGATTCCTAACCCTTTAGTTCCCTAACCCTAAGGCCAGTGGCCGGATCCCTAATCCTAAGTCCCCCTTCCTAAGGCTATCTAGCTGGATTCCTAACCCTAATTCCCACAAAAATATTTACTTTCACCTTTACCCTTTTATATAAATAGCAATTCCCCACCGTGTCCCTTCAATATACATCAGACTTCCGTGGAGGAAGGACATGGGACACGGTGCTGGTGCAATTTTCTTTGTCATTCATTAATTCGGCCAGGATGGAGACGGATTGACCTTGTGGGGGTCTTTGGCACTGGGGGGTGCCTCCGGGGGACACCGGGAGGGGCGGCGAGGCCGCACACGGGGGGGCGCCAGAACCCAGCAGGAGCAATAACCCTAGTAGGGACATAAATCCAGGATGGAAATATTAAACCACAGTGTGGACATGGAAAAATAATTATTTGGGAGTGGTGGACCCAAAAAGCCCCAGTGGGGACCCTAAGCCTCAGTGAGGAGATGCCCTGCTCGGAATAATGGATGTACTTACCTGTCTGCTTCGCCGCTCCTCCAGTTGCTCCTCCGGACCACTTACCTCTTGCCTTGGACTCCTCAGGATCTTCCTTCTTCATCTCCCCTGCAAAAAAGAAATAAAGTCATTTATTAATAGTTCAAGCCCCAGTTGGGGATTGGATGGGGTGCGTGCAAGCGGGTGGATGCACCGATGGACCTGGATTGGCCAGTGCACTTCTGTGGCCCTGGGACGCTGGGGCCACTATCTCATATCCCTAACCAGCCCGCGCCATTCAGGTCCATCAGCATCCACCTTCTTCACGTTGCCACCATTCCAAGGCCTAACTAGGCTACAATAATTTTTTTGCCGGCTCCCTGACGAAGGCATGGCAGCCAGAAACGCGTTGGAGCCTGACCCTCAAGGTCAGTGACTACCACTTTCCAAAAATTAGGCCCAAACTCCCTCCCACCCCTAAACCTAAGGTCAGTGTACCGGATTCCTAACCCTTTAGTTCCCTAACCCTAAGGCCAGTGGCCGGATCCCTAATCCTAAGTCCCCCTTCCTAAGGCTATCTAGCTGGATTCCTAACCCTAATTCCCACAAAAATATTTACTTTCACCTTTACCCTTTTATATAAATAGCAATTCCCCACCGTGTCCCTTCAATATACATCAGACTTCCGTGGAGGAAGGACATGGGACACGGTGCTGGTGCAATTTTCTTTGTCATTCATTAATTCGGCCAGGATGGAGACGGATTGACCTTGTGGGGGTCTTTGGCACTGGGGGGTGCCTCCGGGGGACACCGGGAGGGGCGGCGAGGCCGCACACGGGGGGGCGCCAGAACCCAGCAGGAGCAATAACCCTAGTAGGGACATAAATCCAGGATGGAAATATTAAACCACAGTGTGGACATGGAAAAATAATTATTTGGGAGTGGTGGACCCAAAAAGCCCCAGTGGGGACCCTAAGCCTCAGTGAGGAGATGCCCTGCTCGGAATAATGGATGTACTTACCTGTCTGCTTCGCCGCTCCTCCAGTTGCTCCTCCGGACCACTTACCTCTTGCCTTGGACTCCTCAGGATCTTCCTTCTTCATCTCCCCTGCAAAAAAGAAATAAAGTCATTTATTAATAGTTCAAGCCCCAGTTGGGGATTGGATGGGGTGCGTGCAAGCGGGTGGATGCACCGATGGACCTGGATTGGCCAGTGCACTTCTGTGGCCCTGGGACGCTGGGGCCACTATCTCATATCCCTAACCAGCCCGCGCCATTCAGGTCCATCAGCATCCACCTTCTTCACGTTGCCACCATTCCAAGGCCTAACTAGGCTACAATAATTTTTTTGCCGGCTCCCTGACGAAGGCATGGCAGCCAGAAACGCGTTGGAGCCTGACCCTCAAGGTCAGTGACTACCACTTTCCAAAAATTAGGCCCAAACTCCCTCCCACCCCTAAACCTAAGGTCAGTGTACCGGATTCCTAACCCTTTAGTTCCCTAACCCTAAGGCCAGTGGCCGGATCCCTAATCCTAAGTCCCCCTTCCTAAGGCTATCTAGCTGGATTCCTAACCCTAATTCCCACAAAAATATTTACTTTCACCTTTACCCTTTTATATAAATAGCAATTCCCCACCGTGTCCCTTCAATATACATCAGACTTCCGTGGAGGAAGGACATGGGACACGGTGCTGGTGCAATTTTCTTTGTCATTCATTAATTCGGCCAGGATGGAGACGGATTGACCTTGTGGGGGTCTTTGGCACTGGGGGGTGCCTCCGGGGGACACCGGGAGGGGCGGCGAGGCCGCACACGGGGGGGCGCCAGAACCCAGCAGGAGCAATAACCCTAGTAGGGACATAAATCCAGGATGGAAATATTAAACCACAGTGTGGACATGGAAAAATAATTATTTGGGAGTGGTGGACCCAAAAAGCCCCAGTGGGGACCCTAAGCCTCAGTGAGGAGATGCCCTGCTCGGAATAATGGATGTACTTACCTGTCTGCTTCGCCGCTCCTCCAGTTGCTCCTCCGGACCACTTACCTCTTGCCTTGGACTCCTCAGGATCTTCCTTCTTCATCTCCCCTGCAAAAAAGAAATAAAGTCATTTATTAATAGTTCAAGCCCCAGTTGGGGATTGGATGGGGTGCGTGCAAGCGGGTGGATGCACCGATGGACCTGGATTGGCCAGTGCACTTCTGTGGCCCTGGGACGCTGGGGCCACTATCTCATATCCCTAACCAGCCCGCGCCATTCAGGTCCATCAGCATCCACCTTCTTCACGTTGCCACCATTCCAAGGCCTAACTAGGCTACAATAATTTTTTTGCCGGCTCCCTGACGAAGGCATGGCAGCCAGAAACGCGTTGGAGCCTGACCCTCAAGGTCAGTGACTACCACTTTCCAAAAATTAGGCCCAAACTCCCTCCCACCCCTAAACCTAAGGTCAGTGTACCGGATTCCTAACCCTTTAGTTCCCTAACCCTAAGGCCAGTGGCCGGATCCCTAATCCTAAGTCCCCCTTCCTAAGGCTATCTAGCTGGATTCCTAACCCTAATTCCCACAAAAATATTTACTTTCACCTTTACCCTTTTATATAAATAGCAATTCCCCACCGTGTCCCTTCAATATACATCAGACTTCCGTGGAGGAAGGACATGGGACACGGTGCTGGTGCAATTTTCTTTGTCATTCATTAATTCGGCCAGGATGGAGACGGATTGACCTTGTGGGGGTCTTTGGCACTGGGGGGTGCCTCCGGGGGACACCGGGAGGGGCGGCGAGGCCGCACACGGGGGGGCGCCAGAACCCAGCAGGAGCAATAACCCTAGTAGGGACATAAATCCAGGATGGAAATATTAAACCACAGTGTGGACATGGAAAAATAATTATTTGGGAGTGGTGGACCCAAAAAGCCCCAGTGGGGACCCTAAGCCTCAGTGAGGAGATGCCCTGCTCGGAATAATGGATGTACTTACCTGTCTGCTTCGCCGCTCCTCCAGTTGCTCCTCCGGACCACTTACCTCTTGCCTTGGACTCCTCAGGATCTTCCTTCTTCATCTCCCCTGCAAAAAAGAAATAAAGTCATTTATTAATAGTTCAAGCCCCAGTTGGGGATTGGATGGGGTGCGTGCAAGCGGGTGGATGCACCGATGGACCTGGATTGGCCAGTGCACTTCTGTGGCCCTGGGACGCTGGGGCCACTATCTCATATCCCTAACCAGCCCGCGCCATTCAGGTCCATCAGCATCCACCTTCTTCACGTTGCCACCATTCCAAGGCCTAACTAGGCTACAATAATTTTTTTGCCGGCTCCCTGACGAAGGCATGGCAGCCAGAAACGCGTTGGAGCCTGACCCTCAAGGTCAGTGACTACCACTTTCCAAAAATTAGGCCCAAACTCCCTCCCACCCCTAAACCTAAGGTCAGTGTACCGGATTCCTAACCCTTTAGTTCCCTAACCCTAAGGCCAGTGGCCGGATCCCTAATCCTAAGTCCCCCTTCCTAAGGCTATCTAGCTGGATTCCTAACCCTAATTCCCACAAAAATATTTACTTTCACCTTTACCCTTTTATATAAATAGCAATTCCCCACCGTGTCCCTTCAATATACATCAGACTTCCGTGGAGGAAGGACATGGGACACGGTGCTGGTGCAATTTTCTTTGTCATTCATTAATTCGGCCAGGATGGAGACGGATTGACCTTGTGGGGGTCTTTGGCACTGGGGGGTGCCTCCGGGGGACACCGGGAGGGGCGGCGAGGCCGCACACGGGGGGGCGCCAGAACCCAGCAGGAGCAATAACCCTAGTAGGGACATAAATCCAGGATGGAAATATTAAACCACAGTGTGGACATGGAAAAATAATTATTTGGGAGTGGTGGACCCAAAAAGCCCCAGTGGGGACCCTAAGCCTCAGTGAGGAGATGCCCTGCTCGGAATAATGGATGTACTTACCTGTCTGCTTCGCCGCTCCTCCAGTTGCTCCTCCGGACCACTTACCTCTTGCCTTGGACTCCTCAGGATCTTCCTTCTTCATCTCCCCTGCAAAAAAGAAATAAAGTCATTTATTAATAGTTCAAGCCCCAGTTGGGGATTGGATGGGGTGCGTGCAAGCGGGTGGATGCACCGATGGACCTGGATTGGCCAGTGCACTTCTGTGGCCCTGGGACGCTGGGGCCACTATCTCATATCCCTAACCCTAACCCTAACCCCTAACCCCTAACCCCTAACCCTAACCCTAACCCCTAACCCCTAACCCTAACCCTAACCCTAACCCTAATTAGCCCCCAAGAATTCACAATTCCAGAACTTTTCAGGAAAATTTGAAGTTTTTCCAACTTTACATATATTTATTCCGGAATTGCTAAGTGGCTTAGGTTAGCACCCGAGATACCGTTGTCCCCCCACCTGGGGGCGCTGTAGGACCGACAGCAGAATTCCTAGGCTTCGTTCCGGAATCGCCTCATTGATATTCTTACATTCTTAACATTTACGTCATTAGCACTTCCAAAATTACACTTAGCATTTCTGGGTAGGGTTAGCCTAATGAACAGTTCTGGAAAGAGACTTAGCAAATCTGCAAATAACCAATCCTGAAATACACTTAGCATTTCTGGGTAGGGTTAGACTAATGACCAGTTCTGCAATTACACTTAGCATTTCTGGGTAGGGTTAGACTAATGAACAGTTCTGGAAGTATAATTAGCAAATCTGGAAGAACAATTACGGAATTACACTTAGCATGTCTGGTATTACCACTTCCATAATTACACTTAGCAATTATGGGTAGGGTTAGCCTAATGAACAATTCTGGAAAGAGACTTAGCAAATCTGCAAATAACCAATCCTGAAATACACTTAGCATTTCTGGGTAGGGTTAGACTAATGACCAGTTCTGCAATTACACTTAGCATTTCTGGGTAGGGTTAGACTAATGAACAGTTCTGGAAGTATAATTAGCAAATCTGGAAGAACAATTACGGAATTACACTTAGCATGTCTGGTATTACCACTTCCATAATTACACTTAGTAATTATGGGTAGGGTTAGCCTAATGAACAATTCTGAAACTTGTACTTAGCATTTCTGGGTAGGGTTAGACTAATGAACAGCTCCGTAATTACACTTAGCATTTCTGGGTAGGGTTAGACTAATGAACAATACCAGACATAAACTTAGCATTTCTGGGTATGGTTAGACTAATGAACAGTTCTGTAATTACACGTAGCATTTCTGGGTAGGGTTAGCCTAATGAACAATAACGGACGTACACTTAGCATTTCTGGGTAGGGTTAGACTAATGAACAGTTCTGGAAATATACTTAGCGAATCTGGATGAACATTTCTGGAATTACACCTAGCATTTCTGGGTAGGGTTAGACTAATGAACAGTTCTGGAAAGATACTTAGCAAATCTGGAAGACCAATTTCTGAATTGAATTGGCATTTTTTGGTAAGGTTAGCTTAATAAATCTGAAAGCACAATTGCAAAATTTCACATAGGAAATCTGTGTAGGGCTAGCCTAATGAGCAAATCTGAAACTTATGCTAAGCAAATCAGAGATCTTTGTGATCAACTGCCTCTTTATTCATTACTACCGAAGTATTGACCTTGCATAAAGTTTCTAAGACCAGAAAAGACACATCGCAATGCCAAAATTGCTGTTAGTAAGATATCAGAAAACACATGTTACAATTACAGAATTACTAAGATGATACCAGATAATAGATATTGCAATTGCTACATTGCTACGTTAGCAATCTAGCAATTGTGACTTGACTTTTATAGTACCATTTTACTATGTTAGTAGGGTGATAACAGAAAGCACACGTCACATTTCCGGCATTGCTTCTTAACATTCCTGGTCTTAGCACTTCCATACATACACGTAGCAATTCTGGGTAGGGTTAGCCTAATGAACAATTCCAGAATGTCACTTAGCATTTCTGGGTAGGGTTAAGTAACAATCCTGGAATTACACTTAGCATTTCTGGGTAGGGTTAGACTAATGAACAGTTCTGGAAATACACTTAGCAGATCTGGAAGTAACAATTACAGAATCACACCTAGCATTCCTGGGTAGGGTTAGACAAATGAACAGTTCTGGAAATACATTTAGCAAATCCGGAAGTAACAATCCCGGAATCACACCTATCATTTCTGGGTAGGGTTAGACTAATGAGCAGTTCTGGTAATACATTTAGCAAATCTGGAAGTAGCAATCCCGGAATTACACTTAGCATTGCTGGGTAGGGTTAGCTTAATGAGCAAATCTGAAACTTATACTTAGCAAATCAAAGATCTTTGTGATCAACTGCATCTTTATTGATTACTACCGAAGTATTGACCATGCATAAAGTTTCTAAGACCAGAAAAGACACATCGCAATGCCAAAATTGCTATGTTAGTAAGATATCAGAAAACACATGTTACAATTACAGAATTACTGAGTTAGGCAAAATTTTTGGATAAACATCTATTGGGAGGATTGAACAGTATACTGTCCAGTTTCAGAAAACATTGTTAGTTTGAGGCCTTACGTTAGTAAGATGATGCCAGAAACCACACATCACAATTACAGAATTACTAAGTTAGGCAAAATTTTGGATAAACATCTATTGGGAGGATTGAACAGTATGCTGTCCAGTTTCAGAAAACATTGTTAGTTTGAGGCCTTAAGATGATATCAGAAACCACACATCGCAATTCCGGAATTGCTACGTTCATAGCAATACCTGAAAGACACATAGCAATACCGTCATTGCTAGGTTAGTAAGATGACACCAGAAAAGTCACATAGCAATACCGGAAAGACACATAGCAATACCTGAAGTGCTAGGTTAGTAAGATAGTACCATCGCATTTCCTGAAGTGCTAAGTTAGTAAGATGATACCAGAAAAGTCACATAGCAATACCTGAATCGCTAAGTTAGTAAGATGATACCAGAAAAGTCACATAACAATTCCTAATCTGCTAGGTTAGTAAGATGGTACCATCGCAATTCCGAAAGTGCTAAGTTAGTAAGATGATACCAGAAAAGTCACATAGCAATACCTGAATTGCTACGTTAGTAAGATGATACCAGAAAAGTCACATAACAATTCCTAATCTGCTAGGTTAGTAAGATGGTACCATCGCAATTCCGAAAGTGCTAAGTTAGTAAGATGGTACCAGAAAAGTCACATAGCAACACCTGAATCGCTACGTTAGTAAGATGGTACCATCACAATTCCTGAAGTGCTAAGTTAGTAACATGATACCAGAAAAGTCACATAGCAATACCTGAATCGCTAAGTTAGTAAGATGATACCAGAAAAGTCACATAACAATTCCTAATCTGCTAGGTTAGTAAGATGGTACCATCGCAATTCCGAAAGTACTAAGTTAGTAAGATGATACCAGAAAAGTCACATAGCAATACCTGACCTGCTAAGTTAGTAAGATGATACCAGAAAAGCCACATAACAATTCCTTATCTGCTAAGTTAGTAAGATGGTACCATCGCAATACCTGAATTGCTAAGTTAGTAAGATGATACCAGAAAAGTCACATCGCAGTACCAGAATTGCTAGGTTAGTAAGATGATGCCAGGAAAGTCACATAACAATACCTGAATTGCTAAGGTAGTAAGATGATACCTTTTCTAGTACCATTTTACTAAGTAGGATGATACCAGAAAACACACGTCACAATTCCGAAGTTGCTAAGTTAGTCAAACCGGAAAACGCGCGTTTCCGGAAATTTCACTAACAAAGTTGGTTTTGTAATATTAAAAACATTGTAGAAATTTTTTGGTCAGGTCTGCACTGATGATGCTGCGCGTGCTTCATCAGGCATCTGTCTAGTATGTCTCCACCGTGTTTCAGACCTGCAGCTCGTACGGCTGGGCCGTTACGGCCCCTCATGTTCGTTTGCGGCCTACTCTCTCATATGTCCCCATTGACTTGCATTGCCCAACTTAGCAAATTCTACAGCCCACTATAGCTCTTTGGTAAGTGCTGCGTTCATGAGGCTTGGCACACTTATTCATACGTATAACTAGTTTGTGCAGGCCGAATTTCAGACCTCTAGCTCGTACGGCTCAGCCGTGACGCCCCCACATGTTAGTTTGAGGCCTAGTCAAAAAAGTGCAGCCACTAATGATAAAATATGCCTTGGTTTTAAATTAAGGAGGCATAATTTTAATGGACATGTATAGATTACATTTAGGAGCAGACTATCTAGTATCAGGAACACTTTTAAGCATTTTCCTAGGTCACTGCTACCTAAAGTTATGGCCTGTCTAATGAGAGGTGTGGTGTCTCCATTCACTTAACATTGCTGACAATAGCAAATTCAAGAGGTCACTGTAGGCCTTTGGTAAGGGTCACATTCATAAAACTGGGCAGACTTGATCCAGAGCTGATCTACTTTATGCATGCCAAAGGTCAGATGTGTAAGTCATACGGTTCGGCTGTGACGCCCCCTAATGTTAGTTTGAGGCCTTACATTAGTAAGGTGATACCAGAAACCACACATCACAATTACAGAATTGCTAAGTTAGGCATGATTTTGATGGACATCTATTTTGGAGGATTGTACAGTATGCTGTCCAGTTTCAGAAACATTGTTAGTTTGAGGCCTTAAGATGATATCAGAAACCACACATCGCAATTCCGGAATTGCTACGTTCATAGCAATACCTGAAAGACACATAGCAATACCGTCATTGCTAGGTTAGTAAGATGACACCAGAAAAGTCACATAGCAATACCGGAAAGACACATAGCAATACCTGAAGTGCTAGGTTAGTAAGATAGTACCATCGCATTTCCTGAAGTGCTAAGTTAGTAAGATGATACCAGAAAAGTCACATAGCAATACCTGAATCGCTAAGTTAGTAAGATGATACCAGAAAAGTCACATAACAATTCCTAATCTGCTAGGTTAGTAAGATGGTACCATCGCAATTCCGAAAGTGCTAAGTTAGTAAGATGATACCAGAAAAGTCACATAGCAATACCTGAATTGCTACGTTAGTAAGATGATACCAGAAAAGTCACATAACAATTCCTAATCTGCTAGGTTAGTAAGATGGTACCATCGCAATTCCGAAAGTGCTAAGTTAGTAAGATGGTACCAGAAAAGTCACATAGCAATCCCTGACTTGCTAAGTTAGTAAGATGATACCAGAAAAGTCACATAACAATTCCAAATCTGCTAGGTTTGTAAGATGGTACCATCGCAATTCCGAAAGTGCTACGTTAGTAAGATGATACCAGAAAAGTCACATAACAATTCCTAATCTGCTAGGTTAGTAAGATGGTACCATCGCAATTCCGAAAGTGCTAAGTTAGTAAGATGATACCAGAAAAGTCACATAGCAATACCTGACCTGCTAAGTTAGTAAGATGATACCAGAAAAGTCACATAACAATTCCTAATCTGCTAGGTTAGTAAGATGGTACCATCGCAATCCCGGAAGTGCTAAGTTAGTAAGATGATACCAGAAAAGTCACATAGCAATCCCCGACCTGCTAAGTTAGTAAGATGATACCAGAAAAGTCACATAACAATTCCTTATCTGCTAAGTTAGTAAGATGGTACCATCGCAATCCCGGAAGTGCTAAGTTAGTAAGATGATACCAGAAAAGTCACATAGCAATATCTGAATCGCTATGTTAGTAAGATGATACCAGAAAAGTCACATAGCAATACCTGACCTGCTAAGTTAGTAAGATGATACCAGAAAAGTCACATAGCAATACCTGACCTGCTAAGTTAGTAAGATGATACCTTTTCTAGTACCATTTTACTAAGTAGGATGATACCAGAAAACACACATCACAATTCCGAAGTTGCTAAGTTAGTCAAACCGGAGAACGCGCGTTTCCGGAAATTTCACTAACAAAGTTGGTTTTGTAATATTAAAAACATTGTAGAAATTTTTTGGTCAGGTCTGCACTGATGATGCTGCATGTGCTTCATCAGGCATCCGTCTAGTATGTCTCCACCGAGTTTCAGACCTGCAGCTCGTACGGCTGGGCCGTTACGGCCCCTCGTGTTCGTTTGCGGCCTACTCCCTCATATGTCCCCATTGACTTGCATTGCCCAACTTAGTAAATTCTACAGCCCACTATAGCTCTTTGGTAAGTGCTGCGTTCATGAGGCTTGGCACACTTATTCATACGTATAACTAGTTTGTGCAGGCCGAATTTCAGACCCCTAGCTCGTACGGCTCAGCCGTGACGCCCCCACATGTTAGTTTGAGGCCTAGTCAAAAAAGTGCATCCACTAATGATAAAAAATGCGTTGGTTTCAAATTAAGGAGGCATAATTTTAATGGACATGTATAGATTACATTTAGGAGCAGACTATCTAGTATCAGGAACACTTTTAAGCATTTTCCTAGGTCACTGCTACCTAAAGTTATGGCCTGTCTAATGAGAGGTGTGGTGTCTCCATTCACTTAACATTGCCAACCATAGCAAATTCAAGAGGTCACCGTAGGCCTTTCGTAAGGGTCACAGTCATAAAACTTGGCACACTTGTTCCTGAGCTGATCTACTTTATGCATGCCAAAGGTCAGACGTGTAGGTCACACGATTCGGCCGTGACGCCCCCTAATGTTAGTTTGAGGCCTAGTAAGACGGGAAAACACTTAGTACTTCCGGACCTGCTAGGTTAACAATACCTGAATTGCTAAGTTAGTAAGATGATACCAGAAAAGTCACATAGCAATACCTGAATCGCTGTGTTAGTAAGATGATACCAGAAAAGCCACATAGCAATACCTGACCTGCTAAGTTAGTAAGATGATACCAGAAAAGTCACATAACAATTCCAAATCTGCTAGGTTTGTAAGATGGTACCATCGCAATTCCGAAAGTGCTAAGTTAGTGAGATGATACCAGAAAAGTCACATAGCAATCCCTGACTTGCTAAGTTAGTAAGATGATACCAGAAAAGTCACATAACAATTCCAAATCTGCTAGGTTTGTAAGATGGTACCATCGCAATTCCGAAAGTGCTACGTTAGTAAGATGATACCAGAAAAGTCACATAACAATTCCTAATCTGCTAAGTTAGTAAGATGGTACCATCGCAATTCCGAAAGTGCTAAGTTAGTAAGATGGTACCAGAAAAGTCACATAGCAATACCTGACCTGCTAAGTTAGTAAGATGATACCAGAAAAGTCACATAATTCCTAATCTGCTAGGTTAGTAAGATGGTACCATCACAATCCCGGAAGTGCTAAGTTAGTAAGATGATACCAGAAAAGTCACATAGCAATCCCCGACCTGCTAAGTTAGTAAGATGATACCAGAAAAGCCACATAACAATTCCTTATCTGCTAAGTTAGTAAGATGGTACCATCGCAATCCCGGAAGTGCTAAGTTAGTAAGATGATACCAGAAAACACACGTACCAATTCCGGTATCGCTAAGTTAGTAAGATGATACCAGAAAAGTCACATAACAATTCCAAATCTGCTAGGTTTGTAAGATGGTACCATCGCAATTTCGAAAGTGCTAAGTTAGTAAGATGATACCAGAAAAGTCACATAACAATTCCTAATCTGCTAGGTTAGTAAGATGGTACCATCGCAATCCCGGAAGTGCTAAGTTAGTAAGATGGTACCAGAAAAGTCACATAGCAATCCCTGACCTGCTAAGTTAGTAAGATGATACCAGAAAAGTCACATAACAATTCCAAATCTGCTAGGTTTGTAAGATGGTACCATCGCAATTCCGAAAGTGCTAAGTTAGTGAGATGATACCAGAAAAGTCACATAGCAATCCCTGACTTGCTAAGTTAGTAAGATGATACCAGAAAAGTCACATAACAATTCCAAATCTGCTAGGTTTGTAAGATGGTACCATCGCAATTCCGAAAGTGCTACGTTAGTAAGATGATACCAGAAAAGTCACATAACAATTCCAAATCTGCTAGGTTTGTAAGATGGTACCATCGCAATTCCGAAAGTGCTAAGTTAGTGAGATGATACCAGAAAAGTCACATAGCAATCCCTGACCTGCTAAGTTAGTAAGATGATACCAGAAAAGTCACATAACAATTCCAAATCTGCTAGGTTTGTAAGATGGTACCATCGCAATTCCGAAAGTGCTAAGTTAGTGAGATGATACCAGAAAAGTCACATAGCAATCCCTGACCTGCTAAGTTAGTAAGATGATACCAGAAAAGTCACATAACAATTCCAAATCTGCTAGGTTTGTAAGATGGTACCATCGCAATTCCGAAAGTGCTAAGTTAGTGAGATGATACCAGAAAAGTCACATAGCAATCCCTGACTTGCTAAGTTAGTAAGATGATACCAGAAAAGTCACATAACAATTCCAAATCTGCTAGGTTTGTAAGATGGTACCATCGCAATTCCGAAAGTGCTACGTTAGTAAGATGATACCAGAAAAGTCACATAACAATTCCTAATCTGCTAAGTTAGTAAGATGGTACCATCGCAATTCCGAAAGTGCTAAGTTAGTAAGATGGTACCAGAAAAGTCACATAGCAATACCTGACCTGCTAAGTTAGTAAGATGATACCAGAAAAGTCACATAACAATTCCTAATCTGCTAGGTTAATAAGATGGTACCATCGCAATCCCGGAAGTGCTAAGTTAGTAAGATGGTACCAGAAAAGTCACATAGCAATACCTGACCTGCTAAGTTAGTAAGATGATACCAGAAAAGTCACATAACAATTCCTAATCTGCTAGGTTAGTAAGATGGTACCATCGCAATTCCGAAAGTGCTAAGTTAGTAAGATGATACCAGAAAAGTCACATAGCAATACCTGACCCGCTAAGTTAGTAAGATGATACCAGAAAAGCCACATAACAATTCCTTATCTGCTAAGTTAGTAAGATACCAGAAAAGTCACATAGCGATACCTGAACTGCTAAGTTAGTAAGATGATACCAGAAAAGTCACATAGCACTAACTGATTTGCTAATTCCTAAAGTGCCAAGTTAGTAAGATGATTCCAGAGACCACACATCACAATTCCGGAATTGCTAGGTTAGTAATATGATACAGTCAATCATCTACAAAGATCTTCCAGGCAGGCAGAGACAGTACATGCACTCATGATCAAAAGCCTACTGTTATCAAGTTAAGGAGGCACAATTTTAATAAACATGTATTGCAGTGATTGTACAGCAGACTGTCTCATTTCAGGAACACTTTGGATCATCTCCCTAGGCCACTGCTACCTGTAGTTATGCCCTGTCAAAGGACTCCATTCACTTAACATTGCCTACCGTAGCAAATTCAAAGGGCCGCTGCGGGACTTTGGTAAGGGCCACAGTCTTCAGACTCGGCACACTTATTCGTGAAGGTATCTAGTTTACGTGTGCCGAATTTCAGACCTGTAGGTTGTACGGGTCGGTCGTAGGCCCCCCATAAGCCCCCCTAGGCCAAAAAGCGCAAATCCGGAACCGCACGACGCATTTGCGGAAAGGTCACGAAAGGTCACCAAAAGTAAAGCCCATTATTTGACATGAAGGTCTGCTAATTAAGGTGAAACCAGTACATGCAATTAAAGGGCAGACTCTCTAGTTTTAGTAGCACTTTGAATGGTGTTCCTAGGCCACTGCTAGCTGAAGTTATGGGCCTGGAAGTGACATGTGGGGTGCCTCCATTGACTTAACATTGCCGACCTCACTGACTTTGAGGGCCTATAAAAAATGTTCTGTGAGGTCTACACCCTTGAAACTCTACAGGTGTGGTCGTCAGCCTCCCAAGTGTGAGCACTAAAAAATCCAGACCTCTGGGTCGCACGGCCTAGGCCGCAGATATCTTTTTGTACTTTGCGGCCTAGTGCTGAGGTCTAGACCGCTGATTCTCCAGTATGTGATATAGACCTCCGTGGGGCTCCACTGTGCCAAATCTCACGCTCCTAGCTCAAACGGGCCGGCCGTGAGACCACCAGACGCTAAAGGGTTAATAAAACCTGCCCCGTGTGGTCTAGACCTCCAAAATTCTGGTCACTGATGCAGACCACCCTCCCCCATCAGTGTTCCAAGTTGCAGACCTCTACCTCTAAGAGAAGTGTAGTTATGATCATTTTTCTAACTACGTCCCCTCCGAGCTTCGGCAGCCTTTCGACATGGGGTAGAGGGCCTAGGACCTTACCCGCATTTTTTGGCCCAGATGAGGCAAAATATCATCTAGTTGTGCTCCTGCCGTATGTAGGGGGCATAATTCTAACGGACATGTATGGAGGGACTTTGAGCCGCCGACGTCCGGTGTCGGGAGAGCCTCGACCCGACCCCCTACGTCGCACCTCCGCCGAGATATCCGCTGATTGGCTGTAATATGGGGAGCGCTCATATGGCGCAGATGATACCAGAAAAGTCACATAACAATACCTGGATCGCTAAGTTAGCAAGATGATACCAGAAAAGTCACATAACAATACCTGAAATGCTACATTAGTAAGATGATAACAGAAAAGTCACATCGCAGTACCGGTATTGCTAGGTTAGTGAGATGATACCAGAAAAGTCACATAACGATTCCTAAAGTGCTAAGTTAGTAAGATGATACCAGAAACCACACATCATGATTCCGGAATCGCTAAGTTAGTGAGATGATACCAGGAAAGTCACATAGCGATACCTGAATTGCTAGGTTAGTAAGATGATACCAGAAAACAAATGTCACAATTGCGGTATTGCTAAGTTAGTAAGATGATACCAGAAAATACACTTCGCGATTCTGGTATTGCTAGGTTAATGAGATGATACCAGAAAACACATGTCGTAATTACGGTATTGCTAAGGTAGTAAGATGATACCAGAAAAGTCACATAGTGATACCTGACTTGCTAAGTTAGTAAGATGATACCAGAAAAAACACGCCACAATTATGGTATTGCTAAGTTACTAAGATGATACCAGAAAAGTCACATAACAATACCTGAATCGCTAAGTAACAGTCGCCACCTGGTGGAAAACGACAGGTACTGCAACGATTTGACCGACTTAGCAATTACAGAATTCTTCAGTGAGTAACAATTCTGGCACTTGGATTACATGGGCTTTTTACATAGGCGATGACACGATTGTTAAGTCAAGACCAAATTACCGTCATTGTCCAGGGTTGCTAAGGTGGACAATGCAAACGACATTATCCCTTCCGGTACTATGCTTAGCAATTCCGTCCAGGGGGCTAACCCTAATTAGCCCCCAAGAATTCACAATTCCAGAACTTTTCAGGAAAATTTGAAGTTTTTCCAACTTTACATATATTTATTCCGGAATTGCTAAGTGGCTTAGGTTAGCACCCGAGATACCGTTGTCCCCCCACCTGGGGGCGCTGTAGGACCGACAGCAGAATTCCTAGGCTTCGTTCCGGAATCGCCTCATTGATATTCTTACATTCTTAACATTTACGTCATTAGCACTTCCAAAATTACACTTAGCATTTCTGGGTAGGGTTACCCTAATGAACAGTTCTGGAAAGAGACTTAGCAAATCTGCAAATAACCAATCCTGAAATACACTTAGCATTTCTGGGTAGGGTTAGACTAATGACCAGTTCTGCAATTACACTTAGCATTTCTGGGTAGGGTTAGACTAATGAACAGTTCTGGAAGTATAATTAGCAAATCTGGAAGAACAATTACGGAATTACACTTAGCATGTCTGGTATTACCACTTCCATAATTACACTTAGCAATTATGGGTAGGGTTAGCCTAATGAACAATTCTGGAAAGAGACTTAGCAAATCTGCAAATAACCAATCCTGAAATACACTTAGCATTTCTGGGTAGGGTTAGACTAATGACCAGTTCTGCAATTACACTTAGCATTTCTGGGTAGGGTTAGACTAATGAACAGTTCTGGAAGTATAATTAGCAAATCTGGAAGAACAATTACGGAATTACACTTAGCATGTCTGGTATTACCACTTCCATAATTACACTTAGTAATTATGGGTAGGGTTAGCCTAATGAACAATTCTGAAACTTGTACTTAGCATTTCTGGGTAGGGTTAGACTAATGAACAGCTCCGTAATTACACTTAGCATTTCTGGGTAGGGTTAGACTAATGAACAATACCAGACATAAACTTAGCATTTCTGGGTATGGTTAGACTAATGAACAGTTCTGTAATTACACGTAGCATTTCTGGGTAGGGTTAGCCTAATGAACAATAACGGACGTACACTTAGCATTTCTGGGTAGGGTTAGACTAATGAACAGTTCTGGAAATATACTTAGCGAATCTGGATGAACATTTCTGGAATTACACCTAGCATTTCTGGGTAGGGTTAGACTAATGAACAGTTCTGGAAAGATACTTAGCAAATCTGGAAGACCAATTTCTGAATTGAATTGGCATTTTTTGGTAAGGTTAGCTTAATAAATCTGAAAGCACAATTGCAAAATTTCACATAGGAAATCTGTGTAGGGCTAGCCTAATGAGCAAATCTGAAACTTATGCTAAGCAAATCAGAGATCTTTGTGATCAACTGCCTCTTTATTCATTACTACCGAAGTATTGACCTTGCATAAAGTTTCTAAGACCAGAAAAGACACATCGCAATGCCAAAATTGCTGTTAGTAAGATATCAGAAAACACATGTTACAATTACAGAATTACTAAGATGATACCAGATAATAGATATTGCAATTGCTACATTGCTACGTTAGCAATCTAGCAATTGTGACTTGACTTTTATAGTACCATTTTACTATGTTAGTAGGGTGATAACAGAAAGCACACGTCACATTTCCGGCATTGCTTCTTAACATTCCTGGTCTTAGCACTTCCATACATACACGTAGCAATTCTGGGTAGGGTTAGCCTAATGAACAATTCCAGAATGTCACTTAGCATTTCTGGGTAGGGTTAAGTAACAATCCTGGAATTACACTTAGCATTTCTGGGTAGGGTTAGACTAATGAACAGTTCTGGAAATACACTTAGCAGATCTGGAAGTAACAATTACAGAATCACACCTAGCATTCCTGGGTAGGGTTAGACAAATGAACAGTTCTGGAAATACATTTAGCAAATCCGGAAGTAACAATCCCGGAATCACACCTATCATTTCTGGGTAGGGTTAGACTAATGAGCAGTTCTGGTAATACATTTAGCAAATCTGGAAGTAGCAATCCCGGAATTACACTTAGCATTGCTGGGTAGGGTTAGCTTAATGAGCAAATCTGAAACTTATACTTAGCAAATCAAAGATCTTTGTGATCAACTGCATCTTTATTGATTACTACCGAAGTATTGACCATGCATAAAGTTTCTAAGACCAGAAAAGACACATCGCAATGCCAAAATTGCTATGTTAGTAAGATATCAGAAAACACATGTTACAATTACAGAATTACTGAGTTAGGCAAAATTTTTGGATAAACATCTATTGGGAGGATTGAACAGTATACTGTCCAGTTTCAGAAAACATTGTTAGTTTGAGGCCTTACGTTAGTAAGATGATGCCAGAAACCACACATCACAATTACAGAATTACTAAGTTAGGCAAAATTTTGGATAAACATCTATTGGGAGGATTGAACAGTATGCTGTCCAGTTTCAGAAAACATTGTTAGTTTGAGGCCTTAAGATGATATCAGAAACCACACATCGCAATTCCGGAATTGCTACGTTCATAGCAATACCTGAAAGACACATAGCAATACCGTCATTGCTAGGTTAGTAAGATGACACCAGAAAAGTCACATAGCAATACCGGAAAGACACATAGCAATACCTGAAGTGCTAGGTTAGTAAGATAGTACCATCGCATTTCCTGAAGTGCTAAGTTAGTAAGATGATACCAGAAAAGTCACATAGCAATACCTGAATCGCTAAGTTAGTAAGATGATACCAGAAAAGTCACATAACAATTCCTAATCTGCTAGGTTAGTAAGATGGTACCATCGCAATTCCGAAAGTGCTAAGTTAGTAAGATGATACCAGAAAAGTCACATAGCAATACCTGAATTGCTACGTTAGTAAGATGATACCAGAAAAGTCACATAACAATTCCTAATCTGCTAGGTTAGTAAGATGGTACCATCGCAATTCCGAAAGTGCTAAGTTAGTAAGATGGTACCAGAAAAGTCACATAGCAACACCTGAATCGCTACGTTAGTAAGATGGTACCATCACAATTCCTGAAGTGCTAAGTTAGTAACATGATACCAGAAAAGTCACATAGCAATACCTGAATCGCTAAGTTAGTAAGATGATACCAGAAAAGTCACATAACAATTCCTAATCTGCTAGGTTAGTAAGATGGTACCATCGCAATTCCGAAAGTACTAAGTTAGTAAGATGATACCAGAAAAGTCACATAGCAATACCTGACCTGCTAAGTTAGTAAGATGATACCAGAAAAGCCACATAACAATTCCTTATCTGCTAAGTTAGTAAGATGGTACCATCGCAATACCTGAATTGCTAAGTTAGTAAGATGATACCAGAAAAGTCACATCGCAGTACCAGAATTGCTAGGTTAGTAAGATGATGCCAGGAAAGTCACATAACAATACCTGAATTGCTAAGGTAGTAAGATGATACCTTTTCTAGTACCATTTTACTAAGTAGGATGATACCAGAAAACACACGTCACAATTCCGAAGTTGCTAAGTTAGTCAAACCGGAAAACGCGCGTTTCCGGAAATTTCACTAACAAAGTTGGTTTTGTAATATTAAAAACATTGTAGAAATTTTTTGGTCAGGTCTGCACTGATGATGCTGCGCGTGCTTCATCAGGCATCTGTCTAGTATGTCTCCACCGTGTTTCAGACCTGCAGCTCGTACGGCTGGGCCGTTACGGCCCCTCATGTTCGTTTGCGGCCTACTCTCTCATATGTCCCCATTGACTTGCATTGCCCAACTTAGCAAATTCTACAGCCCACTATAGCTCTTTGGTAAGTGCTGCGTTCATGAGGCTTGGCACACTTATTCATACGTATAACTAGTTTGTGCAGGCCGAATTTCAGACCTCTAGCTCGTACGGCTCAGCCGTGACGCCCCCACATGTTAGTTTGAGGCCTAGTCAAAAAAGTGCAGCCACTAATGATAAAATATGCCTTGGTTTTAAATTAAGGAGGCATAATTTTAATGGACATGTATAGATTACATTTAGGAGCAGACTATCTAGTATCAGGAACACTTTTAAGCATTTTCCTAGGTCACTGCTACCTAAAGTTATGGCCTGTCTAATGAGAGGTGTGGTGTCTCCATTCACTTAACATTGCTGACAATAGCAAATTCAAGAGGTCACTGTAGGCCTTTGGTAAGGGTCACATTCATAAAACTGGGCAGACTTGATCCAGAGCTGATCTACTTTATGCATGCCAAAGGTCAGATGTGTAAGTCATACGGTTCGGCTGTGACGCCCCCTAATGTTAGTTTGAGGCCTTACATTAGTAAGGTGATACCAGAAACCACACATCACAATTACAGAATTGCTAAGTTAGGCATGATTTTGATGGACATCTATTTTGGAGGATTGTACAGTATGCTGTCCAGTTTCAGAAACATTGTTAGTTTGAGGCCTTAAGATGATATCAGAAACCACACATCGCAATTCCGGAATTGCTACGTTCATAGCAATACCTGAAAGACACATAGCAATACCGTCATTGCTAGGTTAGTAAGATGACACCAGAAAAGTCACATAGCAATACCGGAAAGACACATAGCAATACCTGAAGTGCTAGGTTAGTAAGATAGTACCATCGCATTTCCTGAAGTGCTAAGTTAGTAAGATGATACCAGAAAAGTCACATAGCAATACCTGAATCGCTAAGTTAGTAAGATGATACCAGAAAAGTCACATAACAATTCCTAATCTGCTAGGTTAGTAAGATGGTACCATCGCAATTCCGAAAGTGCTAAGTTAGTAAGATGATACCAGAAAAGTCACATAGCAATACCTGAATTGCTACGTTAGTAAGATGATACCAGAAAAGTCACATAACAATTCCTAATCTGCTAGGTTAGTAAGATGGTACCATCGCAATTCCGAAAGTGCTAAGTTAGTAAGATGGTACCAGAAAAGTCACATAGCAATCCCTGACTTGCTAAGTTAGTAAGATGATACCAGAAAAGTCACATAACAATTCCAAATCTGCTAGGTTTGTAAGATGGTACCATCGCAATTTCGAAAGTGCTAAGTTAGTAAGATGATACCAGAAAAGTCACATAACAATTCCTAATCTGCTAGGTTAGTAAGATGGTACCATCGCAATCCCGGAAGTGCTAAGTTAGTAAGATGGTACCAGAAAAGTCACATAGCAATCCCTGACCTGCTAAGTTAGTAAGATGATACCAGAAAAGTCACATAACAA
Organism: Paramormyrops kingsleyae; assembly: GCF_048594095.1. Classification (NCBI taxonomy): domain Eukaryota; kingdom Metazoa; phylum Chordata; class Actinopteri; order Osteoglossiformes; family Mormyridae; genus Paramormyrops; species Paramormyrops kingsleyae. The sequence continues at coordinate 27,091,773 of NC_132800.1, read as the reverse complement.
TTCCAAATCTGCTAGGTTTGTAAGATGGTACCATCGCAATTCCGAAAGTGCTAAGTTAGTGAGATGATACCAGAAAAGTCACATAGCAATCCCTGACTTGCTAAGTTAGTAAGATGATACCAGAAAAGTCACATAACAATTCCAAATCTGCTAGGTTTGTAAGATGGTACCATCGCAATTCCGAAAGTGCTACGTTAGTAAGATGATACCAGAAAAGTCACATAACAATTCCAAATCTGCTAGGTTTGTAAGATGGTACCATCGCAATTCCGAAAGTGCTAAGTTAGTGAGATGATACCAGAAAAGTCACATAGCAATCCCTGACCTGCTAAGTTAGTAAGATGATACCAGAAAAGTCACATAACAATTCCAAATCTGCTAGGTTTGTAAGATGGTACCATCGCAATTCCGAAAGTGCTAAGTTAGTGAGATGATACCAGAAAAGTCACATAGCAATCCCTGACCTGCTAAGTTAGTAAGATGATACCAGAAAAGTCACATAACAATTCCAAATCTGCTAGGTTTGTAAGATGGTACCATCGCAATTCCGAAAGTGCTAAGTTAGTGAGATGATACCAGAAAAGTCACATAGCAATCCCTGACTTGCTAAGTTAGTAAGATGATACCAGAAAAGTCACATAACAATTCCAAATCTGCTAGGTTTGTAAGATGGTACCATCGCAATTCCGAAAGTGCTACGTTAGTAAGATGATACCAGAAAAGTCACATAACAATTCCTAATCTGCTAAGTTAGTAAGATGGTACCATCGCAATTCCGAAAGTGCTAAGTTAGTAAGATGGTACCAGAAAAGTCACATAGCAATACCTGACCTGCTAAGTTAGTAAGATGATACCAGAAAAGTCACATAACAATTCCTAATCTGCTAGGTTAATAAGATGGTACCATCGCAATCCCGGAAGTGCTAAGTTAGTAAGATGGTACCAGAAAAGTCACATAGCAATACCTGACCTGCTAAGTTAGTAAGATGATACCAGAAAAGTCACATAACAATTCCTAATCTGCTAGGTTAGTAAGATGGTACCATCGCAATTCCGAAAGTGCTAAGTTAGTAAGATGATACCAGAAAAGTCACATAGCAATACCTGACCCGCTAAGTTAGTAAGATGATACCAGAAAAGCCACATAACAATTCCTTATCTGCTAAGTTAGTAAGATACCAGAAAAGTCACATAGCGATACCTGAACTGCTAAGTTAGTAAGATGATACCAGAAAAGTCACATAGCACTAACTGATTTGCTAATTCCTAAAGTGCCAAGTTAGTAAGATGATTCCAGAGACCACACATCACAATTCCGGAATTGCTAGGTTAGTAATATGATACAGTCAATCATCTACAAAGATCTTCCAGGCAGGCAGAGACAGTACATGCACTCATGATCAAAAGCCTACTGTTATCAAGTTAAGGAGGCACAATTTTAATAAACATGTATTGCAGTGATTGTACAGCAGACTGTCTCATTTCAGGAACACTTTGGATCATCTCCCTAGGCCACTGCTACCTGTAGTTATGCCCTGTCAAAGGACTCCATTCACTTAACATTGCCTACCGTAGCAAATTCAAAGGGCCGCTGCGGGACTTTGGTAAGGGCCACAGTCTTCAGACTCGGCACACTTATTCGTGAAGGTATCTAGTTTACGTGTGCCGAATTTCAGACCTGTAGGTTGTACGGGTCGGTCGTAGGCCCCCCATAAGCCCCCCTAGGCCAAAAAGCGCAAATCCGGAACCGCACGACGCATTTGCGGAAAGGTCACGAAAGGTCACCAAAAGTAAAGCCCATTATTTGACATGAAGGTCTGCTAATTAAGGTGAAACCAGTACATGCAATTAAAGGGCAGACTCTCTAGTTTTAGTAGCACTTTGAATGGTGTTCCTAGGCCACTGCTAGCTGAAGTTATGGGCCTGGAAGTGACATGTGGGGTGCCTCCATTGACTTAACATTGCCGACCTCACTGACTTTGAGGGCCTATAAAAAATGTTCTGTGAGGTCTACACCCTTGAAACTCTACAGGTGTGGTCGTCAGCCTCCCAAGTGTGAGCACTAAAAAATCCAGACCTCTGGGTCGCACGGCCTAGGCCGCAGATATCTTTTTGTACTTTGCGGCCTAGTGCTGAGGTCTAGACCGCTGATTCTCCAGTATGTGATATAGACCTCCGTGGGGCTCCACTGTGCCAAATCTCACGCTCCTAGCTCAAACGGGCCGGCCGTGAGACCACCAGACGCTAAAGGGTTAATAAAACCTGCCCCGTGTGGTCTAGACCTCCAAAATTCTGGTCACTGATGCAGACCACCCTCCCCCATCAGTGTTCCAAGTTGCAGACCTCTACCTCTAAGAGAAGTGTAGTTATGATCATTTTTCTAACTACGTCCCCTCCGAGCTTCGGCAGCCTTTCGACATGGGGTAGAGGGCCTAGGACCTTACCCGCATTTTTTGGCCCAGATGAGGCAAAATATCATCTAGTTGTGCTCCTGCCGTATGTAGGGGGCATAATTCTAACGGACATGTATGGAGGGACTTTGAGCCGCCGACGTCCGGTGTCGGGAGAGCCTCGACCCGACCCCCTACGTCGCACCTCCGCCGAGATATCCGCTGATTGGCTGTAATATGGGGAGCGCTCATATGGCGCAGATGATACCAGAAAAGTCACATAACAATACCTGGATCGCTAAGTTAGCAAGATGATACCAGAAAAGTCACATAACAATACCTGAAATGCTACATTAGTAAGATGATAACAGAAAAGTCACATCGCAGTACCGGTATTGCTAGGTTAGTGAGATGATACCAGAAAAGTCACATAACGATTCCTAAAGTGCTAAGTTAGTAAGATGATACCAGAAACCACACATCATGATTCCGGAATCGCTAAGTTAGTGAGATGATACCAGGAAAGTCACATAGCGATACCTGAATTGCTAGGTTAGTAAGATGATACCAGAAAACAAATGTCACAATTGCGGTATTGCTAAGTTAGTAAGATGATACCAGAAAATACACTTCGCGATTCTGGTATTGCTAGGTTAATGAGATGATACCAGAAAACACATGTCGTAATTACGGTATTGCTAAGGTAGTAAGATGATACCAGAAAAGTCACATAGTGATACCTGACTTGCTAAGTTAGTAAGATGATACCAGAAAAAACACGCCACAATTATGGTATTGCTAAGTTACTAAGATGATACCAGAAAAGTCACATAACAATACCTGAATCGCTAAGTAACAGTCGCCACCTGGTGGAAAACGACAGGTACTGCAACGATTTGACCGACTTAGCAATTACAGAATTCTTCAGTGAGTAACAATTCTGGCACTTGGATTACATGGGCTTTTTACATAGGCGATGACACGATTGTTAAGTCAAGACCAAATTACCGTCATTGTCCAGGGTTGCTAAGGTGGACAATGCAAACGACATTATCCCTTCCGGTACTATGCTTAGCAATTCCGTCCAGGGGGCTAACCCTAACCCTAACCCTAACCCTAACCCTAACCCTAATTAGCCCCCAAGAATTCACAATTCCAGAACTTTTCAGGAAAATTTGAAGTTTTTCCAACTTTACATATATTTATTCCGGAATTGCTAAGTGGCTTAGGTTAGCACCCGAGATACCGTTGTCCCCCCACCTGGGGGCGCTGTAGGACCGACAGCAGAATTCCTAGGCTTCGTTCCGGAATCGCCTCATTGATATTCTTACATTCTTAACATTTACGTCATTAGCACTTCCAAAATTACACTTAGCATTTCTGGGTAGGGTTAGCCTAATGAACAGTTCTGGAAAGAGACTTAGCAAATCTGCAAATAACCAATCCTGAAATACACTTAGCATTTCTGGGTAGGGTTAGACTAATGACCAGTTCTGCAATTACACTTAGCATTTCTGGGTAGGGTTAGACTAATGAACAGTTCTGGAAGTATAATTAGCAAATCTGGAAGAACAATTACGGAATTACACTTAGCATGTCTGGTATTACCACTTCCATAATTACACTTAGCAATTATGGGTAGGGTTAGCCTAATGAACAATTCTGGAAAGAGACTTAGCAAATCTGCAAATAACCAATCCTGAAATACACTTAGCATTTCTGGGTAGGGTTAGACTAATGACCAGTTCTGCAATTACACTTAGCATTTCTGGGTAGGGTTAGACTAATGAACAGTTCTGGAAGTATAATTAGCAAATCTGGAAGAACAATTACGGAATTACACTTAGCATGTCTGGTATTACCACTTCCATAATTACACTTAGTAATTATGGGTAGGGTTAGCCTAATGAACAATTCTGAAACTTGTACTTAGCATTTCTGGGTAGGGTTAGACTAATGAACAGCTCCGTAATTACACTTAGCATTTCTGGGTAGGGTTAGACTAATGAACAATACCAGACATAAACTTAGCATTTCTGGGTATGGTTAGACTAATGAACAGTTCTGTAATTACACGTAGCATTTCTGGGTAGGGTTAGCCTAATGAACAATAACGGACGTACACTTAGCATTTCTGGGTAGGGTTAGACTAATGAACAGTTCTGGAAATATACTTAGCGAATCTGGATGAACATTTCTGGAATTACACCTAGCATTTCTGGGTAGGGTTAGACTAATGAACAGTTCTGGAAAGATACTTAGCAAATCTGGAAGACCAATTTCTGAATTGAATTGGCATTTTTTGGTAAGGTTAGCTTAATAAATCTGAAAGCACAATTGCAAAATTTCACATAGGAAATCTGTGTAGGGCTAGCCTAATGAGCAAATCTGAAACTTATGCTAAGCAAATCAGAGATCTTTGTGATCAACTGCCTCTTTATTCATTACTACCGAAGTATTGACCTTGCATAAAGTTTCTAAGACCAGAAAAGACACATCGCAATGCCAAAATTGCTGTTAGTAAGATATCAGAAAACACATGTTACAATTACAGAATTACTAAGATGATACCAGATAATAGATATTGCAATTGCTACATTGCTACGTTAGCAATCTAGCAATTGTGACTTGACTTTTATAGTACCATTTTACTATGTTAGTAGGGTGATAACAGAAAGCACACGTCACATTTCCGGCATTGCTTCTTAACATTCCTGGTCTTAGCACTTCCATACATACACGTAGCAATTCTGGGTAGGGTTAGCCTAATGAACAATTCCAGAATGTCACTTAGCATTTCTGGGTAGGGTTAAGTAACAATCCTGGAATTACACTTAGCATTTCTGGGTAGGGTTAGACTAATGAACAGTTCTGGAAATACACTTAGCAGATCTGGAAGTAACAATTACAGAATCACACCTAGCATTCCTGGGTAGGGTTAGACAAATGAACAGTTCTGGAAATACATTTAGCAAATCCGGAAGTAACAATCCCGGAATCACACCTATCATTTCTGGGTAGGGTTAGACTAATGAGCAGTTCTGGTAATACATTTAGCAAATCTGGAAGTAGCAATCCCGGAATTACACTTAGCATTGCTGGGTAGGGTTAGCTTAATGAGCAAATCTGAAACTTATACTTAGCAAATCAAAGATCTTTGTGATCAACTGCATCTTTATTGATTACTACCGAAGTATTGACCATGCATAAAGTTTCTAAGACCAGAAAAGACACATCGCAATGCCAAAATTGCTATGTTAGTAAGATATCAGAAAACACATGTTACAATTACAGAATTACTGAGTTAGGCAAAATTTTTGGATAAACATCTATTGGGAGGATTGAACAGTATACTGTCCAGTTTCAGAAAACATTGTTAGTTTGAGGCCTTACGTTAGTAAGATGATGCCAGAAACCACACATCACAATTACAGAATTACTAAGTTAGGCAAAATTTTGGATAAACATCTATTGGGAGGATTGAACAGTATGCTGTCCAGTTTCAGAAAACATTGTTAGTTTGAGGCCTTAAGATGATATCAGAAACCACACATCGCAATTCCGGAATTGCTACGTTCATAGCAATACCTGAAAGACACATAGCAATACCGTCATTGCTAGGTTAGTAAGATGACACCAGAAAAGTCACATAGCAATACCGGAAAGACACATAGCAATACCTGAAGTGCTAGGTTAGTAAGATAGTACCATCGCATTTCCTGAAGTGCTAAGTTAGTAAGATGATACCAGAAAAGTCACATAGCAATACCTGAATCGCTAAGTTAGTAAGATGATACCAGAAAAGTCACATAACAATTCCTAATCTGCTAGGTTAGTAAGATGGTACCATCGCAATTCCGAAAGTGCTAAGTTAGTAAGATGATACCAGAAAAGTCACATAGCAATACCTGAATTGCTACGTTAGTAAGATGATACCAGAAAAGTCACATAACAATTCCTAATCTGCTAGGTTAGTAAGATGGTACCATCGCAATTCCGAAAGTGCTAAGTTAGTAAGATGGTACCAGAAAAGTCACATAGCAACACCTGAATCGCTACGTTAGTAAGATGGTACCATCACAATTCCTGAAGTGCTAAGTTAGTAACATGATACCAGAAAAGTCACATAGCAATACCTGAATCGCTAAGTTAGTAAGATGATACCAGAAAAGTCACATAACAATTCCTAATCTGCTAGGTTAGTAAGATGGTACCATCGCAATTCCGAAAGTACTAAGTTAGTAAGATGATACCAGAAAAGTCACATAGCAATACCTGACCTGCTAAGTTAGTAAGATGATACCAGAAAAGCCACATAACAATTCCTTATCTGCTAAGTTAGTAAGATGGTACCATCGCAATACCTGAATTGCTAAGTTAGTAAGATGATACCAGAAAAGTCACATCGCAGTACCAGAATTGCTAGGTTAGTAAGATGATGCCAGGAAAGTCACATAACAATACCTGAATTGCTAAGGTAGTAAGATGATACCTTTTCTAGTACCATTTTACTAAGTAGGATGATACCAGAAAACACACGTCACAATTCCGAAGTTGCTAAGTTAGTCAAACCGGAAAACGCGCGTTTCCGGAAATTTCACTAACAAAGTTGGTTTTGTAATATTAAAAACATTGTAGAAATTTTTTGGTCAGGTCTGCACTGATGATGCTGCGCGTGCTTCATCAGGCATCTGTCTAGTATGTCTCCACCGTGTTTCAGACCTGCAGCTCGTACGGCTGGGCCGTTACGGCCCCTCATGTTCGTTTGCGGCCTACTCTCTCATATGTCCCCATTGACTTGCATTGCCCAACTTAGCAAATTCTACAGCCCACTATAGCTCTTTGGTAAGTGCTGCGTTCATGAGGCTTGGCACACTTATTCATACGTATAACTAGTTTGTGCAGGCCGAATTTCAGACCTCTAGCTCGTACGGCTCAGCCGTGACGCCCCCACATGTTAGTTTGAGGCCTAGTCAAAAAAGTGCAGCCACTAATGATAAAATATGCCTTGGTTTTAAATTAAGGAGGCATAATTTTAATGGACATGTATAGATTACATTTAGGAGCAGACTATCTAGTATCAGGAACACTTTTAAGCATTTTCCTAGGTCACTGCTACCTAAAGTTATGGCCTGTCTAATGAGAGGTGTGGTGTCTCCATTCACTTAACATTGCTGACAATAGCAAATTCAAGAGGTCACTGTAGGCCTTTGGTAAGGGTCACATTCATAAAACTGGGCAGACTTGATCCAGAGCTGATCTACTTTATGCATGCCAAAGGTCAGATGTGTAAGTCATACGGTTCGGCTGTGACGCCCCCTAATGTTAGTTTGAGGCCTTACATTAGTAAGGTGATACCAGAAACCACACATCACAATTACAGAATTGCTAAGTTAGGCATGATTTTGATGGACATCTATTTTGGAGGATTGTACAGTATGCTGTCCAGTTTCAGAAACATTGTTAGTTTGAGGCCTTAAGATGATATCAGAAACCACACATCGCAATTCCGGAATTGCTACGTTCATAGCAATACCTGAAAGACACATAGCAATACCGTCATTGCTAGGTTAGTAAGATGACACCAGAAAAGTCACATAGCAATACCGGAAAGACACATAGCAATACCTGAAGTGCTAGGTTAGTAAGATAGTACCATCGCATTTCCTGAAGTGCTAAGTTAGTAAGATGATACCAGAAAAGTCACATAGCAATACCTGAATCGCTAAGTTAGTAAGATGATACCAGAAAAGTCACATAACAATTCCTAATCTGCTAGGTTAGTAAGATGGTACCATCGCAATTCCGAAAGTGCTAAGTTAGTAAGATGATACCAGAAAAGTCACATAGCAATACCTGAATTGCTACGTTAGTAAGATGATACCAGAAAAGTCACATAACAATTCCTAATCTGCTAGGTTAGTAAGATGGTACCATCGCAATTCCGAAAGTGCTAAGTTAGTAAGATGGTACCAGAAAAGTCACATAGCAATCCCTGACTTGCTAAGTTAGTAAGATGATACCAGAAAAGTCACATAACAATTCCAAATCTGCTAGGTTTGTAAGATGGTACCATCGCAATTCCGAAAGTGCTACGTTAGTAAGATGATACCAGAAAAGTCACATAACAATTCCTAATCTGCTAGGTTAGTAAGATGGTACCATCGCAATTCCGAAAGTGCTACGTTAGTAAGATGATACCAGAAAAGTCACATAGCAATACCTGACCTGCTAAGTTAGTAAGATGATACCAGAAAAGTCACATAACAATTCCTAATCTGCTAGGTTAGTAAGATGGTACCATCGCAATCCCGGAAGTGCTAAGTTAGTAAGATGATACCAGAAAAGTCACATAGCAATCCCCGACCTGCTAAGTTAGTAAGATGATACCAGAAAAGTCACATAACAATTCCTTATCTGCTAAGTTAGTAAGATGGTACCATCGCAATCCCGGAAGTGCTAAGTTAGTAAGATGATACCAGAAAAGTCACATAGCAATATCTGAATCGCTATGTTAGTAAGATGATACCAGAAAAGTCACATAGCAATACCTGACCTGCTAAGTTAGTAAGATGATACCAGAAAAGTCACATAGCAATACCTGACCTGCTAAGTTAGTAAGATGATACCTTTTCTAGTACCATTTTACTAAGTAGGATGATACCAGAAAACACACATCACAATTCCGAAGTTGCTAAGTTAGTCAAACCGGAGAACGCGCGTTTCCGGAAATTTCACTAACAAAGTTGGTTTTGTAATATTAAAAACATTGTAGAAATTTTTTGGTCAGGTCTGCACTGATGATGCTGCATGTGCTTCATCAGGCATCCGTCTAGTATGTCTCCACCGAGTTTCAGACCTGCAGCTCGTACGGCTGGGCCGTTACGGCCCCTCGTGTTCGTTTGCGGCCTACTCCCTCATATGTCCCCATTGACTTGCATTGCCCAACTTAGTAAATTCTACAGCCCACTATAGCTCTTTGGTAAGTGCTGCGTTCATGAGGCTTGGCACACTTATTCATACGTATAACTAGTTTGTGCAGGCCGAATTTCAGACCCCTAGCTCGTACGGCTCAGCCGTGACGCCCCCACATGTTAGTTTGAGGCCTAGTCAAAAAAGTGCATCCACTAATGATAAAAAATGCGTTGGTTTCAAATTAAGGAGGCATAATTTTAATGGACATGTATAGATTACATTTAGGAGCAGACTATCTAGTATCAGGAACACTTTTAAGCATTTTCCTAGGTCACTGCTACCTAAAGTTATGGCCTGTCTAATGAGAGGTGTGGTGTCTCCATTCACTTAACATTGCCAACCATAGCAAATTCAAGAGGTCACCGTAGGCCTTTCGTAAGGGTCACAGTCATAAAACTTGGCACACTTGTTCCTGAGCTGATCTACTTTATGCATGCCAAAGGTCAGACGTGTAGGTCACACGATTCGGCCGTGACGCCCCCTAATGTTAGTTTGAGGCCTAGTAAGACGGGAAAACACTTAGTACTTCCGGACCTGCTAGGTTAACAATACCTGAATTGCTAAGTTAGTAAGATGATACCAGAAAAGTCACATAGCAATACCTGAATCGCTGTGTTAGTAAGATGATACCAGAAAAGCCACATAGCAATACCTGACCTGCTAAGTTAGTAAGATGATACCAGAAAAGTCACATAACAATTCCAAATCTGCTAGGTTTGTAAGATGGTACCATCGCAATTCCGAAAGTGCTAAGTTAGTGAGATGATACCAGAAAAGTCACATAGCAATCCCTGACTTGCTAAGTTAGTAAGATGATACCAGAAAAGTCACATAACAATTCCAAATCTGCTAGGTTTGTAAGATGGTACCATCGCAATTCCGAAAGTGCTACGTTAGTAAGATGATACCAGAAAAGTCACATAACAATTCCTAATCTGCTAAGTTAGTAAGATGGTACCATCGCAATTCCGAAAGTGCTAAGTTAGTAAGATGGTACCAGAAAAGTCACATAGCAATACCTGACCTGCTAAGTTAGTAAGATGATACCAGAAAAGTCACATAATTCCTAATCTGCTAGGTTAGTAAGATGGTACCATCACAATCCCGGAAGTGCTAAGTTAGTAAGATGATACCAGAAAAGTCACATAGCAATCCCCGACCTGCTAAGTTAGTAAGATGATACCAGAAAAGCCACATAACAATTCCTTATCTGCTAAGTTAGTAAGATGGTACCATCGCAATCCCGGAAGTGCTAAGTTAGTAAGATGATACCAGAAAACACACGTACCAATTCCGGTATCGCTAAGTTAGTAAGATGATACCAGAAAAGTCACATAACAATTCCAAATCTGCTAGGTTTGTAAGATGGTACCATCGCAATTTCGAAAGTGCTAAGTTAGTAAGATGATACCAGAAAAGTCACATAACAATTCCTAATCTGCTAGGTTAGTAAGATGGTACCATCGCAATCCCGGAAGTGCTAAGTTAGTAAGATGGTACCAGAAAAGTCACATAGCAATCCCTGACCTGCTAAGTTAGTAAGATGATACCAGAAAAGTCACATAACAATTCCAAATCTGCTAGGTTTGTAAGATGGTACCATCGCAATTCCGAAAGTGCTAAGTTAGTGAGATGATACCAGAAAAGTCACATAGCAATCCCTGACTTGCTAAGTTAGTAAGATGATACCAGAAAAGTCACATAACAATTCCAAATCTGCTAGGTTTGTAAGATGGTACCATCGCAATTCCGAAAGTGCTACGTTAGTAAGATGATACCAGAAAAGTCACATAACAATTCCAAATCTGCTAGGTTTGTAAGATGGTACCATCGCAATTCCGAAAGTGCTAAGTTAGTGAGATGATACCAGAAAAGTCACATAGCAATCCCTGACCTGCTAAGTTAGTAAGATGATACCAGAAAAGTCACATAACAATTCCAAATCTGCTAGGTTTGTAAGATGGTACCATCGCAATTCCGAAAGTGCTAAGTTAGTGAGATGATACCAGAAAAGTCACATAGCAATCCCTGACCTGCTAAGTTAGTAAGATGATACCAGAAAAGTCACATAACAATTCCAAATCTGCTAGGTTTGTAAGATGGTACCATCGCAATTCCGAAAGTGCTAAGTTAGTGAGATGATACCAGAAAAGTCACATAGCAATCCCTGACTTGCTAAGTTAGTAAGATGATACCAGAAAAGTCACATAACAATTCCAAATCTGCTAGGTTTGTAAGATGGTACCATCGCAATTCCGAAAGTGCTACGTTAGTAAGATGATACCAGAAAAGTCACATAACAATTCCTAATCTGCTAAGTTAGTAAGATGGTACCATCGCAATTCCGAAAGTGCTAAGTTAGTAAGATGGTACCAGAAAAGTCACATAGCAATACCTGACCTGCTAAGTTAGTAAGATGATACCAGAAAAGTCACATAACAATTCCTAATCTGCTAGGTTAATAAGATGGTACCATCGCAATCCCGGAAGTGCTAAGTTAGTAAGATGGTACCAGAAAAGTCACATAGCAATACCTGACCTGCTAAGTTAGTAAGATGATACCAGAAAAGTCACATAACAATTCCTAATCTGCTAGGTTAGTAAGATGGTACCATCGCAATTCCGAAAGTGCTAAGTTAGTAAGATGATACCAGAAAAGTCACATAGCAATACCTGACCCGCTAAGTTAGTAAGATGATACCAGAAAAGCCACATAACAATTCCTTATCTGCTAAGTTAGTAAGATACCAGAAAAGTCACATAGCGATACCTGAACTGCTAAGTTAGTAAGATGATACCAGAAAAGTCACATAGCACTAACTGATTTGCTAATTCCTAAAGTGCCAAGTTAGTAAGATGATTCCAGAGACCACACATCACAATTCCGGAATTGCTAGGTTAGTAATATGATACAGTCAATCATCTACAAAGATCTTCCAGGCAGGCAGAGACAGTACATGCACTCATGATCAAAAGCCTACTGTTATCAAGTTAAGGAGGCACAATTTTAATAAACATGTATTGCAGTGATTGTACAGCAGACTGTCTCATTTCAGGAACACTTTGGATCATCTCCCTAGGCCACTGCTACCTGTAGTTATGCCCTGTCAAAGGACTCCATTCACTTAACATTGCCTACCGTAGCAAATTCAAAGGGCCGCTGCGGGACTTTGGTAAGGGCCACAGTCTTCAGACTCGGCACACTTATTCGTGAAGGTATCTAGTTTACGTGTGCCGAATTTCAGACCTGTAGGTTGTACGGGTCGGTCGTAGGCCCCCCATAAGCCCCCCTAGGCCAAAAAGCGCAAATCCGGAACCGCACGACGCATTTGCGGAAAGGTCACGAAAGGTCACCAAAAGTAAAGCCCATTATTTGACATGAAGGTCTGCTAATTAAGGTGAAACCAGTACATGCAATTAAAGGGCAGACTCTCTAGTTTTAGTAGCACTTTGAATGGTGTTCCTAGGCCACTGCTAGCTGAAGTTATGGGCCTGGAAGTGACATGTGGGGTGCCTCCATTGACTTAACATTGCCGACCTCACTGACTTTGAGGGCCTATAAAAAATGTTCTGTGAGGTCTACACCCTTGAAACTCTACAGGTGTGGTCGTCAGCCTCCCAAGTGTGAGCACTAAAAAATCCAGACCTCTGGGTCGCACGGCCTAGGCCGCAGATATCTTTTTGTACTTTGCGGCCTAGTGCTGAGGTCTAGACCGCTGATTCTCCAGTATGTGATATAGACCTCCGTGGGGCTCCACTGTGCCAAATCTCACGCTCCTAGCTCAAACGGGCCGGCCGTGAGACCACCAGACGCTAAAGGGTTAATAAAACCTGCCCCGTGTGGTCTAGACCTCCAAAATTCTGGTCACTGATGCAGACCACCCTCCCCCATCAGTGTTCCAAGTTGCAGACCTCTACCTCTAAGAGAAGTGTAGTTATGATCATTTTTCTAACTACGTCCCCTCCGAGCTTCGGCAGCCTTTCGACATGGGGTAGAGGGCCTAGGACCTTACCCGCATTTTTTGGCCCAGATGAGGCAAAATATCATCTAGTTGTGCTCCTGCCGTATGTAGGGGGCATAATTCTAACGGACATGTATGGAGGGACTTTGAGCCGCCGACGTCCGGTGTCGGGAGAGCCTCGACCCGACCCCCTACGTCGCACCTCCGCCGAGATATCCGCTGATTGGCTGTAATATGGGGAGCGCTCATATGGCGCAGATGATACCAGAAAAGTCACATAACAATACCTGGATCGCTAAGTTAGCAAGATGATACCAGAAAAGTCACATAACAATACCTGAAATGCTACATTAGTAAGATGATAACAGAAAAGTCACATCGCAGTACCGGTATTGCTAGGTTAGTGAGATGATACCAGAAAAGTCACATAACGATTCCTAAAGTGCTAAGTTAGTAAGATGATACCAGAAACCACACATCATGATTCCGGAATCGCTAAGTTAGTGAGATGATACCAGGAAAGTCACATAGCGATACCTGAATTGCTAGGTTAGTAAGATGATACCAGAAAACAAATGTCACAATTGCGGTATTGCTAAGTTAGTAAGATGATACCAGAAAATACACTTCGCGATTCTGGTATTGCTAGGTTAATGAGATGATACCAGAAAACACATGTCGTAATTACGGTATTGCTAAGGTAGTAAGATGATACCAGAAAAGTCACATAGTGATACCTGACTTGCTAAGTTAGTAAGATGATACCAGAAAAAACACGCCACAATTATGGTATTGCTAAGTTACTAAGATGATACCAGAAAAGTCACATAACAATACCTGAATCGCTAAGTAACAGTCGCCACCTGGTGGAAAACGACAGGTACTGCAACGATTTGACCGACTTAGCAATTACAGAATTCTTCAGTGAGTAACAATTCTGGCACTTGGATTACATGGGCTTTTTACATAGGCGATGACACGATTGTTAAGTCAAGACCAAATTACCGTCATTGTCCAGGGTTGCTAAGGTGGACAATGCAAACGACATTATCCCTTCCGGTACTATGCTTAGCAATTCCGTCCAGGGGGCTAACCCTAACCCTAACCCTAACCCTAACCCCTAACCCTAACCCTAACCCTAACCCTGTTTAAAGGGATGATGTGTTGGGGCGTAAGCGGGCTGATGCACCGATGAACCTGATTGATTGGCCAGTGCATTACTGTGTCCCTGGCATGCCAGGGTGCAGGCAGGGGTCTCGACCCCTATTCATAACCCTAACCCTAACCCTAACCCTAACCCTAACCCTAAGGGACCCCCTAATCGGAACCCTGGAGGACCCTCTAATCTGAAGGACTGCCCAACCCCTAGGGGTTTCCGAATTTAAAAAGAACCAAAAAACCACCTTTTTCCTTTTTCTCCCTTTTCTTTTTCTCTGTTTTTTTCTCTTTCTCTGCTCTCTCATTTCTCATAAAGGTAGGAACTGGGAGAGTTTAAATAAAACTCAGGAACAGAGGCATCAATTAACCACAGATTATTTATTTATTTATTTATTTATTTATTTATTGACTTACATAGATATAAAATTAAAAAATTTTTATAAAAAATAGGGGTTATCCATTAAAAATGAGTTGGTGATGACCTGCCTTCCTTATTTAAAACATTATAAATAATTAAAACATACATGATAAAACCTGTTCTCCTTTTTTTTAAAAAAAATAAAAACATCCTCCGGATCTTCTCTTTTCCTTTTTTGGGGGGGCTTGTTAATTGGACAGCCCTCTACTGTGTAGAAAGGTTCCACCTGAAAAATAAAGGAGGGAACATCAGAAAACTTTAAACAATTGAGATTACAGTCCTGAGCTCAAGGGACAGTTTTACTTACCAGGGGTCCACTTTGCTTCCGGGGTTGTCTTCAGGGGTATTTCCATCAGTTCTTGCTGTCTTCAATGGAAGGGAACAGCATTCTAATTCAAGGGGGAGGGTAGTTAAAAAAATACAATATGTAAATCTAGTTGATTTAGGATTTGGAGCCCATTACTGGGACATTATACTTACCGGGAATCTTCTCTGCTTTCGCCGTCTCCGCCGCTCTCGCCGTCCTCGCCGTCTCCGTCGTCTCCGCCGCTTATAAAACAAAACAAAAAGGTTAATAGTAAAACTGTATGGGATTAGAAAATAGGAACCCATGAACTGGGAATGTACTTACCGGGAATCGCTTCCACTGACTCTGCCGGGGCCGCCATTTCCACCAGAGAGGGACACACGTCCCCAGTAAGGGAAACCTGAAAAAGAAAAGAGGATTAATAGAAAAGGGAAAAATAGTTTTGAATGTTGCCAGTGCACAATGAAACATCTATGATAAACCATTGAACTGTACTAATCATAAAACCTAACCCTAACCCTAACCCTAACCCTAACCCTAACCCCCAGGTACAAGTAGATAGTTTTCCGGGAGCTAGTTTTTATCATGTCATTGACATCTTAAAAAAATTACCCCCTCAGTTACAAACACAAAAAGTAATCCTGTCAGTAGGAATTAACAACAGAGATCAACAGCCTAACAAAACCTCTATAAAACAGTTACAGACTATGTGGAGAATAGCTAAAACAGCGTTCCCTAATGCATCAATTTATACTCCCATCATTCAATTTTCCGATCTTTTACCTAAGGTACATCAAAACAATTTGACCATAATCAATAACTACATAAACTCACACGGGAAACCATTACTAGAACTGAATAAACTACGATTCAAAGTAGATCCGAGGGATCAAATCCATTGGACTAGGGAAACAGCAATTCAAATTTTCAATGACTGGTGTGACCAGTTAAACTTTTAAGGCAGGAGACGTGCAATCTGGAAGCACACCAATACAAAAATATTTTTAACCTATCCAAAACATTTAAACTTACCTTAGAAGAGGGCGAGCTTCTGCGAAAGGGACTTACCTTTGTTCCGACACCTGTAGAAATAGATGAGGAAGAAATGCAGAGGGACGTCCATCACTATAACAGAAAATTAAAAATATTGGATTATTTTAAATATACACAAAAAGAACAATTAACATTATTTACAGCCAATTCTACATGGGAACCAAAAATTAATCAAATTTCAACAGATATACAAGATTTAATTCAATTTAACAATAAAATGGTCAGGAAAAGATTAAAGCAATCAAAACCAAAATTAAATATCCCGGAAGAACAGAGGAGGGCCATTAAAACACTAAATAAAAATAATGACATTATTATCAAACCGGCAGATAAGGGTTCAGGGATAGTGATCTTGGACAAACAACAATATAAATTTGAAGCACTTAGACAATTACAAGACACAAATTACTATATTTCCTTACCTCATACATTACAGGAAGAAACATCTAAATTGGTTAATGGTATTCTTAATAATTTACATTTAGAACAATTTATTACCGCAAAACAAAAGTTTTTTTTAATGGGCCCGGATATCCCCCGACCCAGATTATTTTACTTGTTACCAAAAATCCATATGGACAAGGCCCTGTGGACGATTCCGGGTGAGGTCCCCAAGGGGAGACCTATAGTATCTGACTGCGGTAGTAACACATATCATACGGCTCAATATATAGACCACTTCCTGAACCCTATCTCACAACGACACAGCAGCTATTTAAAAGACACATATGACTTTATCAATAAAATACAAGGCCTTCAAGTTCAGACAGAAGCAATTTTATTTACCGTAGATATAAACAGTTTATATACTAATATATCCACAGACTTAGGATTAGAAGCAGTGAGGACAGCCTTCTTAAAATATCCGGATCCAGGGAGGCCAGATAAATACATTTTACAATTACTGGAAATCAACCTTACAAGGAATGATTTTGAATTTGATAACCAGGTTTATCTCCAGATACAAGGTACGGCCATGGGGAAAAAGTTCGCCCCGGCATATGCCAATATTTATATGGCCTCCTGGGAGGAGACACTTTTTAAAAAATGTAAACATCTCCCCAGGCTATACTATAGATATTTGGATGATATATTTGGTTTGTGGCAACATGGAGAAGTGCTATTTAAAGGGTTCATAAGTATAATGAACGAGCATCACCCAAGTAT
Source organism: Paramormyrops kingsleyae (assembly GCF_048594095.1). Lineage (NCBI taxonomy): Eukaryota > Metazoa > Chordata > Actinopteri > Osteoglossiformes > Mormyridae > Paramormyrops > Paramormyrops kingsleyae. The sequence continues at coordinate 27,074,343 of NC_132800.1, read as the reverse complement.
CACAGTAAAATACCAAACAAGTTCCCAATGTATAGACTTTTTAGACACAACTGTCTTTTTCAGTGAACTAATAAATGGTAACAGGACTCTTAAAACCAAAGTGTATTTTAAAGACACAGATACACATAGTTTACTGTATAAAACAAGTTACCATCCCAAACACACTTTTGCAGGGTTAATCAAATCTCAACTGATCAGGTTTCATCGATTATGTACAGACAAACAGGATTTTGAGGCAGCTACTACAACTTTATTCACGGCCCTAAGGGGTAGGAAATATTCCAAAAGATTTTTAAGGGGTATCAAGGCGGAAACATTAAGGACAATAACAGACAAAAAATCATCACCGTTGACAAATGCACAGATTATCCCATTGATTACTAGATACTCCTCTAAGGCGATCACAATAAACAATAATCTCAAGAGGGGCTTTTCAAGGGTCCAACAGCTGGTTCCACAATTAAAAGGTTATAAAGTTATTTCAGCATACAGAAAAAATAAAAACCTTAAAGACCTATTGGTTAGAGCTAAATTTGGTCTATCCATAATGAAGGATACCTATACAAATCTTAAAAGGTATTTTAAACCAATCAAGGTGGTAACAACAGGATCAAATACAATACCTGTGCAGGATAACATCGGTTTGGGAACTAATAATATCGTCTACTTGATCCAGTGTAAACACTGTAATAGAAGATATGTTGGGGAAACACAATACAGTTTAGGAACACGTTTAAAGCAACATCTACACACCTTCTCCCAGAATACCAAAACCACAAAGCTGGTGCAACATTTTCAACAGCAGGGACTGCAAAATGTCCAGGTGTCGGGCCTAGAGGCCAACATTCACTGGTCACAGGAACAAAGAAGGAGGAAAGAACTAATGTGGATACATAGATTAAACACATTGGTTCCCCTGGGTTTTAATCAGAGATAAGGAAGGCAGGTGGGGATTAAAGGGAGGCAAAAACAGATAATTGATCACCCATGGATCGGTTTGGGGCATCCAAATAGTACTTACCCGTTGATTAATTAGACTAATAAAGGAATGAATATTAACAAATAACCTCTGTTCCTTTTTCGTCTAGATGTGCAACTAACTCTTGTATATAAACTAACTTACAGGAACTAATTTTAACATATATTTTGGGTAAAGCCCTATAGCGACATGGGGGATGGATATTTAACAGAGTATAGGTTTATGAATAGGGGAGGAATACCTTTGATATGGGATATATCTTACTTAGAAAGTGGACTGAGAATTACTGATCTGTTTTGATGATTTTGAATGAGTTGCAGGTCCAGGGAACAACAAATAAAATGTTTTTTTAAAACTATTTTGGTGGTTATTGACATAAAGGATGTCTATAAATTGCTGAATGATTAGCCTTGGGCGATCCTTCGGACTTTCTTTGTCTTTTTCTTTAATACTACCTTGATCACCCCTCCCCCTAACCCTAAGGGACCCCCTTTTAAGGGATCGCCTAATCCCAAGACCCCCTCTTATTATTCCCTCTTCCCTAACCCTAATGAACTTCATAACCCTAAGGGACTTCTTAACCCTAAGGGACCCCTTAATCCCTAACCCTAAGGGACTTCTTAACCCTAAGGGACCCTCTAATCCTAAGGGACCCCCTAAACCCTAACCCTAAGGGATTCCTTACCCCTAAGGGACCCCCTAACCCTGAGGGACCCCCCAAATCCTAACCCTAAGGGACCCCCAAACCTTAACCCTAAGGGACCCCCCAAACCCGAACCCTAAGGGACCCCCTAACCCTAAGGGACCCCCTAACCCTAAGGGACCCCCTAATCGGAACCCTGGAGGACCCTCTAATCTGAAGGACTGCCCAACCCCTAGGGGTTTCCGAATTTAAAAAGAACCAAAAAACCACCTTTTTCCTTTTTCTCCCTTTTCTTTTTCTCTGTTTTTTTCTCTTTCTCTGCTCTCTCATTTCTCATAAAGGTAGGAACTGGGAGAGTTTAAATAAAACTCAGGAACAGAGGCATCAATTAACCACAGATTATTTATTTATTTATTTATTTATTTATTTATTGACTTACATAGATATAAAATTAAAAAATTTTTATAAAAAATAGGGGTTATCCATTAAAAATGAGTTGGTGATGACCTGCCTTCCTTATTTAAAACATTATAAATAATTAAAACATACATGATAAAACCTGTTCTCCTTTTTTTTAAAAAAAATAAAAACATCCTCCGGATCTTCTCTTTTCCTTTTTTGGGGGGGCTTGTTAATTGGACAGCCCTCTACTGTGTAGAAAGGTTCCACCTGAAAAATAAAGGAGGGAACATCAGAAAACTTTAAACAATTGAGATTACAGTCCTGAGCTCAAGGGACAGTTTTACTTACCAGGGGTCCACTTTGCTTCCGGGGTTGTCTTCAGGGGTATTTCCATCAGTTCTTGCTGTCTTCAATGGAAGGGAACAGCATTCTAATTCAAGGGGGAGGGTAGTTAAAAAAATACAATATGTAAATCTAGTTGATTTAGGATTTGGAGCCCATTACTGGGACATTATACTTACCGGGAATCTTCTCTGCTTTCGCCGTCTCCGCCGCTCTCGCCGTCCTCGCCGTCTCCGTCGTCTCCGCCGCTTATAAAACAAAACAAAAAGGTTAATAGTAAAACTGTATGGGATTAGAAAATAGGAACCCATGAACTGGGAATGTACTTACCGGGAATCGCTTCCACTGACTCTGCCGGGGCCGCCATTTCCACCAGAGAGGGACACACGTCCCCAGTAAGGGAAACCTGAAAAAGAAAAGAGGATTAATAGAAAAGGGAAAAATAGTTTTGAATGTTGCCAGTGCACAATGAAACATCTATGATAAACCATTGAACTGTACTAATCATAAAACCTAACCCTAACCCTAACCCTAACCCTAACCCTAACCACAAACTTAACCCTCTACCTATACCACAGCCCTAACCTTAAATCTAAGTCCTAACCCTATACTTAACCCTTGACCCCTTCCACAGCCCTAACCTTAACCACAGCCCTAACCCCAAACTTAACCCTTTACCCATACCACAGCCCTAACCCTAAATCTTAGTCCTAACGCTAAGCCACTGCCCCCTACCCCAGTCCCAACTCCCGACCCCAATAACCATACACCCTGCCCCCAAACCAAGTCCCTAACCCTAAATCCAATTCCAGTCCCCAAATCCTTTCCCTATCCTTTATCCAAACCCCCACCTGCGGACTTTCAATTTCCCCTAACCGGCCCGTGCCTCATGCCTTGCGTGTCCCTTGCCGGTTCGTCTCCTCTCCCCTGACCTCCTCCATAACCTAGAAAAAACACAATTGACAGAAAGAACAAACCACATTACAATCAAATATGGAAACTGCACAAACCTCACTACAGAAAAGTACACAGGTATGACATCTAAAACACATAAAAGGGCTTTAAAATATTATAAAAGGAGCTAACTACAATTGGATGCATTAAAATAAATTATTAGCAATACATTATACAGTATTTTACATACTTTGGATTACTTTTTACAATTTTATAGTTAAATTTACTTTTCTAAAGCCCTGATTGGTTCTTTTTGAACAAAACGGATAAGCCCCGCCCCCCTATCTTTTAAAAGAGGCCAGCTCCAACTGTCACTTACCTGAATGCTTGTTACTCTACTTAGAGACAGCATCTAGCCTGCTGGCATTAGAAAGCCTTGTGTTTTAGAGACAGATATACGAATACCTACCTTATCCATCGATCACTTATTCATTTTATATATCTTACATAAATATATCTTTTTTCAAAAGCTCAGTGAGCAAAAATATCTCTTTTTTTCTGAATAAAAGTTTTTTCTCATTTTTCGAACAAGCCTGCCTGAAGAAGGTCCCAGGAGGACCGAAACGTCGCGACGGCTTGTTCATTGTACAAATAACATTTTGGCCAACCAGAAATTTACATTTTTCATCATTAAAAATTTTTTTCGTTTTATTATTTTTCTTTTCTCATTTGAAATCATTTTATTTACAAATTAAACTTTCACTTACCTGCAATATCCTACCTGCACCAGAACCACAATACTTACCTTTACCGTTACCTTATTGATATCCTCTCCATCTTCAGCCTGATAATGGCAACCCCGCAGTGGGATGGCTGGACGGTGGTCGCGCGCAGACGCGGGCCCGCCATGCAGGGCGGGGGCCGGCCTGCTCCCCGTCCAGGCCAGTATCAGGATTTTCCTACACGTAGACAAGATGTCTTCACTTATGCGGACGTGGTCAAGAACAACATATATAGAGGACCACGTCCCACCTACCGTAATAGTTATCATCAATGGTCTACTAGACCACAATTTTTTGAACCGCGGGCCCAATGGGGGCCCGCAAAACCGACTTCCTTTCCAAACGCGCCTAGAACAGGCCCCAGGGGTGGTGCATGGCACCAGCCCTCAGGGTTCAGCACCCTGAAAAACAAAAAACCATTCAATAACAACAAGAAACAAAGCAATAAGCCCGAATATGAGGAGGACCCGGAGTTGTTGTTTACAACTCGGGCCATCTTCAACATCATTAGATTAGTGCATCATAAAAACAATGTACGGAAGGACCAACCTCCATCCATTACTAAATTACAGCATCTCCTGGCGGAAATCATCAGGCCTGCGCTGCCAACCCCCACGGCCAGGGCCCTGGTGGAGGGAAATGCCAGGAACTGGGCTTACACCACCATGCTAATTCTTAGACAACACTATGAAGACAGGTTGGAGGAAAAACTGTCTCAGCTACAGCAACTCTCCCCCCGGGGCTGGGAAGGTTGCTTCAAAGTTGCCATCAGCTGGGCAAAGGGACAGATTGGTAGTAGACTCAAGGACAAAACATTGCATGAAACCCATGCGTTGCTCCAGAGCCGGTGGCAGGCTGCTGTTCCTGCGGCTGTCCCTGAGGAGAGGCGCGTGGAGCCGCAGATTCCTGTTGACCCACACCCCAGCACTCCCACCGGTGTCAGACCTACTCACCTGAGGGAAATCCAAGCTGTAGTCCATAGGTCGGCAGAGGCACAGTCCCAAACCTCCCCAGTTAGTCCAGTCAGGGTCAATGAAACTAGAACGGCCTCCACCATGACTGTTCCGAGGCCTGGTTGGTCCCCCTGTAGGGAAACAGATTCAGAGGATCCCCTTGACCTCTTACTTGAGGCTGCGGCTGCCTCCCCAACATTTAGAAACATTATGGAGGACCCCCCACGGGAGCTACTCACCCCGTGCGGTTCACCTCAGGGGGAGCAGGCTGCTTCCTGTGTAGCACAGGAACAGGACCTGATCCTGGTGGATTTGCGCGGGGATGATGAGTTGCCCAGTCCTCCTAGTACACAACAGACAGTAGCATTAAGCCCGGAAAAGGTGACTAGCCTGAGACTGGCTACCCAGTCCCGGCTTAATATTGGACCTATCGTGGCATCGTCGTCCGGTAAACAACAGCGCTCTCCGAGACTTAAACCCAACATACATCCACACACATCCCGCAAGCAGATTGAATGGCGTCTGGACGTACACAAGAAATGGCTGATTCTGGGGGACTCCAACCTGTCCAGAATACAATCCTTTACTAACAGGAATCTCCAAATAGAAAGCTACCCAGGGGCCTCATTCAAACATGTGGATGCCGTTGTCGGCAAGGCCGCCACCTCAATGAGGGTGGAACATGTCATACTATCCTTTGGCATTAATAATCGAACACAGAGTGCCAAGGACACTACCAATAAATATATACAGCCAGCATTGAAGGCAGCAAAACAAAAATTCCCCTTTGCGCAAATTTGGGTACCTGAGATCAATTACTCAACTTTACTCCCACAACAGGAGCAGGCACAGCTTAATATTCTAAATGACTATATTATTGCCAACCTTAAACACATTCCGGCCCTTCCCCGTTCAAACTTTAACACAGACAGTGACCTCATACACTGGACAGATGGAACGGCAAACGACATGCTCAACCACTGGCTGCAGTTTTTAAACTAGATTTCCCCAAAAGCCTGCAGTGGCAGGAGGGGAGTGAGAATGTCCTGATTCTCTCAAAAACCTTTCATGCTTCCCCTGCACAACTTACCTTACTCGACAGGGGCCTAACCTTCATCCCGGTGCTAAACGGCGGTGCGAGGCGCCAGGTGATGCAGGCACGGTGGGACCTGCAGCAGTATCACAGACGGCTTAAACTGGAGGCCTACTTTAAAAATCGCACAGAAACAAATCCCCTTCCCTTCACACCAAAGTCGGATTGGACCCCGCCTGAGGAGAAAATACCCAGGCCAATCATCTCATTAATTGAACAGGACTTAGAGCATTTTAGAACACATTTTAAACCATTTCGCGAAACAACAAACCTTACCTTGCAGGAGGTGCAAGCCCTCAAAGAACTGAAAGAAAACAAGAACATTATTATCAAACCGGCAGATAAAGGCAGCACAATCGTAATACAGGACAGAACACAATATCTTTGGGAGGGTTATAGGCAATTGAACGACACCAACTACTACACAAAACTGAACAGGCCCATTTATTTGGACACGGTTCCCAGGATCAAACAAATAATTCAATCTTTATACGATAAAAAATTTATTAATGCAAAGCAGAAAACTTACCTGATAGGTACCACAGAACCTAGGGCCAGGATCTTTTACATGCTCCCGAAAATACACAAAGATCCAGCCAAGTGGAGCAAACCCCATGAAATCCCTCCAGGTCGGCCCATAGTGTCAGACTGCAGCAGTGAAACATATTACACAGCAGAATTTTTAGACCATTATTTAAATCCCCTTTCAGTTATTCACCCTAGCTACATCAAAGACACATATGACTTTGTAAATAAAATTAAACAATTGGACATCCCCCAGCAGGCTATCTTGTTCACCATGGACGTAGATAGCCTCTACACAAATATTGACATCCAAGAAGGCCTACAGGCTATTAGGAACATTTTTTCCAAACACCCTGATAAGAAAAGACCAGACAAGGAACTACTGCAATTGTTAGAAATCAATTTAATGAAGAACGACTTTGAATTTAATGGTGAGTTTTTTCTCCAAATCAAAGGCACAGCAATGGGCAAGAAATTTGCCCCCGCTTATGCCAATATATTTATGGCAGAGTGGGAGAATGCAGCCCTTTCCTGCTGTCACAAACAACCTCTCCACTATTATAGGTACTTGGATGACATCTGGGGAGTGTGGACACACTCCCGGGATGATTTTAATGGATTTGTGGCCACCTTAAACAATTTCAATCCATCCATCAAAGTGAAGTCCACGGTCAGTCTGCAGTCCATAGATTTTTTAGACACCACAACTTTTAAGGGCCCCGACTTCAGCTCTTCCCACCGGTTGGACATCAGAGTCTTCTTTAAAGAAACGGACACCCATGCCCTCCTTCACCGAAACAGCTTCCATCCTAGACACACATTTTCCGGCCTGGTGAAGTCGCAACTTCTGAGGTTCCACCGCATATGCACACGGGAGCAGGACTTCAAGGTGGCAACGGATGTCCTTTTTAGGGCCCTTAGACCTAGGGGATATAGTAGATCTTTCTTAAGGAAAGTCTATAGATCATATTTATCCAAAACAGCTCAGACAGTGGGCGCCTTGGTACCATTCATTACTACTTACTCCTCGGCTGCCGTGAAACTGACCAGGGCGGTCAAATCCAGCTTTCAAAATGTCCTGGGACCGGCGCAATTACTCCCAGACCACCACATAATTGCAGCCTTTAGAAAGAACAGCAATTTACAACACTACTTAATTAGAGCCAAACTCCCACAAATCAACTGCCCAAAAACCCGACACCAGGGTCAATATTTTCATCAGGTAAAATATGTCCAGAACAAATCAACCAAAGAGGTCTTCCTTACCTCCAGTACGGGCACAGTTTACACCAGGAACTGTGTCTACCTGATGTCCTGCCAACACTGTGGGTCCCAGTATGTTGGTGAGACAGGCAACAACATTTTAGAGAGGATGACACAACACAAACATAACATCCTGAAAGGAAAAAAGTTAGAAACTTACCTGGTCCGTCACTTCCGGGATCATGGATGGGAGGCCTGCAGGGTCGCAGTCCTCCAGTCGAATCCCCACTGGTCCACCCTGCAAAGAAGAAGAACAGAAAAATTATGGATCTATAAATTGAATACTTTGCATCCTAGAGGCCTTAATGAGAGGTAGATTAGGTGGGGTCACGCGGCATAGATGGACAGTGCACTGAAGCCAGCAGAGGGGTTCCCCTTACCCTAATCCACGCCCTAATCCCAAAACCAAAACCTGCCCCAAATCACAACCCCTGACCCCTTCCACAGCCCTAACCTTAACCACAGCCCTACCCCCCAAAAAAAACTTAACCCTTTACCCATACCACAGCCCTTACCCTAAATCTAAGTCCTAACCCTAAACTTAACCCCTGACCCCTTCCACAGCCCTAACCACAAACTTAACCCTCTACCTATACCACAGCCCTAACCTTAAATCTAAGTCCTAACCCTATACTTAACCCTTGACCCCTTCCACAGCCCTAACCTTAACCACAGCCCTAACCCCAAACTTAACCCTTTACCCATACCACAGCCCTAACCCTAAATCTTAGTCCTAACGCTAAGCCACTGCCCCCTACCCCAGTCCCAACTCCCGACCCCAATAACCATACACCCTGCCCCCAAACCAAGTCCCTAACCCTAAATCCAATTCCAGTCCCCAAATCCTTTCCCTATCCTTTATCCAAACCCCCACCTGCGGACTTTCAATTTCCCCTAACCGGCCCGTGCCTCATGCCTTGCGTGTCCCTTGCCGGTTCGTCTCCTCTCCCCTGACCTCCTCCATAACCTAGAAAAAACACAATTGACAGAAAGAACAAACCACATTACAATCAAATATGGAAACTGCACAAACCTCACTACAGAAAAGTACACAGGTATGACATCTAAAACACATAAAAGGGCTTTAAAATATTATAAAAGGAGCTAACTACAATTGGATGCATTAAAATAAATTATTAGCAATACATTATACAGTATTTTACATACTTTGGATTACTTTTTACAATTTTATAGTTAAATTTACTTTTCTAAAGCCCTGATTGGTTCTTTTTGAACAAAACGGATAAGCCCCGCCCCCCTATCTTTTAAAAGAGGCCAGCTCCAACTGTCACTTACCTGAATGCTTGTTACTCTACTTAGAGACAGCATCTAGCCTGCTGGCATTAGAAAGCCTTGTGTTTTAGAGACAGATATACGAATACCTACCTTATCCATCGATCACTTATTCATTTTATATATCTTACATAAATATATCTTTTTTCAAAAGCTCAGTGAGCAAAAATATCTCTTTTTTTCTGAATAAAAGTTTTTTCTCATTTTTCGAACAAGCCTGCCTGAAGAAGGTCCCAGGAGGACCGAAACGTCGCGACGGCTTGTTCATTGTACAAATAACATTTTGGCCAACCAGAAATTTACATTTTTCATCATTAAAAATTTTTTTCGTTTTATTATTTTTCTTTTCTCATTTGAAATCATTTTATTTACAAATTAAACTTTCACTTACCTGCAATATCCTACCTGCACCAGAACCACAATACTTACCTTTACCGTTACCTTATTGATATCCTCTCCATCTTCAGCCTGATAATGGCAACCCCGCAGTGGGATGGCTGGACGGTGGTCGCGCGCAGACGCGGGCCCGCCATGCAGGGCGGGGGCCGGCCTGCTCCCCGTCCAGGCCAGTATCAGGATTTTCCTACACGTAGACAAGATGTCTTCACTTATGCGGACGTGGTCAAGAACAACATATATAGAGGACCACGTCCCACCTACCGTAATAGTTATCATCAATGGTCTACTAGACCACAATTTTTTGAACCGCGGGCCCAATGGGGGCCCGCAAAACCGACTTCCTTTCCAAACGCGCCTAGAACAGGCCCCAGGGGTGGTGCATGGCACCAGCCCTCAGGGTTCAGCACCCTGAAAAACAAAAAACCATTCAATAACAACAAGAAACAAAGCAATAAGCCCGAATATGAGGAGGACCCGGAGTTGTTGTTTACAACTCGGGCCATCTTCAACATCATTAGATTAGTGCATCATAAAAACAATGTACGGAAGGACCAACCTCCATCCATTACTAAATTACAGCATCTCCTGGCGGAAATCATCAGGCCTGCGCTGCCAACCCCCACGGCCAGGGCCCTGGTGGAGGGAAATGCCAGGAACTGGGCTTACACCACCATGCTAATTCTTAGACAACACTATGAAGACAGGTTGGAGGAAAAACTGTCTCAGCTACAGCAACTCTCCCCCCGGGGCTGGGAAGGTTGCTTCAAAGTTGCCATCAGCTGGGCAAAGGGACAGATTGGTAGTAGACTCAAGGACAAAACATTGCATGAAACCCATGCGTTGCTCCAGAGCCGGTGGCAGGCTGCTGTTCCTGCGGCTGTCCCTGAGGAGAGGCGCGTGGAGCCGCAGATTCCTGTTGACCCACACCCCAGCACTCCCACCGGTGTCAGACCTACTCACCTGAGGGAAATCCAAGCTGTAGTCCATAGGTCGGCAGAGGCACAGTCCCAAACCTCCCCAGTTAGTCCAGTCAGGGTCAATGAAACTAGAACGGCCTCCACCATGACTGTTCCGAGGCCTGGTTGGTCCCCCTGTAGGGAAACAGATTCAGAGGATCCCCTTGACCTCTTACTTGAGGCTGCGGCTGCCTCCCCAACATTTAGAAACATTATGGAGGACCCCCCACGGGAGCTACTCACCCCGTGCGGTTCACCTCAGGGGGAGCAGGCTGCTTCCTGTGTAGCACAGGAACAGGACCTGATCCTGGTGGATTTGCGCGGGGATGATGAGTTGCCCAGTCCTCCTAGTACACAACAGACAGTAGCATTAAGCCCGGAAAAGGTGACTAGCCTGAGACTGGCTACCCAGTCCCGGCTTAATATTGGACCTATCGTGGCATCGTCGTCCGGTAAACAACAGCGCTCTCCGAGACTTAAACCCAACATACATCCACACACATCCCGCAAGCAGATTGAATGGCGTCTGGACGTACACAAGAAATGGCTGATTCTGGGGGACTCCAACCTGTCCAGAATACAATCCTTTACTAACAGGAATCTCCAAATAGAAAGCTACCCAGGGGCCTCATTCAAACATGTGGATGCCGTTGTCGGCAAGGCCGCCACCTCAATGAGGGTGGAACATGTCATACTATCCTTTGGCATTAATAATCGAACACAGAGTGCCAAGGACACTACCAATAAATATATACAGCCAGCATTGAAGGCAGCAAAACAAAAATTCCCCTTTGCGCAAATTTGGGTACCTGAGATCAATTACTCAACTTTACTCCCACAACAGGAGCAGGCACAGCTTAATATTCTAAATGACTATATTATTGCCAACCTTAAACACATTCCGGCCCTTCCCCGTTCAAACTTTAACACAGACAGTGACCTCATACACTGGACAGATGGAACGGCAAACGACATGCTCAACCACTGGCTGCAGTTTTTAAACTAGATTTCCCCAAAAGCCTGCAGTGGCAGGAGGGGAGTGAGAATGTCCTGATTCTCTCAAAAACCTTTCATGCTTCCCCTGCACAACTTACCTTACTCGACAGGGGCCTAACCTTCATCCCGGTGCTAAACGGCGGTGCGAGGCGCCAGGTGATGCAGGCACGGTGGGACCTGCAGCAGTATCACAGACGGCTTAAACTGGAGGCCTACTTTAAAAATCGCACAGAAACAAATCCCCTTCCCTTCACACCAAAGTCGGATTGGACCCCGCCTGAGGAGAAAATACCCAGGCCAATCATCTCATTAATTGAACAGGACTTAGAGCATTTTAGAACACATTTTAAACCATTTCGCGAAACAACAAACCTTACCTTGCAGGAGGTGCAAGCCCTCAAAGAACTGAAAGAAAACAAGAACATTATTATCAAACCGGCAGATAAAGGCAGCACAATCGTAATACAGGACAGAACACAATATCTTTGGGAGGGTTATAGGCAATTGAACGACACCAACTACTACACAAAACTGAACAGGCCCATTTATTTGGACACGGTTCCCAGGATCAAACAAATAATTCAATCTTTATACGATAAAAAATTTATTAATGCAAAGCAGAAAACTTACCTGATAGGTACCACAGAACCTAGGGCCAGGATCTTTTACATGCTCCCGAAAATACACAAAGATCCAGCCAAGTGGAGCAAACCCCATGAAATCCCTCCAGGTCGGCCCATAGTGTCAGACTGCAGCAGTGAAACATATTACACAGCAGAATTTTTAGACCATTATTTAAATCCCCTTTCAGTTATTCACCCTAGCTACATCAAAGACACATATGACTTTGTAAATAAAATTAAACAATTGGACATCCCCCAGCAGGCTATCTTGTTCACCATGGACGTAGATAGCCTCTACACAAATATTGACATCCAAGAAGGCCTACAGGCTATTAGGAACATTTTTTCCAAACACCCTGATAAGAAAAGACCAGACAAGGAACTACTGCAATTGTTAGAAATCAATTTAATGAAGAACGACTTTGAATTTAATGGTGAGTTTTTTCTCCAAATCAAAGGCACAGCAATGGGCAAGAAATTTGCCCCCGCTTATGCCAATATATTTATGGCAGAGTGGGAGAATGCAGCCCTTTCCTGCTGTCACAAACAACCTCTCCACTATTATAGGTACTTGGATGACATCTGGGGAGTGTGGACACACTCCCGGGATGATTTTAATGGATTTGTGGCCACCTTAAACAATTTCAATCCATCCATCAAAGTGAAGTCCACGGTCAGTCTGCAGTCCATAGATTTTTTAGACACCACAACTTTTAAGGGCCCCGACTTCAGCTCTTCCCACCGGTTGGACATCAGAGTCTTCTTTAAAGAAACGGACACCCATGCCCTCCTTCACCGAAACAGCTTCCATCCTAGACACACATTTTCCGGCCTGGTGAAGTCGCAACTTCTGAGGTTCCACCGCATATGCACACGGGAGCAGGACTTCAAGGTGGCAACGGATGTCCTTTTTAGGGCCCTTAGACCTAGGGGATATAGTAGATCTTTCTTAAGGAAAGTCTATAGATCATATTTATCCAAAACAGCTCAGACAGTGGGCGCCTTGGTACCATTCATTACTACTTACTCCTCGGCTGCCGTGAAACTGACCAGGGCGGTCAAATCCAGCTTTCAAAATGTCCTGGGACCGGCGCAATTACTCCCAGACCACCACATAATTGCAGCCTTTAGAAAGAACAGCAATTTACAACACTACTTAATTAGAGCCAAACTCCCACAAATCAACTGCCCAAAAACCCGACACCAGGGTCAATATTTTCATCAGGTAAAATATGTCCAGAACAAATCAACCAAAGAGGTCTTCCTTACCTCCAGTACGGGCACAGTTTACACCAGGAACTGTGTCTACCTGATGTCCTGCCAACACTGTGGGTCCCAGTATGTTGGTGAGACAGGCAACAACATTTTAGAGAGGATGACACAACACAAACATAACATCCTGAAAGGAAAAAAGTTAGAAACTTACCTGGTCCGTCACTTCCGGGATCATGGATGGGAGGCCTGCAGGGTCGCAGTCCTCCAGTCGAATCCCCACTGGTCCACCCTGCAAAGAAGAAGAACAGAAAAATTATGGATCTATAAATTGAATACTTTGCATCCTAGAGGCCTTAATGAGAGGTAGATTAGGTGGGGTCACGCGGCATAGATGGACAGTGCACTGAAGCCAGCAGAGGGGTTCCCCTTACCCTAATCCACGCCCTAATCCCAAAACCAAAACCTGCCCCAAATCACAACCCCTGACCCCTTCCACAGCCCTAACCTTAACCACAGCCCTACCCCCCAAAAAAAACTTAACCCTTTACCCATACCACAGCCCTTACCCTAAATCTAAGTCCTAACCCTAAACTTAACCCCTGACCCCTTCCACAGCCCTAACCACAAACTTAACCCTCTACCTATACCACAGCCCTAACCTTAAATCTAAGTCCTAACCCTATACTTAACCCTTGACCCCTTCCACAGCCCTAACCTTAACCACAGCCCTAACCCCAAACTTAACCCTTTACCCATACCACAGCCCTAACCCTAAATCTTAGTCCTAACGCTAAGCCACTGCCCCCTACCCCAGTCCCAACTCCCGACCCCAATAACCATACACCCTGCCCCCAAACCAAGTCCCTAACCCTAAATCCAATTCCAGTCCCCAAATCCTTTCCCTATCCTTTATCCAAACCCCCACCTGCGGACTTTCAATTTCCCCTAACCGGCCCGTGCCTCATGCCTTGCGTGTCCCTTGCCGGTTCGTCTCCTCTCCCCTGACCTCCTCCATAACCTAGAAAAAACACAATTGACAGAAAGAACAAACCACATTACAATCAAATATGGAAACTGCACAAACCTCACTACAGAAAAGTACACAGGTATGACATCTAAAACACATAAAAGGGCTTTAAAATATTATAAAAGGAGCTAACTACAATTGGATGCATTAAAATAAATTATTAGCAATACATTATACAGTATTTTACATACTTTGGATTACTTTTTACAATTTTATAGTTAAATTTACTTTTCTAAAGCCCTGATTGGTTCTTTTTGAACAAAACGGATAAGCCCCGCCCCCCTATCTTTTAAAAGAGGCCAGCTCCAACTGTCACTTACCTGAATGCTTGTTACTCTACTTAGAGACAGCATCTAGCCTGCTGGCATTAGAAAGCCTTGTGTTTTAGAGACAGATATACGAATACCTACCTTATCCATCGATCACTTATTCATTTTATATATCTTACATAAATATATCTTTTTTCAAAAGCTCAGTGAGCAAAAATATCTCTTTTTTTCTGAATAAAAGTTTTTTCTCATTTTTCGAACAAGCCTGCCTGAAGAAGGTCCCAGGAGGACCGAAACGTCGCGACGGCTTGTTCATTGTACAAATAACATTTTGGCCAACCAGAAATTTACATTTTTCATCATTAAAAATTTTTTTCGTTTTATTATTTTTCTTTTCTCATTTGAAATCATTTTATTTACAAATTAAACTTTCACTTACCTGCAATATCCTACCTGCACCAGAACCACAATACTTACCTTTACCGTTACCTTATTGATATCCTCTCCATCTTCAGCCTGATAATGGCAACCCCGCAGTGGGATGGCTGGACGGTGGTCGCGCGCAGACGCGGGCCCGCCATGCAGGGCGGGGGCCGGCCTGCTCCCCGTCCAGGCCAGTATCAGGATTTTCCTACACGTAGACAAGATGTCTTCACTTATGCGGACGTGGTCAAGAACAACATATATAGAGGACCACGTCCCACCTACCGTAATAGTTATCATCAATGGTCTACTAGACCACAATTTTTTGAACCGCGGGCCCAATGGGGGCCCGCAAAACCGACTTCCTTTCCAAACGCGCCTAGAACAGGCCCCAGGGGTGGTGCATGGCACCAGCCCTCAGGGTTCAGCACCCTGAAAAACAAAAAACCATTCAATAACAACAAGAAACAAAGCAATAAGCCCGAATATGAGGAGGACCCGGAGTTGTTGTTTACAACTCGGGCCATCTTCAACATCATTAGATTAGTGCATCATAAAAACAATGTACGGAAGGACCAACCTCCATCCATTACTAAATTACAGCATCTCCTGGCGGAAATCATCAGGCCTGCGCTGCCAACCCCCACGGCCAGGGCCCTGGTGGAGGGAAATGCCAGGAACTGGGCTTACACCACCATGCTAATTCTTAGACAACACTATGAAGACAGGTTGGAGGAAAAACTGTCTCAGCTACAGCAACTCTCCCCCCGGGGCTGGGAAGGTTGCTTCAAAGTTGCCATCAGCTGGGCAAAGGGACAGATTGGTAGTAGACTCAAGGACAAAACATTGCATGAAACCCATGCGTTGCTCCAGAGCCGGTGGCAGGCTGCTGTTCCTGCGGCTGTCCCTGAGGAGAGGCGCGTGGAGCCGCAGATTCCTGTTGACCCACACCCCAGCACTCCCACCGGTGTCAGACCTACTCACCTGAGGGAAATCCAAGCTGTAGTCCATAGGTCGGCAGAGGCACAGTCCCAAACCTCCCCAGTTAGTCCAGTCAGGGTCAATGAAACTAGAACGGCCTCCACCATGACTGTTCCGAGGCCTGGTTGGTCCCCCTGTAGGGAAACAGATTCAGAGGATCCCCTTGACCTCTTACTTGAGGCTGCGGCTGCCTCCCCAACATTTAGAAACATTATGGAGGACCCCCCACGGGAGCTACTCACCCCGTGCGGTTCACCTCAGGGGGAGCAGGCTGCTTCCTGTGTAGCACAGGAACAGGACCTGATCCTGGTGGATTTGCGCGGGGATGATGAGTTGCCCAGTCCTCCTAGTACACAACAGACAGTAGCATTAAGCCCGGAAAAGGTGACTAGCCTGAGACTGGCTACCCAGTCCCGGCTTAATATTGGACCTATCGTGGCATCGTCGTCCGGTAAACAACAGCGCTCTCCGAGACTTAAACCCAACATACATCCACACACATCCCGCAAGCAGATTGAATGGCGTCTGGACGTACACAAGAAATGGCTGATTCTGGGGGACTCCAACCTGTCCAGAATACAATCCTTTACTAACAGGAATCTCCAAATAGAAAGCTACCCAGGGGCCTCATTCAAACATGTGGATGCCGTTGTCGGCAAGGCCGCCACCTCAATGAGGGTGGAACATGTCATACTATCCTTTGGCATTAATAATCGAACACAGAGTGCCAAGGACACTACCAATAAATATATACAGCCAGCATTGAAGGCAGCAAAACAAAAATTCCCCTTTGCGCAAATTTGGGTACCTGAGATCAATTACTCAACTTTACTCCCACAACAGGAGCAGGCACAGCTTAATATTCTAAATGACTATATTATTGCCAACCTTAAACACATTCCGGCCCTTCCCCGTTCAAACTTTAACACAGACAGTGACCTCATACACTGGACAGATGGAACGGCAAACGACATGCTCAACCACTGGCTGCAGTTTTTAAACTAGATTTCCCCAAAAGCCTGCAGTGGCAGGAGGGGAGTGAGAATGTCCTGATTCTCTCAAAAACCTTTCATGCTTCCCCTGCACAACTTACCTTACTCGACAGGGGCCTAACCTTCATCCCGGTGCTAAACGGCGGTGCGAGGCGCCAGGTGATGCAGGCACGGTGGGACCTGCAGCAGTATCACAGACGGCTTAAACTGGAGGCCTACTTTAAAAATCGCACAGAAACAAATCCCCTTCCCTTCACACCAAAGTCGGATTGGACCCCGCCTGAGGAGAAAATACCCAGGCCAATCATCTCATTAATTGAACAGGACTTAGAGCATTTTAGAACACATTTTAAACCATTTCGCGAAACAACAAACCTTACCTTGCAGGAGGTGCAAGCCCTCAAAGAACTGAAAGAAAACAAGAACATTATTATCAAACCGGCAGATAAAGGCAGCACAATCGTAATACAGGACAGAACACAATATCTTTGGGAGGGTTATAGGCAATTGAACGACACCAACTACTACACAAAACTGAACAGGCCCATTTATTTGGACACGGTTCCCAGGATCAAACAAATAATTCAATCTTTATACGATAAAAAATTTATTAATGCAAAGCAGAAAACTTACCTGATAGGTACCACAGAACCTAGGGCCAGGATCTTTTACATGCTCCCGAAAATACACAAAGATCCAGCCAAGTGGAGCAAACCCCATGAAATCCCTCCAGGTCGGCCCATAGTGTCAGACTGCAGCAGTGAAACATATTACACAGCAGAATTTTTAGACCATTATTTAAATCCCCTTTCAGTTATTCACCCTAGCTACATCAAAGACACATATGACTTTGTAAATAAAATTAAACAATTGGACATCCCCCAGCAGGCTATCTTGTTCACCATGGACGTAGATAGCCTCTACACAAATATTGACATCCAAGAAGGCCTACAGGCTATTAGGAACATTTTTTCCAAACACCCTGATAAGAAAAGACCAGACAAGGAACTACTGCAATTGTTAGAAATCAATTTAATGAAGAACGACTTTGAATTTAATGGTGAGTTTTTTCTCCAAATCAAAGGCACAGCAATGGGCAAGAAATTTGCCCCCGCTTATGCCAATATATTTATGGCAGAGTGGGAGAATGCAGCCCTTTCCTGCTGTCACAAACAACCTCTCCACTATTATAGGTACTTGGATGACATCTGGGGAGTGTGGACACACTCCCGGGATGATTTTAATGGATTTGTGGCCACCTTAAACAATTTCAATCCATCCATCAAAGTGAAGTCCACGGTCAGTCTGCAGTCCATAGATTTTTTAGACACCACAACTTTTAAGGGCCCCGACTTCAGCTCTTCCCACCGGTTGGACATCAGAGTCTTCTTTAAAGAAACGGACACCCATGCCCTCCTTCACCGAAACAGCTTCCATCCTAGACACACATTTTCCGGCCTGGTGAAGTCGCAACTTCTGAGGTTCCACCGCATATGCACACGGGAGCAGGACTTCAAGGTGGCAACGGATGTCCTTTTTAGGGCCCTTAGACCTAGGGGATATAGTAGATCTTTCTTAAGGAAAGTCTATAGATCATATTTATCCAAAACAGCTCAGACAGTGGGCGCCTTGGTACCATTCATTACTACTTACTCCTCGGCTGCCGTGAAACTGACCAGGGCGGTCAAATCCAGCTTTCAAAATGTCCTGGGACCGGCGCAATTACTCCCAGACCACCACATAATTGCAGCCTTTAGAAAGAACAGCAATTTACAACACTACTTAATTAGAGCCAAACTCCCACAAATCAACTGCCCAAAAACCCGACACCAGGGTCAATATTTTCATCAGGTAAAATATGTCCAGAACAAATCAACCAAAGAGGTCTTCCTTACCTCCAGTACGGGCACAGTTTACACCAGGAACTGTGTCTACCTGATGTCCTGCCAACACTGTGGGTCCCAGTATGTTGGTGAGACAGGCAACAACATTTTAGAGAGGATGACACAACACAAACATAACATCCTGAAAGGAAAAAAGTTAGAAACTTACCTGGTCCGTCACTTCCGGGATCATGGATGGGAGGCCTGCAGGGTCGCAGTCCTCCAGTCGAATCCCCACTGGTCCACCCTGCAAAGAAGAAGAACAGAAAAATTATGGATCTATAAATTGAATACTTTGCATCCTAGAGGCCTTAATGAGAGGTAGATTAGGTGGGGTCACGCGGCATAGATGGACAGTGCACTGAAGCCAGCAGAGGGGTTCCCCTTACCCTAATCCACGCCCTAATCCCAAAACCAAAACCTGCCCCAAATCACAACCCCTGACCCCTTCCACAGCCCTAACCTTAACCACAGCCCTACCCCCCAAAAAAAACTTAACCCTTTACCCATACCACAGCCCTTACCCTAAATCTAAGTCCTAACCCTAAACTTAACCCCTGACCCCTTCCACAGCCCTAACCACAAACTTAACCCTCTACCTATACCACAGCCCTAACCTTAAATCTAAGTCCTAACCCTATACTTAACCCTTGACCCCTTCCACAGCCCTAACCTTAACCACAGCCCTAACCCCAAACTTAACCCTTTACCCATACCACAGCCCTAACCCTAAATCTTAGTCCTAACGCTAAGCCACTGCCCCCTACCCCAGTCCCAACTCCCGACCCCAATAACCATACACCCTGCCCCCAAACCAAGTCCCTAACCCTAAATCCAATTCCAGTCCCCAAATCCTTTCCCTATCCTTTATCCAAACCCCCACCTGCGGACTTTCAATTTCCCCTAACCGGCCCGTGCCTCATGCCTTGCGTGTCCCTTGCCGGTTCGTCTCCTCTCCCCTGACCTCCTCCATAACCTAGAAAAAACACAATTGACAGAAAGAACAAACCACATTACAATCAAATATGGAAACTGCACAAACCTCACTACAGAAAAGTACACAGGTATGACATCTAAAACACATAAAAGGGCTTTAAAATATTATAAAAGGAGCTAACTACAATTGGATGCATTAAAATAAATTATTAGCAATACATTATACAGTATTTTACATACTTTGGATTACTTTTTACAATTTTATAGTTAAATTTACTTTTCTAAAGCCCTGATTGGTTCTTTTTGAACAAAACGGATAAGCCCCGCCCCCCTATCTTTTAAAAGAGGCCAGCTCCAACTGTCACTTACCTGAATGCTTGTTACTCTACTTAGAGACAGCATCTAGCCTGCTGGCATTAGAAAGCCTTGTGTTTTAGAGACAGATATACGAATACCTACCTTATCCATCGATCACTTATTCATTTTATATATCTTACATAAATATATCTTTTTTCAAAAGCTCAGTGAGCAAAAATATCTCTTTTTTTCTGAATAAAAGTTTTTTCTCATTTTTCGAACAAGCCTGCCTGAAGAAGGTCCCAGGAGGACCGAAACGTCGCGACGGCTTGTTCATTGTACAAATAACATTTTGGCCAACCAGAAATTTACATTTTTCATCATTAAAAATTTTTTTCGTTTTATTATTTTTCTTTTCTCATTTGAAATCATTTTATTTACAAATTAAACTTTCACTTACCTGCAATATCCTACCTGCACCAGAACCACAATACTTACCTTTACCGTTACCTTATTGATATCCTCTCCATCTTCAGCCTGATAATGGCAACCCCGCAGTGGGATGGCTGGACGGTGGTCGCGCGCAGACGCGGGCCCGCCATGCAGGGCGGGGGCCGGCCTGCTCCCCGTCCAGGCCAGTATCAGGATTTTCCTACACGTAGACAAGATGTCTTCACTTATGCGGACGTGGTCAAGAACAACATATATAGAGGACCACGTCCCACCTACCGTAATAGTTATCATCAATGGTCTACTAGACCACAATTTTTTGAACCGCGGGCCCAATGGGGGCCCGCAAAACCGACTTCCTTTCCAAACGCGCCTAGAACAGGCCCCAGGGGTGGTGCATGGCACCAGCCCTCAGGGTTCAGCACCCTGAAAAACAAAAAACCATTCAATAACAACAAGAAACAAAGCAATAAGCCCGAATATGAGGAGGACCCGGAGTTGTTGTTTACAACTCGGGCCATCTTCAACATCATTAGATTAGTGCATCATAAAAACAATGTACGGAAGGACCAACCTCCATCCATTACTAAATTACAGCATCTCCTGGCGGAAATCATCAGGCCTGCGCTGCCAACCCCCACGGCCAGGGCCCTGGTGGAGGGAAATGCCAGGAACTGGGCTTACACCACCATGCTAATTCTTAGACAACACTATGAAGACAGGTTGGAGGAAAAACTGTCTCAGCTACAGCAACTCTCCCCCCGGGGCTGGGAAGGTTGCTTCAAAGTTGCCATCAGCTGGGCAAAGGGACAGATTGGTAGTAGACTCAAGGACAAAACATTGCATGAAACCCATGCGTTGCTCCAGAGCCGGTGGCAGGCTGCTGTTCCTGCGGCTGTCCCTGAGGAGAGGCGCGTGGAGCCGCAGATTCCTGTTGACCCACACCCCAGCACTCCCACCGGTGTCAGACCTACTCACCTGAGGGAAATCCAAGCTGTAGTCCATAGGTCGGCAGAGGCACAGTCCCAAACCTCCCCAGTTAGTCCAGTCAGGGTCAATGAAACTAGAACGGCCTCCACCATGACTGTTCCGAGGCCTGGTTGGTCCCCCTGTAGGGAAACAGATTCAGAGGATCCCCTTGACCTCTTACTTGAGGCTGCGGCTGCCTCCCCAACATTTAGAAACATTATGGAGGACCCCCCACGGGAGCTACTCACCCCGTGCGGTTCACCTCAGGGGGAGCAGGCTGCTTCCTGTGTAGCACAGGAACAGGACCTGATCCTGGTGGATTTGCGCGGGGATGATGAGTTGCCCAGTCCTCCTAGTACACAACAGACAGTAGCATTAAGCCCGGAAAAGGTGACTAGCCTGAGACTGGCTACCCAGTCCCGGCTTAATATTGGACCTATCGTGGCATCGTCGTCCGGTAAACAACAGCGCTCTCCGAGACTTAAACCCAACATACATCCACACACATCCCGCAAGCAGATTGAATGGCGTCTGGACGTACACAAGAAATGGCTGATTCTGGGGGACTCCAACCTGTCCAGAATACAATCCTTTACTAACAGGAATCTCCAAATAGAAAGCTACCCAGGGGCCTCATTCAAACATGTGGATGCCGTTGTCGGCAAGGCCGCCACCTCAATGAGGGTGGAACATGTCATACTATCCTTTGGCATTAATAATCGAACACAGAGTGCCAAGGACACTACCAATAAATATATACAGCCAGCATTGAAGGCAGCAAAACAAAAATTCCCCTTTGCGCAAATTTGGGTACCTGAGATCAATTACTCAACTTTACTCCCACAACAGGAGCAGGCACAGCTTAATATTCTAAATGACTATATTATTGCCAACCTTAAACACATTCCGGCCCTTCCCCGTTCAAACTTTAACACAGACAGTGACCTCATACACTGGACAGATGGAACGGCAAACGACATGCTCAACCACTGGCTGCAGTTTTTAAACTAGATTTCCCCAAAAGCCTGCAGTGGCAGGAGGGGAGTGAGAATGTCCTGATTCTCTCAAAAACCTTTCATGCTTCCCCTGCACAACTTACCTTACTCGACAGGGGCCTAACCTTCATCCCGGTGCTAAACGGCGGTGCGAGGCGCCAGGTGATGCAGGCACGGTGGGACCTGCAGCAGTATCACAGACGGCTTAAACTGGAGGCCTACTTTAAAAATCGCACAGAAACAAATCCCCTTCCCTTCACACCAAAGTCGGATTGGACCCCGCCTGAGGAGAAAATACCCAGGCCAATCATCTCATTAATTGAACAGGACTTAGAGCATTTTAGAACACATTTTAAACCATTTCGCGAAACAACAAACCTTACCTTGCAGGAGGTGCAAGCCCTCAAAGAACTGAAAGAAAACAAGAACATTATTATCAAACCGGCAGATAAAGGCAGCACAATCGTAATACAGGACAGAACACAATATCTTTGGGAGGGTTATAGGCAATTGAACGACACCAACTACTACACAAAACTGAACAGGCCCATTTATTTGGACACGGTTCCCAGGATCAAACAAATAATTCAATCTTTATACGATAAAAAATTTATTAATGCAAAGCAGAAAACTTACCTGATAGGTACCACAGAACCTAGGGCCAGGATCTTTTACATGCTCCCGAAAATACACAAAGATCCAGCCAAGTGGAGCAAACCCCATGAAATCCCTCCAGGTCGGCCCATAGTGTCAGACTGCAGCAGTGAAACATATTACACAGCAGAATTTTTAGACCATTATTTAAATCCCCTTTCAGTTATTCACCCTAGCTACATCAAAGACACATATGACTTTGTAAATAAAATTAAACAATTGGACATCCCCCAGCAGGCTATCTTGTTCACCATGGACGTAGATAGCCTCTACACAAATATTGACATCCAAGAAGGCCTACAGGCTATTAGGAACATTTTTTCCAAACACCCTGATAAGAAAAGACCAGACAAGGAACTACTGCAATTGTTAGAAATCAATTTAATGAAGAACGACTTTGAATTTAATGGTGAGTTTTTTCTCCAAATCAAAGGCACAGCAATGGGCAAGAAATTTGCCCCCGCTTATGCCAATATATTTATGGCAGAGTGGGAGAATGCAGCCCTTTCCTGCTGTCACAAACAACCTCTCCACTATTATAGGTACTTGGATGACATCTGGGGAGTGTGGACACACTCCCGGGATGATTTTAATGGATTTGTGGCCACCTTAAACAATTTCAATCCATCCATCAAAGTGAAGTCCACGGTCAGTCTGCAGTCCATAGATTTTTTAGACACCACAACTTTTAAGGGCCCCGACTTCAGCTCTTCCCACCGGTTGGACATCAGAGTCTTCTTTAAAGAAACGGACACCCATGCCCTCCTTCACCGAAACAGCTTCCATCCTAGACACACATTTTCCGGCCTGGTGAAGTCGCAACTTCTGAGGTTCCACCGCATATGCACACGGGAGCAGGACTTCAAGGTGGCAACGGATGTCCTTTTTAGGGCCCTTAGACCTAGGGGATATAGTAGATCTTTCTTAAGGAAAGTCTATAGATCATATTTATCCAAAACAGCTCAGACAGTGGGCGCCTTGGTACCATTCATTACTACTTACTCCTCGGCTGCCGTGAAACTGACCAGGGCGGTCAAATCCAGCTTTCAAAATGTCCTGGGACCGGCGCAATTACTCCCAGACCACCACATAATTGCAGCCTTTAGAAAGAACAGCAATTTACAACACTACTTAATTAGAGCCAAACTCCCACAAATCAACTGCCCAAAAACCCGACACCAGGGTCAATATTTTCATCAGGTAAAATATGTCCAGAACAAATCAACCAAAGAGGTCTTCCTTACCTCCAGTACGGGCACAGTTTACACCAGGAACTGTGTCTACCTGATGTCCTGCCAACACTGTGGGTCCCAGTATGTTGGTGAGACAGGCAACAACATTTTAGAGAGGATGACACAACACAAACATAACATCCTGAAAGGAAAAAAGTTAGAAACTTACCTGGTCCGTCACTTCCGGGATCATGGATGGGAGGCCTGCAGGGTCGCAGTCCTCCAGTCGAATCCCCACTGGTCCACCCTGCAAAGAAGAAGAACAGAAAAATTATGGATCTATAAATTGAATACTTTGCATCCTAGAGGCCTTAATGAGAGGTAGATTAGGTGGGGTCACGCGGCATAGATGGACAGTGCACTGAAGCCAGCAGAGGGGTTCCCCTTACCCTAATCCACGCCCTAATCCCAAAACCAAAACCTGCCCCAAATCACAACCCCTGACCCCTTCCACAGCCCTAACCTTAACCACAGCCCTACCCCCCAAAAAAAACTTAACCCTTTACCCATACCACAGCCCTTACCCTAAATCTAAGTCCTAACCCTAAACTTAACCCCTGACCCCTTCCACAGCCCTAACCACAAACTTAACCCTCTACCTATACCACAGCCCTAACCTTAAATCTAAGTCCTAACCCTATACTTAACCCTTGACCCCTTCCACAGCCCTAACCTTAACCACAGCCCTAACCCCAAACTTAACCCTTTACCCATACCACAGCCCTAACCCTAAATCTTAGTCCTAACGCTAAGCCACTGCCCCCTACCCCAGTCCCAACTCCCGACCCCAATAACCATACACCCTGCCCCCAAACCAAGTCCCTAACCCTAAATCCAATTCCAGTCCCCAAATCCTTTCCCTATCCTTTATCCAAACCCCCACCTGCGGACTTTCAATTTCCCCTAACCGGCCCGTGCCTCATGCCTTGCGTGTCCCTTGCCGGTTCGTCTCCTCTCCCCTGACCTCCTCCATAACCTAGAAAAAACACAATTGACAGAAAGAACAAACCACATTACAATCAAATATGGAAACTGCACAAACCTCACTACAGAAAAGTACACAGGTATGACATCTAAAACACATAAAAGGGCTTTAAAATATTATAAAAGGAGCTAACTACAATTGGATGCATTAAAATAAATTATTAGCAATACATTATACAGTATTTTACATACTTTGGATTACTTTTTACAATTTTATAGTTAAATTTACTTTTCTAAAGCCCTGATTGGTTCTTTTTGAACAAAACGGATAAGCCCCGCCCCCCTATCTTTTAAAAGAGGCCAGCTCCAACTGTCACTTACCTGAATGCTTGTTACTCTACTTAGAGACAGCATCTAGCCTGCTGGCATTAGAAAGCCTTGTGTTTTAGAGACAGATATACGAATACCTACCTTATCCATCGATCACTTATTCATTTTATATATCTTACATAAATATATCTTTTTTCAAAAGCTCAGTGAGCAAAAATATCTCTTTTTTTCTGAATAAAAGTTTTTTCTCATTTTTCGAACAAGCCTGCCTGAAGAAGGTCCCAGGAGGACCGAAACGTCGCGACGGCTTGTTCATTGTACAAATAACATTTTGGCCAACCAGAAATTTACATTTTTCATCATTAAAAATTTTTTTCGTTTTATTATTTTTCTTTTCTCATTTGAAATCATTTTATTTACAAATTAAACTTTCACTTACCTGCAATATCCTACCTGCACCAGAACCACAATACTTACCTTTACCGTTACCTTATTGATATCCTCTCCATCTTCAGCCTGATAATGGCAACCCCGCAGTGGGATGGCTGGACGGTGGTCGCGCGCAGACGCGGGCCCGCCATGCAGGGCGGGGGCCGGCCTGCTCCCCGTCCAGGCCAGTATCAGGATTTTCCTACACGTAGACAAGATGTCTTCACTTATGCGGACGTGGTCAAGAACAACATATATAGAGGACCACGTCCCACCTACCGTAATAGTTATCATCAATGGTCTACTAGACCACAATTTTTTGAACCGCGGGCCCAATGGGGGCCCGCAAAACCGACTTCCTTTCCAAACGCGCCTAGAACAGGCCCCAGGGGTGGTGCATGGCACCAGCCCTCAGGGTTCAGCACCCTGAAAAACAAAAAACCATTCAATAACAACAAGAAACAAAGCAATAAGCCCGAATATGAGGAGGACCCGGAGTTGTTGTTTACAACTCGGGCCATCTTCAACATCATTAGATTAGTGCATCATAAAAACAATGTACGGAAGGACCAACCTCCATCCATTACTAAATTACAGCATCTCCTGGCGGAAATCATCAGGCCTGCGCTGCCAACCCCCACGGCCAGGGCCCTGGTGGAGGGAAATGCCAGGAACTGGGCTTACACCACCATGCTAATTCTTAGACAACACTATGAAGACAGGTTGGAGGAAAAACTGTCTCAGCTACAGCAACTCTCCCCCCGGGGCTGGGAAGGTTGCTTCAAAGTTGCCATCAGCTGGGCAAAGGGACAGATTGGTAGTAGACTCAAGGACAAAACATTGCATGAAACCCATGCGTTGCTCCAGAGCCGGTGGCAGGCTGCTGTTCCTGCGGCTGTCCCTGAGGAGAGGCGCGTGGAGCCGCAGATTCCTGTTGACCCACACCCCAGCACTCCCACCGGTGTCAGACCTACTCACCTGAGGGAAATCCAAGCTGTAGTCCATAGGTCGGCAGAGGCACAGTCCCAAACCTCCCCAGTTAGTCCAGTCAGGGTCAATGAAACTAGAACGGCCTCCACCATGACTGTTCCGAGGCCTGGTTGGTCCCCCTGTAGGGAAACAGATTCAGAGGATCCCCTTGACCTCTTACTTGAGGCTGCGGCTGCCTCCCCAACATTTAGAAACATTATGGAGGACCCCCCACGGGAGCTACTCACCCCGTGCGGTTCACCTCAGGGGGAGCAGGCTGCTTCCTGTGTAGCACAGGAACAGGACCTGATCCTGGTGGATTTGCGCGGGGATGATGAGTTGCCCAGTCCTCCTAGTACACAACAGACAGTAGCATTAAGCCCGGAAAAGGTGACTAGCCTGAGACTGGCTACCCAGTCCCGGCTTAATATTGGACCTATCGTGGCATCGTCGTCCGGTAAACAACAGCGCTCTCCGAGACTTAAACCCAACATACATCCACACACATCCCGCAAGCAGATTGAATGGCGTCTGGACGTACACAAGAAATGGCTGATTCTGGGGGACTCCAACCTGTCCAGAATACAATCCTTTACTAACAGGAATCTCCAAATAGAAAGCTACCCAGGGGCCTCATTCAAACATGTGGATGCCGTTGTCGGCAAGGCCGCCACCTCAATGAGGGTGGAACATGTCATACTATCCTTTGGCATTAATAATCGAACACAGAGTGCCAAGGACACTACCAATAAATATATACAGCCAGCATTGAAGGCAGCAAAACAAAAATTCCCCTTTGCGCAAATTTGGGTACCTGAGATCAATTACTCAACTTTACTCCCACAACAGGAGCAGGCACAGCTTAATATTCTAAATGACTATATTATTGCCAACCTTAAACACATTCCGGCCCTTCCCCGTTCAAACTTTAACACAGACAGTGACCTCATACACTGGACAGATGGAACGGCAAACGACATGCTCAACCACTGGCTGCAGTTTTTAAACTAGATTTCCCCAAAAGCCTGCAGTGGCAGGAGGGGAGTGAGAATGTCCTGATTCTCTCAAAAACCTTTCATGCTTCCCCTGCACAACTTACCTTACTCGACAGGGGCCTAACCTTCATCCCGGTGCTAAACGGCGGTGCGAGGCGCCAGGTGATGCAGGCACGGTGGGACCTGCAGCAGTATCACAGACGGCTTAAACTGGAGGCCTACTTTAAAAATCGCACAGAAACAAATCCCCTTCCCTTCACACCAAAGTCGGATTGGACCCCGCCTGAGGAGAAAATACCCAGGCCAATCATCTCATTAATTGAACAGGACTTAGAGCATTTTAGAACACATTTTAAACCATTTCGCGAAACAACAAACCTTACCTTGCAGGAGGTGCAAGCCCTCAAAGAACTGAAAGAAAACAAGAACATTATTATCAAACCGGCAGATAAAGGCAGCACAATCGTAATACAGGACAGAACACAATATCTTTGGGAGGGTTATAGGCAATTGAACGACACCAACTACTACACAAAACTGAACAGGCCCATTTATTTGGACACGGTTCCCAGGATCAAACAAATAATTCAATCTTTATACGATAAAAAATTTATTAATGCAAAGCAGAAAACTTACCTGATAGGTACCACAGAACCTAGGGCCAGGATCTTTTACATGCTCCCGAAAATACACAAAGATCCAGCCAAGTGGAGCAAACCCCATGAAATCCCTCCAGGTCGGCCCATAGTGTCAGACTGCAGCAGTGAAACATATTACACAGCAGAATTTTTAGACCATTATTTAAATCCCCTTTCAGTTATTCACCCTAGCTACATCAAAGACACATATGACTTTGTAAATAAAATTAAACAATTGGACATCCCCCAGCAGGCTATCTTGTTCACCATGGACGTAGATAGCCTCTACACAAATATTGACATCCAAGAAGGCCTACAGGCTATTAGGAACATTTTTTCCAAACACCCTGATAAGAAAAGACCAGACAAGGAACTACTGCAATTGTTAGAAATCAATTTAATGAAGAACGACTTTGAATTTAATGGTGAGTTTTTTCTCCAAATCAAAGGCACAGCAATGGGCAAGAAATTTGCCCCCGCTTATGCCAATATATTTATGGCAGAGTGGGAGAATGCAGCCCTTTCCTGCTGTCACAAACAACCTCTCCACTATTATAGGTACTTGGATGACATCTGGGGAGTGTGGACACACTCCCGGGATGATTTTAATGGATTTGTGGCCACCTTAAACAATTTCAATCCATCCATCAAAGTGAAGTCCACGGTCAGTCTGCAGTCCATAGATTTTTTAGACACCACAACTTTTAAGGGCCCCGACTTCAGCTCTTCCCACCGGTTGGACATCAGAGTCTTCTTTAAAGAAACGGACACCCATGCCCTCCTTCACCGAAACAGCTTCCATCCTAGACACACATTTTCCGGCCTGGTGAAGTCGCAACTTCTGAGGTTCCACCGCATATGCACACGGGAGCAGGACTTCAAGGTGGCAACGGATGTCCTTTTTAGGGCCCTTAGACCTAGGGGATATAGTAGATCTTTCTTAAGGAAAGTCTATAGATCATATTTATCCAAAACAGCTCAGACAGTGGGCGCCTTGGTACCATTCATTACTACTTACTCCTCGGCTGCCGTGAAACTGACCAGGGCGGTCAAATCCAGCTTTCAAAATGTCCTGGGACCGGCGCAATTACTCCCAGACCACCACATAATTGCAGCCTTTAGAAAGAACAGCAATTTACAACACTACTTAATTAGAGCCAAACTCCCACAAATCAACTGCCCAAAAACCCGACACCAGGGTCAATATTTTCATCAGGTAAAATATGTCCAGAACAAATCAACCAAAGAGGTCTTCCTTACCTCCAGTACGGGCACAGTTTACACCAGGAACTGTGTCTACCTGATGTCCTGCCAACACTGTGGGTCCCAGTATGTTGGTGAGACAGGCAACAACATTTTAGAGAGGATGACACAACACAAACATAACATCCTGAAAGGAAAAAAGTTAGAAACTTACCTGGTCCGTCACTTCCGGGATCATGGATGGGAGGCCTGCAGGGTCGCAGTCCTCCAGTCGAATCCCCACTGGTCCACCCTGCAAAGAAGAAGAACAGAAAAATTATGGATCTATAAATTGAATACTTTGCATCCTAGAGGCCTTAATGAGAGGTAGATTAGGTGGGGTCACGCGGCATAGATGGACAGTGCACTGAAGCCAGCAGAGGGGTTCCCCTTACCCTAATCCACGCCCTAATCCCAAAACCAAAACCTGCCCCAAATCACAACCCCTGACCCCTTCCACAGCCCTAACCTTAACCACAGCCCTACCCCCCAAAAAAAACTTAACCCTTTACCCATACCACAGCCCTTACCCTAAATCTAAGTCCTAACCCTAAACTTAACCCCTGACCCCTTCCACAGCCCTAACCACAAACTTAACCCTCTACCTATACCACAGCCCTAACCTTAAATCTAAGTCCTAACCCTATACTTAACCCTTGACCCCTTCCACAGCCCTAACCTTAACCACAGCCCTAACCCCAAACTTAACCCTTTACCCATACCACAGCCCTAACCCTAAATCTTAGTCCTAACGCTAAGCCACTGCCCCCTACCCCAGTCCCAACTCCCGACCCCAATAACCATACACCCTGCCCCCAAACCAAGTCCCTAACCCTAAATCCAATTCCAGTCCCCAAATCCTTTCCCTATCCTTTATCCAAACCCCCACCTGCGGACTTTCAATTTCCCCTAACCCTAACCCTAACCCTAACCCCTAACCCTAACCCTAACCCTAACCCCTAACCCTAACCCTAACCCCTAACCCTAACCCTAACCCCACCTAGGCCTAAACTCCCACCCTAACCCTTAACCTAAGGCCAGGAGGCCGGATCCCTAACCCTAATGTCCCTAACCCTACGGCCAGTAGGCCTGTTCCCTAACCTTAATTCCCTGGACCATAAGGCTAGTGGCCGGGTCCCTAACCCTAAGTCCCTCTTCCCAAGGCTATTTAGCCGGTTTCCTAACCCTAAGTTACCCTGACCATAAGGCTAGTAGCCGGGTCCCCTTTAAAGATTTTTTACTTTGGCCCCTCCCCCTCCATATATATAAGAATCCCCCACTGTGTCCCCTCATTTCCATCTGACTTCCGTGGAGGAAGGATGTGGGACACAGTGGTGGTGAGATTATTCTTTATCACTTATTATTCGGCCAGGATGGCAGTGGATTGACCTTGGGGGGTGTTTTGGACCTTTCTAGTGACTCCGCCCGGGGGACACCGGGGGGAGATACGAGGCCACGGTAAGATGTCATATCCCTCGCAGGCCAGTAGCTGTTGGGTGTCCGGCACTGGTAAACCTGAAAATGAGGTGGAAAGTCATAGTTAAAGTCCAGTGGACATATTTACGGGTTAGTTTACGGTTAATACTTACCTTGATGGCTTTGTCGCTCCTCCTGCTGCTCCTCCGGGTCGTCCTGGGGTTCGGGATTCTCCTTGGTCCTTCTTCGGCTCGTCGCCCCTGCAAAAAGACAAACAACACCATTAGTTATTAATATTTATAGCCCCAGTTGGGGAATGCTTGGAGTGCACGTAAGCGGGTGGATATATGGACCCGAATTGGCCAGTGCATTTCTGTGGCCCTGGGACGCTGGGGTCACAGGCCCTGGGGTTTCTAACCCCTTCATATAACCCTAACCAGCCCGTGCCATTCGGGTCCATCTCTATCCACCTTCTTCGTGTCACGGCCAATGAATACGCCTATTTAGGCCTTAGCTAATTTTTCCGCCGGCTCCCTGATGACGGCATGGCAGCCAGAAACGCGTTGGAGCCTGACCTTGTAACCCACATTTGGACAGGTCAGTGACTACCAGATCTAGTTTAAATACGGCCCAACTAGGCCTTAATCAAAAAATTTAGTTTAAAATATGGCCCACCTAGGCCTAAACTCCCACCCTAACCCTTAACCTAAGGCCAGGAGGCCGGATCCCTAACCCTAATGTCCCTAACCCTACGGCCAGTAGGCCTGTTCCCTAACCTTAATTCCCTGGACCATAAGGCTAGTGGCCGGGTCCCTAACCCTAAGTCCCTCTTCCCAAGGCTATTTAGCCGGTTTCCTAACCCTAAGTTACCCTGACCATAAGGCTAGTAGCCGGGTCCCCTTTAAAGATTTTTTACTTTGGCCCCTCCCCCTCCATATATATAAGAATCCCCCACTGTGTCCCCTCATTTCCATCTGACTTCCGTGGAGGAAGGATGTGGGACACAGTGGTGGTGAGATTATTCTTTATCACTTATTATTCGGCCAGGATGGCAGTGGATTGACCTTGGGGGGTGTTTTGGACCTTTCTAGTGACTCCGCCCGGGGGACACCGGGGGGAGATACGAGGCCACGGTAAGATGTCATATCCCTCGCAGGCCAGTAGCTGTTGGGTGTCCGGCACTGGTAAACCTGAAAATGAGGTGGAAAGTCATAGTTAAAGTCCAGTGGACATATTTACGGGTTAGTTTACGGTTAATACTTACCTTGATGGCTTTGTCGCTCCTCCTGCTGCTCCTCCGGGTCGTCCTGGGGTTCGGGATTCTCCTTGGTCCTTCTTCGGCTCGTCGCCCCTGCAAAAAGACAAACAACACCATTAGTTATTAATATTTATAGCCCCAGTTGGGGAATGCTTGGAGTGCACGTAAGCGGGTGGATATATGGACCCGAATTGGCCAGTGCATTTCTGTGGCCCTGGGACGCTGGGGTCACAGGCCCTGGGGTTTCTAACCCCTTCATATAACCCTAACCAGCCCGTGCCATTCGGGTCCATCTCTATCCACCTTCTTCGTGTCACGGCCAATGAATACGCCTATTTAGGCCTTAGCTAATTTTTCCGCCGGCTCCCTGATGACGGCATGGCAGCCAGAAACGCGTTGGAGCCTGACCTTGTAACCCACATTTGGACAGGTCAGTGACTACCAGATCTAGTTTAAATACGGCCCAACTAGGCCTTA
Source organism: Paramormyrops kingsleyae (assembly GCF_048594095.1). Lineage (NCBI taxonomy): Eukaryota > Metazoa > Chordata > Actinopteri > Osteoglossiformes > Mormyridae > Paramormyrops > Paramormyrops kingsleyae. Next base: position 27,041,199 of record NC_132800.1, on the reverse strand, counting down.
ATCAAAAAATTTAGTTTAAAATATGGCCCACCTAGGCCTAAACTCCCACCCTAACCCTTAACCTAAGGCCAGGAGGCCGGATCCCTAACCCTAATGTCCCTAACCCTACGGCCAGTAGGCCTGTTCCCTAACCTTAATTCCCTGGACCATAAGGCTAGTGGCCGGGTCCCTAACCCTAAGTCCCTCTTCCCAAGGCTATTTAGCCGGTTTCCTAACCCTAAGTTACCCTGACCATAAGGCTAGTAGCCGGGTCCCCTTTAAAGATTTTTTACTTTGGCCCCTCCCCCTCCATATATATAAGAATCCCCCACTGTGTCCCCTCATTTCCATCTGACTTCCGTGGAGGAAGGATGTGGGACACAGTGGTGGTGAGATTATTCTTTATCACTTATTATTCGGCCAGGATGGCAGTGGATTGACCTTGGGGGGTGTTTTGGACCTTTCTAGTGACTCCGCCCGGGGGACACCGGGGGGAGATACGAGGCCACGGTAAGATGTCATATCCCTCGCAGGCCAGTAGCTGTTGGGTGTCCGGCACTGGTAAACCTGAAAATGAGGTGGAAAGTCATAGTTAAAGTCCAGTGGACATATTTACGGGTTAGTTTACGGTTAATACTTACCTTGATGGCTTTGTCGCTCCTCCTGCTGCTCCTCCGGGTCGTCCTGGGGTTCGGGATTCTCCTTGGTCCTTCTTCGGCTCGTCGCCCCTGCAAAAAGACAAACAACACCATTAGTTATTAATATTTATAGCCCCAGTTGGGGAATGCTTGGAGTGCACGTAAGCGGGTGGATATATGGACCCGAATTGGCCAGTGCATTTCTGTGGCCCTGGGACGCTGGGGTCACAGGCCCTGGGGTTTCTAACCCCTTCATATAACCCTAACCAGCCCGTGCCATTCGGGTCCATCTCTATCCACCTTCTTCGTGTCACGGCCAATGAATACGCCTATTTAGGCCTTAGCTAATTTTTCCGCCGGCTCCCTGATGACGGCATGGCAGCCAGAAACGCGTTGGAGCCTGACCTTGTAACCCACATTTGGACAGGTCAGTGACTACCAGATCTAGTTTAAATACGGCCCAACTAGGCCTTAATCAAAAAATTTAGTTTAAAATATGGCCCACCTAGGCCTAAACTCCCACCCTAACCCTTAACCTAAGGCCAGGAGGCCGGATCCCTAACCCTAATGTCCCTAACCCTACGGCCAGTAGGCCTGTTCCCTAACCTTAATTCCCTGGACCATAAGGCTAGTGGCCGGGTCCCTAACCCTAAGTCCCTCTTCCCAAGGCTATTTAGCCGGTTTCCTAACCCTAAGTTACCCTGACCATAAGGCTAGTAGCCGGGTCCCCTTTAAAGATTTTTTACTTTGGCCCCTCCCCCTCCATATATATAAGAATCCCCCACTGTGTCCCCTCATTTCCATCTGACTTCCGTGGAGGAAGGATGTGGGACACAGTGGTGGTGAGATTATTCTTTATCACTTATTATTCGGCCAGGATGGCAGTGGATTGACCTTGGGGGGTGTTTTGGACCTTTCTAGTGACTCCGCCCGGGGGACACCGGGGGGAGATACGAGGCCACGGTAAGATGTCATATCCCTCGCAGGCCAGTAGCTGTTGGGTGTCCGGCACTGGTAAACCTGAAAATGAGGTGGAAAGTCATAGTTAAAGTCCAGTGGACATATTTACGGGTTAGTTTACGGTTAATACTTACCTTGATGGCTTTGTCGCTCCTCCTGCTGCTCCTCCGGGTCGTCCTGGGGTTCGGGATTCTCCTTGGTCCTTCTTCGGCTCGTCGCCCCTGCAAAAAGACAAACAACACCATTAGTTATTAATATTTATAGCCCCAGTTGGGGAATGCTTGGAGTGCACGTAAGCGGGTGGATATATGGACCCGAATTGGCCAGTGCATTTCTGTGGCCCTGGGACGCTGGGGTCACAGGCCCTGGGGTTTCTAACCCCTTCATATAACCCTAACCAGCCCGTGCCATTCGGGTCCATCTCTATCCACCTTCTTCGTGTCACGGCCAATGAATACGCCTATTTAGGCCTTAGCTAATTTTTCCGCCGGCTCCCTGATGACGGCATGGCAGCCAGAAACGCGTTGGAGCCTGACCTTGTAACCCACATTTGGACAGGTCAGTGACTACCAGATCTAGTTTAAATACGGCCCAACTAGGCCTTAATCAAAAAATTTAGTTTAAAATATGGCCCACCTAGGCCTAAACTCCCACCCTAACCCTTAACCTAAGGCCAGGAGGCCGGATCCCTAACCCTAATGTCCCTAACCCTACGGCCAGTAGGCCTGTTCCCTAACCTTAATTCCCTGGACCATAAGGCTAGTGGCCGGGTCCCTAACCCTAAGTCCCTCTTCCCAAGGCTATTTAGCCGGTTTCCTAACCCTAAGTTACCCTGACCATAAGGCTAGTAGCCGGGTCCCCTTTAAAGATTTTTTACTTTGGCCCCTCCCCCTCCATATATATAAGAATCCCCCACTGTGTCCCCTCATTTCCATCTGACTTCCGTGGAGGAAGGATGTGGGACACAGTGGTGGTGAGATTATTCTTTATCACTTATTATTCGGCCAGGATGGCAGTGGATTGACCTTGGGGGGTGTTTTGGACCTTTCTAGTGACTCCGCCCGGGGGACACCGGGGGGAGATACGAGGCCACGGTAAGATGTCATATCCCTCGCAGGCCAGTAGCTGTTGGGTGTCCGGCACTGGTAAACCTGAAAATGAGGTGGAAAGTCATAGTTAAAGTCCAGTGGACATATTTACGGGTTAGTTTACGGTTAATACTTACCTTGATGGCTTTGTCGCTCCTCCTGCTGCTCCTCCGGGTCGTCCTGGGGTTCGGGATTCTCCTTGGTCCTTCTTCGGCTCGTCGCCCCTGCAAAAAGACAAACAACACCATTAGTTATTAATATTTATAGCCCCAGTTGGGGAATGCTTGGAGTGCACGTAAGCGGGTGGATATATGGACCCGAATTGGCCAGTGCATTTCTGTGGCCCTGGGACGCTGGGGTCACAGGCCCTGGGGTTTCTAACCCCTTCATATAACCCTAACCAGCCCGTGCCATTCGGGTCCATCTCTATCCACCTTCTTCGTGTCACGGCCAATGAATACGCCTATTTAGGCCTTAGCTAATTTTTCCGCCGGCTCCCTGATGACGGCATGGCAGCCAGAAACGCGTTGGAGCCTGACCTTGTAACCCACATTTGGACAGGTCAGTGACTACCAGATCTAGTTTAAATACGGCCCAACTAGGCCTTAATCAAAAAATTTAGTTTAAAATATGGCCCACCTAGGCCTAAACTCCCACCCTAACCCTTAACCTAAGGCCAGGAGGCCGGATCCCTAACCCTAATGTCCCTAACCCTACGGCCAGTAGGCCTGTTCCCTAACCTTAATTCCCTGGACCATAAGGCTAGTGGCCGGGTCCCTAACCCTAAGTCCCTCTTCCCAAGGCTATTTAGCCGGTTTCCTAACCCTAAGTTACCCTGACCATAAGGCTAGTAGCCGGGTCCCCTTTAAAGATTTTTTACTTTGGCCCCTCCCCCTCCATATATATAAGAATCCCCCACTGTGTCCCCTCATTTCCATCTGACTTCCGTGGAGGAAGGATGTGGGACACAGTGGTGGTGAGATTATTCTTTATCACTTATTATTCGGCCAGGATGGCAGTGGATTGACCTTGGGGGGTGTTTTGGACCTTTCTAGTGACTCCGCCCGGGGGACACCGGGGGGAGATACGAGGCCACGGTAAGATGTCATATCCCTCGCAGGCCAGTAGCTGTTGGGTGTCCGGCACTGGTAAACCTGAAAATGAGGTGGAAAGTCATAGTTAAAGTCCAGTGGACATATTTACGGGTTAGTTTACGGTTAATACTTACCTTGATGGCTTTGTCGCTCCTCCTGCTGCTCCTCCGGGTCGTCCTGGGGTTCGGGATTCTCCTTGGTCCTTCTTCGGCTCGTCGCCCCTGCAAAAAGACAAACAACACCATTAGTTATTAATATTTATAGCCCCAGTTGGGGAATGCTTGGAGTGCACGTAAGCGGGTGGATATATGGACCCGAATTGGCCAGTGCATTTCTGTGGCCCTGGGACGCTGGGGTCACAGGCCCTGGGGTTTCTAACCCCTTCATATAACCCTAACCCTAACCCTAACCCTAACCCTAACCCTAATATTGCTGGGTACCCTATAGCCACATGGTGGCACATTATATATCAATACAGTGTAGACTGTCTATTTGGTTTTTTAGGACTTGCAGGACCCGGAGGAAATAATAAAGTATTTTTGAAAGCCTATCTGGTGGTCATTGATAAGGGTTTCTTTCTAAAACTGCAGTACTGCCAGTTGCCAGTGGTATCTCCTGCTCTGGACATTCTTCTCTGCACTTTTTATCTGTTACTGCTTACTCTGACATCAACACTGATAATCCCTTTACCCCTGACACTACCCTAACCTTAACCAGGGGACAGTAGGCCCTAACCCCTAACTCCTACCCTGTCCCTAACCTTAACCCTAGACTTTAGACAGCAGACCCAAACCCCTAACCCTTGACCTCTATCCTGACCCCTAACCCTAGACTTTAGACAGTAGACCCAAATCCCTAACCCTTGACTTCTATCCTGACCCCTAACCCTAGACTTTAGACAGCAGACCCAAACCCCTAACCCTTGACCTCTATCCTGACCCCTAACCCTAGACTTTAGACCACAGTTCCTAACCCCTAACTTTGTAACATTGCTATTATTGGAACCCTCTACCTCCACCTAAACCATAATCCTAATCTTCAGTCTTAACTCTAATCAGTGTCATTTACAATAACCCTCATTTTATGACATAAACCTCCCTCTTTCGTCTTTTTTCTTTCCTTTGCACTCTTTATATTTTCCTCTCTCTTTACCTTTCTCCAGGAATGCAGGAAACTGGATCTATCCGGTGATCCTAGATTGCCTCCTTTATAGGGAATAAAAATAAGTAGGGTATTACCTGCCTTCCTTGCTTGGGACATTCCACACAGTTGAAAAAATACTCTGTTGATAAAATAATAGCATTTTATTTAATTTTTGTTGGTCTAACCACTTGTTCTTTCTTCTACTACAACACATTTTACTGAGTAAAGAAGGTAACAATTATAAAACCTTAAAACCGGTTCAATCAAAGGGTTTCTAACCATATTAATGGGACACCATACTTACCAGGGACTTACCTTATTTCCGTCGCGTCCGCCGTCCTCGTCGTCTCCGCCGTCTCCGCCGTTCCTAGATAAGATAAAAAATTAAACATGGGTCAGTAAGGCTAGATTGCTCATGAGCCCATTTAAAGGGATATTGTACTGACCAGGGGATGTCTCCACCTCCGCCGACTCCGCCTTGACCGCCGTCTCCGTTGGGGACAAATACATCCCGATCAGGGAACCTGAAGGGAATAAAGGGAATTAGAGCAGGAAAAAGCCGTGAATGTTGCCCGTGCACCTACAATATCTAAGATATGTTGTAAGAATTTCCTAATTTTAAACCTAACCCTAACCCTAACCCTGACCCTGACCCTAACCCTAACCCTAACCCTAACCCTAAACCTAAACGCATCTGTGATGCCTAACCCTAAGGATAATTTACCTTGGGGCCCTAACCTTAACGCATCTGAGATGCCTAACCCTAAGGATAACTTACCTTGGGGCCCTAAACCTAAACGCACATCTGTGATGCCTAACCCTAAGGATAATTTACCTTAGGGCCCTAATCCTAAGACACCCCCAACCCTAAGGATAACTGACCTTAGGGCCTTAACCTCAAATACACCCCTAACCCTAAGGATAATTTACCTTAGGGCCCTGAACCTAAACTACACCTCTGATCCTAACCCTAAGGATAATTTACTTTGGGGTCCAAACCCTAAGCTAGTCTAAACCCTAAGGGCAACTGTACTTGGGGCCTCGAACCCATACACCCCTGATTGTAATCCAACTGGGTTACATCCCCTGGAGGGGGTTAATTATTTATACAATTCATAGTCTGGACATGTTTGATAATGATGGAGGGTTAAATAACTCCCATTATAAATATATTAACGTCCAAAGGGACTTTGAAAGTGTTGGAGGGTTAAATATCCCCATTATAAAAATGTTTAGTGTATAAAGTGACTTTTACAATGATGGAGGGTCAAATTACCCCCACATGTAAATGTATTAACACTTTATCTAAAATAACATTTAAATATAAATATACCAAAGTCTAAAATGACTTTTAAAATCATTAATGATTAAATAACCATTAAATATAATTATAATAAGGTCTAGAATGACTTTTAAAATTGTGGAGGATTAAATGACCCCCATATATAAAAACTGCTTTTCACTGTGCTCCCCTCATTCGCCTTAAGCCTCCGCAGAGGAAGGATGTGGGACACACTATATATTGGATGGATCAACTTTACAGGGGTTGTATTCTACTCTCTCACTGTGTCACCCTCATTCTCCTTAAGCCTCTACAGAGGAAGGATGCATGACACAACACTGGATGGATAAACTTTATTGGGGCAATGTCTGTTTCTCTTTCTGTGTCACCTTCATTCTCCTTAAGCCTCTACAGAGGAAGGACGTGGGACACAATGCTGCAGGTATTGGCTTTATTATTCTTTTCATGCTGTGTTAATTAAACAACACAATCAGTTTACTTATGCTAGTGGAAAGGTGCTTGGCACTGGATGGCCTAAAATCCTACTTGGGGAGGACTAACATGCCCCCCAACATTGGATTGTGGAGGATTAAAATGACTACCACATCTAAACCTATGGAGGGTTTAAATAACCCCCATATCTAAAACTTTTCTTCACTGTGTTACCATATGTCTCCCTCAAACCCCTACAGGGGAAGGAGGTGGTACACAGCTTTAGCCAATTAGCTTTATTGGGATTGTGTTTGGCGTTAGATGGATGTGGATTGAGTCCGGAGGTAGGCCTCACCCTGGAAGTTGCCCGCCGGGAGGTAGGCCCGTGAGCGGTTGTTGGTGCCGCGGGTGATGTCGCCTGATGGTATCGCGGTGTCGACTCTGTAAGTGGCCACCACTAAACCCATGGGGCTTGCCCGCCGGGAAGTAACTGCCTGTGAGAGGCCGTTGTGTCGCGCGGGGGATCTCACCGGTCAGTGTGGCAGTGTCGGCCCCGTAAGTGGCGACCTCTAAACTCGTGGGGCTTGTCCGCTGGGAAGTAACTGCCTGTGAGAGGCCGTTGTGTCGAACGGGGGATCGCAGCACCGGTCAGTGTGGCAGTGTCGGCCCCGTAAGTGGCGACCTCTAAACTCGTGGGGCTTGTCCGCTGGGAAGTAACTGCCTGTGAGAGGCCGTTGTGTCGAACGGGGGGATCGCAGCACCGGTCAGTGTGGCAGTGTCGGCCCCGTAAGTGGCGACCTCTAAACTCGTGGGGCTTGTCCGCTGGGAAGTAACTGCCTGTGAGAGGCCGTTGTGTCGAACGGGGGATCGCAGCACCGGTCAGTGTGGCAGTGTCGGCCCCGTAAGTGGCGACCTCTAAACTCGTGGGGCTTGTCCGCTGGGAAGTAACTGCCTGTGAGAGGCCGTTGTGTCGAACGGGGGGATCGCAGCACCGGTCAGTGTGGCAGTGTCGGCCCCGTAAGTGGCGACCTCTAAACTCGTGGGGCTTGTCCGCTGGGAAGTAACTGCCTGTGAGAGGCCGTTGTGTCGAACGGGGGATCGCAGCACCGGTCAGTGTGGCAGTGTCGGCCCCGTAAGTGGCGACCTCTAAACTCGTGGGGCTTGTCCGCTGGGAAGTAACTGCCTGTGAGCGGCTGTTGGTGCACAGCAGTGTCGGCTCCGTAAGTGGCGACCACTTAACCCATGGGACCTGCCCGCCGAGAAGTAACGGCCTGTGGGAGGCTGCTGACGCTGCGGGTGTTGTCTTCTGTTCGGCGTGGCGGTGTCGGCTCCGTAAGCGGCGACCACTTAACCCATGGGACCTTGCCGCCGAGAAGTAACGGCCTGTGGGAGGCTGCTGACGCTGCGGGTGTTGTCTTCTGTTCGGCGTGGCGGTGTCGGCTCCGTAAGTGGCGACCACTTAACCCATGGGACCTTGCCGCCGAGAAGTAACGGCCTGTGGGAGGCTGCTGACGCTGCGGGTGTTGTCTTCTGTTCGGCGTGGCGGTGTCGGCTCCGTAAGTGGCGACCACTTAACCCATGGGACCTTGCCGCCGAGAAGTAACGGCCTGTGGGAGGCTGCTGACGCTGCGGGTGTTGTCTTCTGTTCGGCGTGGCGGTGTCGGCTCCGTAAGTGGCGACCACTTAACCCATGGGACCTTGCCGCCGAGAAGTAACGGCCTGTGGGAGGCTGCTGACGCTGCGGGTGTTGTCTTCTGTTCGGCGTGGCGGTGTCGGCTCCGTAAGTGGCGACCACTTAACCCATGGGACCTTGCCGCCGAGAAGTAACGGCCTGTGGGAGGCTGCTGACGCTGCGGGTGTTTTCTCCTGTCGGCGCCTCGGTGTCGGCTCCGTAAGTGGCGACCACTTATACCGTGGGGCCTGCCCGCTGGGAGGTCGGCCTGTGAGTTACTGCTGATGCCGCGGGTGTATTCTCCTGTTGGTGCTGCAATGTCGGCTCTGTAAGTGGCCACCATTAATCCCATAAGGGCTTGCTCGCCGGGAGGTAAAGGCCTGTGAGCGGTTGTTGACGTCACAGGTGATTGCCAGCCTATAGTGGGCAGATAGCCAGATCTGGGAGAAGGCGGACCGGCGTAGGCTGAGGTTAAAGGCCCACCACGCTGTTGAACCACATTGGAATGCAGATCTGAGGGGGCAACATCCGATTTAGGCGAAACCCCATACACATTATGGACCCCGGGGTACTTTAGCTGCAGGGAAGGGCACAAACCTGTTGGCGTCACAATGTCGGCTCCGTAAGCGGCCACCGTCTCCCATAGAGAGCTACCGGGTGCTAGTGCTCTCCTGGACCTTCCACGACATCATCGCCACCGTCCCCTGAAGGAAATCAGGTAAGAAATGACAATCTTTACTATGGGGATAATTATGCATGTTCAAACCCTGTTTAAAGGGATGATGTGTTGGGGCGTAAGCGGGCTGATGCACCGATGAACCTGATTGATTGGCCAGTGCATTACTGTGTCCCTGGCATGCCAGGGTGCAGGCAGGGGTCTCGACCCCTATTCATAACCCTAACCCTAACCCTAACCCTAACCCTAACCCCTAACCCTAACCCTAACCCTTACCCAAACCATAACCCTGACCCCAAACTCCAGGCCCTAACCCTAAACCACAACTCCAACCCTATTCCTGCCCTAACCCCAAGTCCACCTCCGGTCCCTAAACTTAACCCTGACCCCAAACCCCTTCCCTAACCCTAAAACACTCCAAACCCTAACCCCAAACCACTTCCCTAACCCTAAAACCTAACTCCGACCCTAGGCCCTGCCCTAACCCCCAGCCGACCTCCGACCCCTAAACTTAACCCCTTTCCCCATACCACAAGTCCTACCCCTAGTACTTGCCTATCCCCCATTCTCTACCCCTACCACAAATTCTTAACCCTTACCCCAATCCTGAGCCCTAACCCCAAAATACCCCCATGTCTAACCTTCTCATACCCCTAACCGTAACCCTAACCCTAACCCTAACCCCTAACCCCTAACCCTAACCCTAACCCCTAACCCTAACCCTAACCCTCAGCCGGCGTAGGTCTGGTCAGCCACGTTTGAGCTATAGCATAGGAGAAGAATATATAATGTTTAGTCAATAACCCTCAGTGAGGATGTATATAAGGAATAGTACTTACCTGTCTGTGTCGTCGCTCCTCCTGCTGCTCCTCCGGATCACTTACCTGTGTCTTCGACTCTCCTTGGATCCTTCTCTTCCGTCGCCCCTGAAAAACAAAAGAAATTCTTTAACTTAAGCCCCAGTTGGGGATTGGCATGCAAGCGGGTGGAATCCTGGATGGACCCGGATTGGCCAGTGCATTGCCTGTGGCCCTGGGACGCTGGGGTCACAGGCCCCCGGGGTTTCTAACCCCATCTATATCCCTAACCGTAACCCTAACCCTAACCATAACCCCTAACCCTAACCCTAACCCCTAACCGTAACCCTAACCCCTAACCGTAACCCTAACCCTAACCCTAACCCTAACCCCTAACCCTAACCCTAACCGTAACCATAACCATAACCCTCTAAAACCTAACCTTAACCATAACCCTAACCCTAACCGTAACCCCTAACCATAACCTTAACCGTAACCTTAACCCTTCCCTAACGCTGAAACCCCCTTCCCTAACCATAAAACCCCCTTCCCTAACGCTGAAACCCCCTTCCCTAACGCTGAAACCCCCTTCCCTAACCCTAAAACCCTCTTCCCTAACGCTGAAACCACCTTCCCTAACCATAAGACCCCCTTCCCTAACCCTAAAACCCCCTTCCCTAACCCTAAAACCCCCTTCCCTAACGCTGAAACCACCTTCCCTAACCATAAGACCCTCTTCCCTAACCATTAGACCCTCTGCCCTGACCACATACTCTAACCCAAACCCTGAAATCAGTAATTGGACCTAGCAAATCTGGCTAGGCCTTGCGTAACTATCAAATCCATAACTTGACATTAGCAAATCTGGGCAGCCTTTGCATAACTATCAAATACATCAGTAAGACCTAGCAAATCTGGCTAGGCTTAGCGTAACCAACAAACAGCTTAGGCAGGAGTGCGGGAAAGGGACTGGGACGCACTTAGCCCCGTCGCATTCTCAAGTTAGTGTGTTAGCATTTAGCATGTCTTGGCATTCTCAGATCTTGATATACACCTTCTGCAGGTGCGCAATCCGCCGTCGTCTCAAGAGTTAGCGTGTTAACATGCTAGCATTTAGCATGTCTTAGCATGCCCGGATCGGGCCCGAACTTTGGATCTACACGTTCTGCGCGTCCTGGGCGCGCAATCTGCTCTTATCGCAAAAGTTAGCATGTTAGCATTGTTAGCATCCAAACTGGAAGTGGGCGTATCTCCACCTGGGAACGTCGTAGACACCCGCAACAAAGTTCCTCAGATCCCTCTCCACCAGTAGAGGCCACCTGCACCAATCAAATCAAAGCCCGCCTACATGGAAAAAAAGTTACGACGTTTTTTCGCAATATCTCGCAAACGGAGCGAGATACGGCCTTCCTTCGCACGCGTGGCGCCTGTGCGCCAGGCCACGCCCAGCCACGCCCCCTGCACCGGCCGGGGGGCGGGGCCAGGGGGGTGCAGCCACGCCCATTGCACCCCCCTCTCGCGATACCATACTTACATAGAGGTCTAGTCACACACAACTAAAACAAAAAAACTGACAACCGCAGCCAAAAGCTCACTACACAACTAACCACCAGTCATTTGTAGGCACGCATGCCAGTCGCCACCAGATGGCAGGCCAGAGCACCTAACCGCTAATCGCTCTAGCGCCACCCGGTGGCGACTTGGAGACCGGGCACTTGCAGATTCTGAACCGGCACTGCCTGGGAGACGCGTGTACCAAATTCCAAGTCTCTGGAGCGGACGGTGCCTCAGAAATTAAACTGAGAATTAAAGTTGAGAACCAGAGATGCAGCAACATATGTGTGTCTGGGACTCTGATATGGGGAAAAAGGAGCTCGGCCTTGTCAAATGCTCATAACTTTTAACTGGAATGACTGACAAGCATGAAACTTGGCATACTCCCTCATACATACATCTAGTTGACGCATGCCAAATTTCAGACCCCTGGCTCGTAGGCTTCAGCCGTGACGGACCCCCCAAATCATTATGAGGCCATTAGCTCCCTTACATTAGACATTTAAAATTACACCAGACAAGTTCTCTAAGGCGTGGGCTCATGAAATTTTGCATACTCCCTCATACATACATCTAGTTGACGCATGCCAAATTTCAGACCCCTGGCTCGTAGGCTTCAGCCGTGATGGACCCCCCAAATCATTATGAGGCCATTAGCTCCCTTACATTAGACATTTAAAATTACACCAGACAAGTTCTCTAAGGTGTGGGCTCATGAAATTTTGCATACTCCCTCATACATACATCTACTTGACGCAAGCCAAATTTCAGACCCCTGGCTCGTAGGCTTCAGCCGTGACGGACCCCCCAAATCATTATGAGGCCATTAGCTCCCTTACATTAGACATTTAAAATTACACCAGACAAGTTCTCTAAGGTGTGGGCTCATGAAATTTTGCATACTCCCTAATACATACATCTAGTTGACGCATGCCAAATTTCAGACCCCTGGCTCGTAGGCTTCAGCCGTGACGGACCACCCAATTAATTAATGAGGCCTTTAGCTCCCTTACATTAGACATTTAAAATTACACCAAACAAGTTCTCTAAGGCGTGGGCTCATGAAATTTTGCATACTCCCTCATACATACATCTAGTTGACGCATGCCAAATTTCAGACCCCTGGCTCGTAGGCTTCAGCCGTGACGGACCCCCCAAATCATTATGAGGCCATTAGCTCCCTTACATTAGACATTTAAAATTACACCAGACAAGTTCTCTAAGGCGTGGGCTCATGAAATTTTGCATACTCCCTCATACATACATCTACTTGACGCATGCCAAATTTCAGACCCCTGGCTCGTAGGCTTCAGCCGTGACGGACCCCCCAAATCATTATGAGGCCATTAGCTCCCTTACATTAGACATTTAAAATTACACCAGACAAGTTCTCTAAGGCGTGGGCTCATGAAATTTTGCATACTCCCTCATACATACATCTAGTTGACGCATGCCAAATTTCAGACCCCTGGCTCGTAGGCTTCAGCCGTGACGGACCCCCCAAATCATTATGAGGCCATTAGCTCCCTTACATTAGACATTTAAAATTACACCAGACAAGTTCTCTAAGGCGTGGGCTCATGAAATTTTGCATACTCCCTCATACATACATCTACTTGACGCATGCCAAATTTCAGACCCCTGGCTCGTAGGCTTCAGCCGTGACGGACCCCCCAAATCATTATGAGGCCATTAGCTCCCTTACATTAGACATTTAAAATTACACCAGACAAGTTCTCTAAGGTGTGGGCTCATGAAATTTTGCATACTCCCTAATACATACATCTAGTTGACGCATGCCAAATTTCAGACCCCTGGCTCGTAGGCTTCAGCCGTGACGGACCCCCCAAATCATTTATGAGGCCATTAGCTCCCTTACATTAGACATTTAAAATTACACCAGACAAGTTCTCTAAGGCGTGGGCTCATGAAATTCTGCATACTCCCTCATACATACATCTAGTTGACGCATGCCAAATTTCAGACCCCTGGCTCGTAGGCTTCAGCCGTGACGGACCCCCCAAATCATTTATGAGGCCATTAGCTCCCTTACATTAGACATTTAAAATTACACCAGACAAGTTCTCTAAGGCGTGGGCTCATGAAATTTTGCATACTCCCTCATACATACATCTAGTTGACGCATGCCAAATTTCAGACCCCTGGCTCGTAGGCTTCAGCCGTGACGGACCCCCCAAGTCCTTTATGAGGCCTTTAGCTCCCTTAAACTAGACATTTAAAATTACACCAGACAAGTTCTCTAAGGCGTGGGCTCATGAAATTTTGCAGACTCCCTCATACATAGATCTAGTTGACGCATGCCAAGTTTCAGACCCCTGGCTCGTAGGCTTCAGCCGTGACGGACCCCCCAAGTCCTTTATGAGGCCTTTAGCTCCCTTAAATTAGACATTAAAAATTACACCAGACAAGTTCTCTAAGGCGTGGGCTCATGAAATTTTGCATACTCCCTCATACATAGATCTAGTTGACGCATGCCAAATTTCAGACCCCTGGCTCATAGGCTTCAGCCGTGACGGACCCCCCAATTCCTTTATGAGGCCTTTAGCTCCCTTAAACTAGACATTTAAAATTACACCAGACAAGTTCTCTAAGGCGTGGGCTCATGAAATTTTGCATACTCCCTCATACATACATCTAGTTGACGCATGCCAAATTTCAGACCCCTGGCTCGTAGGCTTCAGCCGTGACGGACCCCCCAATTCATTTATGAGGCCTTTAGCTCCCTTCGACATTTAACATTACACCAGACAAGTTCTCTAAGGCGTGGGCTCATGAAATTTTGCATACTCCCTCATACATACATCTAGTTGACGCATGCCAAATTTCAGACCCCTGGCTCGTAGGCTTCAGCCGTGACGGACCCCCCAATTCATTTATGAGGCCTTTAGCTCCCTTAGACATTTAAAATTACACCAGACAAGTTCTCTAAGGCGTGGGCTCATGAAATTTTGCATACTCCCTCATACATACATCTAGTTGACGCATGCCAAATTTCAGACCCCTGGCTCATAGGCTTCAGCCGTGACGGACCCCCCAATTCCTTTATGAGGCCTTTAGCTCCCTTAAACTAGACATTTAAAATTACACCAGACAAGTTCTCTAAGGCGTGGGCTCATGAAATTTTGCATACTCCCTCATACATACATCTAGTTGACGCATGCCAAATTTCAGACCCCTGGCTCGTAGGCTTCAGCCGTGACGGACCCCCCAATTCATTTATGAGGCCTTTAGCTCCCTTAGACATTTAACATTACACCAGACAAGTTCTCTAAGGCGTGGGCTCATGAAATTTTGCATACTCCCTCATACATACATCTAGTTGACGCATGCCAAATTTCAAACCCCTGGCTCGTAGGCTTCAGCCGTGACGGACCCCCCAATTTTTATGAGGCCTTTAGCTCCCTTAGACATTTAAAATTACACCAGACAAGTTCTCTAAGGCGTGGGCTCATGAAATTTTGCATACTCCCTCATACATACATCTAGTTGACGCATGCCAAATTTCAGACCCCTGGCTCGTAGGCTTCAGCCGTGACGGACCCCCCAATTCATTTATGAGGCCTTTAGCTCCCTTAAATTAGACATTTAACATTACACCAGACAAGTTCTCTAAGGCGTGGGCTCATGAAATTTTGCATACTCCCTCATACATACATCTAGTTGACGCATGCCAAATTTCAGACCCCTGGCTCGTAGGCTTCAGCCGTGACGGACCCCCCAAGTCATTTATGAGGCCTTTAGCTCCCTTAAATTAGACATTTAACATTACACCAGACAAGTTATCTAAGGCGTGGGCTCATGAAATTTTGCATACTCCCTCATACATAGATCTAGTTGACGCATGCCAAATTTCAGACCCCTGGCTCGTAGGCTTCAGCCGTGACGGACCCCCCAAGTCATTTATGAGGCCTTTAGCTCCCTTAAATTAGACATTTCAAATTACACCAGACAAGTTCTCTAAGGCGTGGGCTCATGAAATTTTGCATACTGCCTCATACATACATCTAGTTGACGCATGCCAAATTTCAGACCCCTGGCTCGTAGGCTTCAGCAGTGATGGACCCCCCAATTCATTTATGAAGCCTTTAGCTCCCTTAGACATTTAACATTACACCAGACAAGTTCTCTAAGGCGTGGGCTCATGAAATTTTGCATACTCCCTCATACATACATCTAGTTGACGCATGCCAAATTTCAGACCACTGGCTCGTAGGCTTCAGCCGTGACGGACCCCCCAAGTCCTTTATGAGGCATTTAGCTCCCTTAAATTAGACATTTAAAATTACACCAGACAAGTTCTCTAAGGCGTGGGCTCATGAAATTTTGCATACTCCCTCATACATACATCTCGTTGACGCATGCCAAATTTCAGACCCCTGGCTCGTAGGCTTCAGCCGTGATGGACCCCCCAATTCATTTATGAGGCCTTTAGCTCCCTTAAATTAGACATTTAAAATTACACCAGACAAGTTCTCTAAGGCGTGGGCTCATGAAATTTTGCATACTCCCTCATACATAGATCTAGTTGACGCATGCCAAATTTCAGACCCCTGGCTCGTAGGCTTCAGCCGTCACGGACCCCCCAAGTCATTTATGAGGCCTTTAGCTCACTTAGACATTTAAAATTACACCAGACAAGTTCTCTAAGGCGTGGGCTCATGAAATTTTGCACACTCCCTCATACATAGATCTAGTTGACGCATGCCAAGTTTCAGACCCCTGGCTCGTAGGCTTCAGCCGTGATGGACCCCCCAAGTCCTTTATGAGGCCTTTAGCTCCCTTAAATTAGACATTTAAAATTACACCAGACAAGTTCTCTAAGGCGTAGGCTCATGAAATTTTGCATATTTCCTCATACATACATCTAGTTGACGCATGCCAAATTTCAGACCCCTGGCTCGTAGGCTTCAGCCGTGATGGACCCCCCAAGTCATTTATGAGGCCTTTAGCTCCCTTAAATTAGACATTTAAAATTACACCAGACAAGTTCTCTAAGGCGTGGGCTCATGAAATTTTGCACACTCCCTCATACATAGATCTAGTTGACGCATGCCAAATTTCAGACCCCTGGCTCGTAGGCTTCAGCCGTGACGGACCCCCCAAGTCATTTATGAGGCCTTTAGCTCCCTTAAATTAGACATTTAAAATTACACCAGACAAGTTCTCTAAGGCGTGGGCTCATGAAATTTTGCACCCTCCCTCATACATAGATCTAGTTGACGCATGCCAAATTTCAGACCCCTGGCTCGTAGGCTTCAGCCGTGACGGACCCCCCAAGTCCTTTATGAGGCATTTAGCTCCCTTAAATTAGACATTTAAAATTACACCAGACAAGTTCTCTAAGGCGTGGGCTCATGAAATTTTGCACACTCCCTCATACATAGATCTAGTTGACGCATGCCAAGTTTCAGACCCCTGGCTCGTAGGCTTCAGCCGTGATGGACCCCCCAAGTCCTTTATGAGGCCTTTAGCTCCCTTAAATTAGACATTTAAAATTACACCAGACAAGTTCTCTAAGGCGTAGGCTCATGAAATTTTGCATATTCCCTCATACATACATCTAGTTGACGCATGCCAAATTTCAGACCCCTGGCTCGTAGGCTTCAGCCGTGATGGACCCCCCAAGTCATTTATGAGGCCTTTAGCTCCCTTAAATTAGACATTTAAAATTACACCAGACAAGTTCTCTAAGGCGTGGGCTCATGAAATTTTGCACACTCCCTCATACATACATCTAGTTGACGCATGCCAAATTTCAGACCCCTGGCTCGTAGGCTTCAGCAGTGATGGACCCCCCAATTCATTTATGAAGCCTTTAGCTCCCTTAGACATTTAACATTACACCAGACAAGTTCTCTAAGGCGTGGGCTCATGAAATTTTGCATACTCCCTCATACATACATCTAGTTGACGCATGCCAAATTTCAGACCACTGGCTCGTAGGCTTCAGCCGTGACGGACCCCCCAAGTCCTTTATGAGGCATTTAGCTCCCTTAAATTAGACATTTAAAATTACACCAGACAAGTTCTCTAAGGCGTGGGCTCATGAAATTTTGCATACTCCCTCATACATACATCTCGTTGACGCATGCCAAATTTCAGACCCCTGGCTCGTAGGCTTCAGCCGTGATGGACCCCCCAATTCATTTATGAGGCCTTTAGCTCCCTTAAATTAGACATTTAAAATTACACCAGACAAGTTCTCTAAGGCGTGGGCTCATGAAATTTTGCATACTCCCTCATACATAGATCTAGTTGACGCATGCCAAATTTCAGACCCCTGGCTCGTAGGCTTCAGCCGTGACGGACCCCCCAAGTCATTTATGAGGCCTTTAGCTCCCTTAGACATTTAAAATTACACCAGACAAGTTCTCTAAGGCGTGGGCTCATGAAATTTTGCACCCTCCCTCATACATAGATCTAGTTGACGCATGCCAAATTTCAGACCCCTGGCTCGTAGGCTTCAGCCGTGACGGACCCCCCAAGTCCTTTATGAGGCATTTAGCTCCCTTAAATTAGACATTTAAAATTACACCAGACAAGTTCTCTAAGGCGTGGGCTCATGAAATTTTGCACACTCCCTCATACATAGATCTAGTTGACGCATGCCAAGTTTCAGACCCCTGGCTCGTAGGCTTCAGCCGTGATGGACCCCCCAAGTCCTTTATGAGGCCTTTAGCTCCCTTAAATTAGACATTTAAAATTACACCAGACAAGTTCTCTAAGGCGTAGGCTCATGAAATTTTGCATATTCCCTCATACATACATCTAGTTGACGCATGCCAAATTTCAGACCCCTGGCTCGTAGGCTTCAGCCGTGATGGACCCCCCAATTCATTTATGAGGCCTTTAGCTCCCTTAAATTAGACATTTAAAATTACACCAGACAAGTTCTCTAAGGCGTGGGCTCATGAAATTTTGCATACTCCCTCATACATAGATCTAGTTGACGCATGCCAAATTTCAGACCCCTGGCTCGTAGGCTTCAGCCGTCACGGACCCCCCAAGTCATTAATGAGGCATTTAGCTCCCTTAAATTAGACATTTCAAATTACACCAGACAAGTTCTCTAAGGCGTGGGCTCATGAAATTTTGCACACTCCCTCATACATAGATCTAGTTGACGCATGCCAAGTTTCAGACCCCTGGCTCGTAGGCTTCAGCCGTGACGGACCCCCCAAGTCCTTTATGAGGCATTTAGCTCCCTTAAATTAGACATTTCAAATTACACCAGACAAGTTCTCTAAGGCGTGGGCTCATGAAATTTTGCATACTCCCTCATACATACATCTAGTTGACGCATGCCAAATTTCAGACCCCTGGCTCGTAGGCTTCAGCCGTGACGGACCCCCCAATTCATTTATGAGGCCTTTAGCTCCCTTAGACATTTAAAATTACACCAGACAAGTTCTCTAAGGCGTGGGCTCATGAAATTTTGCATACTCCCTCATACATACATCTAGTTGACGCATGCCAAATTTCAGACCCCTGGCTCGTAGGCTTCAGCCGTCACGGACCCCCCAAGTCCTTTATGAGGCCTTTAGCTCCCTTAAATTAGACATTTAAAATTACACCAGACAAGTTCTCTAAGGCGTGGGCTCATGAAATTTTGCATACTCCCTCATACATACATCTAGTTGACGCATGCCAAATTTCAGACCCCTGGCTCGTAGGCTTCAGCCGCCACGGACCCCCCAAGTCATTTATGAGGCCTTTAGCTCCCTTAAATTAGACATTTAAAATTACACCAGACAAGTTCTCTAAGGCGTGGGCTCATGAAATTTTGCACCCTCCCTCATACATAGATCTAGTTGACGCATGCCAAATTTCAGACCCCTGGCTCGTAGGCTTCAGCCGTGACGGACCCCCCAAGTCCTTTATGAGGCCTTTAGCTCCCTTAAATTAGACATTTAAAATTACACCAGACAAGTTCTCTAAGGCGTGGGCTCATGAAATTTTGCACCCTCCCTCATACATAGATCTAGTTGACGCATGCCAAATTTCAGACCCCTGGCTCGTAGGCTTCAGCCGTGATGGACCCCCCAATTCATTTATGAGGCCTTTAGCTCCCTTAAATTAGACATTTAAAATTACACCAGACAAGTTCTCTAAGGCGTGGGCTCATGAAATTTTGCATACTCCCTCATACATAGATCTAGTTGACGCATGCCAAATTTCAGACCCCTGGCTCGTAGGCTTCAGCCGTCACGGACCCCCCAAGTCATTTATGAGGCCTTTAGCTCCCTTAGACATTTCAAATTACACCAGACAAGTTCTCTAAGGCGTGGGCTCATGAAATTTTGCACACTCCCTCATACATAGATCTAGTTGACGCATGCCAAGTTTCAGACCCCTGGCTCGTAGGCTTCAGCCGTGATGGACCCCCCAAGTCCTTTATGAGGCCTTTAGCTCCCTTAAATTAGACATTTAAAATTACACCAGACAAGTTCTCTAAGGCGTAGGCTCATGAAATTTTGCATATTCCCTCATACATACATCTAGTTGACGCATGCCAAATTTCAGACCCCTGGCTCGTAGGCTTCAGCCGTGATGGACCCCCCAAGTCATTTATGAGGCCTTTAGCTCCCTTAAATTAGACATTTAAAATTACACCAGACAAGTTCTCTAAGGCGTGGGCTCATGAAATTTTGCACACTCCCTCATACATAGATCTAGTTGACGCATGCCAAATTTCAGACCCCTGGCTCGTAGGCTTCAGCCGTGACGGACCCCCCAAGTCATTTATGAGGCCTTTAGCTCCCTTAAATTAGACATTTAAAATTACACCAGACAAGTTCTCTAAGGCGTGGGCTCATGAAATTTTGCACACTCCCTCATACATAGATCTAGTTGACGCATGCCAAATTTCAGACCCCTGGCTCGTAGGCTTCAGCCGTGATGGACCCCCCAATTCATTTATGAGGCCTTTAGCTCCCTTAAATTAGACATTTAAAATTACACCAGACAAGTTCTCTAAGGCGTGGGCTCATGAAATTTTGCATACTCCCTCATACATAGATCTAGTTGACGCATGCCAAATTTCAGACCCCTGGCTCGTAGGCTTCAGCCGTCACGGACCCCCCAAGTCATTTATGAGGCCTTTAGCTCCCTTAGACATTTCAAATTACACCAGACAAGTTCTCTAAGGCGTGGGCTCATGAAATTTTGCACACTCCCTCATACATAGATCTAGTTGACGCATGCCAAGTTTCAGACCCCTGGCTCGTAGGCTTCAGCCGTGATGGACCCCCCAAGTCCTTTATGAGGCCTTTAGCTCCCTTAAATTAGACATTTAAAATTACACCAGACAAGTTCTCTAAGGCGTAGGCTCATGAAATTTTGCATATTCCCTCATACATACATCTAGTTGACGCATGCCAAATTTCAGACCCCTGGCTCGTAGGCTTCAGCCGTGATGGACCCCCCAAGTCATTTATGAGGCCTTTAGCTCCCTTAAATTAGACATTTAAAATTACACCAGACAAGTTCTCTAAGGCGTGGGCTCATGAAATTTTGCACACTCCCTCATACATAGATCTAGTTGACGCATGCCAAATTTCAGACCCCTGGCTCGTAGGCTTCAGCCGTGACGGACCCCCCAAGTCATTTATGAGGCCTTTAGCTCCCTTAAATTAGACATTTAACATTGCACCAGACAAGTTCTCTAAGGCGTGGGCTCATGAAATTTTGCATACTCCCTCATACATACATCTAGTTGACGCATGCCAAATTTCAGACCCCTGGCTCGTAGGCTTCAGCCGTGACGGACCCCCCAAGTCCTTTATGAGGCCTTTAGCTCCCTTAGACATTTAACATTACACCAGACAAGTTCTCTAAGGCGTGGGCTCATGAAATATTCCATACTCCCTCATACATACATCTAGTTGACGCATGCCAAATTTCAGACCCCTGGCTCGTAGGCTTCAGCCGTGACGGACCCCCCAATTCATTTATGAGGCCTTTAGCTCCCTTAGACATTTAAAATTACACCAGACAAGTTCTCTAAGGCATGGGCTCATGAAATTCTGCATACTCCCTCATACATACATCTAGTTGACGCATGCCAAATTTCAGACCCCTGGCTCGTAGGCTTCAGCCGTGATGGACCCCCCAAGTCATTTATGAGGCCTTTAGCTCCCTTAAATTAGACATTTAAAATTACACCAGACAAGTTCTCTAAGGCGTGGGCTCATGAAATTTTGCTTACTCCCTCATACATAGATCTAGTTGACGCATGCCAAGTTTCAGACCCCTGGCTCGTAGGCTTCAGCCGTGATGGACCCCCCAAGTCCTTTATGAGGCCTTTAGCTCCCTTAAATTAGACATTTAAAATTACACCAGACAAGTTCTCTAAGGCGTGGGCTCATGAAATTTTGCATACTGCCTCATACATACATCTAGTTGACGCATGCCAAATTTCAGACCCCTGGCTCGTAGGCTTCAGCCGTGATGGACCCCCCAATTCATTTATGAGGCCTTTAGCTCCCTTAAATTAGACATTTAAAATTACACCAGACAAGTTCTCTAAGGCGTGGGCTCATGAAATTTTGCATACTCCCTCATACATAGATCTAGTTGACGCATGCCAAATTTCAGACCCCTGGCTCGTAGGCTTCAGCCGTCACGGACCCCCCAAGTCATTTATGAGGCCTTTAGCTCCCTTAGACATTTAAAATTACACCAGACAAGTTCTCTAAGGCGTGGGCTCATGAAATTTTGCACACTCCCTCATACATAGATCTAGTTGACGCATGCCAAGTTTCAGACCCCTGGCTCGTAGGCTTCAGCCGTGATGGACCCCCCAAGTCCTTTATGAGGCCTTTAGCTCCCTTAAATTAGACATTTAAAATTACACCAGACAAGTTCTCTAAGGCGTAGGCTCATGAAATTTTGCATATTCCCTCATACATACATCTAGTTGACGCATGCCAAATTTCAGACCCCTGGCTCGTAGGCTTCAGCCGTGATGGACCCCCCCAAGTCATTTATGAGGCCTTTAGCTCCCTTAAATTAGACATTTAAAATTACACCAGACAAGTTCTCTAAGGCGTGGGCTCATGAAATTTTGCACACTCCCTCATACATAGATCTAGTTGACGCATGCCAAATTTCAGACCCCTGGCTCGTAGGCTTCAGCCGTGACGGACCCCCCAAGTCATTTATGAGGCCTTTAGCTCCCTTAAATTAGACATTTAAAATTACACCAGACAAGTTCTCTAAGGCGTGGGCTCATGAAATTTTGCACACTCCCTCATACATAGATCTAGTTGACGCATGCCAAATTTCAGACCCCTGGCTCGTAGGCTTCAGCCGTGACGGACCCCCCAAGTCATTTATGAGGCCTTTAGCTCCCTTAGACATTTAACATTACACCAGACAAGTTCTCTAAGGCGTGGGCTCATGAAATTTTGCATACTCCCTCATACATACATCTAGTTGACGCATGCCAAATTTCAGACCACTGGCTCGTAGGCTTCAGCCGTGACGGACCCCCCAAGTCGTTTATGAGGCATTTAGCTCCCTTAAATTAGACATTTAAAATTACACCAGACAAGTTCTCTAAGGCGTGGGCTCATGAAATTTTGCATACTCCCTCATACATACATCTCGTTGACGCATGCCAAATTTCAGACCCCTGGCTCGTAGGCTTCAGCCGTGATGGACCCCCCAATTCATTTATGAGGCCTTTAGCTCCCTTAAATTAGACATTTAAAATTACACCAGACAAGTTCTCTAAGGCGTGGGCTCATGAAATTTTGCATACTCCCTCATACATAGATCTAGTTGACGCATGCCAAATTTCAGACCCCTGGCTCGTAGGCTTCAGCCGTCACGGACCCCCCAAGTCATTAATGAGGCCTTTAGCTCCCTTAGATATTTAACATTACACCAGACAAGTTCTCTAAGGCGTGGGCTCATGAAATTTTGCACACTCCCTCATACATAGATCTAGTTGACGCATGCCAAGTTTCAGACCCCTGGCTCGTAGGCTTCAGCCGTGACGGACCCCCCAAGTCCTTTATGAGGCATTTAGCTCCCTTAAATTAGACATTTCAAATTACACCAGACAAGTTCTCTAAGGCGTGGGCTCATGAAATTTTGCATACTGCCTCATACATACATCTAGTTGACGCATGCCAAATTTCAGACCCCTGGCTCGTAGGCTTCAGCCGTGATGGACCCCCCAATTCATTTATGAGGCCTTTAGCTCCCTTAGACATTTAACATTACACCAGACAAGTTCTCTAAGGCGTGGGCTCATGAAATTTTGCATACTCCCTCATACATACATCTAGTTGACGCATGCCAAATTTCAGACCACTGGCTCGTAGGCTTCAGCCGTGATGGACCCCCCAAGTCCTTTATGAGGCATTTAGCTCCCTTAAATTAGACATTTAAAATTACACCAGACAAGTTCTCTAAGGCGTGGGCTCATGAAATTTTGCATACTGCCTCATACATACATCTAGTTGACGCATGCCAAATTTCAGACCCCTGGCTCGTAGGCTTCAGCCGTGATGGACCCCCCAATTCATTTATGAGGCCTTTAGCTCCCTTAAATTAGACATTTAAAATTACACCAGACAAGTTCTCTAAGGCGTGGGCTCATGAAATTTTGCATACTCCCTCATACATAGATCTAGTTGACGCATGCCAAATTTCAGACCCCTGGCTCGTAGGCTTCAGCCGTCACGGACCCCCCAAGTCATTAATGAGGCCTTTAGCTCCCTTAGATATTTAACATTACACCAGACAAGTTCTCTAAGGCGTGGGCTCATGAAATTTTGCACACTCCCTCATACATAGATCTAGTTGACGCATGCCAAGTTTCAGACCCCTGGCTCGTAGGCTTCAGCCGTGACGGACCCCCCAAGTCCTTTATGAGGCATTTAGCTCCCTTAAATTAGACATTTCAAATTACACCAGACAAGTTCTCTAAGGCGTGGGCTCATGAAATTTTGCATACTGCCTCATACATACATCTAGTTGACGCATGCCAAATTTCAGACCCCTGGCTCGTAGGCTTCAGCCGTGATGGACCCCCCAATTCATTTATGAGGCCTTTAGCTCCCTTAGACATTTAACATTACACCAGACAAGTTCTCTAAGGCGTGGGCTCATGAAATTTTGCATACTCCCTCATACATACATCTAGTTGACGCATGCCAAATTTCAGACCACTGGCTCGTAGGCTTCAGCCGTGATGGACCCCCCAAGTCCTTTATGAGGCATTTAGCTCCCTTAAATTAGACATTTAAAATTACACCAGACAAGTTCTCTAAGGCGTGGGCTCATGAAATTTTGCATACTGCCTCATACATACATCTAGTTGACGCATGCCAAATTTCAGACCCCTGGCTCGTAGGCTTCAGCCGTGATGGACCCCCCAATTCATTTATGAGGCCTTTAGCTCCCTTAAATTAGACATTTAAAATTACACCAGACAAGTTCTCTAAGGCGTGGGCTCATGAAATTTTGCATACTCCCTCATACATAGATCTAGTTGACGCATGCCAAATTTCAGACCCCTGGCTCGTAGGCTTCAGCCGTCACGGACCCCCCAAGTCATTTATGAGGCCTTTAGCTCCCTTAGACATTTAAAATTACACCAGACAAGTTCTCTAAGGCGTGGGCTCATGAAATTTTGCACACTCCCTCATACATAGATCTAGTTGACCCATGCCAAGTTTCAGACCCCTGGCTCGTAGGCTTCAGCCGTGATGGACCCCCCAAGTCCTTTATGAGGCCTTTAGCTCCCTTAGACATTTAAAATTACACCAGACAAGTTCTCTAAGGCGTGGGCTCATGAAATTTTGCACACTCCCTCATACATAGATCTAGTTGACGCATGCCAAATTTCAGACCCCTGGCTCGTAGGGTCAGGCTGGAGGTGGTGCTGAGCAAGGCATTCGCAGTAAGGGACAGCCATTACGCTTAAACCCCTTACCCCCAGCCCTAACCATAAAAAACCCTTACCTCTTCCCTAGCCATAATACCCCCTTCCCTAACACTGAAACCCGCTTCCCTAACACTGAAACCCGCTTCCCTAACCCTAAAACCCCCTTCCCTAACCCTAAAACCCCCTTCCCTAACGCTGAAACCCCCTTCCCTAATCATTAGACCCTCTTCCCTAACCATTAGACCCTCTGCCCTGACCACATACTCTAACCGAAACCCTGAAATCAGTAATTAGACCTAGCAAATCTGGCTAGGCCTTGCGTAACTATCAAATCCATAACTTGACATTAGCAAATCTGGGCAGCCTTTGCATAACTATCAAATACATCAATTAGACCTAGCAAATCTGGCTAGGCCTTGCGTAACTATCAAATCCATAACTTGACATTAGCAAATCTGGGCAGCCTTTGCATAACTATCAAATACATCAATTAGACCTAGCAAATCTGGCTAGGCCTTGCGTAACTATCAAACCGGTAATTAGACCTAGCAGATCTGGTTAGGCTTTGCGTAACCAACAAACAGCTTAGGCAGGAGTGCGGGAAAGGGACTGGGACGCACTTAGCCCCGTCGCAATCTCAAGTCAGCGTGTTAGCATTTAGCATGTCTTGGCATGCTCAGATCTGGATATATACCTTCTGCGCTTCACAGGTGCGCATACCTGCTGTCGTCTCGAGATTTAGCGTGTTAGCATGCTAGCATTTAACATGTCTTAGCATGCCCGGATCAGGCCCGAACTTTGGATCTACACGTTCTGCGCGTCCTGGGCGCGCAATCTGCTCTTATCGCAAAAGTTAGCATGTTAGCATTTTTAACATCCAAACCGGAAGTGGGCGTATCTCCGCCTGGGAACGTCGTAGACGCTCGCAACAAAGTTCCTCAGATCCCTCTCCACCAGTAGAGGCCACCTGCACCAATAAAATCAAAGCCCGCCTACATGGAAATAAAGTTACAACGTTTTTTCGCAATATCTCGCAAACGGAGCGAGATACGCCCTTCCTTCGCACGCATGGCGCCTATGCGCCAGGCCACGCCCAGCCACGCCCCCTGCGCCGGCCGGGGGGCGGGGCCAGGGTGGTGCAGCCATGCCCATTGCACCTCCCTCTCGCGATACCATAACCTTAACCATAACCTTAACCGTAACCCTAGGCTTTGACTTTAGACTGTAGTCCCTAACCCCTAATCCTTGACTGTGTAACCCTTCTGCTATAAGAACCATATATCTCCACCTATATTCCAACCCTAACCTTCAGTTTCAACTCTACTTTCATTCTTCACTATTATTTGCATCTGGTCTCACATATATGGCCCTTCTTTATCCTCTTTAAATGCAGGAAACTTAAATGCATCTCCAGTGGTCCTTGACTAACTTATTTTAGGGAAGAAAGTTAATTGGGAATGACCTGCTTTCCTTACTGTGGATGTTTGAAATTAATGAAATAAACATGAACAATAAAACAGCAAATGATTCACTTAACAACATTTTATTTTAGGTTCCCTGCTGGGTCTGCCTCTCTTGAGGGTTCCGGTATTTGGGTCACATAGGTCAGGGAAGGGATGACAGTTCAGCTGAAAAAATATGAAAGCAGACTCCGCTGACTCCGCCTTGGCCGCTGTCTCTAGTTGAGACAAATACATCCTTATCAGGGTGACCAGAATAGAAAAGGAAAGAAACAGTAGGGAAAAGCCTTGAATGTTGCCCGTGCACCCGGAATATCCATGATATGTACCTAAACTGTTCTAATCTCAAAACCTAACTCAGCCAGAGCCATTTGACTTTTTCCTCTCTCCTGAATAAACATCAGAAAGGTGTGAGGGGTGGGTACCAAGGGAGGTGGGAGGGACATGACTAAGAGGAAGAGGGGCGTGTATTTTAGGATCACATGACGAGGTCACATGACAAACGAATATATACGGTTGGGATTTCAGGTAGGCCTTACTCAGTCCTCTGAAGAAGCACTAGCCGTGCGAAACGTCAGGACACCTTAAGGATCGCATAGGCCGAAATAAAACAGTGCAGGCTTTTATAGAGATTCAACAACAATAGAATCTCTTTTTTTATCCATCCATCCATCATCTTCCGCTTGTCCGGGGTTCGGGTCGCGGGGGTAGCAGCTTCAGTAGAGGCACCCAGGCCTCCCTCTCCCCAGCTAACCCCACCAGCTCCTCGGGGGGGACACCGAGGCGTTCCCAGGCCAGCCGAGAGATATAATCCCTCCAGCGAGTCCTGGGCCTGCCTCGGGACCTCCTCCCTTTTAGGACATGCACGGAAAACCTCTCCGGGTAGCCGCCCAGGAGGCATCCGCACCAGATGTCCAAACCACCTCAACTGGCTCCTTTCGACGTGAAGAAGCAGCGGTTCTACTCCGAGGCCCTCCCGGATATCCGAACTTCTCACCCTATCCCTAAGGGAGAGCCCAGACACCCTGCGGAGAAACCTCATTTCGGCCGCTTGTATTCGCGATCTCGTTCTTTCGGTCATTACCTATAGCTCATGACCATAGGTGAGGGTAGGGACAAAGATGGACCAATAGATCGAGAGTTTGGCTTTTTGGCTCAGTTCTTTCTTAGCCACGACGGATCGGTTAAGCGCCTGCAGAACTGCAGACGCCGCTCCGATCCGTCTATCCAACTCCCGATCCCGCCTACCCTCACTCGTGAACAAGACCCCGAGATACTTAAACTCCTCCACTTGAGGCAGTACGTCTTCCCCAACCCGAAGAGGGCAAACCACCCGTTTCCGGCTGAGAACCATGGTCTCGGACTTGGAGGTGCTAATCCTCATCCCTGCCGCTTCGCACTCGGCTGCGAACCGCCCCAGTGCCTGCTGGAGATCCCCAGCAGATGAAGCCAACAGGACGACATCGTCTGCAAAAAGCAGCGAGGCAATCCTGAGGTCACCAAACTGGACACCCTCGATGCCTTGGCTGCGCCTAGAAATCCTGTCCATAAATATGATAAACAGGACCGATGACAAAGGGCAGCCCTGGCGGAGCCCAACACGCACCTGGAACACGTCCGACTTACTGTATTGCCGGCAATGCGGACCAAGCTTCTGCTCCGTTCGTACAGGGACCGGATCGCCCACAACAGTGGACCCCGGACCCCATACTCCCGAAGCACCCCCCACAGAGCACCTCGGGGAACCCGGTCGTAAGCCTTTTCCAAATCCACAAAACACATGTAGACTGGATAGGCAAACTCCCAGGCCCCCTCCAGTACCCCTGCAAGGGTATAAAGCTGGTCCAGTGTTCCACGACCAGGACGAAAACCGCATTGTTCCTCCTGAATCCGAGATTCGAATATCGATCTCACCCTCCTCTCCAGTACCCTGGAATAGACCTTCCCAGGGAGGCTGAGAAGTGTGATCCCCCTGTAGTTGGAACACACCCTCCGGTCCCCTTTCTTAAATAAGGGGACCACCACCCCGGTCTGCCAATCCAGCGGCACTGTCCCTGACCTCCACGCACTGTTGAGAAGGTGTGTCAGCCACGACAGCCCCACAACATCTAGAGCCTTCAGGTACTCCGGGCGGATCTCGTCCACCCCCGGGGCCCGGCCACCACGGAGTTGTTTAACCGCCGCGGCCACCTCAGCCTCAGTGATGGGCAAGCCCCCCCCAGCACCCTCGGGCTCTACGCCCTCAGATGTCTCAAAGGCAGTATGCGTAGATGTATCGGAGGCAGGGTTGAGGAGGTCCTCAAAGTATTCCTTCCACCTCTGGATGATGTCCCCAGATGAGGTCAACAGCCCCCCCCCACTATAAATAGTAGGAACCAGGAGCTGCTTCCCCCTCCTGATACTCCGTATGGTTTGCCAGAACCTTTTTGAGGCCGACCGAAAGTCACTTTCCATGGCCTCACCGAACTCCTCCCACACCCGGGTTTTTGCTTCTGTGACCGCCCGAGCCGCGTTCCGCCTGGCCCGCCGGTACCCGTCAGCTGCCTCCGGAGACCCCCGGGCTAATAATTCCCGGTAAGCCTCCTTCTTCAGCTTCACGGCCCCCCTCACCTCTGGTGTCCACCATCGGGTACGGGGGTTACCGCCACGACAGGCACCGACCACCCTGCAGCCACAGCTCCGTACGGCCGCTTCCACAATGGAGGTCCGGAACAGTGTCCATTCGGACTCAATGTCCCCTACCTCCCTCGGCATGCAGTCGGAATTCTGCCGGAGGCACGAGTTAAAGCTCCAGCAAACAGGAGCCTCTGCCAGACGTTCCCAGCAGACCCTCACTATACGCTTGGGCCTACCAGGTCTGACCGGCTTCCTCCCCCGCCACCTGAGCCAACTCATCACCAGGTGGTGATCAGTTGACAGCTCTACCCCTCTCTTTACCCGAGTGTCCAAGACAGAGGGCCGCAGATCAGTTGATACGATTATAAAATCAATCATCGACCTGTAGCCCCGGGCATGTTCGTACCATGTCCACTTATGGACACCCTTATGCTCGAACATGGTGTTCGTTATGGACAAACCATGCATTGCACAGAAGTCCAATAACTGAACACCACTCAGATTCAGATCAGGGAGGCCGTTCCTCCCAATCACCCCCTTCCAGGTCACACTGTCATTGCCCACGTGAGCGTTGAAGTCCCCCAGCAAAACGATGGAATCCCCCCGCGGCACACCAAATAGCATACCGCTAAGGGAATCCAAGAAGGCCGGGTACTCCGAACTGACATTCGGCGCATAAGCGCAGATGACAGTCAGAGACCTATCCCCGACCCGAAGGCGCAGGGAAACAGCCCTCTCGTTCACTGGGGTAAACTCCCATGTTAATGCACCGAGCTGTGGGGCCACCAATAGCCCTACCCCAGCCCGGCGTCGCTCACCCGCCGCAACTCCAGAGTAAAAGAGCGTCCAGCCCCTCTCCAGGAGATTGGTTCCAGAACCCAAGCTATGTGTTGAGGTGAGCCCGACTATATCTAGTCGATACCTCTCAACCTCACGCACAAGCACAGGCTCCTTCCGCACCAGAGAGGTGACATTCCATGTCCCGAAAGCCAGTTTTGTCAGCCGGGGATCGGACCGCCAGGGTCTCCCTTGGCCGCCACCCAATCCACAATGCACCGAACCCCTGACATTCCCCTTGCGGGTGGTGGGCCCACCTGGGGACAGTCCTGCGTGCCTCTTTCGGGCTGTGCCCGGCCGGGCCCCACGGGCCAAGGCCCGGCCACCAGGCGCTCGCCAACGGGCCCCTCCCCCAGGCCTGGCTCCAGGGTGGGGCCCCGGTGACCCTAGTCCGGGCGAGGGAAACGGGACTTTGATGTATAACTTTTTCATAGGGTTCTTTTGGATTGCTCTTTGTCTGGCCCCTCCCCTGGGACCTTTTTGCCTTGGGAGACCCTACCAGGGGCTATTGCCCCTGACAACCTAGCCCCCAGGTTCACGGAGGCACGCAAACCCCTCCACCACGATAAGGTGGCAATCCAAGGAGGAGTCTTTTTTTTTTAATTTTTTTATTTCTTTTATTTTATGGTCAGTAGAAAAAACTTATTTTTAACAATAAAGTTTGTAGCTTTTTAAGTTCAGCTGGGGGATAGCCGAAAAGAACTCACCTGGATAAGCTGCAGCCTTCAATCCTCGCCAGGAACTGGGTCTTTTACAAGGACAAACATAAGGACTGTCATAGCTCCATCCAGGAAATTTCTCAGTGTTCTCTAGACCATACCATAACCTAACCTTCGCCAGAGCCACTACTCCGGTCTAATTTTAAAATTACAATACGGGAATATAATGACCTGGGAAACGGGCGGGAGTGTAACTAATGGAAACCCAGCCATTACCATTGGTTACACCCAAGGTCACATGACATTGACATCATTATCACTTCAGCTGCACAGTATTTAAGGGGCTGGTTTCCACTGTTGGCTAGTTCAGTCCTCTGATGAAGCATCGGGAGACTACAATAGATTGATTTAAACCAAGGGAATGGGAGGTAGCTAAAAACTGGGCTAAAGAGGTACCAGAAGAAACTTAAAATAAAAGTTTTGGGTAAAACTAAAGGTATTATTCTGGCTAACCTAAAAGATAAATCTAATGGAAGTAATGTTACCATCCAGGATAATGCATTTTTTATGGCTAGTCCTCCCAAGCTCAGCAGTGTTTGCAATACAGGGGAAAGGGAACTACAATCCTCAGAATCACCTAAGGGTGGGACCCTGTATAATAAACCAATTATAGGCCCAAAACAGTCTACAACTGTAGTACAAATTCATTGTACCTCACACAGCTCAAGTGATGAGGTAGTTAACCAAGCTATCAACCTGAACAGCAATAACAGTTTGTCTAATGTCACTTTTGTAGGTCCCTCTACCCCAGAACCAAACACTCTGGAGGGTAGTGCTGCTGCAAAGGGAAACAAAAAAAATTATGAAGGAGCAGGTTAAGGGAATACATCTCCCACCTATAGCCCTATCTGAGTCTTCCCCTTTAAAAACAGCAGCAGGGACTGAGGGACATAACTCACAACTCTGTAACAGGAAATCCGTAGATGGTGCCTCTTCTATTACATCAGAGGAGGACTTTGTGGACCTTAGGAAGCTAAATAAGGGATAACCATACGTACATCAAAGTACTGGTTAAAAAAAGTACAGGATGGTCACTGAAGGTCCACAAACCTACGGTATTCATTGATGATGGCAATCTAAGCCAAGTTCTAACAATATCAGACCATAAAATTCAGGTTGATAGCTTCCTGGGGGCTACTTTTCAAAACATTTCACAAATTTTACAAAAATTACCTCCCCAGCCGATAGTAGACACAGTGGTGTTGGCAGTTGGCGTTAATAATCGGGATCAGCACCCGAAAAAACACAATAAAACAACTGCAGGAACTATGGAAGACAGCCAATAAGGTTTTTCCTCAGGCCACTATCCATACACCTCTAATCAATTATTCCAATCTATTACCTACACAACAGAACACACTAGGAGAAATAACTACATTATGGAACATGGGGAGCCATTATTAGGAATTCACAACTTCCTGTTTAAAGTAGACCATAGAAACCCAGTTTGTTGGACCACGGACACGGTTAACAGAATTTTTGAGTCCTGGTGTGAACAGGTGGCTCCCGTGTTCATGGATAGTATGGGCAGTCAATAGGATAATAGATGAATTATTAATGTATGATTTTATGTTTTAACAAGTGTGAAATGCATTTACAACTAATTATGCTAACATTAATTCATTAACTGTTAAGCACTTGTATATTTTATGATAGCACTTATTTTAATAAGGATGATGTATTATACTGATTTCAATATTTGCTCTCCTAGGTAGGTCAGCTTTTAGATTTATTTTAGCTTAGTTACGAATCTTAAATTTAGTTTTCATATTTTATTTATTTATTTATTTATTACAGTGAAGCCAACGTCAAGAAAAGGTTTTTAAACCAGCTGAAACATATTCTAATCCTAAAACCTAACCAGACTACTGCCACTGGTTGGTTGTGCGTTTCAAAAATTAAAATCTGGGAACCAATGAAAAAGGTACAACGGGGGTGTGGTTTGTCCAATCAAGAGCTGACAACCGGAGACTGAAGGAGGACACACTCAGATACTATATCCCAGAGGTTATAAAAAGGTGACTAAATCGTAGTAGGTTCCTATCCTCTGAAGAAGCAGTTGTACTGTGAAACGTCAGGACTAGAAAGATTTTTACAGTGATTTTTGCTTTTATGTCATTTATTGATATAGTATTTGGTTTTTAACCTCACTAGTTAAGATGCCCTTAAAAGGGATGTGCATGGTTTTAATAGAAAACTAAAACTTTGTGACTATTATAAATTACATAAGGCTAAAGATCGGGTACAATTTACATCGGGGACAAAATGGGAACCGAGAACAGAAGTACTGTCAATGCCAATACAGCAATTAATAGGACAAAATAATATAGCGGTTGCTAAATTAAAAAAGATCAAAAAGGTGCAGGACAACTTAACCAGAACACAACGGCAAGCTATTAATACGTTAAAAAATAGTGATATGGTGATCAAACCGGCAGATAAAGGGGCAAGTATAGTGATAATGGACAAACAACAATATGTACTAGAAGCTAAACGACAACTAAATAATGAAACTGATTATATTAAATTGGATCACCCTTTATACACTAACCTAAAGGATTATTAGGAACACCTGTTCAATTTCTCATTAATGCAATTATCTAATCAACCAATCACATGGCAGTTGCTTCAATGCATTTAGGGCTGTGGTCCTGGTCAAGACAATCTCCTGAACTCCAAACTGAATGTCAGAATGGGAAAGAAAGGTGATTTAAGCAATTTTGAGCGTGGCATGGTTGTTGGTGCCAGACGGGCCGGCCTGAGTATTTCACAATCTGCTGTTACTGGGATTTTCACGCACAACCATTTCTAGGGTTTACAAAAAATGGTGTGCAAAGGGAAAAACATCCAGTATGCGGCAGTCCTGTGGGCGAAAATGCCTTGTTGATGCTAGAGGTCAGAGGAGAATGGTCCGACTGATTCAAGCTGATAGAAGAGCAACTTTGACTGAAATAACCACTCGTTACAACCGAGGTATGCAGCAAAGCATTTGTGAAGCCACAACACGCACAACCTTGAGGCGGATGGGCTACAACAGCAGAAGACCCCACCGGGTACCACTCATCTCCACTACAAATACGAAAAAGAGGCTACAATTTGCACGAGCTCACCAAAATTGGACAGTTGAAGACTGGAAAAATGTTGCCTGGTCTGATGAGTCTCGATTTCTGTTGAGACATTCAAATGGTATAGTCAGAATTTGGCGTAAACAGAATGAGAACATGGATCCATCATGCCTTGTTACCACTGTGCAGGCTGCTGGTGGTGGTGTAATGGTATGGGGGATGTTTTCTTGGCACACTTTAGGCCCCTTAGTGCCAATTGGGCATCGTTTAAATGCCACGGCCTACCTGAGCATTGTTTCTGACCATGTCCATCCCTTTATGACCACCATGTACCCATCCTCTGATGGCTACTTCCAGCAGGATAATGCACCATGTCACAAAGCTCGAATCATTTCAAATTGGTTTCTTGAACATGACAATGAGTTCACTGTACTACAATGGCCCCCACAGTCACCAGATCTCAACCAAATAGAGCATCTTTGGGATGTGGTGGAACGGGAGCTTCGTGCCCTGGATGTGCACCCCACAAATCTCCATCAACTGCAAGATGCTATCCTATAAATATGGGCCAACATTTCTAAAGAATGCTTTCAGCACCTTGTTGAATCAATGCCACGTAGAATTAAGGCAGTTCTGAAGGCGAAAGGGGGTCAAACACCGTATTAGTATGGTGTTCCTAATAATCCTTTAGGTGAGTGTATAAAGAAACACAAAAACAGGTTTACCAAATCTTGCAGGAACTACATAGAATGTGATTTATTAATGCAAAGCAGAAATTTTATTTAATGGGTCCAAATCCACCGCGACCCCGTCAATTTTACTTACTCCCTAAAATACATGCAGAACCGCATACCTGGACTATTCCATATGAGGTTCCCAAAGGGAGACCAATAGTCTCAGATTGTGACAGCGAAACATACAAGATAGCGCAGTATATTGACTACTTTCTGAATCTATTGTCTCAAATACATAAAAGTTACCTGAAAGATACATATGATTTTATAGATAAAATCTCAGGGCTGCAAATCACAGAGGGGGCCTTTTTATTCACGATAGACATATAGAGCCTGTATATCAATATCAGCACAGAACTAGGTTTAAGGGCAGTGAAACGGTGTTTCCAACAATGTCCAAATGTAGATCGCCCCGGACGAATTATTGTTGCGATTGCTCAAAATTAGTCTCACCAGAAATTACTTCAAATTGACAATCAGGTTTTTTTACAGATTCAGGGGACGGCCATGGGCAAAAAGTTTGCACCAGCATATGCAAATATCTATATGGCCGATTGGGAAAGGAGCCTGTTGGAAGGCTGCACCCATGTACCACTGGTGTACCTGAGGTATCTAGACGATATCTTTGGGATTTGGCATCAGGGTATAGAAACGTTCAAAACATTTTTGGAGAAGGTCAACTCACGCCATAAACACATTAAAATCAAACAGAATGTAAATTCAGTCAGTGAACTTTCTAGACACGATACTATTTTTGAGTGACGACGGGATTGGACAGGAAATTAAAAACAAAGGTGTACTTTAAACCTACAGACACACATTGCTTACTACACAAAGGGAGTTATCATCCAAAGCATACATTTAAGTGATTAATTAAATCACAATTAATTCGATTACACCGCATTTGCTCGAAGGAGCAACATTTTCAGGAAGTGACAACCACTCTATTCTTGGCCCTTAGAGCTAGGGGCTATACAAAACGGTTTCTATGAGCAATTAAATCTAGGACACTACGGGAATTGGGAGGGGTACAAGTCCCCGTCCCTGAATCAATTAAGCTCTTTCCTCTTATCACAACATTTACTGAACAGGCAAAAGGCCTTAACATTTTAATTAGGCAAAATTTAATAAAATATAAAAAGAAATAATAATAATAATAATAATAATAATAATAATAATAATAATAATAATAATAATAATAATTAATATTATAAGAATAAGAATAATATTTATAAGTGTGGGACCCAAAGCCTCAGTGGGGGAAAACCCTGGAATAGGGAAATGGTTGTACTTACCTGTCTGTGTCGCTGCTCCTCCATATGTTCCTCCAGACCACTTACCTGATGTCTATGGACTCTCCTGGATCCTTCTTCTAGTAAGCCCTAGTAAGGGATGACGGTCATGTATGCAAACTGGTGGATACAAAGATAGACCTATGATTGTACAGTGCATTTCTGTGGCCCTGGGATGCTGGGGTCACAGGCCTGGGGTTTATAACCCATTTACTTACCCTAACCATAACCCTACCCTTATACTCCTACCCAGACTCAGCACTTAAAATTACAAAAAACTAAGGAACCTGAACAATTAAAGCTCTGCCTTTCATTAGGCCCCAACTGTCACCCTAGACAGATAAAGATCCAGGCCGAAGTACACCACATTCCACAGAATGTGAGCAGAGCTTCGATCATTAGCCCCGGACACATTTCCACTCCCCATACTTAACTCCAGGATTCTTCCTTTATAGTTCCCTGTACCCCAGAAGCTATCACTCTGGAGGATCATCTAAGGGGGGATAAAATGATGTGCGGGCAGCAGAAGGGGTATATTCCATTGCCTTGGCCCACTCTGAATTCCCCCCTCAACAATCTAAAACAGAGATAGATAATCACCTCATACAAGTTCCTAAATTGTCATCTCCTACTTCCTCCATTACCTCGGAGGAGAAATTTAAGGATCTGATGGGCGAGACAACCCATAAACCATATAGACATCCGAACACAGATAGGAATAATGTGGAGTGGTCGCTTAAGGTTCACAAACCTATTTTGTTTGTTTTAAATATTTAAGCAGAATACCTTGTATTACCAACTCACAGGTACAGGTGGATAGCTTCCCTGGGGCCAAATTTAGCCCCATTGCTACAGTTATACAAAAACTCTCTCCTCAGCCACTAGTACAAAAGAGAATTTTATCAGTTGGTCTTAATCGGGAACAGGACCCTTATAAAACGGCCATAAAGCAATTACAGGGCTTATGGAGAATCACTAATAAAGTTTTTCCTAATGCCTCCATTTATAACTCAATTATTGATTTCTCGGATCTCCTACCTTTACAACACCAAAATAACTGAAGGGAAATCAATAAGTATATTGACTACCATGGTCTAACACTACTGGAACTAAATCGATTACGTTTCAAGGTGGACCCTAGGGATCCGGTCCACTGGACCAGGCAAACAGCGGTACAAATTTTTCAATTCTGAAATGAACAGTTAAATTACTGAGGGTGGAGATGTGTCAGCCTACAGCACTACACCACAGTAGCATTTTTAAATTTATCAAAAACATTTATACTTACCTCGGATGAGAGGGACCTCCTAGAGAAAGGGCTTACATTAATTCCTACCCCTAAACAAATGGATAATGCAGAATTGGCCAGAGATGTTGATTATTACAATAGGAAATTAAAAATTAGATCACTAATTACAAACAGCAACATAGTAAAATTCCCTTTACAGCCCCCTTCAAATGGGAAACTAAAATACAACAAACAATCTAAAAATCTAAAACAATTAATCAAACTTAATACCAGGTTTAAAACATTAACACACCAATACATTAAAAAGTCTAATATTACAGTTCAACAGAGAAGGGCCATTAACACTAGAATCCCTAAAACCTACAAAAAATCTCGGACGCACCTCTGGTGGAACCCCCCCTCTCTCACCACACAAACTGCCCGCCCCCTCATCAGCACCAATCAACACCTATTGTTTTGCAAATGAAAGCGAGTTTCACGGTTTCAACCTCGGATCTGCTCAGAAATGTCTTTCTACAGTGTGGTCTGAGGAATCGTAAAATAAATGTATATTATAATCGTAATTTGAAATACAATTTAATCCCCATTTCTCTTGATTCAGCAATTGCGATTTCAGTTTCCCGACAGCATTTGAAAGAATAAATAAATGCATTTGCTTACTGTCTGTAACAATTGGTGTTAATCTCTTTTTCAGTTTTAAAGTTCGATCAGGGCTAAAAAGACAAATTAATTAAATTTATGTCGTTAAAATTACCCTGGCATGACATTAGCACGATATATGCATTATAAATGTGCCGACAGACAAAGCATTTTTATAAGTAATGAAGAAAAAAAATGGAACTTGCAACTTAGAATGTGTAAAGACCGTATGAAGTCCAAGTATCTTACAAAACACAATAAAGGTATGTGCTAAAACATACATTCAGCCTGTTAAAAAATGGCACAGTGAACCTTGCAGGGAAACTTCGTACGTTACATGTGAAACATTGCGTAGTTATGAGCACAAAAAAAGACTACTGATTACTATGTCCATCTGTTATGAGATGGCACAATGCACTTTGCAAGTATACACACTGACATCGCTCACTGTAAAAAATAAAACGGTGTTTTATTCAATAGAGTTGATATTTTTAGTATTCCAGACTGGAAAATGTGTATTATTATGAATGTATGCATAAAACCATGTTAGACCAGTGTTTTGCACATCAATGATGTGTAAACATGTTTTTTAGAATAAAGTGAACATAGAAAATGTATTAAGCACAACAGCCAATTAGAATAGAAACAATTAAGCAAATTAGGAATGTTCGGATTTGATAAAGTATCTCTTAAGACCTTATTAGGGAATATACAACTGCGCTCAATAATTAATGAGGAATTGTTTAATTTTTTTAAAAAGACTGGCAATATGGCAAGAATATGAGGTTGTAGGTTTTATTTTTTTTTCTCTCCATCGTTTCCTCTCTTTCTAAATCCATGTACACTACACACTCCTGATCAGTAGGTGGCGGTAATGCTTCTTTTACGTTGGTTTGCCAAAACCGCCAAAAAAACATCAGAAGAAGAAGCCAATTTGAATGAGAAAATTGCATGCGTATGTTGCCTGACATCCGGGGTTTCAACATGGATCTCAACGCGGGCTTTCCTCTCTCTCTAATCTGCATGTTATCCAGTTAGGACTGTCGGGATTGCAGGCGTAAAAGTAAGTATTACAAGTATTAAATTACGTTTTGAAACTACACCTTAATTGTGGAGTGATTTAGAAGAACCCGATGATTTTCAAAAAACGCATTTCATCGAAAATATTTCGTCAGAAGATGCGTTAGTTTGAATTCCACTGCCATCGTTGTAATACTAGCAAGCTAACTTAACATCCCACCATTTTTTTTTTCAGTGTAGAATGCTACCATTAAAGTGTGATGTTCAGATGTTATACCTATGTGTCTAATTGTACCACATTCTAAGTTGGTGAGGTAAACTTGATGAGGTAGCCATAACGTTACCTGTCTATCAAGAACTAGAACATATTGTCTAACTGGCAGCTAGATGCTAACAGCAGAGGTGGTTTAGAAATCATAGCACTAGACTAGCTAACTAGCACGAAATCAAGGATCTTTTGGTAACAGTTAGCCCAGCATCCAGCAATTTTGTTCGGAGTAACCAATGTTATATGGCTAGTGAAGATATTTTTTTTCAGCTAACTTGTCATTGTAATATTCTATTAGTGGTTTTACTCTTAATCTGATTTACACCTTAAAACGTGATTAATGGCCTTACATTTTGGTTATGGTATATATTCTTTTATGGAACTAAAATCACATTATTTACTTGTAAAAATGCTATGGAAACGCACTTTATTTAGCTAAAGTAAACTGGCAGTTTAATTATTTCCTTGAATGAACAATATAGCCTCCAGCTTGATATAGCCTAAGCAGTTTTTTTTGCATTGTGTGGGTGTAATATTGTGTCATAATTATATGTTTCAGGTGAGAGAATTGGCACCACATGCATTGCAAGTTTTGCGATTATTCCGCAGACCAAGACAGTCTCATCAGACATCACCAGCTTAACCACAGAAGACCAAACCATTGGCCATGTGTTCACCCCAACTGTGTGTGTGTCTTCAAAACTCAAGGTGCTTTAAGGTCACATCTTTCAAGAAATCATAGCAAAGGTGCATCTGTTCACCATCAATGTAATTATACGTTCAAATGTGAATGTTGTGATTTCCAAGAAATATGTTCTGAAAGATTTTTTTAAACATCTTGGAAATCACCTTAAAATTCAAGAAAGTGTGCCTTGCCCGTTCTTAGGTTGTGAGTTTAAGACAAACACATATTCAACATTTAACTCCCATAAATGTAGGAAACACAAACATTACACATTGAAAGATTTTAGAACTGTGATTCAGCCTGTTGTGAGTTCTGGAGATGACATTGCTGATGAAAGTGTGGGTGATGAAAGTGTGGCTTCAATGTCCTTTCAAGATGATGTGTTGAGGGAAGACAGAGTAGGTCATTGTGAGTATGAAACAGTAGAACACAAAATTGCAAGTCTTTTCCTTTGTATGCAGACTGTTTTACACGTCTCAAGAAACGCAGTTCAACGAATAGTTGAGGAAATTCGGGATATATTGACATGCATAAAATTCCATGCCTTTCGCTCCGTAGCAGAGGTTCTTGAAAAACACAATATTTCAACCGAAGGCACTCTGGTTGGGGAAATAGTTGATTCTTTATTTACATCCACCCCATTAGTAACTACAACTGCTGTGAAAGGCTGTCTATCTACTGACCACCGAAGAAACTTATATTTCAAACTAAATTTTCCTCTGATTGAGCCTGTAGAATATCTGTATAGACAGGGCAATAGGAACTCATTTGTCTATGTACCAATGGCATCAGTGCTTGAACATCTTTTGAGACGCTCTGATTTTTCAGGTGCATTAGTTTTCAGACAGGAAAGCTCACCAGGTGTTTACAGGTCTTTCCAGGATGGTCAGTACTTCAAGCAGAATAGTGCTTGCCTTGGTGAAGATGTAGAAATCAGCTTAGCTCTGTACATCGATGAGTTCGAAGTGTGCAACCCTTTAGGTACATCAAAAAAGATCCACAAAGTAGTTGCAGTGTATTGGGTCATCTTAAATTTACCAACAACGTTCAGGGCAGGTCTGACATCCATTCAGTTGGGAGTTTTAGGGAAAAGTGTTGATGTCAAGAAATTTGGGTATGACAGATTTTTAGAGCCACTGATAAAGGATCTAAAGCATGTTGAGCAAAATGGGGTGTTTGTGGAGGCTTTACAGAGGTCTGTTGGAGCAAAGCTGTTCTGTGTCTGCGCAGATAATCTTGGAGCACATGGCTTAGCAGGGTTCCAAGAAAGCTTCACAGTAGACAAGTTTTGTCGTTTCTGTTTGGTCAGTCACAGTCAAATAGCTACTATCAAACCAAGAGAATTCCCTTTGAGAACTATTGAGCAGCACAATAGGTTTGTGGATGACCTAAAGCAAAGCCAAACTCTTACGAGTGTAAATGGGGTAAAACAAGAGAGTGTGTGTTAAGTAAGCACTTGGCTTCCTTTCATCCTGTGACAGGATTTCCCCCAGATATTTTACATGATTTTTTTGAAGGGGTCATTCCAGTGGAATTGTCATTGTGCCTCAAAGATTTAATTTCTAAAAGATTTTTCACACTTGACAAAATTAATCACAGCATCAGTTCATTACCATACAAGAACACTGACCAAGTCAACAAACCGAAGATCATTACTAAAGCAGCCCTCTCAAAGGGTACTATTGGGGGCAATGGGCATGAAAATTGGGCGTTGTTGCGATTACTTCCCCTTATGGTTGGTGGTTGTGTTCCAGAGAATGAACCATCATGGGAAATATTAATGGATCTAAAGGAGATCGTTCAGATTGTTGTCTCTGACAAATTCACAGAGGAAACATTAAGCTATCTTGCATTCAAGTTATCAGATCATCACTTACTACTTACAGCCACATTTCCTAATTTTGTGTTGAAGCCAAAACATCATTTCATTGAGCACTACACACACCTCATACGCTGTTATGGTCCGTTGGTGGACCTCTGGACCATGCGGTTTGAATCAAAACAGTGTCTTCAAAAGAGTTGCACGTAATGTACATAATATGAAGAATGTGCTGATGTCTTTAGCTACGAAGCATCAGCAGTTGATGGCATACCATTTGGATGGGCAAAGTGTCTTTAAGTCAGACCTTTACATTGACAAAGTCAGAGCTGTTCAGGTGGGATCTTTGGACATTGCACAGAGATCTGCTGTGTTAAGAAAATGGCAGTGGATGTTGAAACAGTCTCTGTCACTCGTAAAGTGCAATTCTTTGGAACAGAATATGGTCAAGGCATGATTATCACAGCTGGGCAATGCTATGGTCAGCCAAAGTTTAAGATTTTGAGCATTTTAGTTGATGCTGACAAAGTGTCATTCCTATCCAAAACGCTTGTAGCATGGTACCTTGAACATTATAGGTCTTTTCAACTTGAGGACAGCAGCTATGGTGAGGTCATCGTTCTTGATATGAATGACTTGAATCATTACTATCCTTTAACAGCCTACTCTGTTGGAGGAAAGCTCTGGGTGACCCTTAGAACACATTCGCGCTGAGAGAAAATGGTGAGTTCTTAAGATTTTTTTCAATGTCAATTGATGAAGATATCAAAATTTTACTCTATTAAGCTGAAAGTCTTTGTTGTTGTTTCTTTGTATGCTTTGCTACTCCGTGTTGTGGTTTCTGCTGATAAGGCGCGGCGTGTTCATCTTTCACAAGTGCCAGAGTCAGTGGATGCCCTTATAGACGTGCTAAAAGAAAAGCTACAGCTACAGGGAGACTTTACATTACAATTTGAGGACCCTGATTTCGCAAACGCACTTTGTCAGACATATCCGAAGTACCCCGTGATCGTGCAGTTTTGCACATTAAGTGGAAAATTGCATCCCAGCTTGACAATAGTGATAGTCAGTCCCTTGGATCCATATCGTCGTTGGATACGGCAAGCTTAAATTCTCCAGTGCACACCTCAACTAACCCCTCACCAACCACTTCAAGCAATTTGCGCAGCACTTCAATTTGGCCTTCTCCATTTCCTATCCCCCCTCTGTCTCATGATGTGGAACTAAAATTAAGAAAGGCAAATGAAGCTTATGAAAAGACCAAAATAGGGATTGATGTGACAAGAGACATAAAGACGGACATTCTGGACAAAATTACTCAAGTGACTTTTGACATTACGGCTTATCCTAGGCCTCATGAAGTCTAATCCATTGCTGTCACTTTGATATCCAAGTACCCGTGCCTCAAAGAGAATGATGGCAGTGGTTATGAGGGATGGTTGACCAGCATTAGGAATAGGTTCAGTAACTTCAGAGCAAAGCTCCGAGTGGCTGGTTGCAGTGAAGTCTATCAATAGCAAATCCAAGGGAGACGGTGACATGACATACACTCTGAAAAGGGCTAAACGTGGTGAAATTAACCATTGTCCTAACCATCCAAATGAACATGATGATGCTTCACTTGAGGAACAAAGAATGCTCTTGGTGGAAGCATCAAAGAAAGCCCGAGTAGATGACTAGCTTATCAGAGTGAAGATGGACCTGACATTCTCCCTCAGGAGAAGGGAGGTAGTTGAGGAGCAACCCATGGTGATGGTGATACAAAATCGATGGCCTGCTTTATTCTTTAAAGAACAGGTATGTTTTTTACAAAGCTGACAGTAATGTTTTTACTCTTGTCATTTAAACAGCTGTAGACTTTCATTTACATTGTAATATTGGGAGCAACACTATCGCTTTACTCACTGTTCTTCTGTACATGTTAACAGATTGTTGGAGTTTTTTCGCATCACCAACAAGAACTTACTGGGGACATTTAGAGCTGCAGTGGAGAAATACACTCCGAAACTCCTTCAGCTCTACCGTTCCTGGAAAGCATCCTTTGGAAAGGACCTAGAACACATCCTGATGAAGCTTGATGATGAGGTATGAGTTATAGTAGAGAAAATACCTCTGCTCACTGAGGTGAATCTTTCTTTGTCTGATATAAAGACATTTTTCCCCTGTCTTTTGTCTTTTTTGATAGACCTCTAATATTATCCGGCACCGCCAGGATGCTGCGTTCAGAGGACTTCCCATTTTTCTCCGCGAGGAACCTGGAAAACTTTTCAAGCAATGTCTTGTAAGTGTCAATTATCATAACAGAATAACCACTCATCATTCCAGAAATACATGGAGAAAAAAAGTAACATAGAAAGATGGGATGGAAGAAGATTGCCTCAGCTACTAGTGAATACACAGAGCACACAGTGAGGTGAAGCACACACTAACCCAGGAGCCTGCCTTGCTACAGTGGCGCTCGGGGAGCAGTGAGGTTAGGCGCCTTGCTCAAGGGCACTTCAGCCATGGATGTGGGCATGGGAGAGCAGTGCACAACCACTTCCTCAGTCCACATTTTTCCTACTAGGTCGGGATCGAACCTGCAAGCCTTCAATTACAAGCCCGAACCCCTAGCCAGCAGGCCACGGCTGCCCCATTACAATTACAAGATGAAGATGATGTGTGTGTTATGTGTGTTGTGTACTTGAAAATCATCTTTGAATGTTTTGTCATCTCTATTATAGGAAACCGATCCACATGATGTGGCCGTAAAGGGAGTGGCTGTGGGGGTGCTTTATGTCCTCGAGGACTGTGCTGTGGAAACCTCCTCTCCAAAGGTGCAAAACATTTCATTGATTGTGGAGGAATCTGTAGTTCTACAGGACATCGCTGATACTCCCACTGCCGTGGCATACCTTTTTGGCCTTTTATACGCACTCAACATTTCCTACCCAGAAGATCTCAAGTACACTTTTGATACTCTACAGAGCGTCTTTATGGAAATGGGACCTAAATGCACAAAGCGTGTCCGATCACTCAAGAACAAACTTGCATTTTGAAATACTGGAAAATGAGGCTAAGGGCAATTTCTGTATAGGCCAACAGTAATATGAATGTACTATTCTTATTGAGTAGCTCATGTTAACAGAATAGTTTGCACCTTCATGTGTGGTTGATTTCAATGTTTTGTTTTTTTTGCACAAATGCAAGAGACAGTTATGGCATTCTTAAGGATATCGTTAGGATATCTTTCAAGTTTTTTTTGTTTTTGGTGTATGGTGCTTACAGTACCATACC
The DNA here is from genome assembly GCF_048594095.1 of Paramormyrops kingsleyae. Lineage (NCBI taxonomy): Eukaryota > Metazoa > Chordata > Actinopteri > Osteoglossiformes > Mormyridae > Paramormyrops > Paramormyrops kingsleyae. Next base: position 26,996,284 of record NC_132800.1, on the reverse strand, counting down.
ATATCCCAGATCTCTACTGCCTTGGCCTTCTCTTCTGTGTTGCTCCTTGGCAGCTCTAATGCTGATGGACTCTTCTAATCAAATGTTCAACAAACTTCCACACATCCCAAGAGGTGTGGTTACAGTTGCTCACTAACCATCATAATACATGCATAAGATTACCACAGACAAACATTTACATTAAACACACAATCACACGCACACAGCCTCAAAAAACACCAAACTTTATTTTGTATCATGATGCTCTAACGCTAATGTGGATGGGCTCTTCTAACTAAAATGTTTTTGAACTTTTTGCATTGCCCAAACAGTACTTCTGTCTAAGTTTCAGGTTTTTGTGAGATGTATTTGATGTCAAATTTTATGTGTATTAATAGTTTTTGTGTTGGCTGCATATTTACACTTAACAATTTAATTTTAATTTGACCTGTATAGGTCCATGTTTCTGAGCCCCAGCAGTTCTGGATTGTAAACCTCCTAAGTTGGTATCCTTTCTGTGGTTTCATTTTGGAGTGATATGGTATTTATAGTTTATTTCTTGTATGTTGGTTACAATGGTAACATTTACTTTCAACATGTTTTTATGTTCAGCCACTGTGAATTAGGGCTGTTAGGGCCATGTTCTGAGTGCCAGAACACGGTGACAATGTCTACTGTGACATTTATCTTAATTAAGAACATAAGAACATAAGAAATTTACAAACGAGAGGAGGCCATTCGGCCCATCAAGCTCGTTTGGGGAGAACTTAGCTAATAGCTCAGAGTTGTTAAAATCTTATCTAGCTCTGATTTAAAGGAACCCATGGTTTTAGCTTCCACTACAATAGCAGGAAGACTATTCCATACTCTGACTACACGCTGTGTAAAGAAGTGCTTCCTCAAATTTGTTTTAAAATGTTCTCCCACTAATTTCCACTTATGGCCACGAGTTCTAGTATTTAGACTAATATTGAAATAGTCATTTGGCTGAACAGCATCCAGACCCGTTAGAATCTTATAGACCTGAATCATATCCCCCCTTAGTCTCCTCTGCTCAAGGCTGAACAGATTCAGTTCCGCTAACCTCTCCTCGTAAGACATTCCTCTAAGACCAGGAATCATTCTCGTAGCTCTTCGTTGCACCTTTTCTAAGGCAGCAATGTCCTTCTTGAGGTATGGTGACCAAACTTGCACACAGTATTCTAGGTGTGGTCTTACCAAGGAATTGTATAAGTGTAACATCACCTCCCTTGACTTAAACTCCACACATCTAGAGATATAACCCAACATTCTGTTCGCCTTTTTTATTGCTTCCCCACATTGGCGAGAGTGGGACATGGAAGCATCAACATACATACCGAGATCTTTCTCGTAATCAGCTACCTTTATTTCAGTGGAACCCATAAAATATCTGTACTGTATATTTCTGCTCCCTGCATGGATTACCTTACATTTATCTGTGTTAAATTTCATCTGCCAAGTATCAGCCCATTCGCTAATTAAATCCAGATCCCGTTGAAGCCTCTCTGCTGCTAGATTAGTATCTGCTACCCCGCCCACCTTAGTGTCGTCTGCAAATTTAACCAGTTTACTGTATGTATTCGTGTCAATATCATTAATGTAAATTAGGAACAATAGTGGTCCTAAAATTGAACCCTGCGGTACCCCACTATAAACGGAGGCCCACTGTGACATAGTGCCTCTAATAACTACTCGCTGCTTCCTATCAGTTAGCCAGTTTTTGATCCAAGCAGCCACAGTTCCTAAAATTCCTGCAGCTTTAAGCTTTAACAAGAGCCGTTTGTGGGGGACAACATCAAAGGCTTTCTGGAAATCTAATGTTGTAAACATTTACGTATCCTTTCTGTGTTTATTTTTTATTAATTTTATTTTGAAGAGGTTTAATTGCATAGTGCCACTTATTTTTTGTTTTTAATCAGTAAAATACACCCTTGGTCACAGTGAAATAAAATACTTGAAATGTATGACATTGTATGTTATGGATTTATTTTAGTTTGTGAATTTAAAAATGATGTAGGCCAAAGGAAAAATAAGTGAGTTTCCAGTATAGTGGAAAGAGAATCAATATATTCTTGATAAACATTTTCTAGTGCTGTAAGCGAGGCTATTGACTGAGCAAACATATATTCATTGGTAGAACGAGGAATTTAAAGTGCTGCTCATCAACAGAACTAAATAATATTAGTAAGGACAACATTATTGTAGTTTTGGTAATCACATGGCTAAAGCGCTGTCCCTTATCAGAACTAAATAATATTAGTAAAGACAACAACGTTATTGTAATTGGGATAATTACATTGCTAATCGTTGGGAAAACATACAAATCTGAATGCAATGTGTTGCCTTGAATTTTTCAATATTAGCAATGAATTTTTTTTTTTACAGTGTACGTGCGAAAAAGATCGCGCAGTTATGAGCATGCTGTGTGCCGTTTCCTGCGTGAGCGAGACTGGTTGCTACAGCGCGAACTTTTAAACTATAAGTATAACCCAAATAAGTTATAATTAAGCAATCGGATAAATCTTGGCAAGCTTAGTCTCCTGATAATCTTCCAAATCCACGACGGATTAATCGCCTACGCCCCTGGAGTTTTTCCCCGCTAAACGTAAGTATATCACTACAGAGGGAGCCACGTCAAATAGCCGCGGCCGTGTGAATGGCGTGCGAATGGCGTACGGCTGCCCTATGGACGGCGTAGTCCCCCCTCCCTCTCAAGCCAGATAGGCGTGTCAAGATTTCACAGTAAACACGCCTATTTATTCATTTACCTGGTGCCACCACTAGATGGAGCTTCGTTCTCAAGAACATGTTAACACAAGCCAGCAATCTAGCTGCGCTGAGTTGCAATCACGTGATTTTAACCACCCACCCCCGCCGAACTGACGCTATCAAACTGCACTACAGAAATGAAGATCGCGGCTTAATGGACTATTCGCGGTAAGTGGTGTTTTATTTTATAAAATTTGTTTGGGGTAGTTTACAGGTTACTTCCCAGTTTAGTTTTTTATTGGCCGTTTCGAAAATCACTGGCAGCAACAGCAGCGGTCAGATGTGACTTTAGATAACTTAATGATCTGTTTACCAAGTCTGGAGTTAACATTACAGCTTACTGTCAGTGTCACAAACTAACAATACAATGTCACTCCTCTTTTCCTCAAAAAGACGCTAAAGCTTCGAAAATACTATTAATGTCCCTATTACAAAAACTGCACTACTCGAGAAACATACAGTAAATGTGTTTGTGCTCTCTGAAAATGCATTTATTTATTCTTTGGGTAAGAGTTAATCTGCAGGTTATTTCTGTGACTGGAATATAATGTGATGTAGTTCATGAGGGACAGAAGATAAGGATAGCTGTACAGGAGCTAGCGAGCTAAACGCTCATAACCAGGTTTATATTTTTCCCATTTTTTGCATGGTAGTTTTGCAACGCATACTGTACAGTACAGTGTATATACTGCTCATATACAGTATGAATGTTATATCGCTAAACTTATTTGTATAAAAAGCGCATTAAGTAAATTCTCAGTTATTTTAATGCAGACGATAATACAAACAGTCAGTGGCTACTGTTAACAAAGTTCAATGGTTAACATTAGCGCAGGCAGTTTATTTACATTCCAGATTTCCCAAAACAGTATTTTACACACTCTGTGTTACATAGGTTTATTAGTATATTTTCTTTTTTTATCTTAACTAGATATTCTGTAAAGCGTATTTACAGTATCTTTTTCTTCACTAAATTCTCCTGTTCTCTTTAAGCAGAGCTCCGCTATGGAGGCTTGGGTCAGACGGGTGACGGCTGGCCTTTTGGAGCTACTGGAGGAGCCTGAACAAGCTGTTGAGGGAGCTGGAATGACATCACAGTGCAACAGATCTAGAATGATGTTTGGTCAGATCTATATTCTGAACATAGAATTGCAAAACGTCTGACAGTTTGGCGGAAACAAAGACTTAAACTGTTGCATAGTTTTTTTAAAAATAATATTTTAGTATAAAAGAACCAGATAGAGACTAATCAGCAGATGGTGTTATCCGGGTATTTTAATGACCTTTAAGCAAAATGCAACATGTACTGTATTGTATGTTTTAGACAAATTACTGTTTTAACTCTGACTATTTTTGGAAGAATAAATTTTTAAGTCATGTTTGCGTGTTTTAATTGTTGGGGATTTTGTTGGGGTATTGAAAAAAAAAAACATTTACTTGAACCAACTACTTCAATGGGCAGAAAATGGGAGACATTCTTAAATTCAGTCTGTCTGAATCGTTATAAACGCCAAATTTGGGAATCATGTTTAACACTAGCATCCCTGAAAAAATCAAGCTCTCCTCACAAGGAACCCCCCCCCCCCTCACTCCCTACACAAGCTGCTCGCAGCCTCCTCAGCGCCGATCAACACTTATTGTTTTGCAAATGAAGCGAGTTTCACGGTTTCAACCTCGAGTGAGCACAAAGACGTTTTTCTAAGAGTGTGGTCTGAGGAATCATGAAATACAGGTTGTAATATATCGTACAGTAATTTGAAATACAGTTCAATCCCCATTTCTCGTGATTCGGCAATTGCGATTTCAGTTTTCCCACCGTCAGCCAAATATATTACGGCGCAAACAGTGTAGACAGTGTTTATTTTGCTGACCGTTACAAAACTGCCATGTCCACAAAACAGTGCATCTTTAATAAGCCATGTTTACAAACATAGCTATAGTGTACAGTACAGTATGTGCGCTGGTAGGGATTACATTTCTTCATCAGTTCATTTTCCACTGTGCCCCCCATTGTTTTTCACTATCATTCTCAGTACATTATGAAGTCCGGTGATTAATGTACTGCAGAAGTCTTGTGTGACTTTTGTCTCCCAAAAAGCCTCAATGGCATGAATGAGCTCTTCTTTTGTACCCGGCTTTGCCTCCTTTCGGATGAAGTCTTTCATCGAGTGCCAGACAAGCTCGATAGGGTTCAAATCCGGTGATTCTGGCGGAGTCTTCACCCAGTTGATTCCCTCTGCCGCAATGCATGATGCAGCAGCAGTGTGCTTTGGATCGTTATCCTGGAAGAAGCGATGATGCGGTCCAAAATATTTTCTTATATATGGTCCTGCAGCTGCTTTGATTATGGAATCTTCAAAAAACTGTCTGTCCATAATTCCTTCAAAAATTACAATAGGCCCTGCTCCATATCTTGAAATCATTCCCCAGACATGGACCTTCAATGGATGTTTAGGCCGTGGTTTGCAAGCCAAATGTCCCTTTTTTCGGAAACTCTGTCGGGCATAGTGCTCCAGAGCTACTGTTGTTTCGTCTGTAAACAACACATCACCCCATATCTCCCCCGACTCCATCCACTGAAGAGCTTGGTTTAGCCGTGCCTCCTTACTGCGGTCTCATCATTGGGGTGAAACGAGTCATTCCAAACGTCCACCCAAGTTTTCTACGAGCTCGGCGAACACTGGTGATACTCAGATGAACGCCGAAGTCTTTGAAAACTTTCTGCTGCACTTGCCGGGCGGTCATCTCATCATTAGCCAGGGTCATGTCGTCAATAGCCTTCAGGATATTGCTACAGAAATCAGAGATAACCATTAGACAAAAACAAACATAACTTGTTCTATGAATAACAGTATCACACACTTGTTCAGTATTTGCTCATTCTTTTTATTACTTACTGGTGTAGTGTCTTTGGATAAGAACGTCGAGGATGTCTCTCCTTGTAGTGATATCGCACAACATGAAGCGAAACCTTAATCTCCAATCCTGCAAATTCTGCTGTGCTGATTTTCCACAGGCCCGCATTTGTCGAATTTGTTGTGAGCACAGTTGAGTGATGTGCGGCATCTTCACAACACAATACAGTCGTTAAAAGGTGAATAATCGCAGTGGTTGATCTGCGCTTAATTTAATAGCGCACAAATGGGCGCATCTCATTCTGGTTGGCTAAAATATTTACAGGTTGCTAACCAATTGGATTCTGCTGTATTTGGTCAGTATCGCAATCCAGGTAACAAATAAATAGCGCTCAAGTTTTTTGAGAGAATTACATCGACTCCATAATTCTGACAAGAATGGAAGCGGCGACATTCTACAAGACACAGAGACCACAACGTGTTTCAGCTATGGTAAGCAAGTTGTTCCCTTTTTTTGGGTGTGAGTTGAGATACTGTATGTTACCGTAAGCCCTAATATTGTGTACAGTATTATGCTTTGGTGTCATAATGTGACTGATTCATGTTTCTCTGGACACAGATGCCGTCCTCAGCAACCAAAAAGGTAAAGCAGAGGACACCTGCAACTCCCACCACGAGAGGAAAAGTAAGAATGGTGAAAAAGAGAGCGGTAAGTTGAATTAATGTACTGCATATTACAGTATATTAAAATACATTATGAAATATATAATGGGTGTGAGTTCAGATATGTTAAGCTCTAATATTGTGTACAGTATTATGCTTTGGTTTCATAATGTATAAAATATAATTCAGAAAATATTAAATATTTTTGAATAGCATAATTAAATAATATCTTTTTTTGCAGGCTAGCGTTCTCTCGTCGCCGCTAGTTCACTTGGGATCACCAAAGAATCCACTAGTTGCTGAGATCGGGGACCTCCGAAGTCGACTGGCAAAAATCGAACGACGGCTGGCCCAACCCGAGGTAGTGGGACCGTGTGAGGGGTGTGCGGCCCTAAAGACGCAGCTGGAGGATGTGACCCAGAGACTGGAACAGCTGGAAAAAGACAGAACCTCCATTCCTCCAATGCGGCGGCAGCTCACCTCTCCCTCCCCACACTCCTCTTGTGGACGTCGCCTATTTGGGTCTCCGGACTCTGACCAGGGCAACGCTGAACTGAGCATGTCACCATTGTTTTTAACCTCCACCCCAGCCCGCCATCTCAGCCTTAACCTGAAGAAAGGCACGCAGCTTCCAGATGTGCCTCTCAGGCCTCTGACTGCTGAAAGGGAGGAGACATTTTATAAAGAGTGTCTCCAGCGAGGAGAGCGTCGCCCAGATACATATGCGGCCAGTGTGTTTTTGGCGCTCTGCCCATTTGAAGCCTACCAGAGTTGGGCAAAGCAGGTAAACTGGGGTGGGACAAACGGCAACGCCAAATTGCCCAACAATTTAAAAGACAAGGTGCAGGAGACTGTCATGCGGAGATTTCCGGATCTCACAGCGGACCACTGGTTCCGGATCAGAAATAAGATCAACGAACGACTGAGAAGTCCACGTAAAGTTGACCCTGAACAGTCACGGGCTGGCTATACTAGGACTTGATGTTTGTTTTCATTTTCATTGTTTTCATTTCATTTCAGTGTAGCTATATTTTTTGAATAAAACTTCATTTTTCATACAGCGTTGGCTTAATTTGTGATTGAGACAAATGGGTTTAATTGAAATAATTTATATTGGTAGGAGTAAATCAGGCTCTAGCAACCTTGGACAAATAAACCATGTTTAACACTAGCATCCCTGAAAAAAATCAAGCTCCCTCACAAGGAGCCCCTGCCTCTCACTCCCCACACAAGCTGCTCGCAGCCTCGTCAGCGCCGATCAACACTTATTGTTTTGTAAATGAAGCGAGTTTCACGGTTTCAACCTCGAGTCAGCACAGAGACGTTTTTCTAACAGTGTGGTCTAAGGAATATCTTAATTTGAAATACAATTCAACCCCATCTCTTGTGATTCGGCAATTGCGATTTCAGTTTCCCATCAGCCAAATATATTACGCCGCAAAAAACTTACTTTCGCATGTGTGTTCATGTGTCTCCATATCACATTCATTCGATTATAATTCTAATTATAAATATTGTGTGGGGAGTGAGGGGTGGTCCACCAAAGGTTCCGAAAAATTTCGTAGACCTCAGGAATGCCAGTGTTAACACTAGCATCCCTGAAAAAATGAACCTCTCCGCACAAAGAGCCCCCCCCCTCTCACTCCCCACAGACATAAACTGTATTGATATTTATTATCATTATATAAACGAATGAATGACATACGGAAACAAACACACGCACACAAAAGTCTTTTTTGTTTGCGCCGTAATATATTTGGACCGCCGTCTTGTCTTTACAACTGAATAAGGTGACGCAGATTGTTGCAGACATAAACTGTATCTATATTTACTGTATAACTAGAAATATAACCGAATGAATGTGATATGGAGACATATGAACACACATGCGTAAGTCTTTTTTGTTTGCGCCCTAATATATATTGGCGCTAATGCGGCCAGCTTGTGTGGGGAGTTGGGGGGGCTCCACCAGAGGCTCCAAAAATTTTCGAAGCTTTCAGGGATTCTAGTGTTAATGGCGCATGCAATCTGGAACAAATGTCTGCCCATACAGATCAGTATTTCTTTTGTCATTTAACCATGCATAATGCTCCCCCATCAAAAAATCTGATGGGGCATTAATCACTTATCACAACTGTGAATAGATGTGGCAGAAGAGACAGATTAATTACCTTTGTAATGCCAATTTTTGACTATAAGTAAAAAAAAAAAAACATCAGCGAAAACATCATCAAAAATATAACGAAAACAAACCCAAGCAGAAGTTACATTTTGAGCATAACTTTGCAGCAAAATAGTATTTATCAGTATACTAAATGGAACTAGGTAAAATACACCGTATTGTAAAATACTGTACATAGCCCGCATTTGTATTCCGTACCTACAATGATCAGTATACTGTAGATAAATTACAGACGTTACCGTGTCTTTAAGGATCATTAAGCATGTCTTGAAAAATACTTCACTAACTACTGTAGTTTTATTAATTCATTATTTAATAATAAATAGCATAATCATCATGGGTTGTGTATTGAGTGATTTAACAAATCTGTTTTATTAATCAGTTTGTTGTTGTTTTTTTACAACGTCATCTATCTATGAAACTATGTTTGCAATAAAAGAACTGCCTGTACTGTACTGTATATTAAAGATACGGTGCAGTTAACTGTGCCAGTCAATGCTCCACCTGGCAGGATTATACAGCATTGCAACCATCTTTTTAGAAAGCGCATGGGGCGTTTATGGGGCGGGGCTTCGTTTACTGCGTCATCGCGGGGGATCACATTCCGTGCACGGATCGTGCATTGACCTCGCATGGTTCTGCCATGGACCCGTCACGCTCCAGGCGGCTATTTGACGTGGCTCCCTCTGTATGGCTCCTGTCGTTTGCTCCGAGTGCAGCATGTTTAGTTATTCTTCTCCCGTCATTAGCGGTACGTTTGTCTGCGATAAGTGTAAGCTAGTTGCCAGGCTGACGGAGAAGATCGCAGACTTAGAGGGACGCATCCGGACGTTACGGGAGATTCAGGAGAGTGAGAGTTTTATTGACGCAGTGTTAGCGGCTCCGGATATGTCCGCTATAGTGAGCCAGTCTCCCCCAGCTCCGGCAGCAGGGCGAGTGGGTGACGACCCGGCGGCATAGCCGTAAGTCCAAACAGCACTCACACCGGCACCATTCACCCATTCGCGTTTCCAACAGGTTCTCCCCACTCAGTGAAACACCCACTGAGCCGCCTGTTGAAAGCGCTCTGGTAATCGGCGATTCTATGCTAAGAAACGTGAGAGTAGCGACTCCAGCGGCCATAGTTAATTGTCTCCCTGGTGCCAGAGCGACCGACATCTTATCAAACTTAAAAGTGCTGGCTAAGAGTAAACGTAAGTATTCGCATATTGTTATCCACGTCGGCACAAATGATGTCCGATTGAGGAAATCGGAGATCACTAAAGCAAATTTCATAGCGGTGTGCAGCCTTGCGAAGAAGATGTCCGCGTCAGTAACATGCTCTGGCCCCATCCCTGCTAGATGTGGCGAAGAAATGTACAGCAGATTATCGTCGCTGCATCGCTGGCTGTCGGAATGGTGCCCGATAAATGGTGTGGGTTATATAGACCATTGGCGGACATTCTGGGGTAGGCCTTGGCTTTTGAAGAGGGACGGTATTCACCCCACGTGGGCTGGTGCCGATCTATCAAAAAGCATAGCTCACAGTCTTAGGGCAGATTGCTGACTAACCAGAGCAAAGCCAAGGCGGCAGGCAAAACGGCTTAACCGACCGCCTGCTAGTCGCTTAGAGTCGTCACCCAGGCTTCATATTATTGAGACTGTGTCTGTTCCCCGCGGTTTTAATCATGGGGGGTCATTCCATCGTAGTTCGTGTCTTACAAACCTTAGAGAAATTAGACCTATTTCAACTCTGGTTAGTAGGTGTAATGCAAACCTAAAACTTGGACTCCTGAACATTAGATCGCTGGCTCCTAAGACATTGCTCGTAAATGAAATCATTACTGATTCTAATCTTAGTGCCCTATGTCTTACTGAGACTTGGCTAAAACCGAATGAGTTCATGGCACTAAATGAATCCACTCCAGCTGAATATAGCTATAGGCATAATCCTCGACCCGATCGCAAAGGTGTCGGAGTTGCTGCAATATTTAAGACCAACCTAGGAGTGCGTGAAAATACTGGTTATAGCTTTAGTACGTTTGAATTTATTATTCTAAGTCTTGCTAGCACATCTAAGTGTAGTTCTACACCTCCAATCACCATTGCCATTGTGTATAGACCGCCAGGCCCCTATAGCAATTTCCTTAAGGAATTTGCAGATTTCTTAACAAGCTTGGTGGTTACTACCGACAAGGCCTTGATTGTTGGTGATTTTAATATTCATATGGAAAATGAAAGTGATCCAGTAACAAAAGCATTTACTACCATTCTTGACTCTGTCGGTGTACATCAGAATGTAACTGGGCCAACTCATGCCTGTAACCACACCCTAGACCTGATTCTTAGTCATGGTGTCCTGGTAGAACACATATCAATTATCCCTCAGAACCCTCTACTTTCAGATCATTACCTTTTAACATTTCAAATACAACACAAGTCCCCTAAGGCCCCAGGCCAGAGGTACGATACTAGACGTTCCATAGCCTCATTATCCGCTGCAACTTTTCTGGAACAGCTCCCACAGTCCTTTAACCTAACCTCTGAAGTATCATGCGTGAATGAACTTGAACAGGTAACCGTGAACATGGTAGAATCATTTCGTACCACTCTTGATCATGTAGCACCACTCAAGAAAATAAAACAGAGATAAGAAACCTGCCCCCTGGTACTCTAACCGTACACGTGAACTTAAACAAGCTTCATGAAAGCTAGAACGCAAATGGCGGTCAACAAAATTAGAAGTGTTTAGATTTGCCTGGAAAGAGAGCCTGTCTAAGTATAGACATGCACTAATGACTGCTAGGTCTATGTATCTCTCTAAACTAATAGAAAACAACAAAACCAATCCTAAATTCCTATTTGAATCTGTATCTAGGTTAACAAAGAATCATTCAATGTTAAACTCACAAGTCCCAGAAGCTCTTGGTAGTGATGCCTTTATTGCGTTTTTTAATAATAAAATAACCACGATTAGACATACCATCACGAGCACGCCCACGGTTGCACACAACCACCAATCCTCTGCTAGCGCTAGTGTTATTAGTACTAATGATAACACCTTTGAATGTTTCACTCCTGTAGTGCAGACAGAACTCCTTCAGTTAATTTCCTCTTGCAAACCCACTACTAGCCTTGTTGACCCAATACCCACCAATCTACTTAAGGAAATTGCACCACTGATTAGCACTACATTGTTAAATTTGTTAAACTCCTCTCTTAGTGTTGGATATGTTCCTAAATCTTTTAAAATGGCTGTTATTAGACCTATCTTAAAGAAACCAAATCTTGAACCTAGTGACTTAGGAAACTATAGACCCATCTCAAATCTTCCCTTCATTTCTAAAATTCTAGAGAAAGTTGTTGCTCACCAGCTGTCTTCCTTTCTCCAAGATAATAATGCTAACGAGCTATATCAGTCTGGTTTCAGACCAAATCATAGCACAGAAACGGCCTTAGTCAAAGTGATAAACGACTTGCTTATGGCTTCCGACCGTGGCTGTATATCGCTATTATTCTTACTGGATCTAACGGCAGCATTCGATACTGTAGACCATAATATTCTTTTGGACCGGTTGGAAACATTGATTGGCATTAAAGGAACAGCACTACTGTGGTTTCGTTCGTATTTAACTGATCGTTACCAGTTTGTCCATGTAAACAATGAGTCATCCATAGCCACTAAAGTAAGATATGGTGTCCCGCAGGGATCAGTGTTGGGCCCACTACTGTTCAATCTATATATGCTACTGCTTGGTAACATAATTAGAAATTAGTGTTAATTTTCATTGTTATGCTGATGATACACAATTGTATCTGTCAAACCTAGTGACGCATCCCAGCTCTCTTCTTTAGCCGACTGTCTGCTAGACATCCGTTGTTGGATGGCAAGGAATTTCCTCATGTTAAATACCAAAAAAACTGAGGTTCTTTTAATCGGTCCTAAGGAGGCCCGCAATAAGTTTGTAAACCCCAACCCTAGGGGCCTCCCTACTCAATTTAAAACAGTGGTCAGAAATCTTGGTGTCCTGGTAGACTCCGACCTCTGCTTCAGTGCTCACATAAATAGCATTACCCGTACGGCATTTTACCATCTACGGAACATAGCCAAGCTTCGGAAGATGCTTTCCTTTCAAGATGCAGAAAAACTAATACATGCCTTTATAACCTCTAGATTGGACTACTGCAATGCCCTTCTTTCGGGTTGTCCATCTGGATCCCTACATAAACTTCAGTTAGTACAAAATGCAGCTGCCAGAGTTCTCACAAAAACTAAAAAATTTGATCACATTAGCCCTATCCTGTCTTCCCTGCACTGGCTACCGGTCAAGTTTAGGATTGATTACAAATTATTGCTATTGACCTACAAAACTCTGAATGGCCTTGCACCACAATATCTTAATGATCTTCTGGTCCCTTACAACCCTTCTCGCCTGCTTCGTTCACAAGGAGCAGGATATCTATTAGTTCCTAAAGTAGACAGGGCTACGGCAGGCTGCAGAGCATTCTCCTACAGAGCGCCGCAGCTGTGGAATGGTCTCCCGGCGGATGTGCGGGATTCAGGCACACTCTCGCTTTTCAAGTCTAGATTAAAAATGCACTTGTATAGCTTAGCGTATAGGAAACCTAGTTCTGGTTCCAGCTAGTCCCTCACTCCCAGTCAGACTAACAGTATGAGGTGATGAGCTGCGTGGGGATCAGTGTCATTGGCTTTGGATAAACTGAGGCGTCAGTGCTGTCACTCTAGCTCTACACTAGAGTGCTGATGTTCAGGGAGTCCCCATGCCTGTGTTCCCGCCTGTCTCTCCCTCTCTCATGCTGCTATACCCAGATCTGCCGGAGCCTAGACGAATATTGCACTCGATCAGTTTGCTTGCACTGCCTCTAGGTTTCCTCAACTGTGACTAATACACAATTTTTTTTCTTACTTCCTCCCTCACCCCTTCTGGGGTGTGCTCCCTGGAGCACAATGTCGTTGAAGAATTTATGCCTCTGCTGCCTACAAGACAATTACCTCCACCACCGGCAACTACCCTCCAACCTACCTGCCCTTGGCTCAACACGATGCCTCGCCATCCTTCCCTGCGGCTGTGCCTCTATTAATCCTGCCATCGTGCATCAAGCACCATGTGCCTGCACCGGTCGGCCGCTGCATTGAGACTGATATTTCAACCCCTGTATTAGCTTAGTCATTTCATCTTGTTTGTTTGACTCATCTGCCGGCCCCTGGAGGATGGGCTCCCCCTTTGGGTCTGGTTCCTCCCAAGGTTTCTTCCTCTTAGGGAGTTTTTCCTTGCCACCGTTGCCTTTGGCTTACTCAATGGGGGGTCCTTACGAGGCAGAAATGTAAAGCGCATTGAGACAATAATGTTGTGATAATGCGCTATATAAATAAAATTGAATTGAATTGAAAAGACTATAAATTACTCCGGACGTGTGTGCAATCATGTATGGGATTTTGAGATGCCACAGTGAACTTCACATGGAAACAGTTCACACGTTACATGTGAAACATTGCGTAGTTACACAAAAGACTGCAAATTACTCCGGACGTGTGTGCATGAAACAGGGCATGCAATTATGAGCACACAAAAGTGCTAATTACTCAGCCTGTGGGCGTGTTCTGATGTGACAGAATAAAAGTAGACACACAGATCCAGGTGAATCAATTGATTTCTTCTTGGTACCGTGTGTAGTGAAGACACTGCAATGGAAAACAAGAAGCAGTACACCCCTTTGGAAGCTTTGGCTATCCTGAATTCAATGTATGATTGCGACTCTGATGGTGGCGAAGAACTCACTTTTGTTGTTGAAGAAGATGAAATTACGGATACAGATGGGCATTCGGCCATGTCTACAGATGACGAGGATGGTACATTGGATAAAGAGAATAGCAGCCCTCCCTGCAAGAAACGTGTGGTAACTCAAAAGGACAACGCAGCTGCACTTAGCATGAAGGCTAAAGATGGCACTGTTTGGGGAAAAAGAAGATGTTGGACATTTCCCTGCCAGTGATCCCTCTGCATGTTTTTCCTTCAGTGAGACAGCAGGGCCTACAGAGCACGTCAAGGTATCATGCAAAGTTCCTGTGATTATGCTTTTTCTTGTTCTTTATATAAAAACAATTTAGAATGACTATTGTGTATATTTACCTTTATTTATTTATCTTCCTACAGAGTAGAATCACAAGCCGACTGCAGAGTTTTCTGTGTTTGATCAACATAGGGATGCTGATGACCATCAAGGACTGCACGATCCATGAAGGCTGCAGAACAGACCCCAGCTGGACCCTTTCTCTCTGAGCTGATGGCATTCATATCAATTTTGTTCACGAAAGCAACAAGCCCAGTTGGTGCAGTGGCTGATGCCTGGTCTGAATTATTTCTGGTGCCGGCAATCAAGAATACAATGCCCCGTGACCGCTACCAAGCAATTATGAGATATTTGCAATTTGACTAAATTCGACAGATTTGCAGCAATCTCAGACATCTGGCAACGTTTCGTCTATAACTGTATTTGAAGTTACAACCCAGGACAACATCTTACTGTCGACGAGCAGCTATTTCCGACCAAGGTCTGTTGTCCTTTCTTGCAATACATCGCTACAAAGCCTGATAAATTTGGTATCAAGTTTTGGATTGCAGCTGATGGAGACCAAGTACATGTGCAACACTAGTCCTTACTTAGGAAAGGATCCCAGTCGTCCCAAAGGAGAAAGACTTTGAGAATGTCGTCACAAAGCTCATGGAACCATATCTGGACAAGGGCAGAACTGTTACAACTGACAACTTCTTCACATCTGTCTCTAGCTAATAAACTACTGAAGTGCAACAGGACTCTGCTTGGCACCATAAATAAGATATGACGGGAACTTCCACCTCAGGCTAAAGATGTCAGGACTCAAGGAATTCTCCACACAAGTGTTCAGAACAGGCCCTGTTATTCTGACAGTGTATGCACCCAAAAAGAAGAAGTCTGTCTGCATTCTGAGCACCATGCAACGAAACGTGGATCGCAAGAAAAAACCAAACGAATGTACTTAATTTTTTTAATATGTACTACAGTATACATGTCAATTGATTCAAAATGTAACACAAGTCTCTATTTTTTTAGTGTGGCGTCGACATCATGGACCAGAAGGTGCGTGCCTACACGGTGTGAACAGGAACACGCTGGTGGCCAGTTGCCGTGTTCTACAATAGTGATTCCCAACCGGGGGTACGCGTACCCCTAGTGGTACGCGAGCACATTACAGGGGGTACGTGGAAAATTTTTTAATATTTAATTTCCCTGATGATGGGTAAATATTATCAGCCATTCCATTAGCTGTGCCCTGGTATAGAAAGAAAATCTGTCTGGGATGTGTTGCTTAATGAGATCTATCAGAGCTTATCAAAGATAAGCAAGCTCAGGTGTCTCATTAAACTAAACTAAGTTGAATGATGAAAACAAAGTAAAACTGATATGGTTATTTATTTTAGTGTTTTGCTCCTGATGTTCTAAGTTTAAATGTCTGTTTAAAGGGGACTCATTCAGCTTTTGTTATAACAAAGGGAGGTTTATTTACTTTTTTTAAAATTTAGTATTTATTTTCAGATTTATCATTCACTTTCGTGGCAACATATATTTATGTTAAATTTAAACTGAAAAGAATAAAATGCCCAATAATTAAATGTTCAAGTTATGGAGATTTAATAAAATGTTTTAAATTTGATAATCAGTTGTACGTTCTACTTTTATTGAATCAACACATTTGACAAAGGGGGTACTTGTGGTATGAGAAAATCTCTCAGGGGGTACACAATTCAAAAAAGGTTGGGAAACACTGTTCTACAACATTCCGGACCTGGCAGCGATGAACGCGTACTCTCTACAAGGCGTGTACAGGATCCACAGAGAAAAGACGAGTGTTCATGGCCCACCTTGCAGAGGAACTTCGGCGTCGTTTTATGCAAGAAAAACAGATTGAAAAAAATGAAAATACAACCTCAGACAAGCTTCTGTTCCTCAGCTTGCCGCTGGAAAGAAGACAGTGTCAGGTGCTCAGTCACTGTAATAGGAACCACAGCACAGATGTGTGCAGTGAGACAGGTACACCTGTCGCAAGTGTAGGAAGGAGGGTCCTTGGCTGTGTGACAACTGTTAGTGGCTAGAAATGGTTTTGTACCTTTTGCGTATATGCTTATTTTATATAATAAATGTGTATCTTCCACTTGAATGACACTGACTCCCTCTCTCTTTCTCTTTCATACACACACACACACACATATGCTCTTTATCTTTATACCATCTGATACTTGAAATTTACACATTCTATGTCTAAATTTCTGGCAGCTTGCACTCATGACTCAATAATGCAATTTTCCCATGTACCATATGAAGTGTTTATATAAAAAATGTACATGCATGCATGCATATAAGATTGTCTGCAAAACCTAACATTTATTTCATCATAAATTTACACATAGTTCTGTAAAGAACATACATCAAGTATATGTATTTGTTATATCACATATTTGTGTAATTGACACCACGGTTACCCTAGTAGATTTGGGGGTTCCAATATATTTCAAATTATGCTGTATCAAAGCATGTATAAGAATCTCTTTAGTGAAGACCTGAGCTGAAGAAGTGACTTCAGGCTGGGGGGTGACTTTGAGTGACTGATTCATTTGCAAAACAAAAGGTGTTAATGGTGCTGGAGAGGGGGTGGGCAGCTTGTGTGGGGAGTAAGGGGGGGGGCTCCTCGTGAGGAGAGCCTCATTTTTCCAGGAATTCTAGTGTTAAAACCTTGTGTAATAAAGATATAATTAAACCAGCAGATAAGGGATCGGGTACTGTCATTATGGATACACAGCAATACAAATTAGAGGCATTAAGACAATTGGAGGACAAAAACTATTATATTGCATTAACCAACTCATTAGACCAGGAGACAGCCAAGTTGGTTAATAGTATTTTAAATGACTTGTATTGCAAACATTACATTACTTTAAAACAAAAACAATTTCTGATGGGCCCGGATAACCCCCGCCCCAGGGTATTTTATCTGCTACCAAAAATTCACATGGACCGCAGTCTATGGACCATCCCAAGTGAAATCCTTAAAGGTAGACCTATAGTCTCGGATTGTAATAGTAACACTTATCATACTGCACAGTACATTGATTATTTTCTAAATCACATCTCACATAGTCATAATAGCTATTTGCAGGACACATATGATTTTATTTACAAGTTACAACAGATTACAATACCTGAAGGGGCTTTCCTCTTCACTATTGACGTCAACAGTTTATATACAAATATATGTACATCTTTAGGACTAGCAGCAGTTAAAAAAGCATTCCTTAGGTACCCGGATCCAGCTAGACCAGATCAGCAAATCCTGGAGCTACAGATCTGGCCATCCAAAATGCGCGCGGGAAGGAAAGTGATCTCGCGTGACACCGGTGTATTTCACGGGAACACAGAAAATGCATTTACACAGGAAAGACATGATCAGTAGGGGGCAGTCATGTAACGCACTGAACTGAAGCGGCAGCGAACATCACCGCGAGCTACTGTACAGTAAAAGGCTCGTTTGAGATGAGCCAAATCTGCGCAGAATCGATGGGAAACGACTGGCTGACACAGTAATATGAACCAATGAGCAATAAACTATCAAAATCTAAAATACATGTTTGTGTTAAAGTAAAAAATGGATGATAAATACGCCTTTCGTATGGAATTAAATGGCAAGCAATTTGAGTGTCTTGTGTATTGTATTTATTTCCATATAAAAGCAACAGAACTGAAACTCATGTTTATCAGCAACACAGCACGTGAATGTGAATAAAGTGATATCCACATTTGATCTCGTAGGTATCTGGTCCGCTTCGAGCTCTGTTCCACTTTTTTAACTTGACAACCTGTTCATTATCAAAATCGAATATAGTTAAAGGAACATATAAAACGTTGCACTGCTCAATTTAAATAGTCCATACAGTCTGTGCCATTCAGCATGAGCACCACCTCACTGTGATTAGGCCTGTAAGTAGTATTTTTAACCAGCAATATAAATAAAAATTTAAAATATCTTGAATTACATTTTAACCCCCCAGAGCCAAGCCTGCTCTTCTCACCTTTATTCATAGGGTGGGGGAAGGTGAAAGGTGAATTGGCACGTTTAAAAGTGACAGGAACGACCCCCTCATTAACATTTGTGAGGTTAGATCTTGTAATTTGAAGGGTTGTGAATGCCATAAGGTATTGCTAGGGTGCAAAGTCCAAGAAGCAAGGAATATCTGCGCTGTGTTACTCGTTAGTTGTGCAGTAATATTTTATGAATCACAAGAATAGGCTAACATGCAATTACAAAATACAATGCTCTGCAGTTTTTAATTTAACTTCTGAAGGTCATTTTGCGATCTCAATCGTCATACACCAGCATAGACCACCGTTTTCTCAATTACTTTCTTAGATTTTTGTTTTAATATGCCACTCAAACGCACATAATGCTATGCCTTTATTCTAAAAATAGACTATTACGATCTCATATTGCTACAACTTTGTACACAACAATACGACAACAACTTTACAACGGGACACGTTATTTTTATCATTATTATTTTATGTTTTTGATAACAGCAGATTCTGAACAACAATGCCAAAAAAACTTTATTTAAGTGATCAGAAATGTACAGTATATTTTCATTTTACAGTTTTGCCAATGCTTAGACATTTTTAAACAACTTTAGACATTGTTACATTCCAGTATGTCCACCCTGACGCTCCACCACAGCCGGAAGAACTTTAAACAATCTGTTTATGTACTTGTTGCATGCCATTGCTGCAAGTTCCTCGAACCAGAATTTATTTATGGCAGCAATTAAGTCAGACTTTGTAGTTGGTTTTGCTACCTTTCGAATATAATCTTTCAGAGCATGCCACACCATTTCAATGGGATTCATGTCGGGGGATTCGGCGGGAGTCTTAACCCAGTTTATACCCTGTTCAGCAATGAGTCTGTCTGCAGCAGTGTGCTTCGGGTCATTGTTTTGGAAAAAACGGTGATGTGCTCCGAAGTTTTCCCTAATGTATGGGGCAGCAGTTTGTTACATTAGCATTTTCAAAGAAAGACCGGTCCATTACACCTTCGAAGATTGCAATCGGTCCCGGACCCAGTCTGGATATTGCTCCCCAAACATGAACTTTTAGCGGGTGCTTTGGCTTTGGTTTAGACACGTGTCTCCCACTCTTACGAAATGACATGGTGGCAAAGCGGTCCAAAGCCACTGTTGTTTCATCAGTGAAAATGACATCGTGAAATGACTCCTTCTCAGCAATCCATTTGTGGGCTTGTTGGAGACGTAACTCTATTTTTGTCTCTGATCATGGGACAATGTTAAGTTAAGTTTTCCCATACTTCCACCCAAGCTTTTGCCTTATCCTCCGAATGGATCGCTCCCTTATTTCCACTCCGCTGTCACGCCATAGCTGTTTTTTCACGGAACATGACACCAGTTCATCATTCTGACGAGTGATATTCTCTATGGATAGGACAATGTCCCTAAAATCAAGGGCAAAACAGAAAATAGTTAAACATTTGACATTTTATGCATAACCACCACTTAGCATTAACCAGTATTTAGGCTAGTGTTTGTGTTCGCCTCATGCAGTGGGTAACTTACTCAGTTATTTTGCGAGGATTACGTTTGTGCGATGATCGTTCTTTGTAATGTCTTCTGATAGTGTTCAATGTAGCGTGTACACCAATGGATTTCAGATGTCGGGATATTTCTTGAGTAGAACTTCCAGCAGACCTCATCACCCTGATGTCTTGGGAATGCAGCTTGCAGATTTTGGTCATTGTGAGATGACTTTACACGTGGACGGACTGTATTTATCCGTACAGTGTGTCAGGGGTGTGGATGGTAATGTTTTGTGAAAAGAGGGTGCGTCATACTGTAGGTGGAGCGTGTGAGGAAAGCTTTCCCCTTTTCCCTGGCATGCATTTGAATGCTGAATCCGAAATGAAACTGAATGCTAGACAGTCAGAATCAACCCCCCCCCCCCACAAAAGAGTCTCCAATAATATGTTGATTACAAGGCAACAGACAGCATTCAGCCCCCCCACCCCCATTCTGCTATTCATAAACATTTCACTCTATATAGCACCTGATAGCCCCTCCCTAGTGCCACCCATGCCGTTTTACTGTCTTTTAAATGCGAGTGAGCAACTGATAAAATAGACCTATTATCAAATTGTCACTGCATGCATTTGTATTAACTGTGGGAGAAAGAAATGGAGGCTACAGCATTTTATTCAAAGAAGAGCGCTTCCACTTGGAGCAGCAAGCGAAAGGTATGTAGGCTATAAATTGCTATGTATTTGGCTATATTTTTTGCCTAACGCTTCCTTACATTTTTTGTACACTCAGCTGTTTGTTGTGTGCTAACCATCATACATATTGTCTCAATAGAATTCTGGCAAAGGGAACAAGCAGAGCCCACAGACCAAAAATAAAAAACAGGGACTACCCGGCTTGTAAAAAAGAAAAATCAGTGGGTATTTGCCAATTTATTATTACGCAAGCAGCGCCATGTGCAATATAGCTTCATATGCCTGTCTGCGGTGTGAACATGTTACCATCTACAGGCTGTTCTAATTGAACGTAGATGTTCTGCTGCAGTCACTGTTTCCAAGGAACAGATATCACAATTCACAAGAAGGCTTCTGAATTTAGGGGCAAGGATTGGTTTGTTGGAGGCGCATTTCTGTGAGAAAACTCATCCTCCGACAGTGGATCAATCCACATCCACAGATCCATCCGTTGTTCCTTCAACGTCTGTGGATACTCAGATGGACTGCCAACAGTCTTTTGAGATGTGGTCATCTCCTCAGTCTGCTCACGAAGACCATTCACTGTCAGCGCACCTGGGTAATGCTGATTTTGGTGTTCCTTCTGCAGCCTCTACACCATTAACTGTCCAGACTCAACCTACAAACCAGTCCAGATCATTCGTTAGCGGGCTCAGCATCTGTAGGATTAACCAACAACCCAGTGGTGACTAATTCGATGCTCCTTAGTGAAAATTCGCCGAATCAAAATTATTCAGCATTTTCTCATCCTTCTGTGATGACACTATTCCATTTGAGTTTGCCTGAAACACCTCCCGTTCTCATCACCATCATCATATTCGCCGGTCTCATGCAGGGGGTAATCCTTCCAGATGTACTTTTAAATCATGTTTCAGTAGAGACCGAGAATAAACTATCTGGACTCAACAGGACCAGACGGGAAACCAAGGGCAGATCGTTTCGCTGTTCTTTTGTTTAAAAGGTTAATTCCTCTCAACCTTTATCAGAACTGGGCAGGTTCTGTTAATTTTGACGGCTCCAGGAGGAAAAATGCACTACCCAACAACCTTCGTCAAGCACTTTCAGATGCTGTTGGTCGGAGATTCAACCCCGCAGTTTGTGACTGGAAGCTGATAAGAGACAGACTTAACGAACTTCTCCGAAATAGAACAACTTTTCCACTTTTTTTTTGGTTTGTTTTTTTTTTTTTTAAACTTTCAGAACTCACTGGAGCACTTGATACTTAACAGTTGTATTCGTTGTCAGTCATATAATAAAACCTTTATTGTTTTGAAAAGTGAGCCTTCTGTTTATTTGTCTAAATTATTTTCAATATTAGGATATAGGGCCGGCATGGGGATACTAAATTGCCCGTAGGTGTGCATGTGTGAGTGAATGGTGTGCGAGTGTGCCCTGTGATGGGCTGGCCCCCCGTCCAGGGTTGTTCCCTGCCTCGTGCCCGTTGCTTCCGGGATTGGCTCCGGACCCCACACCCCCCAATAGGATAAAGCTGGTTGGAAAATGGATGGATATTAAGATATAATACTAGGGTAGGCTGTAGTATTTACATGCACATTAGACCAAATCTAAATGGGTTTCTTCCCTTTTCCTTCAATTATTTTTTAAGAAAAAAATAAATAAAAAACTGCATGGGCAGCACGCCATTATAATAAACAGCACCAAGAATGCAAAAACAAATCTAAAGAAAATACCACTACCACTACCACCACCACCAAAAAATAAATCTAAAACTACTAAAACTATAGTTTATATTTCTCCTCTCTACCCAAATCAATCAAATCAAGTGTATCTAAAATTGTATATATGGTATGAAAAAGACGAGCTACCTCTCAAACATGCATATCTTCATTTGATGCTTTAAAATGTTGAAATTTATAATGAATTTCTGATCGCGCTTGCATCTTCATGTCCGAAAAACGTGTTTTACCTTTCACTCTCCGCACAAATGATTGGATATGCACCTAATAGCGCACATTTATATCTATTATTTATATCTATTATTTTACCTCTATAGATTTTATTTTATCCAATTCGTGATTTGAGAAGGCAAATTGAAACAGAGTAGGTCAACTCACTGTCTGCCGCTTGGTCTTTAAGAAACAAAAAGCTTACGTTTAACGAAAAAAATGCTCCAAACTTTTTTTTTTCCCTAAATTAACTTAAAAAAGAAACGAAATTATAAATACCTTGCCATTACATACAGAATGAATTACCGATATGGCGCGAGACATAATGACGATATGGCGCGAGAAACAATGACACCGGGAAAAAAATCCAATTCTCTCTGGCCTGCGGTGAAAACAGACATAAATACTGCCCAAATAGCCATCTTTGAGCGCGGAATCACTGCTGAGTTTGAAACGACCGAGGCATTGCTGTCTTTGCAAGCCATACCAAAGGTGATGATTTGTTTGAGCAAGTTGTTTTGGCAATGAACAAATTTGAATTACTGTACCATTTGACAAGTTAAGTGGCCTTGCCACCGATTGAGCTTCAGTCATGCTTGGCCAGCAAAAGGGACTAACTGCAAAAGGGACTTTAAAAAAAAAAAAAAAAAAAAAAAGAGGTTAATGATATTGTAAAGTGTAGCGAACTAGAACTCCTATGTCCGCTACAACTTAAACGGGTTCACTGGTAACCGCTGCCACCCTTTGTTATATGTACAAAGTTGCACAATTTTTGCCATGGTTTTTTTGTAACAAGTAAAAACAAAATGACCATGGCAACCATCTTTAAACGGGTCGAGTGTCCGGAAGTGAAATATAAGTGTTAATAAAATGAAAACTAAGCACTTCGAACTATTTCTTTCACGACCAATAATTCATAAGCTGTCACAGTATTAAGACAAAAGACACATTTTTCCATAAATATGATGTCAATGCTCTCAAATAGCTAGCTCACTTCGCAGAAAAATGTCAGTCGGCATTGTTTACATTCGTGCTATGTTTTTCATCTTTGGAACTTTATAAGAAAACCATTGAATAGAATGACAAAGTTACCCTCGTTTGAAAGCTTGATCTATTATGTAGATAATTCAATCACTGTCATTTTTCATTGTCAAGTATTTTTTTTTAGATACATGCTCTGATTTCCTGCTAGAATACCATTTTTTTTTTTACACACTAAACCTTTGCCCATGGTTGTGTTTCACCATAAACTTTTTGTATGAACATCAACTTAGTGTCATCTGCTTCATCCAATAGAGGTGCGTCTAAGGTTTGCAAAATGGTATGGGGTGTGCTGATTGGGCATTGTTTTTCGCACTGGGGACATAAATGTGCAAATTATTCTCTGCCGGTGCAGTAGTTGTGGGAGTGTCTCGAGTACGCATTGCGCAGACAGACAATCTCCGTGACTTTACCCAGTAATTTTAGGACAACCACTTTTTTGACCGAAGGAAAAATGGCTCGGAAGACGTTCACTGCTGAGGAGGCACAGGGGATGATTTTGGAGAGTGATTCGGGGGAAGAAAGTGAGGCATCCATCGCTGACTCCGTCGATTCGATGGAGGAGGATGCTTTTTTGCGAGGAGAGGATGTAATCCTCGACATGCAAGTACATTTATTTACAGTTTACATTTTACTATTGTATAGATTTTTATAATTCCGTAATTCAAATTATAATTAACATTCCCTTTGGTAACAACTGTATTGTGGTACATTGGGAAAAGTTCCGCATCGCCTTTGTCAAGCTTTTGGCTGTTACTTGTCAGGCTTTGCGCAAGGTTACGCGGGGCACTTCTTCGGCTTTCTTATGTCCGGGGCACTTGTCGGCTTTGTTATGCATACAGCGATTGTACATATTTTTGTTGCTTATATCCTAAATATTTTTCCTTTTTCTTTCTTTTAGCCCCCAGAGGCCGGCTTCTCCACCTGCACGTCACACGCAATCTACTCGTGCGAAGAGAAGAAAGGTTAGCCACCCCAGCTCTTCTGGCCCAGAAAGCAAGGGTGGATGGCACAAGGTGGAGACTTATGATCATGAGCCTCAGCCATTCATGTTCTGCCCGAGGAGGGATCCTAGAGTTCAGCTGGACCTACATCAAGAATATAGCCCTCTTGATGTTTTCCGGCTGTTCTTCACGAAGGCTGTGCTGGCAACCCTGTGCCTGTATACTAACAAGTATGCAAGGCATAAGCACAGCCAGGGATCCAAGCAGACTTGGAAGAACATTGACCCAGATGAATTGCTGAGGTATCTTGGTCTCAGCATTTACATGGGTTTGGTAAGGTTTGCGCACATCATGGACATGTGGAGGACTGAAGCTGCACCACCACCCTTTCCCATCTTCTGTTATATCTTCCAACAGGTTCAAGGCCATCTCTTCGTTCCTGCACATGAGTGATCCAGAAGCTGATGTCACCAACGACAGGCTGAAAGGTACTCCCGGCTATGACCCCCTGTTCAGATTGAAGCCCCTGCATGATGACATCATATCCTGCAAAGCATACTACCACCCACATCAGAACATCACCATTGATGAGCGCATGGTTGCTTCTAAAGGTAGGCACAGGATGAAACAGTATATGAAGGATAAGCCAACAAAATGGGGCTTCAAGCTGTTTGTCCTGGCAGACAGTCTGACGGGGTACACATTCAACTTCAGTGTGTACCAGGGCAAACAGCTTGCACCTAGTGGGAAAGGACTGAGTTGATTCTGTGGTCAACCTTCTTCCTGTGTCTTTTCTTGGAACTGGATATAGACTTTGTGGATAATTTCTATACCAGCACTGCTCTTTTCACCCATCTGTATTCTCAAAACATTGCGGCCTGTGGCACAATCAGGCAAAATCTGTTTTGCAGAGTGGCATTTGCAGAAAAACACAGATGGGCAGTGCACACAGGGGCACACTGTCTTGGTTAGGTTTGGCACAAGTTGTGTAGTAATGTGACGAAATGTTTCTTGTGTTTTGCGTGCAAACAAAATGCAGTTTTTCCCCCAGCATGTGTGGTCATTGTGTGAAATCATTTTTCTTGAGTTGTTTTGGACATGTTTGGCACAATTTGCATGAATAAAATATAGATTTCCCTCCAAACGTGTGGTGGTGATGTGTGACAAAATGTTTATGACCAATACGTGGTAATGCATTTAGAGAGAGAGATGCTATCCCAAAAAAACACTGCTAGTTACACTGTGGCTATGTGGCCATTTGGATAGATTTCGGATAGAAAAGGCTCCCAGTTGCACCATTTGCTCTTTCCTCTGTAAAACCTGTTGGGCTGCATCAAATATGAAATTGGGCACACATGTAGAAAACAAGTTTGGGAACCAGATTTTTAAAATTGAACCTAATCCATCATGTAGTTTTTGAAATATTTACAAAAATCCAAGACACAGACAGGTTTTTGTATTTTTCCAGCTGTTTGTTATATTCGCCTGTCCATAAATTACACACAGGTTATTCATTTCGTTATTGAACTTTCTACAATCCATTGTAAAGGGGTCAGCTTTGATTTTAGGTATCAGGCATGTGTCTGACTTTTATATCTGAAGTTAAGGTAATTATTCCAAAGAGGGAAGAAATGCCCCCCCATGCAAGGGGCCCCTGGTTCACTGCATAGGGTTAAAGATATACACTCACCTAAAGTATTATTAGGAACATCATACTAATATGGTGTTTGACCCCCTTTCGCCTTCAGAACTGCCTTAATTCTACGTGGCATTGATTCAACAAGGTGCTGAAAGCATTCTTTAGAAATGTTGGCCCATATTGATAGGATAGCATCTTGCAGTTGGAGATTTGTGGGATGCACATCCAGGGCACGAAGCTCCCGTTCCACCACATCCCAAAGATGCTCTATTGGGTTGAGATCTGGTGACTGTGGGGGCCATTTTAGTACAGTGAACTCATTGTCATGTTCAAGAAACCAATTTGAAATGATTCGAGCTTTGTGACATGGTGCATTATCCTGCTGGAAGTAGCCATCAGAGGATGGGTACATGGTGGTCATAAAGGGATGGACATGGTCAGAAACAATGCTCAGGTAGGCCGTGGCATTTAAACGATGCCCAATTGGCACTAAGGGGCCTAAAGTGTGCCAAGAAAACATCCCCCACACCATTACACCACCACCACCAGCCTGCACAGTGGTAACAAGGCATGATGGATCCATGTTCTCATTCTGTTTATGCCAAATTCTGACTCTACCATTTTGAATGTCTCAACAGAAATCAAGACTCAGACCAGGCAACATTTTTCCAGTCTTCAACTGTCCAATTTTGGTGAGCTCGTGCAAATTGTAGCCTCTTTCCTATTTGTAGTGGAGATGAGTGGTACCCGGTGGGGTCTTCTGCCGCATACTGGATGTTTTTCCCTTTGCACACCATTCTTTGTAAACCCTAGAAATGGTTGTGCGTGAAAATCCCAGTAACTGAGAACATAAGAAATTTACAAACGAAAGGCCATTCGGCCCATCAAGCTCGTTTGGGGAGAACTTGGCTAATAGCTCAGAGTTGTTAAAATCTTATCTAGCTCTGATTTAAAGGAACCCATGGTTTTAGCTTCCACTACAATAGCAGGAAGACTATTCCATACTCTGACTACACGCTGTGTAAAGTGCTTCCTCAAATTTGTTTTAAAATGTTCTCCCACTAATTTCCACTTATGGCCACGAGTTCTAGTATTTAGACTAATATTGAAATAGTCATTTGGCTGAACAGCATCCAGACCCGTTAGAATCTTATAGACCTGAATCATATCCCCCCTTAGTCTCCTCTGCTCAAGGCTGAACAGATTCAGTTCCGCTAACCTCTCCTCGTAAGACATTCCTCTAAGACCAGGAATCATTCTCGTAGCTCTTCGTTGCACCTTTTCTAAGGCAGCAATGTCCTTCTTGAGGTATGGTGACAAAACCTGCACACAGTATTCTAGGTGAGGTCTTACCAAGGAATTATACAAGTGTAACATCACCTCCCTTGACTTAAACTCCACACATCTAGAGATATAACCCAACATTCTGTTCGCCTTTTTTTATTGCTTCCCCACATTGGCGAGAGTGGGACATGGAAGCATCAACATACATACCGAGATCTTTCTCGTAATCAGCTACCTTTATTTCAGTGGAACCCATAAAAAAATACACCCACCTTACTTCCATAAAGATATTAACCCTTAAGAACCCAGACCTATTTCTACTTTCATGAAAATTACGGGGGTTGTAAGTTGTAAAGGGGCGGTGACACCAGTGTCATTGTGGGTCCTTAAGGGTTAAATCACCTTTCTTTCCCATTCTGACATTCAGTTTGGAGTTCAGGAGATTGTCTTGACCAGGACCACACCCATAAATGCATTGAAGCAACTGCCATGTGATTGGTTGATTAGGATAATTGCATTAATGAGAAATTGAACAGGTGTTTCTAATAATCCTTTAGGTGAGTGTATGGCTGTTTGCGTTTGTCTAAACATGCAATTAATCTGCTGCTTCTGAAATGCAGATGGCTGTCTAATTGGTCTTTGTAAGCTGACGTAACACTTGCTATGGCCACAGTTTGTTGTGGGTAGAATCGCCATTTCGGGTGTGTGCTACTAAAGAGCGACCATTTGCAGCGTGGCATTGCTCGGATAAACGTAATCTGCCGGTTTGAAACGAACGCTGCTGTTACAATGTATAACGCTGTTTAATTGCACGTTTAGACAAACAAATCAACAATCGGCGCCTTAACAGTCGATTGTGCATATGTCGCTTTGAAGTTAATGCTTAGTTGCCTTCCAGTTACGTCAACCCCTTCCTATACAGTACGTGCGTTACCACAAGGTGTGCCAGTTCTTCCACCAATGGGTGTATGCTCTCATTTAACCTATAATTGAAATTAAATGGTTAAATAAAATACTTGGTACCACTAGATGGGTAGAGCAATGGACTCTGAACCATATGTAATCAAGTGTGCCTCTTTCTAGATGGTTAATTTTGAAATTTCTTCTTTATTTCAGGTACTGTTTTTCCATCATGCCCCGCAAGCCCCAGGCCTGCCCCCTTTGCCGGGTTATGTACAAGAACGTTTCGGTCCACCTCCGTGACGTGCACAAGGTGGACAGCAACGCAGAGAAGAGGCTGCTGAACTCCGTGTCGTCAGGCAGATTTGCCGGGCCGATAGATTGCCCTTTCCCCTCTGCCTGGCGACAAACCTCAGCCGAGTTGACCGCCATCTGATGCTCTGGCACTCACTGGACGGCGACGAGCTGAAGCGACTGGTATTCCATCCCATTCCATTTAATTGTATCTGTATAGGAAATCTCTGCAGCAGTTCATAGTCTTAAAGAATCTCACATGATTATCTCCTGCCCAAAACCCAGATCGGTCGCCAAGGTGGCGGCACGAAGGTCGTTGCACGACTTGGAAAGCACATGCAAGCAGAGGGAGGATGAAATGGCACGGCTGAAACGCAGCTCCGACGCCTGGAGGAGGAGGTGGCCGAGCTCAAACGACAAAGCTCCTCTGTGCCACAGGGGTCGGGATCCGGGTCACATTCTCAGCATTCTGGCGGTCGGCAGTCTCGGAGTGAGGGCGGCGTGCCCTCCCTCAGCTGCAGACGACGACGATCAGCCCCTGTACTCATCACCTCCTGGAGGAGGTGGTCAACACAATGGTCCAGCTCTCGGGGGAAGGCCCCAGTGGCGCCACATGTAGTCAGGGTGAGTCCAGCCAGGTGCAGTTGCTACCCCTAATATGTTCCACAGAAGGTGGAAACGACATGTCAATCAGTTCAGCAAGGGAACAGCTATGGTGAGGCTAAAACAACAACATTTCTTCCAACAGGTGGCACTGCCCAGATGGAGGGAGACCTGGGGGCACATGGCGCGCAGCCATCGTGTAAGGTGGTGGTCGTCCTCCAGCAGCAGGAGTCGGAGCAGCTGTAGGAGTCGGAGTTTGAAGTAAGTTTAACCGGTTAATTATTTTGGTAATTGAAGCATTAATAACTTGTGTGAACAGATGTGTACTGTATATACACATCAAACTGAACACCTCTTTGACGGGTCCCAAGTCCTCTGCCAAAAGCAGTGCCGTTTGCTCGGGTAATGCCAAGGCGTCAGATTTTTTTTTAACTTTTAAATTTATGCCTCTGTGGTAATATGCAGTGATCAAAGAAATGCAATTTCTTTAAAATCACAGAAGGCACTCGTCCGACGCAAGATGATATATCCTGAGACCTTGAAGGATATGCTTCGGCAGGAATTCAAGGACCATTGGCAGGAACGGCCAATAAGAACAGACATGGTTAGTATGCTGTTTGGTATGATATCAGTTACTGCCACCGATGTATCACACGACTGAAATGGAATACTGTCTTTCAGATCAACAGAGTCTTGTCCCGGTCTCCCAGCCTCCTCCAGCACTGCAAAGACCTCCGACTGATGATTGACAACGTCCGAGGCTTATTGAAGCAAATGCAACAGTAAGCCACCTTCACCGAACATTTAAAATGTTTAAGATGGTGGTTGTCACTACTACTTTACTGTTGTGCTTGCTGTTGCTGATATGCTTTTTTTTCTGCTTGTCTACATTTCAGATCAATCCTTCCATTATTTATTTTATTTATGTTTGGTCACAGCTGCTGTGTTTTTATTTGTGTTGCTTTGCACTTAAGCTTTGAAGTTAAAGGAAATGTGCCACAGGAATAAAAGGCCTTTGTTTAATTAGTGTCTCAGTTTTCCCTTGTCATCTCCTCCACGAATCACTGTGCATGGGTTTATGGTAGGCACACTTTTTAACTGATGGGTTCATTAAACACAAGGTGCTGATTGCAAAGTGTCCAAATGACAGACTTAGACATTACAGATTATTAAACATTATGGCATTACGTGGTTTTAAACAACCTCAGTCCGGATACTTTGACATTGTGGCTTTCAAATATTTTTTAATTCCTGGATTTCTAGTCATCACAGCTTTTAGACCTTGAGTGAGCCATGGGCGAGGTGCTGCAGAAGACTGGGTGAAATCTGCCTAGCGACCGCTTTCTTTACTGGTCAATTTTTGGTGGGAATCTGACACCATTAATGTTTCACTGATTTGGGGGGGGGGGGGGGGGGGGGGTGTCTTGGGTAAGGGGCAAGGCTTGCTTGTGTACAGCGCAGGCTGGAAGACAGTCTGAGCAGCTTCTGGTAAGTAATGTGAAACCCTTTTTCCATCGCATTTAATCTTAAGTTTTAAGCCATGTCACTACTAGACAAATATTGCACTCGATCATTTTGCTTGCACTGCCTCTGGTTTCCTCAACTCTGGCTAATACACAATTTCTTACTTCCTCCCTCACCCCTTCTGGGGTGTGCTGCCTGGAGCACAATGTCGTTGAAGAATTTATGCCTCTGCTGCCTACAAGACAACTACCTCCACCACCGGCAACTACCCTCCAACCTGCCTGCCCTTGGCTCAACACGATGCCTCGCCATCCTTCCCTGCGGCTGTGCCTCTATTAATCCTGCCATCGTGCATCAAGCACCACGTGCCTGCACCGGTCGGCCGCTGCATTGAGACATATTTCAACCCCTGTATTAGCTTAGTCGTCATTTCATCTTGTTTGACTCATCTGCTGGCCCCTGGAGGATGGGCTCCCCCTTTGGGTCTGGTTCCTCCCAAGGTTTCTTCCTCTTAGGGAGTTTCCTTGCCACCGTTGCCTTTGGCTTACTCAATGGGGGGTCCTTACGAGGCAGAAATGTAAAGCGTATTGAGACAATGTAATGTGATAATGCGCTATATAAATAAAATTGAATTGAATTGAGATGGTTGGACTCAAATCTTTAAAGTCGATCAATCACGCTGTACCTGTTCTAATACTGAGAAATGCTTGCTTAGCTAACGAAGACACAAAACAAAAACACTATAGCTTTTACAGGTAATTGCTTAAAAAAGATGTAAACAAATGGTAAATAAAGGGTGTTTGTAAACCAGTGTCTCAAAGTTTATCATCTCTCCTGTGTCCATGGGTCATAGTAAGTATGCAAACACAATAACTGAGCAGTCAGCTTTGCCATGACAGTCAATACAGAAGTGTCTTACTGATCACTTAATTTAACAGAAGGCACTAATTGCAAAGTGTTAAAATGACAGACTTAGACCCAGTCCCTTTCCCACACTCATACCCAAGTTAAGGTTTGGTGCTTGTAAGTCATTCCAGTTAAAAATTTGAGCATTTGACAAGGCCTCTTCCCTCAAGTCAGAGTCCCGGCAACACGTGTTGCTGCATCTGATTCTCAACTTTCCATTCTGTTTTTTTTCCTGAGGGACCGTTGGCTCCAGAGACTTTGAATTTGGTAGACGTGGCTCTCAGGCTATGCCCATTCAGAATCTGCAAGTCCCCAGTCTCCAAGTCGCTACATTCTCCAAGTGGCCACCGGGTGGCACTACGGCAATGGGGCTAAGTGCATCCCAATCCCATTTCCACACTCATGCCTAAGCTAAGGTTTGTTGGTTATACTAACCCTACCCAGATTTGCTAAGTAAAATTACAGATTTCAGGGTTAACCTTACCCAGATTTGCCAAGTCTAAGTTACGGATTTGATAGTTATGCTAACCCTACCCAAATTTGCCAAGTGAAATTATGGATTTCAGGGTTGTGGTTATAGCATGCGGTCAGTGGAGAGGTGTTAGGGAAGAGTGTTTTATGGTTAGGGTTATGGGATGGGGTTAGGAACCCCAGAGCCTGCGACCCCAGCATCCCAGGGCCACAGTAATGCATGGGCAAATCTGGGCCTATCCGTGCATCCACCCGCTTGCACCCCACACATCCCTTTGGTTGGGACTTGTTTATAAATTTTAGTTTGTTTTTTAGGGGGAAATGGAGAGAAGATCCAAGGAGAATCCAAGACACCAGGACCGACCGGAGGAACGACACCATCAGGTAGGTATTTGCCTTTAAACTTGACTTTTACTAGTCATCTATCCCTTTTATAGGTTTCATTGTTGGACCCATCAACACTGGCCTCCAGGAATCTGGAGCCCCACCATGGCATTGTATCCCCCCCAGATGGAGGTACCTCATAATGCCCAGGACACCCCACAAGGTCAATCCACATCCATCCTGGCCCAATAAATAAAACTTAATCTCACCAGCACTGTGTCCCGCTTTCTTCCTCTACAGAGGCTTGATGGTTATGATGATGTCACAGGATTCATATATAAAGGGAGAAGGTCAGTGGTGTGGTGTTAGGTTTAGAGTATGCGGTCAGGGGAGGGATTTTATGGTTAGGGAAGGGGGTCTTCGGGATAAGTAAAGGTCAGACATGGGGGTTATTTTGTGGTTACGGCTGAGGATTGGGGTGAGGGGTTGATCGTTGGGGATAGGTTAAGATTAGGGGTATAGTTTTGGGGGTTTGGGTAAGGGTTAAGTTTAGGTACCGGAAGTGGGTTGGGGGTTAGGTTAGGAGTTTGCGGTTAGGGAAGTGGTTTGGGTAAGGGTTTGGAGGCCCCCATGCTAACATATATGCACTGGCCAATTATACCATTCACTAGACCAGGCCCCCATGGTGTCAGGGGATACATAGTGCCTGATCGTTGATCCTTATGCATGCCTATTTTCCTTCCATCTGTCCTTTCAAGAAGCCATGTCCTGCTTAGTAAATTTGGTGTCACCTCCGACATGGTCGTCTGCCATCTGAGCTTACCCTTCAGGGTATTTGCTTGTGACCCAGGTGGTGTGCTGAAACCAGGCCTGGTGTTAGAACCAGCTTGCGCAGGCACCCTAGGACGGGTATCGGCTTGGGACAGAGGTGGCGTGCTGTCACTAGGAGTAGTATTGAGGCAGGTCTGTACAGCTGCCTTAAGACTTGTAACCTGACTAAGGCTTAGGGTGTCGCCCTGAGGATTGGTTCGCCGGGTGCCCCCTTGGACTTCAACTAGAATTATGTCCTGATCTAGTGCAACCTCAGGGTTAAGTTGTGTGGCCATCTGTAGGCCTTTTGGAGTGGCTTGTTCCTTTGGGGGACTAGTCTGGACATGGAATTGACCCCCTGGGGAGGTCATAAGGAGGCCCAGAAGACTGTCTAGGGGGCTCTCCACAAGTTCCTCTACCCCAGGGGATGCTTGCCCTGCTGGGTCTGTTATGGTGGCGACCGTTGCCTGTGACTGCTCCATCTCAGGACCAGGTGCTATGAGCTGGGACTGTGGATTCACCTCAGCCTGGACTATAGCCTCAGTAACCACCATATTGTCATCTCCACCTTGTATGAGGAAGGACGGCTATAAGTCACTCCGGAAGACTGGTTCCTGTACACTGACTCTGTGGCCCTCATTTGGAACAGGCCATAAATCTTGCAACATTTAAAAAGCTTCATCACATGTTGCTTCCTTAAGCCTTTTGCCCATGTCCCTTCTAGCCCATCTACGGGCTAAGTAGAAACAGTCCTCCCAGTCCTGTGGAGGAAAATTATAGATTTCTAACATCTGTGTATGCAAAGCAGTTGCATAATGTCAGTGAAGGAGCGACATAGTGGTAACGGCCCAGTTTTTGGCATTATCCTTGATCAGGACTTGTGTATCAGGATTGGGCAGGGCAGGCTGGATAATCTCAGCCAAATATTTATCTAGTTTGCTAATGGCAGGGGGTTGGCCCTCTGCTCTATTGTTCATGTGATGTATGAGCATAATTAATTTCAGGATGCTCTGGGTTCTATGAATAAATTCTGGGTCATTGGGGTCTAATATTCTGCGTACTTTTATCCTTCCCTTGCAGATGTCTACAACCACCCCCATTTATCCCCAGTCTCCCTACTACGAAGCCCTGTCTCAAATGCAGCCCTATGGGGGGTAAATCTGGCAGGTCCTGGTTGGACCTGTGGTTAAAAAAAATAAATAAAAAATTGTGGTCCATTTGACCATTGGTGAGGATTCTGATGGTAAGCAGAAGTGAACCTTCTGTCTGTACCATATCTGGCTGCATTTGCATAAGAGAACCTTGCTCCCTGCCGTGCGCACTGCTGAGTCTGCCCATGTGGATGGAATAAGGCCCTATCCAGGCTTTGTTTGGCACGCCTGTGTCTGCATGCTACCGTCGTCCAGCCTTCCCTATCCAGAGTGGCATTATTTTAAACAAGCAGATAAGTAAATCAAAACAATGCAAATAAGTAACTCAAATCAATAGTCGATCAATAACTGTTTTTTTTTCTCTCCAACAGGTAAACGAAGATAGGGGTGCAAACTCAGGTAAGTAATGCTACAAAGAAGTATAATTAAATAAGGTTCAATTAATATTCTCCTGTTTTATTACCCAACAGATGTATGGACATCATGGGAATCACACCACAGGTAAGTATATCCTCTGGACCTATCCAGGTAAGTACTAGTAATCCAATAAATTAAATTAAATTCAGTTCAGTTTGTTTTATAAAGAAAATGGACAAGCTGTTGAGCAATGTTTCGGTCCACCCAGGACCTTCTTCAGGCAGGCTTGCTAGATAATGTTAATAGGAGTAAAGGAAAAATAATGCTCAAAGCACTAACCAAGCTTTCTGATATTTAGAAAATAAAGAAAAACTGTTTAAACTTTTGCTTCAAAAGTGTTAACCCAAACTTAATATAGAAAGAAAGAGGGCTCATTTGTGCCTGCAATATAAGAGGCTTCCTCTCCCTGCAGTTGCCAATGTCCAACTGACACTCTGTGCCTGCAGTGCTGTTTTTATAACCGCAAGGGCGGGACTTAAGTGCATTTTTTGAGGGGGGCCAATCAATGGCTTCAAAAGTGTTTTAGCACTGAATATTATTTAGAAGGGTTTGGAATATATAACATATCTATTTCAACAATTAATAGATCTAAATGTTTTTAAACAAAATTATTTATAAATAAACAGGTTTTAGTAAAAACCAAACCCACTAATTAAGTTTTACAAATCCATAAAACTCCACTAGTAATAAGGATGAATTTTACAGTGTGTTCTTATATATTGTGACGGTTTCGCTCTTTTATTTTAACTTGTCAATGCAAGAGTGATGACAATACCAGAGAATGAACTCTAAAGGAGAGAATCTCCAAGCTTTTATTTTTTAACTAGCGCCAAGCATGTAAATAGGAACAATTTATGCTCAGCACCAACTAACTCCTTGGCTGAAATCTTGCCCCAAGGCATACAAACAACACAGCGTTTTGCCGACGGTAACTTTCACACATTAAATGAAACTAACTGAAATTATCTAAACATTACCCATAACAAAAAACACTAAGAACTCTAATTTAACCACTAAAACAGACCCAAAACAACCCAAACAAAAACCCGGCAGGAGCAGTGCATGCTGGGAGCTACTCCCCCCTGTCCCAACTCCGTTACACTGCCCCCACCTAAGCTGTGGATGTCCCCAGACACTTAATCCAACACAAAGTCTGTGAGGTGCTGAGGCCGCTGTCGCTTCCCCCGTGGCCGGCCTCCAGCACTTTCAAAAGCAGGAGGAGAACAAACAGGGGGCTAGGGCTTGTCCTCACCCCGCGCCCCCACCTGAATCACACCCATAGGCCGGTAAGGCGCAAGACGGTCCCGGTGTAGCACCACCAACCTCGCCCTCCTGCTGAGTCGCACCCGATAAGTCACTTCTGAAAGTTTTTCCAAGGGGCCTTCCCAGTGAGACATGAGCTTAGGTGACAGCCCCCTCTTTCTCACAGGATTGTATACCCAAACCTTCTCCCCAACCCCAAAATCCCTGCCCTGGGCACGCACATCATACACCGGCCGCTGTTTGGAACCAGCCTCTGCCAGCACCTGGCGGGTGAGCCCATGCACCACCCGCAGCCTGTCACGCAGGTGGTACAGGTACTCCAAGCCCAGCTTACCAGGCACCTCTGGCTCTGGCAGGGAACCAAACACTAAGTCCACAGGCGTCCTCAGCTCTCTCCCGATCATCAGCGCCGCTGGGGTGGATTGTGTTGACTCCTGGACCACGGTGCGGTACGACCACAGCACCAGCGGCAGGTGGCGATCCCAGTCCCTCTGGTGTTGGCTGGTCAGCATGGCAAGCTGCGTGGCAAGGGTCCGGTTGAAGCGCTCCACCAGACCGTCACTCTGTGGGTGAAGAGGTGTGGTGTGGGTCTTCCGCACCACCCAAACCGGGCACGGACCTCTCCAAACACTTCCGCCTCAATGTTCCAGCCCTGGGCCCTATGTATGACGTGCGTAGAATTCACACTAAAACATGGCGTACGGACAAAACTAACAATGTGCGTAAGCAAGAAAAAATCCAGATGCATAAAACTTTGCGTAAGCACAGATCTACGCACATTCCCTTTATAAATCCCAATGAGCGCAAAATTTTACGTATGTGAACAAGCCCACAGCCACACCCCCGACCCACCCATAATTATGTATATTTGCATATGTAAATCTGTATAAATGCCCACTTTGTTCTATGTTTTTCTTAAACAATGGATAAACCACGAGGGAAAAAGTATTTCAGCGAGTGTGAAATGGAGGTCATGTTAACAGAAATCGAGAAAAGAAAAGTGATATTATTTGGTGGTATAAGTGGCATCAGCAATAAACGAAAGTTGATGGAGTGGCACCAGGGCTGTGGAGTCGGAGTCGAGGAGTCGGAGACAATTTTGGGTACCTGGAGTCGGAGTCGGGGCGGTACAACAAAACGTCCCGGACGACAAGGTTACTCCACTGAGAAACTAGTGCGTTTAGTTCCTGGTCAGCATTGGAGACATCAGTGTTCCCGTGCAGGCGACCGGCACGGTGCTGAATCTCAAAGTCGAAGGTCTGGAGAATCTCCAGCCAGGGAGCCATCTGGCCCTCCGGCTCCTTGAAGTTCATCAGCCACCCCAGCGACGCATGGTAAGTACGCAGATTAAATTTCTGCCCGTACATGTAAGGGCAAAAGTGTTTCAGCGCCACCACCACAGCCAGCAGCTCGCGGCGTGTCATGCAATAGTTCCTCTCTGAACAGGAAAGAGATTGGCTAAAATAGGCGATGGTGCGGCCATATCCAGATGCCTTCCTGACCGCTCCGCACAGACTGTGCTCTTTTGTAGTTTTTTATTTATTTATCATTTGGTTTCATGCTCCAAACTCAGCTGGTTTAATAGTTTATGATAGCAGAACGCTTTTCAATATTGGAAATAACTTTGCACACTTAATTTCGGACACTTTTAATCCCGAACCGTCGTGGCCGACTGAGATACTGCACGACTCCGACAACAACAATGGACGCGACACTCGCCCGGGGCGCAGAACAAAGAAACGCCGGGGGACACGCGCTGGCGTCCGTGACAGGCTGAGACAAGCGCACCATGCACCACTGCCCAGTATCCTGCTGGCTAACGTACAGTCACTGGAGAACAAGCTGGACGACCTAAGGGCCAGAGTTACTTTCCAACGAGACATGAGGGACTGCAACATTCTGTGCCTCACTGAGACATGGCTGACCCCCTCCATACCGGACCGTGCTGTAACTCCGTCAGATGCATTCTCAGAGTTTCGCACGGACAGAACAGCAGAGTCAAACAAAACCAAAAGTGGAGGAGTGTGTCTCGTGGTTAACAGAAAGTGGTGCGATGTCAGGAGCATTTCAACTCTCTCCAGTGGCTGCTCGTCTCATTTGGAATATCTGAGCATTAAGTGTCACCCTTTCTACTTGCCCCGCGAGTTCACCTCGGTCATCGCCACAGCGGTCTACTCCCTCCCCACGCGGACACAGGTATGGCTCTGTCTGAACTACATGATGTGCTGAGTGCGTTTCAAAACAAAGATCCAGGCACAGCCCTCATTGTAGCAGGAGACTTTAATAAAGCAAACCTCAGACAAGTTATGCCGAACTTTTACACGTTACGTGTCCAACGATGGGAGACAGAATTCTGGATCATTGCTACACGCCATACAGGCAGGGCTACAAAGCGGTTTCACATCCAGCTTTTGGAAAATCCGACCACAACGCCATTTTCCTCATCCCTCAGTATAAACAAAGCATACGTAGGGATGAAGCAGTCACGAGGGAGGTGAAAGGCTGGTCTGCCCAATCAGAAGCTACGCTACAGGACACGCTCGAAGACGTAGACTGGGACATGCTCCGGTCATGCGCGGACGACATCAACGAGTTTACGGAAGTAGCAGTTAGCTTCGTAAGCATGCTAGCGGAGGAGATCATCCCTACAGTGAGGGTCAAGTCGTTCCCGAACCAGAAACCGTGGGTGGACAGATCGATCCACGCTGCAGTGAACGCCAGGACCGCCACGTACAACGCGGGTCTCGCCACCGGCGATATGAGGGCCTACAAAGTGGCTTCATACGGCGTTTGGCGCGCAGTGAGGGATGCCAAACGCCGGTATCGGGAACGCGTGGAGTCTCACTTCCACCAAGGTAACACACGGAGCATGTGGCATGGACTGCGCACCATCACAGATTACAAAGCCAAGGTCACCGCGCCGATTAGCGCCGATTCTGCATTTACCAACGAGCTGAACGAGTTCTACGCCCGTTTCAAGGTTAGCCAGGCCGCTAGTGCTAACTACAGCCTGACAACGGAGGACGGTGACGTCATCAGAGAGGACCGGGTGATCAGCTTCGCAGAGTGCGATGTCCAAGCGGCGCTGAAGAGAGTGAACACCAGGAAAGCAGCGGGACCAGACGGCATCACCGGTCGTCTGCTGCATTGCTGTGCTGACCAGCTAGCAGGTGTGTTCACCTCCATCTTCAACGAGTCCCTGGCAAAGTCCGTGGTCCTCACGTGCTTCAAAAGATCCACCATCATCCCCGTGCCCAAGAACAACAAGCCCTCATGCCTGAACGACTACCGGCCAGTTGCACTGACTTCGTTGGTAATGAAGGTGTTCGAGAGGCTGTTGAAGAACATCATCTCCTCCTCCATCCCAAGTACCACAGACCCACTCCAGTTCGCCTACCGACCCAGCAGATCCACAGAGGACGCCATCTCACACGTCCTGCACACCACTCTCAGCCACTTGGACAAGAAACAAGGCAACTATGTCAGATTGCTGTTTGTAGACTACAGTTCATCGTTCAACACAATAGTGCCCAGTAGACTGTTCACAAAGCTGAGGGATCTAGGACTCAGCAGCCGTTTGTGTGCATCGGTGTTGGACTTCCTCACTGGCAGATCTCAGGTGGTGAGGGTGGGTAGGTGTGTCTCCAACAGCGTCTCCACCAATACTGGGGCGCCACAGGGGTACGTACTCTCACCACTGCTGTACTCCCTCTACACTTCTGACTGTGTGGCCACTCATGGTTCCAACACCATTGTGAAGTTTGCCGATGACACAGTGGTGTTGGGCCTCATCTCCAACAACGATGAGGAGGCCTACATGGACGAAGTGAAGAACCTGACATCGTGGTGTCAGGACAACCACCTCCAGCTGAACGCTTGCAAGACCATGGAGCTGGTAGTGGACTTCAGAAGGAGTCAGCAGCGAGTCTACAAACCCCTCAACATCAACGGAGCTCCAGTGGAGAGGGTGCTGTCCTTCAAATATCTCGGTGTCCACATCTCCTCTGACCTGACATGGTCTGCTCACATTCAGGTCCAGTCCAAAAGGGCTAGGCAGTGCCTGTACTATCTGCGACAACTTAGGAAGTTCGGGGTCTCTCCAGTAATTCTCAGGACTTTCTATTCAGGCGCTGTGGAGAGCATCCTCACACAGAACATCACATCCTGGTATGGGAATAGCTGTATTCAGGACCGTAAAGCTCTTCAGAGTGTGATCCGGGTGGCAGAACGCTGCTGCAGGTCTATCCTACCTTCCCTGCAGGACATTTACATTAAGAGATGTTGGTCCAGAGCAGTCCAAACATTGAAGGACTCATCCCACCCCAGTAACGGACTATTTCAACTTCTGCAATCAGGCAGAAGGTTCCGCACTATCAGGGCAAAAACAGAGAGACTCAAGAGGAGCTTCTATCCTCAGGCCATTCGAGTCCTAAATCAGAACATGCCCCCACTCCCCTCATAGCATTCCTTAACGGACTGAAACAGGACTTTATATGCACTCTGTTTTTATATTGCGGTGCTATTATGGCACAATGCACTTTAACACTATTACACTGCCCTTACATTTATACATTTATACTTATTTAATTGCACTCATTTCTTTACTTATTTTTTTACTTTTGTTCATAATGTTTGCACAGTCAAGGAGTGGCTCAGGGTACATTTCACTGTGTGTTGTACTTGTATGACTACGCATGTGACAAATAAAGATCTTGAATCTTGAATCTTGACATGCCCCCTCTCCTGAGACAACATGACCACAAGTCCGACAACGCTCGCGTCGGTATCCAGTACAAAGGTCCGCTGGAGATCCGGATAACCCAGAATGGGTGCAGAGATCAACGCGGTTCGCATCGCGATAGTGGCAAAGTCTTTTACAAAGCGCCGGTAGTATGACGCTAAACCCAAGAAGCTCCGGAGCTGACGGATGTTAACCGGCATGGGCCGGTCTCTTACCACTGTGATCTTTGCTGGGTCAGCGGCTACTACTCTCTCGCTAATCACATGCCCCAGGAACGTGGTATCATGGCAGAACAGATGGCACTTTTTCGGGTGCAGACGCAGATTAGCGTGGCGTATCGCCACAAAAACCTTGCGCAGATTCCACAGTTCAGTCTCAAAGTCTCTAGTGTGTACCAAGAGGTCATTGAGGTACACCACACAGCGCGAGCGTGGAGTACTTCCAAGCACTTTTTCCATAAGCCACTCGAACGTGGCCAGTGCGTTGCATAATTAATCCGAATAGCATGACTCTGAATTGCCAAAGACCCTGTCCAATAGTTAATGCCATCTTCGCCCGCACCTCTGGGGCTAATTCCACCTGGCAGTAGCCGTTTCGAAGATCCAACGAGCTGAACCAGGAAGAGCCGGACACACAATCCAAGGCCTCGTCAATATGAGGATGCGGATACGAGTCCTTCCACGTCACCGCATTCAGCCACCGGTAATCCATGCAGAACCGCCATGAATCGTCGTTTTTCTTCACCAGAACCACTGGAGCAGACTAAGGACTGTCAGACGGTTCAATCACCCCCGCCTCCAGCATTTCCCGTACCTTTTGCTCTGCTGGAGCGTGGAAATTAGCGAAATCATGGACCCGGTATCCACCAACGCGCGGCATGACACACCGTTCAGTGTACAGTCCACATATAACCCATTCTGTCCCAAACGCGCACTTAACCCAACATATGGGGAAGAAAGCACCGAGGTGGGTGGCGGGTTCCCCTCCTCGCCACCCCGCCTGAGTTTAACTGCTGCTGGGGTACTAAGTCCACTGGTGTAGGAGCTGGGCAGTAGCATGCGACATGCCCTAGCTCGCCACAATGAAAACAACGGCACTCTGCTCCAGTTGCATCGTTTGATGCTCCCCTCCGTCTCTGCCAAGGTCCAGCCGTGGAACGCCGCAGCCAGCCGTACCTGGGTGAGGAAAGAGTCCGGCGGCTCATCCCCTCTGTATAGCGGTAGTTTTACTGGTGCGCCGCCGGCTCGGCATCGTCGCTTGATGACATCATCAGCCGCTGGCAGTGAGGAGGGCACGCTTCCGTCTTCCCAGTGTTGCTGACCTTCACCGTCGGTGATCAGAAAACGCTCTTTAGCTTCGCCGGAAAACATTCCACCGTCCTCTGCAGCTCTGCTTCTCCCGGGATTCTCTCCTTCGGCCTCGCTCCTGCCAAATAAGCTTTTCTAATCTTTAACCCCCTGGGGCCTGAGGCCTTTTTTCCACTTTCGAGATAGTCTGACATGCCTTGACATTTTAAAATATCTCACCTATCTAAAAAACATTTATCCCAAAGTGATACATTTGCTTTTATTCAGCACAAACTCAGCACCAATAACCTGAGACCTCTTAGAATGTTATTATTCTATTTTTTGTTAAAATAAACTTTAAACATATACTTTTCAAAAACCTATTTTCAGACATGCTGAGAAATTGTAAAAAATCACATTATAGACATTTCTAGGTAAGACTTTTGAGCTCTGAAACTTATAGACACAGGGGTTGGCTACACATAGGTGAAAGTGACATTCTGAAATTTTATGTAGTTTGATTACTAAAGTGTTAGTACTTTAGAGTGACACTCTTTTTCTCAAAGTCAGTGGCCTTCAAAATGAATATTGATGAGATAGGTGTCCTCACACCTGTAGTAGTTTGCATGCTGTCAATGGCCCATCAGTCTGGAATGTCACTGCACCCCACACCCATCACTTTGGAAAGGCAGTTTGAAACGCAAGAAAAGTAGCAACAATAAAATCCCTTTCACAGTTTATTGGTAGATGGAATGAAAAATGAAAAACTGTTACTATATAAATATAGAAAGCGATAAATATGATGCAGTGACTATTATTAACGCTCTGGGGACGAGGGCATCGTCGACCGCGTATCTTTCTCGTGTATTTCAGTTTATATCTCGCTGAAATCATTATGTAAAATCATGAAAAAAACACTGACTAAATCCGTTATCTGTCTTCTTTTCAAAACTTCCATTGTCAGAAGTATTAAAGTTTTTAAAATTAGGTTAAATAGGCAAAAAGGCAAATCGTGTCACCTTTCTTTGTTTTACTTGTATCGCGAGCGTTTAGTACCGCTCTCAGCGGAAGATCGCTATTCATGTTCTAAATACGCTGCGTTTGAATCGGCGACCACGTGATTGCAGGCACACAGGCTTAGCCCACTGAGCCATGAACGCAGTTATGAGCTTCGCTGCTGAAAGTGGCAACACTGGCGCAAAGCTTCAGCGGCAGAGACGTATCCGTGTGCTATATTGTAGCCGATCAGTGTAAACACTACCCAGACATGTGCTCTTGTTTATTTCGGTCAAAATGGGCGTATTCACATATTTCGTTACCCAATACTAACTGTCGGATTATCATGTTATTATCATGCGAATAGTGCGATTTGCAAGTGGGTGGGCGATCAGAGCCGCTTCGAGACGCAGACGCTTAAGTCAGTCACTCTTGTTCTTTCTATTCGTATCACGAAGCTGTAAAAATATATGAAACTAACTGAAATTATCTTCTAAACATTACCCATAACACAAAACACAAAGAACTAATAAATAATTTAACCCCTAAAACAACCCGAACAAAAACCCGGCATTAGCCGTGCATGCTGGGAGCTACACCCCCCTGTCCCAACTCTGTTATACTATGTATTTTTGGTCCTTGACCTTGTGTGTAGGATCAAAATGACAAATGGCCACAAATGACTGTATTAAACTGTGGATACTTATTGTGGACAAAGAAGAAGGCGATAAAAAATATTTTAGGTCGAGTTTACTGGCATGAGGCACGGGCTCCATCTGGTTAATTGATTATTTTAAAATTTTAACTTTTCCATTTTGTTTTCAGGGGGTGATGAAGACATGAAGGACCCAGAAGAACTGCAGACGCCAGGCAGCCAACCCGGAGGAACACACGGCGCAGCGTTGACACCGACAGGTAGGTATTTGCCCTTAAGTTGACCTTGAATCAGGTTCAATAATCATATAATAATGCTTTGTATTTTCCCCTTTTGTTTACATGAATTGGCACCCCTTCAGATCTGACCTTCAGGATAAATTGGCTTCAAGCGTGGCAACCACAACCAACGCAGCCTCAGGGACAAGTGGCACCCCCAACAGATCTGGCTATCCGCTCTATTTTGAGAGGATGATCAACTTCACCACAGGTCTCGTGTATGCTCTGCCCTTGATCTTCACCTCTGCAGTCTGTACTTGGCCGTCACTGCCCTGGAAGACCTATGTGACTTGACTAATCGCCATTCGGCCCTTGGAAGTTGGTGATCTACTAGCATGACCACTGATCCGACTGCAAGAGTCGTTACCAAGCTATGC
This sequence comes from Paramormyrops kingsleyae, assembly GCF_048594095.1. Lineage (NCBI taxonomy): Eukaryota > Metazoa > Chordata > Actinopteri > Osteoglossiformes > Mormyridae > Paramormyrops > Paramormyrops kingsleyae. Next base: position 26,951,721 of record NC_132800.1, on the reverse strand, counting down.
CACTTCTGTCGGTACTGCAATGTAGGTAGGTAATCCTTAATAAAGGCAGTCCTGAAGCGATCGACAAGGACCTGACTGTCGCGCCATCTCCTCCGACTCAGTAGCTTAGCTGCTGGGTAGTGAACCATCTGGCCGCCCCATGAGGAGGTGATTTGGGGTGATTGGATCAGGATCCGCTATGCTGGAGGAGATGTATCCCAAAGGCTTAGCGTTGAGAATGGCCTCCACTTCTATCAGAACTGTGGCTAGAACCTCCTCTGTAACAGTTTGGCTGCCCAGGGCGGCACGCAGTGCGACCTTCACAGATCGAACTTCCGTCTCTCATACACCTCAGAAGTGAGGAGATGCTAGGGGATTGAAATGAAAGGCGATCTTCTGCCTAGCCAATTTGTGGTGCAGCTCAGGACTCATGAGCTCAAAGGCTTCCTTGAGCTCCCTTTCCCCACCACGTAAATTCGTCTCCTGATCTGAATACAGTTCGGCTGGCGTACCCTTCCTAGCCACAAACCTCTTCAAACTCATAAGGAAGGCATCTGCTTCTATACTTGGTAGGAGATCCAAGTGAACTGCTGACGTTGTGAGGCACTTGTAGATGATTCCCCACCTCTTCTCCTGACAACGTCCGAGCTTCACGGTAAGCGGCCCAAAACAATCTACTCCTGTCGAATAGAAGGCTGACTTGAACAGTTGTAAGAACATAAGAAATTTACAAACGAGAGGAGGCCATTCGGCCCATCAAGCTCGTTTGGGGAAAAATTAACTAATAGCTCAGAGTTGTTAAAATCTTATCTAGCTCTGATTTAAAGGAACCCATGGTTTTAGCTTCCGCTACACTAGCAGGAAGACTATTCCATACTCTAACTACACGGTGTGTAAAGAAGTGCTTCCTCAAATTTGTTTTAAAATGTTCTCCCACTAATTTCCAGTTATGGCCACGAGTTCTAATATTTAGACTAATATTGAAATAGTCATTTGGCTGAACAGCATCCAGACCCGTTAGAATCTTATAGACCTGAATCATATTCCCCCTTAGTCTCCTTTGCTCAAGGCTAAACAAATTCAGTTCCGCTAACCTCTCCTCATAAGACATAAGACCAGGGATCATTCTCGTAGCTCTTCCACACACCTGGAGATATAACCCAACATTCTGTTAGCCTTTTTTATTGCTTCCCCACACTGGCGAGAGTGGGACATACATATCGAGATCTTTCTCGTAATCAGCTACCGTTATTTCAGTGGAACCCATAAAATATCTGTACTTTATATTTCTGCTCCCTGCATGGATTACCTTACATTTATCTGTGTTAAATTTCATCTGCCAAGTATCAGCCCATTCACTAATTAAATCCAGATCCCGTTGAAGCCTCTCTGCTGCTAGATCAGTATCTGCTACACCGCCCACCTTGGTGTCGTCTGCAAATTTAACCAGTTTACTGTATGTATTTCTGTCAATATCATTAATGTAAATTAGGAACAATAGTGGTCCTAAAATTGAACCCTGCGGTACCCCACTATGAACGGAGGCCCACTGTGACATTGTGCCTCTAATAACTACTCGCTGCTTGTAGGCATGAAGGGGGTAAATCGCCCATTCTTACAAGTGTGTTGGTGTCGTTTAATTGCTTCACATCCTCTCAGAATCCAAAGGGAACGATGCATCTCAGCAAACATGTGTCTTGGACCAGGGAGGTACAGGCAGTGGTCGTAATCCTTAACTCTTTCACTGTCGCCGCCTAGTGGTTCGGACGCAAACGTCCAAATTTTCAATAACAAAAAAAAATGACGTTCAATAAAAGAAACAAATGTATCACATCAACCAAAAACGGCTTGTTACACTACAAAACACCTTTCAGATAATATCTGTAGAAAGTTGTGCAATTTTTGTGCCATGGTTTTTTTGTAACAAGTAAAAATAAAATGACCATGGTAGCCATCTTTAAACGGGTCGAGTGTCAGGAAGTAAAATATAAAAGTGTTAATAAAATGAAAACTAAGCACTTCAAACTATTTCTTTCACGGCCAATACTTCATAAACCGTCACAGTATTAAGACAAAACACGCATTTTTCCATAAATATGACTGTAATGCTCTCAAATAGCTTGCTCACTCATCGCGGAAAAATGTCAGTCGACATTCTGTACATTCGTCCAATGTTTTTTATCTTCGGAGTTTTAGAAGAAAACCAATTAATAAAATGACAAAGTTACCCTCGTTTGAAAGCTTGATCTCTTATGTACATAAATCAATCACTGTAATCCTTCATTGTCAAGTATTTTTTCAGATATATGCTCTGCTTCCCTGCTAGCACATTATTTTTTACGCACTGAACCTTTGCCCATGGTTATGTTTCACCATAATAAACTTTTTACATGAACATCAAATTACAGTGTCATTTGCTTCATCCAATAGAGGTGTGACTAAGGTTTGCAAAATGGTATGGGATGTGCTGATTGGGCATTGTTTTTCACGCTCGGGACATGAATGCGCAACTTATTCTCTTCAGGTGCAGTATTTGTGGGAGTGTCTCGAGTACGCATTGCGCACGTAGTCTCCGTGAGTTTACCCAGTTATTTTCGGACAACAACTTTTTTGACTGAAGAAAAATGGCTCGGATGACTTTCATTGTTGAGAAAGCACAGAAGATGATTTTGAAGAGTGGTTCGGGGGAAGAAAGTGTCGCTTTTATCCATTGATTCGATGGAGGAGGACGCTTTTTTGCGCGGAGAGGATGCAACGCTCGACATAAGTACATTTATTTACAGTTTACATTTTACTCTTTTATTCTATAGATTTTTATAATTCCGTGATTCAGCGAATTACAATTAACATTTGCTTTGGTAACACTTGTATTGTGGTACATTGGGAAAAGTTCCGCATCGCCTTTGTCAAGCTTTGAAGTGTGCAAAGTAATGCAGCGCTTTTGGCTTTCACTTGGGCAAAGTTACGCGGGGCTTTGTTTGGGCAAAGTTATGCGGGGCACTTGTCGGCCTTGTTTGAGCAAAGTTATGTACAGTACTTGTCGGCTTTGTTTGGGCAACATTGTGTACGGTACTTGTCGGCTTTGTTTTGGCAAAGTTATGCGGGGCACTTGTCAGCTTTGTTTGGGAAAAGTTATGCGGGGCACTTGTCGGGCTTTGTTTGGGCACAGTTATGCGGGGCACTTGTCGGGCTTTGTTTGGGCACAGTTATGCAGGGTTAGGGTTAGAAACAAAATGTTTCTTATGACCCATAAGTGGTAATGCATTTAGAAAGAAAGACGCTATCCCAAAACACTGCTAGTTACACTGCGGCCATTTTGGATAGGTTTTGGATAGGTTTGGCACAAGTCGTGTGAATAAAATATAGATTTTCCTACAAATGTGTGGTGATGTTGTGTGACAAAATGTTACTTATGACCCATAAGTGGTAATGCATTTCGAAAGAAAGACGCTACCCCAAAAAACACTGCTAGTTACACTGTGGCCAGTTTGGATAGGTTTTGGATAGGTTTGGCACAAGTCGTGTGAATAAAATATAGATTTTCCTACAAATGTGTGGTGATGATGTGTGACAAATTGTTACTTATGACCTATAAGTGGTAATGCATTTAGAAAGAAAGTTGCTACCCCAAAAAACACTGCTAGTTACACTATTGCCATTTTGGATAGGTTTCAGATTAGTTTAGGCTAGGTTTTGGATAGGAAAGGCTCCCAGTTGCACCATTTGCTCTTTCCTCCGTAAAACCTGTTGGGCTGCATCAAATGATATGAAATTGGGCACACATGTAGAAAACAAGTTTGGGAACCAGATTTTTAAAATTGGACCTATTCCATCATGTAGTTTTTGAAATATTTAGAAAAATCCAAGACACAAAGACAGATTTTGTATTTTTCCAGCTGTTTTTGTTATATTTGCATGTCCATAAATTATACACAGGTTATTCATTTCGTTATTGAACTTCCTACAATCAATTGTAAAGGGGTCAACTTTGATTTTAGGTATCAGGCATGTGTCTGTGACTTTTATATCTGAAGTTATAAGGTAATTATTCCAAAGAGGGAAGAAATGCCCCCCCATGCAAGGGGCCCCTGGTGCACTCCATAGGGTTAACAGATATCACGTTTAGTGCCCTATAATCTACTACTGGTCGGAGACCACCATCCTTCTTCTTAATGAAGAAGAAACCAGCAGTTACGGGTGATGTTGAGGGCTGGATGATACCTTGTTTTAGCCCCTCCCGGATATAAGTGTCCAACGACTCTCGTTCCTGGAGGGAGATAGGATACAATCTACTTCGTGGCAATTGCGCCCCATCCAGAAGATCAGTCGCGGTGAGGGGGAAGGCTGAAAGCTTTCTCCTTACTGAAGACATCCCGGAAATCCCGATACTCCTTGGGAACGAGGTCGAGGTTTTCAGGTTCAGGACTCTCTATACCTGTAGCTTTGCAGGGGAGAGACATACATTCGCATCGACATCTATCGGACCAGGCTGTTATTTCCCCAGTACGCCAGTCTAAGCACAGATTATGTTTCCTTAACCAGGGAAGTCCCAGAATCAGTGGATCTTTAGTCTGGGCCACCACAAATACTTCTATTGACTACTTTTGAAGGGTCCCCACCTGCATTTCAAAGGGGTGAGTACAGTGGTGGATGGTACCTTCCTGCAGACGCTCACCTGTTACTCCGTGCATCACGAGGGGATATGTCACTCTTTGAAGGGGAACCTGCTGCTGACGTGCCAGGGTAGCATCTAAAAAGTTCCCCGCTGCTCCGCTGTCAATGAGTGCTTTCACCTTACAGCGTCTCCCATTCCACCCTAAAACCACAGGTATAGTGAGTGAGAGAGGAATATGGTAAGGAGAAAACACCTACCGGAAGAGGGGTCTCGTCATGGCGGGGACGAATAGGACAAGTCGGAAGGGTATGGCCAGCCTCTCCACAATAAAGACATAACCTTTCTCTTGTTCTTCTTCTGCGTTCGGTCGAGGTGAGCGGGGATCTGCATGGGTTCAGATGCATCGGCGCCCGGTCCGGGTAAAGCACGCGTGTTCTCAGCCTGGTGTCTGTGTCGCCTGCGATCCCTCACGGTGTTGTCTAGCCGCACGGCTTGGCGCACCAGCTCTTCAAATTAAGGGGTTTCACCTCTTGCAGTGAGCTCGTCTTGCAGATCCGGATTGAGGGCTCGTATGAAGATAGTCTGCAGGCAGTCATCCAGCCAGCATAGGGTGGCAGCGATGGTTCGAAATTCCAGGGAGAATTCAGCGGCGGTTCCATTACCCTGCCGGCAATCCAGCAGGCGCATCCCTGGTCTTCTTCCCACCGCCGGATGATCGAACACTTCCATTAACGCCCGGTGAAATTCTCTTCCAGAACCTAATAAGGGGCTGCAATCCGCCCATTCGCGGGCTCTTCCAGTCAGCAGGGAGATGGTGAACCGTACCTCCGCTCCTGGAGTAGTAAACATCTCGGGGTGCTCCTCCACGTATATGCCCACCTGCATCAGGAATCCCCTGCACTGGTTGGGGTTACCATCATACCGTTCAGGTAAGGCTATGGGCAAGGGAGCGATGGGGCATGGTGGAGATGCTGGGAGTGGAACTTGAGCAGCTTGAGAAGAGAGGATTTGCTCTACAGCTGTGATTCGGGTCTCAAGATTCCCCGCTGGATTCATTCTTGTGAGGCGAAGTATTCTGTTATACCAAGCTGGTGAAAGAGGCACAGGTCCAGTAATGCGGGGTAAGCAGAGCTTTAATGAAGCTGACAGGTAAGCACGGGTGTTCAGCAATAACACAGAGCCCCGGAGGGAGAGCGCCGCCGTCCAGAAGAGTGGGGCGGCTGCACCCGGTAAACCGGCTTCTCTAGAGATGTCACTCAAGCAAACAGTACGGGTGCGTGGGTCGTCAGCCAGAGGGTTAGTCCAATGGAGAAACACGGGACTGGAGTACAAGAGGAGAGGAGGACAGGAGGTACTGGACTCAGCAGGGCAGGACGAAAAAACGCTCGGTACGGCTTCTTTGCATCGGCTCAATACTTCGCGAGTAGAAGGTAGCTGAGCTCTTCTTTTAAGGAAGAGCTAATCCTGGGCTGTGGTGTTGCACCTGCTTGACACCGCCCTCGTGGGCGTGACAAGAAGTCATTGAAATTTATATACCTATACAAGCTGTGAACACAAGACTAACTAAGTGTTCTGTGAATGGTTATGATCTGCAACATTGCTCTCAGCATTGCAAAAACATGCTATATGATTTGTTCTTATGTATGTGTACTGTAATGTGTTGTACATTTGCATGTAGAAATAAGTAAGTTCTGACATGGTATTTTTAGTGCACTTCAAGTCAGGGGTTCAAATAATTCTGAAGCTCATTTGCATATGCTGAAACACTGTCATTTTGCTGAAACAAAGGAATCTGCCAAGTTCAGATCTAGACGGAACAAGAAGAAAACACTTTCATATAGTATACTGCTAATTCACACTGTAAATTCAATTTCTTACCAGCTGCTTTGTACAGCATCCAGGCCCCATCCAGAGCTGCCATTTTTGGGAAGGATTCTATGAGGAGTGCTGAAATCTATGGGATTGAATGCGAATACAAGTTGGGTTTGATATAAAAAAGATGTGGCTTTTTATATCTTTTGAGATCATTTCAATATAAAGGAAATAACCTAGTGCCAATTTTCACATAAATGATGACAAAAAATTCCCACTAAGGGAAATTCTAAGAATACTAACAGGAAAATATATCTATGAAAATTAAAATTTTGGACTTGCCTCAGAGTGGTCAGCATCTTCTGGAATATAAATGGTCCTCCGGCCCAGCCCAGCCTGGAGAAGTACTATCTCTTCACCTGTCTTGGGGGTACCATCACTCATTTTGTCCAACAGAAAAAAATGAATAAGTTTGGACTTCATTGGCATTTTTCGAGGTTTAATGTAGTTTTTCTTCTTAAAGAAACCAGGAAAAGCTCTGGAAACAACTGTTCTTCATTGCTTTAAATTTTCAATAAATTCAAACCTGGCCATATTCTCGTCCAGTCTGCTGCATGACCTGCCTGAGGCAGCGACGTGGTTGGCTGGACCTGCCTCATGACCACTTCTGTTCTTTGGCCTGCCTGCTGCCTTGTCCTTGGGGGTGCCTGTTCCCTCCGTGTTAACGTATGGCCTCTCTGAACCTGAGCTGGCATCTAAATGATTAACGTAAACTAAATGGATAAAGTCAGTACTAAAAACATTACACTAAAGTCTTTATCTGGAACTAGTTTGGAACAACTCAGTGTGTCACCATGTGAAGATATTTTTTGTAAATCAATTCCCAAAGGGGCATTATATTGCAGATTTAAGTACTGTAGAACAGAATAGTTTATCTAACCCACAACATTCAAATAGCTACTGAAAGCTTCGATACAAAATCCTACAACTATGTTAGTAATACTCATCGTATGTGATTGCATGACGAGGTGTAGAAATTATGTATTGTCTATGGAAACTCGTAACACATGATAACGTTACTTTACCATATGGAGATGCCGAACCTAATGCCTGCCTCAGCATCCCAATGACTTGTGTCACTGCATTCTGTAACTGTATCTGTTTTATATTGATGGGGAAACAGGCAAGGGGGCAATGAGAATCGGTGAAAATATACTTATAATATAGATAAACCATACTTCTCACTTAACCTACCTGTCGCCGTTCCTCTTCGTCCACCATTTTCCTCTTCTACTTCTGCAGATTTTATGCCAGATTAGACTCTTTCGGGCGCAATCCTGCCACTTATAGTCGGCAGTCATCCTGGAAAGCTTACATCCAATCACAAAGCCAGGAGCCACCCGGCAATAGCATTCGCTGTCAGAGATGGCATGACTCCGCCCCCAAACTGTCAAAACCTTCCCCTGGCAGAACGTGAGCGCAGAAATTTTCTTCAAGGGCAGAGCGGCCGAAAGATATTATGATGAATGCGCATGCAGCTCTTCGTCCTGTGCTCGCGAGTTTCACTTTTGCGCTCGCGAGTGGCATATTTACGTGTGGGAGTTTTGACTTTGCGCTCACGAGTGGCATATTTACGTGTGTGAGTTTTGACTTTGCGCTCGCGAGTGGCATATTTACGCGTGTGAGTTTTGACTTTGCGTTTGCAAGTGGCATATTTATGCGTATGAGTTTTGACTTTGTGCTCGACAGTGGCATATTTATGCGTGTGAATTTTGACTTTGCGCTCGAGAGTGGCATATTTACGTGTGTGAGTTTTGACTTTGCGCTCGTGAGTGGCATATTTACGCGTGTGAGTTTTGACTTTGCGCTCGCGAGTGGCATATTTACGTGTGTGAGTTTTGACTTTGCGTTTGCAAGTGGCATATTTATGCGTGTGAGTTTTGACTTTGCGCTCGCGAGTGGCATATTTACGCGTGTGAGTTTTGACTTTGCGTTTGCAAGTGGCATATTTACGCGCGTGAGTTTTGATTTTGCGCTCGAAAGTGGCATATTTACGCGTGTGAGTTTTGATTCTAATGAGCGCTGTCCCGTGCTCAACCAATTGTCATGCCGAATGGTCGGCTCCACCAAACTCAATTGCGGTATCCCAGTGAGTCTGTTAATGTGAGACTTAAATGGGATTCACTAATTACCAATATCGCTTAGTAACCTGGGTTAGAAGGCTCGTCCAGCGAGCTGCATCACCAGGTAGTGTAAACGATCGGTAGCGAAGCTCTCCTCACAGCTGATGAGAGAAAGTCTCGCGATATTTCAGGCCAGTTTGAGGTTTCACAGCATGTAGCAAGATCGCACAGAGGCAGGGACTATTGTGAGAACTCAATGAAGGGAGGCTGAAATTGTGTAAAAGACATGCATTTATTCCTAACACACTACAACTAACATAAGACAAACATTACACTTAAGACAAACAACAAACACAAAATAACGGAATAGAAACAAACAATGTAATTGTGGAAATGCAATGACCGGATTTAATTGAGTAACTTTAAAAGGAAATACTGTTCTGCAAAGCAAGCCCAGTTTGTGGAAACACGACCCAGTAGGCATTCAGTAGGGTTAACAGCACAGCTTAGGTTGTTAGAATGAAAGGAAGTTGGTTTACTTGGTTGCAGAGCAGGGGGGGGGGGGGTTCTTGGCAGTTGGTTGCAGAGCTGATGAGCGGATGGGATGATGACACTCAGGAAGGCATGGCGTTTGGAGCAGTATAGTATATAGTATGGTAGAACACAGAAACTTGCTAACGGACCACCAAGATCAGATAAGGACCACAAGGGAATGTTGGAAGAAAGGGGGGGGGGTTGTCAAACAAAGAAAGAAGAATCTCTGAAAGGTAGGACACACTGGTTACACTAATTTTCCAGATTCTTCTGGTATACCATGAGAACATATATACAATGGTAGCTATACCTATTTATTTATTCAAATTTATATGTGTTCAAGTGCAAAGGGGTAAAATAGGTGATACTACGTGAACATGGTTATAAGGGTGGCACACAAATCACTAAGATTGTTTATGGGTGGAGAAGATGTCAGTCCATTAAAACCAGTGTATCACTGTGTAGGACACGTCACAGGTCAGAAGCTGACGATCCCTGAGCAGTGTCTGAAAACTTTTTGAGGGGCAGGTGTTCAGTACTCAGTACATTTAAAGCTCGTGAACAAGTTTACATGAAATAGTTTGGGAAAAATAGGCAGATGCTCAGGAAAACAAAGACCCTCTTGCTTCATATCTCTGTGAATGACAGCTGTCAGCCAGAGGTGTGGACGTAGCTTTAAGGTGTTTCTATCTGCGAAGGAAAAAATATACGAAGGAAATTATATTAATCCATGCTGTGAATCTGACAAATTAACAATGACAAAGAGGAAATATGCTTTTAAATCAGGGACTGCAGCAAACATTTTCTTTTCTCAAACCAATACTGAATGATTGACTAAAGCTTTATGCACTCATCACAAAAGCATTTATTCTATTGTACACGGAGGACAGTAAGACATTGAGGACCACCTGTGCACTTCCAAGCACAAAAGATGGCTGAGGACTGTGAACGGAACCAGTTCAGTATTTCCTTTGGCACTCTGACGGTGAGAGGGAGCTAAAACGGGCCACTCGAAGGGCACTGTAGCTCACCGTACTGCGAAACACAAGCGGCGCTTCAGGTCAATGCACTGCACATGTGGGATAATCAGGACGTTCTGTGTTAGAGTTCATATGTTAGAGTCTTATTACCAATGGATTTTGCACAATCGACTGACAATGGTCAATGAATGCATGGAGGAGCTTGACAAACAGAAATCCACCATAGTTTACTTAGTATTCCTCTTGAACAGCCTGCAGGAGAAGCTGATTGAGAGGACTGCATGCTTCATTGGACTGAAGGTCTCTTTGTCCTAATGGTCTGTACCACACCATTATTATTTGCATTTTAGAAATATGCATAAAATAATAACACTAATTTAAATTGTTTTATATCAGGAAAAAAGCATCCTGACCACCTTAGATGACCCACAAAAGCAGTAGGTCCATAGATGAGATGTGTAGCTTTTATGACCGGTGAGTTGGGGGTCAGTGCTTTGCACACTGCTTGTGAGTATGGCCCAAAGGCAGGAGGTAATGAACACTGTTTTTAACACAGTGTCTTTTGGTTTAATTATGAATACACAAGGAGAATCTATGTCCTTGTGCAGTACTTGCCTTATGAACAATGGTAAGTAAACCAATCAATACAGTTATTTTTCTTAGCTGTAACAGAAAGACACAAAAGATATTTATGTTGGGTGACAGAATAAAGAATCCTGTAAAATGTGTTTCAGCTGAATGAAATGTTTGGCATTATAGACTTGAAATGGTAACAGCTGAAATGATGGTAATGAACTAATATGTACCAAATATTTTTCTGAATTTCAATGAAGTATCTGACCTCAGAGGTCCAGTGCCAGATCAGTGACTAGGAGCTCTTTGATAGGACAACTTGCGTCAGGAAGGATGCAGAGGAGAAGTTGCCAGAGTGCATGTACCCCAGCTGAACACTGGGTGGATACATATGAACCTTACAGTAGGATATAGACCTTTAGAAACAAACTGAATGCACTGGATTTGTCCAGAAAGCAATAGTGAATGTTTGTACACTATTGAATAGCCTTAGTTTGTCCATAGTCAGTATTTATACAATGCGCATACATTTCTTTTTAAGTTTCTTAAAAAAGCAACAGTGAATGTTAATGCACTACTAATTGCACTGAGATGTTTAAAGGAACATTACAAATTATCATAAATTATAGAATTAAATTTTTTAAAAGTATAGTGATTTGATGTAGAATATGTGTTTATTTGTGTAACTGATTATTCCCCTGATCCCTTCCTGATAATGATGATGATGAGGAGGATGAGACAAACTTGTCATTAACTGACTGAGGAAGGGCGCTATGTGTGCACATGAGATAACACATGTACAGACAGCAGCTACACAAGTGTCCTGTTTGGGTGCTTTGAAAATGTGGTCACTCTAGTTAAATACTTAACTTGTCATGTCCCTACATGAATTAAATTATTTGATGAGAATCGGAAAGTTTGACTGGCCTCTGGACCTCCATCCTCTCAGCCAACCAAGCAGGATCGTTAATTTCGTTATTGCTTCCTGAAGGCTTTTATAAATGTCAAGAGTAACTATTATGAAATAGTAAACCTGAAACAGACTGTTCCTGAGGTAATGTACTCTATGCCTTAAGAGAGACTCCAGCTGGAATACACTTAATCTAATGAACGCAACAAAGGTAATATACAATTTCAGGGTAATGTAATACATAGTCTTACTCTCCAGCTAATAGGCAAGTGAAAATTGAGGAATGCCCAGTTCATTGTTTTTCATTACTTTTTTACTGAAAGATGCTTTGAAGATCATAATAGTAACAAATTAACTTTTTACTCAAAATATGTTCTGAAACATTCTGCCAAAAATTTTTTTTTTTTTAAATTATGCACTTTGAGATGAGCTACAGGGTGGCACGTGGTTAGCGCTGCTGCCTCACAGCAAGAAGGTCCCAGGTCCTTTCTGTGTGGAGTCTCTCCCTGTGTTTGTGTGGGTTTATGCTGGGGGCTCTGGTTTCCTCCCACGGTCTGAAAGTGTGCTGGGCAGGTTGATTGACGAGTCTAAATTGGATGTGTGTGTTCTGTGCCCTGCGATGGGTTGGTTCCTGCCTGTGCCCCTTGTTCCTGGGATAGGCTCCGGTTCCCCCTGCGACCCCAGTTGGGATTAATTCAATTCAATTTTATTTATATAGCGCATTATCACAACATTACATTGTCTCAATGCGCTTTACATTTCTGCCTCGTAAGGACCCCCCATTGAGTAAGCCAAAGGCAACGGTGGCAAGGAAAATCTCCCTAAGAGGAAGAAACCTTGGGAGGAACCAGACCCAAAGGGGGAGCCCATCCTCCAGGGGCCGGCAGATGAGTCAAACAAACAACATGAAATGACTAAGCTAATACAGGGGTTGAAATATCAGTCTCAATGCAGCGGCCGACCGGGAGGCACGGGGTGCTTGATGCACGATGGCAGGATTAATAGAGGCACAGCCGCAGGGAAGGATGGCGAGGCATCGCGTGAGCCAAGGGCAGGCAGGTTGGAGGGTAGTTGCCGGAGGTGGAGGTAGTGGTTACAGTGATGGATGGAGATGAGTTACTATAATATCTAATTGCATGCTGTGCACTAACATTGAATAACCGCAGTGTGATTAACACAACAGAAAGTAATTTCCTATATTTTATTGCTCATAGTTCATATTACATGTGTGGAGGGCCTTGACATGTCTTGACCACATTGTGGAACTTCTCATCACATCCAACACTTCTGTCCATCATTGATCTCCGTACCAGTGTTTGAGTGTGACCAGACCCCATACTTTCAGAAATTGCAGTAAGAAATGACAAACCCATCAAATGCTGAAGTGAATATGGACAAAACGTGTACAATGTATGGTTTTATCATCCCATCATGTCTTGGATTGCACATGCGGGTGTAGAGGCTTTCAGGAATATTTCATTATATGAAACATTTGTAAACCCTCACTAGCTGAACCTCACCAAAAACAAACTAGTATGAAATGCTGAAATAATGTCTCTTAAAAGAATTAAACTTCATAAATGTACTGTGTAAACATCGAGGGGGGCGTGTCCTTCCAGAGTCTCCTCTGCCAATAACCACATTAACCCCATAATACATGAGGTAAACGTGTACTAACAGTACATTTCTGAGTGACTGTTGAAAGTCAACATAACAGTTAACGTCTAGTGATATTGCCCTCTTCATGATAATGTAATTTTTGAAAAAGATTTGGATAAAGGGATCTTGCAAGAAAAAAATGCTTTGGCCTGGAAATCTTTCCGCTAGATATCCGAGGTCATGCTTGGAGGGTCCCATTCATATCGGCAAACTTTTATCTAACTTTAAAAAAGTCATCAGTGTTGATTGTTTTTTCCTGCTAGGCTTCCGATGACGATGTTTCGGTGTCCATGTCAACAGCGGGGGACATATTTGTCAGCTTCTCAGAGGAACCTGTGGTCTCCAGTTCCTGGAAAAGGGAGCCCAAAGACCAAACATTACAGGTCTTGAACATTTCAAACTTTTTTTCCATAACCACTTATCCAGATCAGGGTCTTGGGGAGACTGAAGTCCCCGGAGAAGAGGCAAGGACACCAGTCCATTGCAGGGCAGACACTCACAAACTTTGCATAACTCTGGTTCATCATATTTTTGGAGGGAAATACATAACAGACTTACGGAGAATAAGAATTGATACAGCAACAAACCTGAGCCTAGGAATCAAACCCACATCCCTGGAAGACATTAGGCAACAGGACTACACAAAGTATGCCACTTTTGAGCCTGAACAACCAAAATGTGCCACCTCAGCATCTGAAATTATTCCTCTTGCTTCAGAGCGCAAGGTAAGCCAGCATGCAGAGCATTTGAGGTTATGTCCAATGCTCAAGGGCTGAACAATGATATGATTATTTTGCTGGTCATGAGATTCGATCTCACAAGTTTCTGGATGGACAGCAGCACGGAGCCATGACCCATAGCAGAATTATATATAATAGATTTTTTAGGTATATATTTTCTGTCTGTTCACCACTGCTCACTCACATCTAGTTTGCAGTCATGCATGTGGAAGATGATGTTGTCCAAGTCACGGTCTCCCGCACTGGGTATCCTACACTCACAAAACAGAAGACGACGTCATGGTTACAGAAGCAGGCATTCGTCACTATCATCCCCAATCTCATCCTCTTAAATGCCTCGATGAGTCAACTTACATGGTGGACAAACTCCTCTGCAGTAAGACCACGCTAGCGATGACCCCCAGTGCAACAGAAAGCACGAGACCCAAACCCACGCCGACATAAACTGCAGCTGAGTGACCAACATGGAGAAACAAAGGGCTCACCTGCTAAAGTCCTCTTACATTAACAACAGCATTATAATTATTAATAATGACGTTTTGCGGAACTACCAGCCTATATTTAACAGACCAATAGTAATAAAATGATCAGCTAGTACCTGGAGAAGACAGGGATGAATTGATGGTGGAGCATCTTCCTTTGATGAGCTGGATGTCATCCAGAGCCAGGTGTCCCAGCCCGCCCTCCCCTCTCTGGTATATAAAAACAAACTACAGGGGGGAGGCAGAGTATTAGGGTTATCTTTAGAATGTTACTGAAGGTATCTCAAAGAAATACTGCTGGCTACATACCATATAGGTCTGTTCCAGGAGTGACATAATAGGTATGACTTTACATTATAGACAGGTGGTTGTAAGCTAGCTTTAGAACATGTATGTTCATTTACCCAAAATGGCTCCATGTTGCTGACTGCCACAGTGGCCTCTATCCAGGTGTCCCCTTGGCTGCCGGCCTCTGTCCACAGCAGTGCCAAGTCCTTCTCGTCATCACCAAAGGGGTTCCTGGGTTTTTCGAGAGTGCTGTGAGGACCCAAGACTAGCCAGCAGTCCTTGCCTATGAGGTGTTTATGGGAGGGGCTCTTTTGGGAGACTTGGTTTTGTTCATCACAGATTTGCTGTCTGAGCTACCTGGTGCCGCTGTAGAGGCTGAGGTTGCCGATGTTCTGACCATGCCTGTGGTACCAGAAGCTCAAGCAGCCATCTCCCTGGGTTGGTTGGAAGACCTCACTATACAACATGGCCTTGTCACCCTTCTGTCCCACTGCACTGTCCACGTACACGTAGTAGCCTGGCAAGAGACCAACTGTCAACTCAAACATTCTCAGAGCCTCTCAACGTATTGTTTATAAGTTTGGCTAATATCGTTCTGCCCTTGTCTTGCACCACGTTCTCCATGGAGACACCACCTTGGCTGGAGCCCATGGTGTGGTCCACGCGGGGCCCCGTGCTGGGAAGAGGGGAGGTCCCTCTCCCTCGTAGCCAATCGGCTTGGTCGCCTGCCTCAATGTTGGTCCACCCGCACAGACTCCCCTGGAAGTCACAGACTCCAGGTGGTGGGCAGGCTCCATTAGACAGCACCACATCGTCAATGGCGACGCCTCCAGATACCCCTGTCCCCCAGACACCCTCTACCACAATCTGAAACATGATAATGACAGGAATTGTCCAACAACCTTATCTTCAGAGAGAGTTTGCTATGTGGTGACATGAAGATCGCAAATCTATCAGTCATGACCCAACTAAGCCAGCCTTACCCGGAATGCAGATGCCTCCATATGATCCAGCCTGACATTGCCAAGCCTCCACAGCTCCCCCTGGCTGCCAGTCTTTGAAAAAACAAGTTTGCGACCGCCATCCTCGCTCTGCTGATACATGTTTAGAGTACTTATGCTGTCCCCATCCATGTGGTACCAGACCTGTAGACAGTCACCTTTTCCTGTGATAGGCAGATACAGAAGGTGAGACCATCAAGCACATGGAGTGGGACAGCGAGACTTCAGCAGGATGTGGGTAAATTTCACTTCGATTTACCTGTAGCGAATTGTGGGGAGATCAGTGAGGCCATGTGACTGGGGGGGTGGGAGCTTGAGGAGCCCAGGTAAAAGTAACGCCCATGGGGCGTGTCGGTGGTGTGATCGGATCCTGGCTCCCTACTGGGACCACCACCGGAACGCCGCACCCAGCTCTCTGAGGTCCAGTCACAGTCACTCTCCTCAAAGTCACACCGGTCTGTGGGTCCTGGGTCCGTGGGATGCATGCAGACCAGAGGAATAAGGATGAGATGATTGTGGTCCCAAAGCCGCGGATCAGCACTGGACATCCTTAACATTTAACAGTGTTATTCCTTCTAGGTTAATACATCATAGCTGATAACCAAGCATGGGTATCAACAGCCAAGGTCACCAGCAAAGGGTGTACCGGAGTGACGGCAAGCTCCAGGGGTAAGGCTGATGTCATCCAGAGCAACGTCTCCCGCCCAACCACCCACCGACGCCTCCAGCACCACCTGATGGACCTCTTGCAGGGTCACATGACTCTGGGTCATCTGCCACATGTCGCTTTGCATGCCCTGCCTCTTCCACATCTGTGGGGGAGGGGATGCGGGGTGGGAGAGGAGGTCTAGTGAAACAGAAGCAACTCAAAGCCATCTCTAATAACTGCTCATCTCGGTCAAGCCGATTTCTCAAAAACTTTAATTGCTAATTATCACTGCCCCCTCCTTGGGTGACACACTTTTCCCACATGTTAGCTGAGGGCTCCTTTAAGCCCTGAGACATATACCTTTCAGTTGCTTACTTTCTATTAGTGACCTTGACACAGGGACCAGAATTGCTTGTTTGTAGAAATCCCCTTGTACAGTATGTTGTGTCCGGTTTGTTAACTGTAACTGCCCCCCCACATCCCAGGCTTGATCACAGACCGGCCTTACCAGTGTCCTCTGTAGGGGCTGAGTTTCTTGCAAGTACAACCTTAAGCTTCCAACTGTGGCACCAAACATGTGGTACCAGAGAGTGATGCAGTAGCCTTGGGGGCCAGCAGGTGGCAGCAGAGGGGACTTCAGCTGGGCCACGTCCCCTACTCTGCTTGGAGAGGAGCTCTCAACATATAGGTAATTCCCTATAGACCACATCAAATAAGGGCAAATGAGAAGTCAGCAATAATCCACTTAATGATCACTTATCAGGATGCAGTACAGGCTTCCCCCACTATCCAGAAGTACAACGTTCCTATGACACCTTTTGTAACCTGAAATGGCGTAATGTGAATGACCAATTACCATTAATTTATATGGAAAAAAGTTTTTAGCATTCCCAGACCAAAAAATAACCTACGTAATCATACCAATAACATATAGTAAAAGCAGCCTATATATAGTAGAAATAATGTATGTACAATATAGTATAGCCTACTACACACCTGCGGGGTGTTCCACAAAGCAAGGTTTCTCAGTTAGCTGGGTTAATTTAAGCTATAAGTCATGATTGTCCAATAGGAATGCTCCTTACTTATTTTTTTATTAGACAATCATGACCTCTAGCTTAAGTTAACCCAGCTAACAGAGATATCCTGTTTTGCAGAACATCCCATAGGCTATATGGCATAGCCTAAATAGCAATAAAAAGTACAGTGTAGGGGGTTCATAGTTGCTCAGAATTCCAATTGCAGACATGTTTTTATTTTGAAGTTTTGTTTTTCTTCCGGCCAGTTTTTTGTGCTTTTTTTGCACTTTTTCTGCCCCTGGTGTTGTCGCTGCAGCAAAGCGTGGCTCTAAAACCGCTTACTGTTTTTATCATGCCCATTTTGTTGTGCGCGCCAAGAAATGCATCCCACCCTGCTCTTTCAAGCCACCAGAAACATCAGGATCTGCGCCCTGTAGCTGTGCTGGGCGTTGGGGGGCAAGACAGTTTGCTGTTTATTGAGGACTCCATTTCTGGCTGGCGTTTTCTTTGTGACACTGGTGCTTTGGTGCGCATTCTCCTGGCGTCATAGCTGAATAAACGGTCTGGAGAGCGTGGTTTTCCCCTAGCGGCTGCCAACGGAACCTCGATTGACACTAACGAAGAGCGGCCAGTGGACCTCTGTTTTCATGGGCAGTGTTTCCGGTGGGTTTTTGTTGGCGTCTGTTTCCACCCCATTCTTGGGGGCTGATTTTTTTGTGTGCCAACAATTTGCTGGTGGATGTCAAAAACAGGCATCTGATCAATGCGGAAACTTTTTGCTCTTTTCCGTGCACCCTTAGTGAGGCTGGCCCTTCCAACCTGTCTGGTATTTCGAATTCAGCCGACATTTTCCAGCACCTCCCGGCAGAGTTTCCTAACCACACCGTGCCCACCTTTGCCGTGTCCTTGGTTAAACATGGTGTGGAGCACCACATCACCATGGCAGGCCCACCAGTGCATGCCAAGGCTAGGCGCCTGGACCCTGAAAAGCTGGCTGTTGCCAGAGAGGAGTTTGCCATATCTGAGCGTTTAGAGATTGTTCTGACAGCCCCTGGTCTTCTCCTCTCCACATGGTGCCCAAACCTGGGGGTAGAGGCACCTGCGTGGCGATTATAGGCACCTTAATGATGCCACCACCCCTGACCATTACCCTATCCCTCACATCCAAGATATCTCTGCCCGTTTGGCAGGAACTGTCATTTTTTCAAAGGTGGACCTGGTTAGGGGCTACCATCAGGGCCCAGTACACACTCAGGACATCCCTAAGACTGCTGTCGTCACACCTTTTGGTTTGAGTTTCTCAGGATGCCTTTTGGGCTAAAGAATGCGACCTAAACTTTTCAGCGTTTGATGGACAGTGTTGTGTGGGACATGCCTTTTCTTTTTGTTTATTTGGACGACATCTTGGTTGTTAGCAACACTTTGAATGAGCATTTGAGGCATTATTTGCATGTCTCAGTGCTCATGGGTTGATTGTGAATTAGGGGTGGGCGTTTATTTCTGAGTTCACCACAGACATCCATGATGTCACTGGCAAACACAATGTAGTGGCTGATTGTCTCTCGCGTTGCCACCGTCCCGTGGTTACACACACCTTTTGACCATCGTTGATCGAACGACTCACTGGCCGGAGGTGGTGCCATTAACCTCCACAACCATGGCAGATGTGGCTCAGGCTTTCATCAGCTCTTGGGACTCTTGTTTTAGTGTGCCTGCTGACCTGTCGTCTGACGGTGGAGCACAGTTCACCTCCGACTTGTGGAGTGCAATTGCCTGTGAGTTAGGGATCACTCTCCACCGCACCACTGCTTATCACCCACAAGCTAACGGGTTGTGTGAGCGCTTTCACCACTCTCTGAAGGCTGCCCTTTGTGCATCTCTTCAGGGTGCTTCGTGGTCTGACAGGTTGCCGTGGGTTTTGCTTGGTTTGTGGACAGCGATTGGTTTTTTCGGACACTGCAGCCGCTTTCGGTCCAACACCCACGTCGCGCCATGGTTTTCCGCGGTCTCATGTTCTCCCGAAGCAGGCAGATGCTTGTTTTGTTTTTGTTCGGCATGACGCCCGTCATGAACCTTTGCGGCCCCCATACGAAGGGCCTTTTCATGTGCTGCAGTCTGGGGACAAGTTTTTTGTTTTGGACAGGGGTGGTAAGGCCGACCGTGTTTCTGCGGATCGTTTGAAGCCAGCCCATTTGGATTTAGATGCTCCTGTGCCGCTGGGCCAGCTTTTTCATAGAGGTCATCCTCGCTGTTCAGTCCTGGCACCAGTCCCGGTTGTGCCTGCTCCTGCAGGAGATACTGTGAGCCGGTCCGGGCGAGTGATCCAACCCCTTAAGAGGTGGTTTCCTCTGCCCCTGTGAATTCTGGGGGAGCCTGTGTAGCGGGTTCTTAGTTGCTCTGAATTCCAAGGGCAGATGTGCTTTTATTTTGAAGTTATGTTTTTCTTCCAGCCAGAGTTTTCTGCACTTTAGTGGCAACTGGATATGTTCCTTTTTTTATTATTAATAAAGTTTTCATTCAAGCTGTCTCCTATCTTTTCTCCCCTCTCCAGAACAGAATAGTAAATACATAAATTGTTGTTTATTATCATTATCAAGGATTATGTACCATATATGATTATATGTGATATACTTTTATCCAATGGGCATTCAGTAGGCTTGTTTACACCAGCATCACAACAAACACGTGAGTAATGTGTTGCACTGTGACTTTACAATGGCTACGATGTCACTAGGCAATAGGAATTTTTCAGGTCTATTAAATGCTTAAGGACAATATGTGACAGATCCATTTTAATCTTACGGGACTACTCTCATATATGTGGTCCGTCATTGACCAAAACGTCATTATGCTGCGCATTAGGGTGGGGTGGAAAAAATCAAAATTTCCAATAGCAATTTCCAATAGTGCGGAAAAGTTGTCGCTGGACCTCGTTATTATACGTGCAAAATATCTTTGAAATAGGTTAATATTTTCAGGTTCCAAAATGCGATCGAAGTTTTCAACTGTCACATCAATGCGTAGATCCACGCTACGTATCATACATATCATAACGCAATGTAAAATACTGGCAATATACTGTACACTATCCATTATCTATACCGCAGGAGCATGCTTACACTGACATACTGGTAATATACACTATCCATTATCTATACCACAGGAGCATGCTTACACTGACATACTGGCAATATACACTATCCATTATCTATACAACAGGAGCATGTTTACACTGACATACTGGCAATATACACTATCCATTATCTATACCACAGGAGCATGCTTACACTGACATACTGGCAATATACACTATCTTTATCTATACCACAGGAGCATGCTTACACTGACATACTGGCAATATACAGGTACACTATCCATTATCTATACCACAGGAGCATGCTTACACTGACATACTGGCAATATACACTATCCATTATCTATACCGCAGGAGCGTGCTTACACTGACATACTGGCAATATACACTATCCATTATCTATACCGCAGGAGCATGCTTACACTGACATACTGGCAATATACACTATCCATTATCTATACCGCAGGAGCATGCTTACACTGACATACTGGTAATATACACTATCCATTATCTATACCACAGGAGCATGCTTACACTGACATACTGGCAATATACACTATCCATTATCTATACCACAGGAGCATGCTTACACTGACATACTGGCAATATACACTATCCATTATCTATACTATAGGAGCATGCTTACACTGACATACTGGCAATATACACTATCCATTATCTATACCGCAGGAGCATGCTTACACTGACATACTGGCAAGATACACTATCCATTATCTATACCGCAGGAGCATGCTTACACTGACATACTGGCAATATACACTATCCATTATCTATACCACAGGAGCATGCTTACACTGACATACTGGCAAGATACACTATCCATTATCTATACCACAGGAGCATGCTTACACTGACATACTGGCAATATACACTATCCATTATCTATACCATAGGAGCATGCTTACACTGACATACTGGCAATATACACTATCCATTATCTATACCGCAGGAGCGTGCTTACACTGACATACTGGCAATATACACTATCCATTATCTATACCGCAGGAGCGTGCTTACACTGACATACTGGCAATATACACTATCCATTATCTATACCGCAGGAGCATGCTTACACTGACATACTGGCAATATACACTATCCATTATCTATACCGCAGGAGCATGCTTACACTAACATACTGGCAAGATACACTATCCATTATCTATACCACAGGAGCATGCTTACACTGACATACTGGCAATATACACTATCCATTATCTATACCACAGGATCATGCTTACACTGACATACTGGCAATATACACTATCCATTATCTATACCATAGGAGCATGCTTACACTGACATACTGGCAATATACACTATCCATTATCTATACCACAGGAGCATGCTTACACTGACATACTGGCAATATACACTATCCATTATCTATACCATAGGAGCATGCTTACACTGACATACTGGCAATATACACTATCCATTATCTATACCACAGGAGCATGCTTACACTGACATACTGGCAAGATACACTATCCATTATCTATACCACAGGAGCATGCTTACACTGACATACTGGCAATATACACTATCCATTATCTATACCACAGGAGCATGCTTACACTGACATACTGGCAATATACACTATCCATTATCTATGCCACAGGAGCATGCTTACACTGACATACTGGCAATATACACTATCCATTATCTATACCACAGGAGCATGCTTACACTGACATACTGGCAATATACACTATCCATTATCTATACCACAGGAGCATGCTTACACTGACATACTGGTAATATACACTATCCATTATCTATACCGCAGGAGCATGCTTACACTGACATACTGGTAATATACACTATCCATTATCTATACCGCAGGAGCATGCTTACACTGACATACTGGCAATATACACTATCCATTATCTATACCGCAGGAGCATGCTTACACTGACATACTGGCAATATACACTATCCATTATCTATACCGCAGGAGCATGCTTACACTGACATACTGGCAAGATACACTATCCATTATCTATACCACAGGAGCATGCTTACACTGACATACTGGCAATATACACTATCCATTATCTATACCATAGGAGCATGCTTACACTGACATACTGGCAATATACACTATCCATTATCTATACCGCAGGAGCATGCTTACACTGACATACTGGCAATATACACTATCCATTATCTATACCGCAGGAGCATGCTTACACTGACATACTGGCAATATACACTATCCATTATCTATACCGCAGGAGCATGCTTACACTGACATACTGGCAATATACACTATCCATTATCTATACCGCAGGAGCATGCTTACACTGACATACTGGCAATATACACTATCCATTATCTATACCGCAGGAGCATGCTTACACTGACATACTGGCAATATACACTATCCATTATCTATACCGCAGGAGCATGCTTACACTGACATACTGGCAATATACACTATCCATTATCTATACCGCAGGAGCATGCTTACACTGACATACTGGCAAGATACACTATCCATTATCTATACCACAGGAGCATGCTTACACTGACATACTGGCAATATACACTATCCATTATCTATACCACAGGATCATGCTTACACTGACATACTGGCAATATACACTATCCATTATCTATACCATAGGAGCATGCTTACACTGACATACTGGCAATATACACTATCCATTATCTATACCACAGGAGCATGCTTACACTGACATACTGGCAATATACACTATCCATTATCTATACCACAGGAGCATGCTTACACTGACATACTGGCAAGATACACTATCCATTATCTATACCACAGGAGCATGCTTACACTGACATACTGGCAATATACACTATCCATTATCTATACCACAGGAGCATGCTTACACTGACATACTGGCAATATACACTATCCATTATCTATGCCACAGGAGCATGCTTACACTGACATACTGGCAAGATACACTATCCATTATCTATACCACAGGAGCATGCTTACACTGACATACTGGCAATATACACTATCCATTATCTATACCACAGGAGCATGCTTACACTGACATACTGGTAATATACACTATCCATTATCTATACCGCAGGAGCATGCTTACACTGACATACTGGCAATATACACTATCCATTATCTATACCATAGGAGCATGCTTACACTGACATACTGGCAATATACACTATCCATTATCTATACCGCAGGAGCATGCTTACACTGACATACTGGCAATATACACTATCCATTATCTATACCGCAGGAGCATGCTTACACTGACATACTGGCAAGATACACTATCCATTATCTATACCACAGGAGCATGCTTACACTGACATACTGGCAATATACACTATCCATTATCTATACCGCAGGAGCATGCTTACACTGACATACTGGCAATATACACTATCCATTATCTATACCGCAGGAGCATGCTTACACTGACATACTGGCAATATACACTATCCATTATCTATACCGCAGGAGCATGCTTACACTGACATACTGGCAATATACACTATCCATTATCTATACCACAGGAGCATGCTTACACTGACATACTGGCAATATACACTATCCATTATCTATACCATAGGAGCATGCTTACACTGACATACTGGCAATATACACTATCCATTATCTATACCACAGGAGCATGCTTACACTGACATACTGGCAATATACACTATCCATTATCTATACCACAGGAGCATGCTTACACTGACATACTGGCAATATACACTATCCATTATCTATACCGCAGGAGCATGCTTACACTGACATACTGGCAATATACACTATCCATTATCTATACCACAGGAGCATTCTTACACTGACATACTGGCAATATACACTATCCATTATCTATACCATAGGAGCATGCTTACACTGACATACTGGCAATATACACTATCCATTATCTATACCACAGGAGCATGCTTACACTGACATACTGGCAATATACACTATCCATTATCTATACCACAGGAGCATGCTTACACTGACATACTGGTAATATACACTATCCATTATCTATACCACAGGAGCATGCTTACACTGACATACTGGCAATATACACTATCCATTATCTATACCACAGGAGCATGCTTACACTGACATACTGGCAATATACACTATCCATTATCTATACCGCAGGAGCATGCTTACACTGACATACTGGCAATATACACTATCCATTATCTATACCGCAGGACCATGCTTACACTGACATACTGGCAATATACACTATCCATTATCTATACCGCAGGAGCATGCTTACACTGACATACTGGCAATATACACTATCCATTATCTATACCATAGGAGCATGCTTACACTGACATACTGGCAATATACACTATCCATTATCTATACCACAGGAGCATGCTTACACTGACATACTGGCAATATACACTATCCATTATCTATACCACAGGAGCATGCTTACACTGACATACTGGCAATATACACTATCCATTATCTATACCGCAGGAGCATGCTTACACTGACATACTGGCAATATACACTATCCATTATCTATACCGCAGGAGCATGCTTACACTGACATACTGGCAATATACACTATCCATTATCTATACCGCAGGAGCATGCTTACACTGACATACTGGCAATATACACTATCCATTATCTATACCACAGGAGCATGCTTACACTGACATACTGGCAATATACACTATCCATTATCTATACCGCAGGAGCATGCTTACACTGACATACTGGCAATATACACTATCCATTATCTATACCACAGGAGCATGCTTACACTGACATACTGGCAATATACACTATCCATTATCTATACCACAGGAGCATGCTTACACTGACATACTGGCAATATACACTATCCATTATCTATACCACAGGAGCATGCTTACACTGACATACTGGCAATATACACTATCCATTATCTATACCACAGGATCATGCTTACACTGACATACTGGCAATATACACTATCCATTATCTATACCACAGGAGCATGCTTACACTGACATACTGGCAATATACACTATCCATTATCTATACCGCAGGAGCATGCTTACACTGACATACTGGCAATATACACTATCCATTATCTATACCACAGGAGCATGCTTACACTGACATACTGGCAATATACACTATCCATTATCTATACCGCTTTATCCATCTGGCTCTTACCAAAAATATTGGGACACCCCTCAAAATCATTGAATTCAGGTGTCCCAATATTTTTGGTAATATAGTGTATCTAACCATTTTGACTGTCATGCTTAATGGCGCTGGGCCTGGGCGCTGCTACGGGTGGCTGCCCTTCGCGGACAACTTACTCTGCAAAGAGCAAGCTGAGGGAGGCGTAAAGACAATTTCCCCAAGGGGATCAATAAAGTATCTATAATACTTTTCATTTTAGTGGCACTGAGGAACAATTTTACATTGCGTTATGATATGGATGATACGTGGCGTGGATCTGCGCATTGATGTGACAGGTGATTAATCGTAATGCACATAGAACCGCAGAGCGATGTAATGTATGTGTATGGCTGATACCCAGTAAAAATCTGCGTTACCTGAACGTTGGTATTTTGTAGTGATTATCATGTTGTGAAAGAGCACAAACACAACACCGATGAGTACAGATAATGCATAGTGTATATTGCCCATTGATGAGAGAAGTAAAAACTTCGATCGGGTTGCAGAACTTGAAAATATTAACCTATTTCAAAGATGTTTTGCATGTTTAATAACGAGGTCCAGTGACAACTTTTCCGCACTATTGGAAATTGCTATTGGAAGTTTAGATTTTTTCCACCCCACCCTACTGCGCACACCTATACCTGTACCTATACCTGTACCTATAACTATTCCTGTATCTATACCTATACCTGTACCTATTCCTATACCTGTACCTACAGTATACCTATACCTGTACCTGTACCTATACCTATAATTGGTTCGCTGATAAACAAATGATAAAGGCTATTTTGCTTTTCTCCCTTTTTCGTAAAAGCAAATATCCTCTTTGGATTTCTTTCGGTTAGGGAAAACAGGGCTAAGTGGAGTAAAACAGGGGATACCTGTAATAAATCATGAATACAGGTGAATCATCAGACCTGCAGTTACTGACTGCCGTACAGTACTGTGGCATAACATGTAGTTTAAAATGAACTTTTTGTCACTAAACGTTTAGCCCTTCTGCTTAGTAATGGTGGACTGTAGCTTTCCTTCCCAAGGAACAATTACAATACTGGGGACTTGAACCCACAACCTTTGCATTGTTAGTATAATGGTCTACTTGTTGAGCCTCAAGAGCTTAATGTGTAAATTTGTTTGTGGTAATGATGACAGGGAGCAGGTCTGAATCCCGCAGGCCCCCCAAGCCCATGAGAACTGTTTGTAATTCCTATCCATTACTTGCTCCTGTGAATTACTGTTCAAAATATACTGCATTGTTTGGCCAGAAGGTGGCGTGTTGGTTAACCACCTGGCCTGCAGTACGTAAAATTGTAATTGAATTTTCTTTACATCCAGATACTTAAGAGGTAACCAAACGATGGCCCTCAGCTGACCTGAGCCAGTGGTGTGGTCCCCCGCGGGTCCGGTGTTAGCGGTGACTGAAGGTCCGGTCCAGCGCTGCCAGTCCAGGTCATCACTGGCTGCCTGGATCCAGCCACAGGAGTGGTCCTCAAAGGAGCAATTGTGAGAGGAGGGGTCTGTGTTGGGGAGGGAGGCGTTTCAACACAAATAGGAGCTGTACCTGGCCATTGAAAAATTATAGAAAATAAAGTAATTTAATTAATTTCCTTATTATTGCAGCAGCTCAGTGGGAGTAACACCAGCTGGGTGGGAGTCCAGTCTGCATGGACTCACTGGGTTTGCACTGCATTCCTCTCACAGTCCAAAAGACATGCAGGTGGGTGAACTGGTGCCTCTGAATTACCCCTGTGTGTGTGTGTGTGTGTGTGTGTGTGTGTGTGTGTGTTTATGTGGTCCACGTATACCTTACCTTGTGGGGACAAAATGCCCCCACATCGTGATAAATACCCATTTTTTTTACTTATGGGGACCAGTTTCCTGGTCCCCATATGGGAAAACTGTATAGCCATGACTGCAGTAAAAAAACTAAAAATGCATGACTGCAATGAAAAAACTAAAAATGTTATGGTTAGGGCTGGGTAGGGGTTAAGGTTGTCATAGTTAGCATTAACATTTTTCCCATAGAAATGAATGAGCAGTCCCCAAAAAGATATGATTACACGACTGTGTGTGTGTGTGCGTGTGTACGTGTGTGTGTGTGGTTGCCTGGCATTGCTTTCCGGTAATTCATTTTTGCCCTCTGTAGAGGACATTATGTTTTGCTCAAACCCCTCATACTACACATGCCGCTCTATTAAGACCTGCTGGTCCTTACAGAGGGCAGGTGAGGACCCTAAGATGACAGCACATATGTAGTGGTGCTAACTTCTGCTTCCTGTCAAATCAAAATCTGATATATGTATGAATTAATATGAATTAATATGGATCTCTTTTATCCTTCACGCTCCCATTTCTCACAGCACTAGGTATGGGACGAGGGTGCCACCTGGTGGCTGGTAGGATGCCTCGCAGTTGTGGAAGGAGATGTCATCCAGGGAAATGCCCAGAGAGCCGTCGCTGTTGGACGTCGACACGAGGGAGCTGTTGAAGACAATCTGCAAGGGGAGGGGGGCACAGCCAGCAGTCAGGAGGAGGAACTTTAATTTGTATTTAATGGGGGGGGGGGGGGGGGGGCGTGGGACTGAACCATGATTTTTGTGGCACACTGTGCCATTGCAAATGTATACCCTGCATTTGACATCATTAACATGCACGTGCAAAGCTAGCCAGGCAGAGAGGCTGGCTTTTTTCTATTAAACTCTGGTCAATGAGATGAAGGGGCGGGTCCTCACTGACTCACTTTGTATGGCTGAGGCATGGAGCCCACATTGAGAATCTCTGGAACCCACTGGCCGCTGTCCTGCTTAGGGCGGGACCAGAGCAACGTCCCTGATTTGGCACCAGACTCCAACAGGAAGACATACAAGCCAGCCCCTCCTCCAGGGGTCACCCGGAAGTGAAACCTACGGGGGGGGGGGGCAAACCCAGAGTGCGTAACGTCAGCAAGCTGGGGGTCATGCCCCGCCTACCTGATCGGTGGTCAGAAGTTCCATTTTTTGGATCTTCCTGACACCCATCTGTCACCCCAAGGCATGTTACACTGTTACACTGCCACCACTGTGGAGTTTGTCTGCACATGTTAACTCACATCATCTGGCAGTAGGGGCTTGACGGGGGGAGCCTTGGACTCAGCAGACGGGCATTGCCCCTGGATTTGCTTTGGCCAATGTTGGATTTTCCTTGGACGATACTCATGTAGGAGCCTGAGGAGAGAGCAGGACGACGCATGACTGGGATGCTTAAGCTGGGGCTTCTTTGAGAAATACAGTAGCAGTCAAAGGTTTGGACACACCCACCCATAGAAAGGTACATTCGTACTATTCTCTACATTCTAGAATAATTATAGAGACATCAAATCTTTGAAATAACATACATATGAGTATTATATACTGACCAGAAAAAGTATGACACTTTTTTCCTGCTGTCCTGAAGGAGGTCCCACATACAGTATATGCTGAACACTCATTGGCGGCTTTTCCTTCACTCTCTGGTTAAACTCAAAAACCTTTTCTATTTTCTTTAGGTCAGGTGGCCAAGTCCTTTGATACAACACTGTCACTCTCCTTTGTAGGCAGCTTTGTGTGTCCAAACTTTTGACTGGGACTGTACATTCTCCCTGCTCCAAAGTCAGAAGGGCAGGTACCTGTGCCTGTGGTATGGTCGGGGTCTGTGGACACAGTCGCTCTCTGTCTCTGCCACCTGATGTCCCTCTTACTTACATCCGTCCATCCACACTGATTGTTCTCAAAGGTACAAGGTCCTGGAAGAGACATAAAGATTTAATATGTTGAAGATGCAATTTAAACATTATTACTGAAGTGTACAACTTGGCTCCCTACTTGGAAGCAGTCTAGGAATCGTTTAAAGGGTTTAAGATATTTGTACTAAAATTCAATGTCTGCCTCACCGCAGCTTTGCTCATCTTCCCCTAGAGGGCAGTCTTTGGTGTAATCACACTGAGAACTGGCAGGGATACAGGCCACATCCTCTGACAGCCAGCAGAAGAACTCATCTGCCTGGGGTGCAGAAGGGATGGGAACAACAGACACACAAGCAAGATTCAAAGAAGTCATCTTGAAGCACTGTGGTGATTGACTGAGAGCCAGAAGCAGGGTTGTTTGCAAGCACTTGGCACTTGGGCTTAACCTTTGACCCAGCTAGCTCTGGTGGGCTGACCTTGCAGGGTGTGGTGGAGGGTGGTGTAGAGGGCGGGGCTGTGGGGGTAGCTGGTTGGGGTAGTGCACTGTTGTTGGGATCATGGGCACACTGGAGGGAGAAGGAGACGTCGTCCACTGCCACATCAGCTCCAGCGCGTGCTGGTCTCTCGTAACGCAACACGACCTGAGAGCACACAGCACAGGACTGGCCTCAGTATGCTGACCCAGTATGCTGACCCAGTATGCGCCAGTACTGTGAGCTGCTACACTGTGAATCAGGTCTGCTTAAGAACAACACAATGCTCTTTCTGCCTTAAAACAATGATTCATGAGTAGCAATAAACAAAAATTAAAAATTAAAAATGTCTTCAAAAATGAAGCAAACATAATCCCAAATTAAAAACCTCATATTTATCATTTTTCTTTTTCTAAATAATTCATTAATTCTATATGATCAGGGCTCAGGTACCAAACAGGACTATTCCTGCTTTCTGGGACTAAAATTGCCGCTAATTCTTTTCAATCAGCAGGTCACGATGCATTCTGATGCTGATGAAATTCATCACACTGTCCATGCTAGTCACTGACCTGTTATGCAGAGAAGGGGCAAGAAAGACCACCTGCAGGACTGTGTCCCCCTGTGTCCTCTCACCTTGCTGCGCACAGTGGTAAAGACCACCTGCAGGACTGTGTCCCCCTGTGTCCTCTCACCTTGCTGCGCACAGTGGTAAAGACCACCTGCAGGACTGTGTCCCCCTGTGTCCTCTCACCTTGCTGCGCACAGTGGTAAAGACCACCTGCAGGACTGTGTCCCCCTGTGTCCTCTCACCTTGCTGCGCACAGTGGTAAAGACCACCTGCAGGACTGTGTCCCCCTGTGTCCTCTCACCTTGCTGCGCACAGTGGTAAAGACCACCTGCAGGACTGTGTCCCCCTGTGTCCTCTCACCTTGCTGCGCACAGTGGTAAAGACCACCTGCAGGACTGGTTCCCCCTGTGTCCTCTCACCTTGCTGCGCACAGGGGTGGAGAAGGTGACCTCCGCTCTCTCCCAGAAGAAGGCCCGTGACCCCTCTCTGACCCACAGCACCTGGTCGCTGCTTGCACTGAAGATGCTTCTCAGCCTCACTGTCAGCTCTCCAGAGCCCTGCCCAGTGTTCTGGCTGTAGTGGTAAAAACGCACCTGTAGGGGGCAGCAGAGATCACCTCCTTGGAGCTTGGTTCGAATCACCATGTCCCAATAAGGAATGGGGTGCATGTGGCTTTTCCCACAGGATGTAGAGGGAGGACCTGCTGACGTACAGTGCAGTTTACGCTGGGCAGTAAAGTGGAAGAAACCATCTCTGACACGTCACTCCGTCCAGGAATCGCATAGTGGCCTGTAAAGAGATCTAGTTTGTGATTCCTCACACCTGCAGGAAAAGGTTACATTTCTGACACTAAGGCTACGTTCACACTACAGGACAAATGTGGCCCAAATCCGATTTTTTTGCTCATATGTGACTCGGATCACATTTTTTCATGAGAGTGTGAACAGCACAAGTCACATGGAATCCGATTTTTTCAATTCCGATTTGGGCCACTTCAGTATTTGGTCATAAATTGGATACAGGTATTTTTTGCAATGCGACCTCAGTCTGAACAGCGAAATCGGAATTCATGCAACTTTTACGTCACTCTCGTTCGACGTTCGTCACAATTCTGCGCAGGCGGAAGTCACCATATTTTTCCGTCAGAGTGCCAAACATGGAGGAGAGCACAGAAGTTGGCCAGTGGAGGGACAGGGAGGGGCTGGATTATATTTTGAGCAGACACGCCGGTGCCTCCATGCTGGAGATTGACTTCCTGCATTTCTTCATTTTTCTTTTGTTGTATAAAAAGAATAGATAGCCTCACCTTGTAGGAAAATTTTATGTAAAACGATTTCATACACCCCTAATGTGGACCGTACCATTTTAACCACCTCGGCGCTAGAAGCAGTCAGTCGGTTGCGTCATTCATTCTCATTGAGACCTGTTCATTGTGTTCGTCTGTCATGGTACTGTTTGTCGTGCATTGGTAAATGTAAGTAGGCAGCAGAAGTCTAGCCTGTTGAAAATGTGTTATTTTACAACCTTCATTTATTAGTTTAAGTGTTTCATCTACTAATGCAAGCTGACGGCTTTATAAGTTGAATTACTTACCATTGTCCTTCTGAGGCCGGTGTTCTGTCGAGTTGAGCTACTTTGTTGAGGTAAGCTACTGTAGTGCTAATCGATAGCCCTAACCATAGCTTACCTCGACAAAGTAGCTCAACTCGACAGAACACCGGTACAGTCAATGTTAGTTACGTTAACTAGCAAGATAAGCTAAGTTCTCTATTTAAACCAGGCTTATTTGGTGAGGTAAAATCGATCATGTAAATGAAAATCGGTCATTTTCCAAGGAGATGACCTCCCTATGCTTTCATTCTCACTCTCACGAATAAATTGTGCCTTTCTGAAATTAATTCACCACTTAGCCTGTGTGGTTTATTAGGCTAATGTTAACGCATAAGAAGGTCTAACGTTATGGTCTGAAAAAACATTACTATAAGTGAAACCTATAGGGGCAATGTAAAAAAAAAATAGCTAGCAAATAATAAGCCTTATTATTTTAATTTTAATTGTATTGATTCTGCATTCCACAATTTTATATTTATAGACATTTTTTTGAAGCTTCATCTAATAGCCCATATACTGTACTGTTTTGTTAAATATAGATAAGATTTTATTCACAGACACACTATGAGGAAAAGGAAAGATGGAGACATCAGACACTTTTTTGGTGGTAAAAGAAGTAGGAAGATAGTAGTGTTAAGAGCTACAGAACATTACACCAAAAGTATAGGTGCAGTTTTGAAAACTGTTAATGTGTATGAAGGAAAGTGGTGGTCAGCAGTAGGCAGGAGGTGAGTTCGAAATTAGGCTGTACCTTAAGATCTACTGTATCATCAGGACAGATATTAGCCTAATAGGCAGATATTTATTTCTGAAGGCTGTTCTGTTTGCCTGGCGATTGGAGGGAGCGTTGGCACCAGCTTGCCATCTTCCCCCTGCTCCCCGTTTGTGTCTCAAAATTTACTGTATTTGACTCTCCCTGCCGGCCCCTGGAGGATGGGCTCCCCCTTTGAGTCTGGTCCCTCCCAAGGTTTCTTCCTTCTAGGGAGTTTTTCCTTGCCACTGTCGCCTATGGCTTACTCACTGGGGGCTTTGGGTGGGGATGCTGTAAAGCGCCTTGAGACGATGTAATGTTGTGATAATGCGCTATACAAAAATAAATTATTTGTTGTTGTTGGAGCTGGGGGGACTGAGAATGCAGAAATAACACCAGACTGCTGGACCAGACCAGGCTGTTTGTAAATGTATAGGCTTATTACTTTTACTAGTATAGTTCTTCTAGGATAATTCCTGGGAGTTATCAAAACCAAGTTCTTTTGGATAGGGATAAGGATAATGATATCTTCTGTATTGATTCTCATTGTGTCGCATGTTCAGACCATGACCGTGTGTTGCATACTGTACATGTTAGTAAACACCCCTCGCGCATCTTGCACTCTTAACATTGATCCTGGTGGCTATTCGTATTGACGCGGTAGCGGACCATAATGGTCATAGAAGTATTATGAAGGCAGTACCCCCCAATTATGGAGGGGTAATTCGCACTCTGAATAAAGTGATGCCTTTGTTTTTGCGCATGCACATCATTGTGTCTTTGTTGTTTTGTGTGCACGCGAGCCAGTTCAGTATAGTGAACTGTTCACATTGAAATCTGATATTGCCCACATTAAAAATAGTAATGTGAACAGGCAAACAAAAAATCCGATCTGAGCAGAAAATCAGAATTGAGCATTAAGGCCTGCAGTGTGAACAGGCAGCACTTGACTTACCTAAAACTGACTTTGGTAAATCAGGGCTTACGGTACATTCACAGCATTTAGGAGACACTCTTATCCAGAGCGACTTTCATTTTTCCAAAATTCAGGGACAGTCCCCCTGGGGCAAGTTGGGGTTAAGGGTCTTGCTCAGGGACCCAATGATGGTAGTGCCAGAGGTGGGACTCAAACCAATAATCCCTTGGTCCAGAGGCAAGCGTCCTGACCACCAACACCCCACCCCGATACACATAAAGAGTACGAGTAAAGACTCCAAGGTTGAGCTTACAGAAGCATTAATGCAAAAAGGTGACATATGTGTTCTTTAGTACGTACTACTAGTAAATTTTAGCTTATGTGTTTTTTGGCCTGAATGATAAGATAAGGTAAAGCGAACATGTTAGATTTGACTTACACAAGGGTTTTTAGAACAGATTACTTATGTTATTCAAAAATTGCCTGTATTTTAATAATATACAGTAGATGGAGGAACCATATAAAAATGTGTGTAAGCACCGATACGCGCTTCTGATCTCAGCAGCTTTCTTGAAGGAACAGTCCTTCAACAGCTCTTACCCGCTGCCGAGTTTCGGGTGTGGTCCACAGGGGGGGCAGAGGTGAGGGGGGTCCAGCTAGGCGGGGCTCTCTGCCTCACCCACTCGGCTCCGGGGGCCCCCATGCTGCTGGGCTCCCAGGCACACAGGCCGTGCTCGAAGCTGCACCTCCCCAGGTAACCCTGTAGCTCTGCGTGGAGGTCGCGCCATTAGAGGAGGGCTTCACAGAGCTGGTCTCCATGAAGGTGCTGCCTAATTCTGCCATTACTTCAGGAAATGTTAGCATTTTGCATTGAAAAAGGCCCCTCTCCACACACACACACACACACACATACACACACAGATTAGTAAATATATCTTTGTGGGGACTCTCAGTTCATTTCTATAGGGAAAACTCTAATCCCAACATGAAGACCTTAACGCCTACCCAGCCCTAACCTTAACCATAAGTAACCAAACAAAATACAAAACTTGGAATTGTTATAAAATTGAATTTCTCTTGTGGGGACTGAAAAAATGGTCCATATAATGTCAAAATATTTTTTTTTTTAAATCAAAATGTCCCCACAATGTAATGTATACTTGGACCCCCCAGCCCTCCCCCCCCCCAACACACACACGCACGCACACGCACATGTAGGGTAAACATATCCTTATGGGGACCGCTCATTCATTTCAATGGGAAAAATGCTAACGCTAACTATGACAACCTTAACCCCTACCCTGCCCTAACCATAACCATAAGTAACCTAACAAAATACAAGAGTTTTTGCATTTTTAGTTTTTTCATAGCAGTCACCGATTTTTATAAAATAGAGTTTTCCCTTATGGGTTCCTGGTCCCCATAAGGGAAAAAAACGGATATTTATCATGTTATGGGGACACTATAGGTTGTCTGGCCTCACCGCAGTCTGTCTCATCGCTCCGGTCCCCGCAGTCATCGGTGAAGTCACACACCCTTCTGGGCTCGACACACACGCCACTGGAGCATCGGAAATTATCCGAGGGACATTGGGCCTGGGGCTCTGGGGCAGAGAGAAGAGGACTGTGACACAGCAACTCTCTTCCTGCCTCTGTCCTGCCCTGGCATCCAGGACATTTTTGTCAATAATATTTTAGTTATAGCGAGACAGTATGCAGAACTGTTACCTGGCAGTGAGCAATGCAGAAGGGAGATGTCGTCTATGGCGATGTCTCCCAGCGTGCTGTAGGTGCGAGTCGCCTCAAAGAGCAGCCGGAACACCCCCGGGATGCGACCCACTTGTACGGAGGCGCGCCTCCACTCCCGGTCCTGGTCCCCCGAGAGGCTCCAGAGCCACGTGAACCCGGAGATCTCATGAAGGCGCACTCCCAGCTGCCCGATGCCTGGACACCCACACTGGACTGAATGATTCCCACGCAGACAGAAGTAAAC
This sequence comes from Paramormyrops kingsleyae, assembly GCF_048594095.1. Taxonomy (NCBI): domain Eukaryota; kingdom Metazoa; phylum Chordata; class Actinopteri; order Osteoglossiformes; family Mormyridae; genus Paramormyrops; species Paramormyrops kingsleyae. The sequence continues at coordinate 26,916,046 of NC_132800.1, read as the reverse complement.
ACTCACAGACAGAACCAAACGCACACCTACCTTTCCCGTACATGTGATAGTAGAACTCCAGTTGGCACTGTGAGCTCGCCTCTTTCATAGCTGGACTCCACAATGCCGCAAAGCTGTTAACGTCTCCCTGGCTCGCATCCACCTCCATGTACCACCCTGAGATGGTCACAAGTGTTTATATAAATGTACTGTAAGGGGCAGTCTAACCAGAATCAATGTCTGTAGTGTATACTGTACGTCATTCACTTGTACAAAAGTGTTCGATAAATAAATATAAATGTAAATGTACTCAAATAGCCTCATATAGCTGAGTGTGTAGTGCTTACTGTAGGGGGCAGTCTCACCCAGCTCAGTGTGCGTAGCGCTTACTGTAGGGGGCAGTCTCACCCAGCTTAGTGTGTAGTGCTTACTGTAGGGGCAGTCTCACCCAGATCAGTGTGCGTAGTGCTTACTGTAGGGGGCAGTCTTACCCAGATCAATGTGTGTAGTGCTTACTGTAGGGGGCAGTCTCACCCAGATCAGTGTGTGTAGTGCTTACTGTAGGGGGCAGTCTCACCCAGATCAGTGTGTGTAGTGCTTACTGTAGGGGGCAGTCTCACCCAGCTCATTGTGTGTAGTGCTTACTGTAGGGGGCAGTCTCACCCAGATCAGTGTGCGTAGTGCTTACTGTAGGGGGCAGTCTCACCCAGCTCATTGTGTGTAGTGCTTACTGTAGGGGGCAGTCTCACCCAGATCAGTGTGCGTAGTGCTTACTGTAGGGGGCAGTCTCACCCAGATCAGTGTGCGTAGTGCTTACTGTAGGGGGCAGTCTCACCCAGATCAGTGTGTGTAGTGCTTACTGTAGGGGGCAGTCTCACCCAGCTCATTGTGTGTAGTGCTTACTGTAGGGGGCAGTCTCACCCAGATCAGTGTGCGTAGTGCTTACTGTAGGGGCAGTCTCACCCAGCTCAGTGTGCGTAGTGCTTACTGAAGGGGGCAGTCTCACCCAGCTCAGTGTGTTTAGTGCTTACTGTAGGGGCAGTCTCACCCAGCTCAGTGTGCGTAGTGCTTACTGTAGGGGCAGTCTCACCCAGCTCAGTGTGTTTAGTGGTTACTGTAGGGGGCAGTCTCACCCAGCTCATTGTGTGTAGTGCTTACTGTAGGGGGCAGTCTTACCCAGCTCAGTGTGTAGTGCTTACTGTAGGGGGCAGTCTCACCTAGCTCATTGTGTTTAGTGCTTACTGTAGGGGGCAGTCTCACCCAGCTCAGTGTGCGTAGTGCTTACTGTAGGGGGCAGTCTCACCCAGCTCAGTGTGCGTAGTGCTTACTGTAGGGGGCAGTCTCACCCAGATCAGTGTGCGTAGTGCTTACTGTAGGGGGCAGTCTTACCCAGCTCAGTGTGTAGTGCTTACTGTAGGGGGCAGTCTCACCCAGCTCATTGTGTTTAGTGCTTACTGTAGGGGGCAGTCTCACCCAGCTCAGTGTGCGTAGTGCTTACTGTAGGGGGCAGTCTCACCCAGCTCAGTGTGCGTAGTGCTTACTGTAGGGGCAGTCTCACCCAGCTCAGTGTGCGTAGTGCTTACTGTAGGGGCAGTCTCACCCAGCTCAGTGTGCGTAGTGCTTACTGTAGGGGCAGTCTCACCCAGATCAGTGTGCGTAGTGCTTACTGAAGGGGGCAGTCTCACCCAGATCAGTGTGCGTAGTGCTTACTGTAGGGGGCAGTCTCACCCAGCTCAGTGTGCGTAGTGCTTACTGTAGGGGGCAGTCTCACCCAGCTCAGTGTGCGTAGTGCTTACTGTAGGGGGCAGTCTCACCCAGCTCAGTGTGTGTAGTGCTTACTGTAGGGGCAGTCTCACCCAGATCAGTGTGCATAGTGCTTACTGAAGGGGGCAGTCTCACCCAGCTCAGTGTGTGTAGTGCTTACTGTAGGGGTAGTCTCACCCAGATCAGTGTGCATAGTGCTTACTGAAGGGGGCAGTCTCACCCAGCTCAGTGTGCGTAGTGCTTACTGTAGGGGCAGTCTCACCCAGATCAGTGTGCGTAGTGCTTACTGTAGGGGCAGTCTCACCCAGCTCAGTGTGCGTAGTGCTTACTGTAGGGGGCAGTCTCACCCAGCTCAGTGTGCGTAGTGCTTACTGTAGGGGCAGTCTCACCCAGCTCAGTGTGCGTAGTGCTTACTGTAGGGGCAGTCTCACCCAGCTCAGTGTGCGTAGTGCTTACTGTAGGGGGCAGCCTCACCCAGCTCAGTGCCCGTGGTGTGGTCCGTGGAGGGACCTGTGTTGTCTGTGGCTGAGCCGTTACGCCCCCTTTGCCACACGAACTGACCCGAACTCACGTCTTCCCAGCCACAGATGTCGGTCTCAAAATCACAACCCGTAAAATTTGCTGACGTTTCATTGTCTGTGAATATAAAGAGCAAAATCAGTTCATAAGGGAAGAAAGTTACAATAAAAAAGGATCGCTGTAACAGTAATCTAGCAGTAATCCCACTCCAACGAAGGCTCAAGGCTTGGGAATGCCAAATGGACGCCTGGGTACCATGACAGGGTCCTGGAGTCACTAGGAGGTCGTCGATGGCAACGAACCCTGTGGTGGTTTCAGCCTCGATCAGCACCTGTGAGGTCAGAGCTGTGAGAGAGAGCCACACCCACTCGCATAGGCAGATCCTGACAGATCATACAACCCTGGTTTGTGCGTCTTGCATGAGCTAGTCAGCTACCATTGTGTATAAATGACCAACTAACTTAATAACCAGACCCTGTTCTGCTTTGTTTGCACCCAGTTGCCTTTGGCTATGTTTTTTTTTTCAAGCAGGTCCAAAGCCCATAACGTGAAATTTGATAGCTGAGAACGATCAGTCAGTGTATTTTTAATAGGATTTACAGGCTATAGTAACACAATACCTCCACTTTCAATACCAATACCTGGAATCCTTTGGGCCCTAGAACTGTGTGGGAAACCTGGGTCCAATTGCTCCAACCTTCTGTGGTCTCGTAAAACTGGTCCTTCTTGGTGACCCCAGACTGCAGATGGAGCCTCAGGACCCCGGGCCCACTGCAGGCACAGGTGATCCATCAACTCCAACAAAGACCTCTCAGGATGCTCCTTCAACTAAATACACGAACTTTCAGGTGTACCTGACATTCATTTGGTACCAGAACGAGAAGCATGTGGTTCCACTGTTCTGGAAGCGCTCAGAAACCAGGATTGCCTTCCTGCTTTGGTTCTGGACCTGGTTCCGAACTGAGCTCAATAAATACCTACCTAGAAAATCCATTAATGCATTAGTATCTTTTTACAAGTAACAGTGCATTTAGGCAAATCATGTGCTTTGCCTAAAGTCCATATAAAGTTAAGCCACTGGATGAGCACAGCCAATCAGAGCGACTATACTAGGGGAGGCTTACCCTCAGGGGTCTGGGTGGTGTGGTCAACACTTGGCCCATGAGAATGCCCATCTGCCTGGACCCAGTCATGACCATCGTCTTCTAAGTTCCTCCAGGTGCCCTGACCCTCCTCGAAGTCACAGCTTCCTGTGGGGACACAGGCTCCGCCCCTCAGTGACACCTCATCCAGCTGCACTGAGGAGCCAGGGGCCGCGTCCATCTCCGCTCTAAACACCACCTAGGTCAGAATGGGCTAAAGTCAAGGCATGCAATCCTAATGAATTGGATTTCAATACAATGCTGTGATAGAAAATGTTTATGAGAAAGGATCCAGGCCAGGAGTGAGAGTGTAAAATTAGACAAAAATGTGCCAAACAACAAAATGCATGAAAATAAAAAGAGGACTAAATACACACACCGACACACATGCATATATATAGATAGATAAAATGAACACTTCCTTCACAAACAGCAGAAGGCTGCCCTCAACAGTCAGAAAATCAGTCCAGATGAGTTCATACTTCTCTGCATCTGCCATAGCCTCTTATCTACAAAAGTTCTCAGAGGTCTCTTATACAGCGGATAGCAAGGCAACAACTCTGAACATGACATAGACCACCAACATGGCCCCCGTGGCTGAGAACAGGTAGGTTAGTCTGTCCTCCCTCTATAATCCAAACAAATTTACCTCAGTTTTCTACTGGCACTCACCGGCAAGCTAACAGGGAGACAGAATCCCGTACTGTAGTTTTATGTATTTATTTTATTTTTTTTTATTTGAAGTTGAGGTCTTTGAAGTTTATACGTGCTTATAGGGTATGAAACGGTGTGTGGGCACTGGTTCTTATGTGTGGCCTGACTTATAACCATCACACTCACTCTAAAGTTTCATGAAGGAGGTGACAGGAGGGAATTTTCCTAGGAGGAACAGGATGGTAAAAAATGCTAAATGGATTGCATTTATATAGCACATTTTTGCTACTCTTTTGAGCACTCAAAGCACTTTACAGTTATGCCTCACATTCACCCATTCATACACACATTCACCCCTCCACACTCACATTCACACACCAGTGGTGGAGGCTGCCATGCAAGGCACCAACCAGCTCACTGGGAGCAATTTGGGGTTCAGTGTCTTGCACAAGGACACTTTGATGGGGTCAGGAGGACCCAGGACTCAAACCTGCAACCCTCTGGTTGCAGGACGGTAGCACTACCTCCTGCACCACAATTGGGATTTTAGAGTCAACTATGAAATTCAAAAAGGGAGAAATGGAAGAGCTCAACATTAATTGGGAAGATTCAGCACTGAGACTTTGAGATTTATGGAATGGGAAATTTACCCTGAATTTGGAAGCAGCAGAGACTGTAACCTCCGCCACCTCCCAGTTCTGACAGGGGGCGCCAGAGAGGACCCACAATGCGGGGCTCAACTCCTCACCCTGCGTGACATGCACTGAGAGTGTGTCATTACCACGCGCTGACAGCCAATACCTACAAAGAAAGGACAATTTATAACCAATCCAAGATCAGTGTTGGGGAAATTACAAAAGTAATTCAAGTACAAATCCAGACCAAGGTTTTGTTTCAACCAACCAATTGAGTACTCTGCAACAGTGACTCTTTATACTCAACTGGTTGATTGAAACCAAACCTTTGTACGGATTTCTACTTTCTGGACCTGAACTTTCCACCTCTGTCTGTAATGGGTTACTTTTGTGAGTAATTTCCCCAACACTTTCGATGATAGCCAGTTAGATACACCAATAATTGGAGTCATTTCCACATGTTATAAGCCATTACACCTTGCTGACACCTAGTTATACAGTATATACAGATAGGGAAGTCATTACCACAATCATGTAGTCTGTTAGATATTTAGGGTCCTATTACAGTCAGCTACAATCACAGTCATCGAGTCATTGCCCTGGCAGTGGATTCATGGTTCCATTAAAGTAGGTTCTACACCAGCACTGCATATGTAACAGACACTCACCAGAACTGTAGACAGGACTCTGTCGTGGCTGGGAACTCTGGGGTCCTTAGCATGGTGACCTCTCGCTGATGTAAGTCTTTTCCAAACACAGCCATGGAATGGCCTGTCAGAGAGAGCAAACAGCGTGAAACCATCAGGGTTCGGATCATTCCGGAATGCATTCATCAATTCCAATCCAGGTCAGGAGATAGAACTGGAGTTGGGTTTGGAAAAAAAACTATAGGGAACAAGAATTGGAATTGAATTTGAATTTCAGGGAGATTTAAATTCCAACTCCAGTTCCATTTCCTGATTTAGATTGGAATTGATGAATGCATTCCAGGAAAGCCCCAACTCTGCAAACCATCTCTCAACCACATGCTGCTACAGCAGAAATGGAAACAGCGATAATGTATATCTGGCAGTAACACTGGTCCTGCCTGAGTAACACTGCATCCTCTTACCTTGTTGCGTCCTGTAGGTACGATCAAATTGGCCATCTGGGCCAGTGGTGCGGACCCAGTCAACTCCATCTGTCACGTCCTGTTCATACTCGCACATAAAGGGGCTCTCAAACCCACATGGGTCTGGTAGGGGGGACACAGGAATTAAGAGTCAAGTCAAGGCTGAACACACCATGCTGGGTGATCATTGACAGCGACTAGTTAGTTTGTGGTTGAGTTAGCTTAGTGACCTAACTCATTGGTATATGGCTCATGGTTTTGAGAAAATGGGGAATTATTTCAAGAACAAATCTGCAATTGTGGCTCTTGGGTCATCTCATCTCATCACTATAGCTGTCGATCCTCACCTTGATCCACACAGTGCCCCTCTCTGGCAGTAATGTCGTCAATGGCAATGTATCCGATACTGAAGGAGTTCCATCTACCAGACAACTTTATCTGTAAAGAGTAATCACTCAAGGTGATGTCATACGATTACAAATACTGAAGTGTGTGGAGTTTGCATGTTCTCCCGATGTTGTCATGGGGTTTCCTCTGGGTCATCTGGTTGACCCCCCCATGGTCCAAACATATGCTGAGGTTAATTGGAGATATCAAATTCCCCGTAGATGTACATGTGTGTGTGTGAATGCCCTGGGATGGGTTGATGTCCCATCTGAGTTGTTCCCTGCCTTACGCCTGTAGCCTCTGCGATAACCTCCGGAACTACCATGACCCTGAATAAGATAAGTGGTTACAGAAAAATGCACGAATGTTGAAGATTGAATATTGGGTTTTGTGGATGGCTGTTATGTCTTCAGTCCAGATATTAGCTGTTGGGTATCAGGTATTGTGGCTGGGTGTTGGGATTAGGTAGTACACTTTAAGTACTGAATGCTGGATGTTGTGAGGTGGGGTCTGGGTTTAGGTTGAATCTTTCCATACATCTTCAAGTAGCAAAAGAACAGGAAGGAAGATCGACAGCAGTCATCTTACTTTCTGCACGTTGGCCTTGCTTATGGTGACCTGTGCATTCAGCCACTCGGCATCCTGGGTACCGTGTCTTCTCCACATGACCGTTTCAGATTCGCTCTATGAAAAAACAAAACAAAACAAAAAACAGAAGAATTATATTGTAAATTTAAAAATGTTTGATATATCTGTGGTTACTTTTACTTGTCTCATATGAGAGTATTTAGTAAATCTATCTGAAATGTTAAAAAAGATAAAATATATGAAAACATAATCAAATATTAAGCATATAAATAATGATGTTCATGAAAATCCATCACCAGTGTAGAACAGCTGATGTTTTATGCAAATGATGACGCCCAGACTGGACATTGCTATGCGCCCACTTACGGTCTGCACCAAGAGCTCCAGGCTGGAGACAGACGAGCCCAGCATGTGGTACCAGAAGCTGATGCACACATCTGTGGACTGGAGCATCATGGGTATTGATAAGACAGCTGTCTCTCCATCCTTGGAGCCCAATGCAGGGATGATCAGGTAGAACCCTATCAGTTCATGCCAAACACGTGTCAGAGAAGGCAACAACATTCAGCTTAAATTCTAGAATTAGAATAAGATTTTTTCTATATGCTACACATTCAGACATATTGTCCATATGCCATAGGGACTATGCCTCATTGGGTAACACTGTTCCCTCACACCTCCAGGGTTGGGGTGGAGTTTGCATGTTCTCCCTGTAATGTGTGGGCGTCCTCTGTTTCTTCCTGCAGTGCAAACTTAGGTGAAGTGGTGTCTCTAGACTGTGTACCGTGTGTGAGCATATGTGTGGTGTTCCATGCAACGGACTGGCATCCTGTCCACGGTGTCCTTGTCATAGTTTCTGGTGTTTCTAGGTTAGGCTCCAGGTTTTGAGAGATTCTGCACTGGATAATTGGAATCTTGAGCATGACAGTTAACATTCAAGGCAAGGGATCCAGTACAATTTTTTTTTGACAAGCCAGGAAACTGTACCCTTTGGACAGAAGTGCACAAGCTTAATGATATATGTAAATTTCACTGAAGATAGCGCTTTCACAACATATAACACTGCTTTCAATTTACTGAGCACCCTTATAACGTCTCTGCGGAAGCTTATTAGGAATATATATTGTAATAAAGTAAAGGAGCCTTGTTGAGTCCATTGAATGCAAGTATGAAGACATGCAGAAGTCTGTCTCTGTTTGTACTTATGACCCATAAGGTTAACAGCAGCTAGGGGGCGCACCTTCTTCATTGCCGACACTGTGATCATAGCGAGGCCCATCTGCAGGAGCCTCCACCTCCCGTCCTGCTTGCCTGCTCCAGTCGAAGGAATCGCCAGTCTCCTGGGACCAGCGGCATAGTCCTAAGGACCAACACCAAGACCGATATGGGTCTTTACCCCTGAGCAATGCACTTAGCCAGTAAAAAATGCCACAGTACAGTCATACAGTGTATAAGCCAGCTTATCATGATACCAAATTGAAATGGATGCAGGAATCAATGAACTTCTGGGGTGTAGGTTTGTGGGGGAAGGGGTCTATGCCTGAATCTGGATTATCTTGGGTTTGAATCCCATGGCTGATAGAGTAATAATTTCACTGTAGGGCCCATGATCAAGGCTCTTAACCCTGACTGCTCCATGGGCACTAGAGGATGATTGAGCCGGTGCTCTGACCCCTAAACTTGCTCTCATCTGGCACGTGTCTGTGTCTATCATGTAGCACAAGTGCAGCCTGTTCCTGTAGCCTGTTCCTGCATCCCATAAGCGCTCACCCTCCTCAAAGCTGCAGTCCATCGGGCTTGCCGGGGCAGCTGTTGGTATTGTGGTGGGGGCCACCGTGGTGACTACGAAACCTGCGCAGGTCTGGTTTGTCACGATGTAGATGTCATCCAGGGCGACATCCACTGAACTGCTGGATAGCGCTTTCGCTTCAAACAGGATCTACACCCCAAAATAATAGTAGGTTCACCAATTCCAACACGAAAAGTGTTCAAATTGTGTCTGAAGTAAGAATTGGCCGACATGTGACTTTCAGACCTTTTCTTCACCAGGATGTCCATCTGGAACATTCTGTCTTTGTTATTTACTGCTGAAAACTGGTTGCACACAGGTCAAAATTTACTGATTCCATAAAACCAGTGCAACAGAGGTGATCATTGTTTTTTCCTCTTTGGTTACTGCTTTTGTGCTGACCTGTTTTCTGCCATTATCTCTTAACCTTCCTGTTCCTGATGCAGGTAGATAAACGTATCTGTGCTTAAGTGCAGTACTGGCATAGAAAATTATGATCAGCAATAAAACGCTTAGTCTGGGGTTCTATAAATCTTATGTAGCTGTTAGTAAGTCGGATTCATTCATTCATTCATCTTCAATATCACTTGTCCTATGCAAGATTGTGGGGGTCCGGATCCTACCCTGGACACAACAGGAACAAGGCAGGGAATAACAGGGAATGATGGGGCGCCAACCCATGGCAATACATATTCTGTCAGGGTCAGCCCCTGCTGTGGTCCTACCGTGTCCCTTCCCTGTTTGACCAGCAGGCGTTGCTGGTCATCTCATCCTTCATGTTAGTCTTTGTTCTCTCCTGTTACCTGTCTGGTCATGTGGCTCAATGTGTTGAGCATGTGGTTGTCTGTGTACCTTCTGTCCTGTGTTTGAATCCCGACTCCTGTTTTTGTATTTTGCTCCCTAGTGTTTCATTTGAGTTTCTTTAGTTCTTGTGTCTGATTTTGTAGTTGGTTTTGGTTTTGTTCCTTGTGCCCCTGCTTGTGTCTTTACCTGTTTAAGTCCCTAGTGTTGGTTTCTGTTTCCCTGTGTCCTTGGTTAGTTCTTAGTTTCCCTGTTTTTTAGTTCCTTTGAGTTTATTAGTTTCACCTGTGCCCTGTTTCCCTGGTCTGTGTTAATTAGTCTCAGCTGTCCTGTGTTAGTCTCGTTACCCCTTTAGTATTTTAGTTCCTGCTTCTGTTTAGTTCCTCAGTGGTTCGTTGTGTTGTTGTTGTTTGCGATGTTCAAAGGTTTTGCTATTTTCAGTGTTTGATCTGTATTATGTTTCCCTGCCCAGTTTATGTTTATTTGTGATTTATAGTCTTTATTTATCCCCTTTAGTTTTTTGATCCCGCGTGGTCCTTTTGGTTTAGTTGTGTTTGTAGTGTTTTCTGTTTTATTTAATAAACCCCATTTTTGTTCCTGGAAGCCACCAGTGAGTCGTCCACCCTTTGTTGTGCACCATGCCTCGTTCTCAAGCCCGAGCCGCCCGGATCATGACATATTCACACAAACTCACTACTATGGATAATTAGACAATTCACCTTGTCTCTTTTCTGGACTCGGGGGGAGTACCCAGATCGGATTCTTTTTAATTTAAGAATTTTTGACTATACTGCCAAACAATATTGAAAACTTCATAGTTCATAACATTTTGATGAAAAAAATCTGTATTTGATGAGGATAAAGTGAATGAAAGACACTAAATATTATACAGGATCTGCACCACAGAAACGTTACAGTGATGTCTCTGAGTGGAATTTTGAGTGAAGCTATTGATTGTGGAAGATTGACTTACCTGGTGGCGGCTTGACGTGGAGTAATCCACCATGGACTTCAGCCAGACGTTCCCTTGGTATCCCGTGTGGTTCCAGATTAAACGGAGACTCCCAGACTCATTCAAGTGCACTGTAAACTTCACGTCACCTGGAACAAGCACAAAAAGTCAGCAGACCACTGCAGTAGATCAAAGCCCAAGTAGCGTTGGCATAAAGTGTGGACATCGATGAGCTTCAGGAATGGGAGTGACCAGCATTTTGGGGATCATAAGCATCCCAGCAACTAGCATCTATGTCACCCAAACCAAAGGCCGGAAGTCATACTTATGGAGAACAATATAAAGCATTCATATTCCTTCTGAACAAAAGATGGGGTCAGAAGGGGTCCTTAAACAGTTTGCAATAGTAATATAGTGCAGCTTTTGTTTTCTGATTCCACAATTTTCTGCCTTGCTTACCATGATAGAGCACACTGAGATGGTACCAGAAGACAAGGCATCCCATAGTGGTGGGATCCAGGTATTCACTCTGCAGGTTAGTTGTCGTGGGGGACGTCAGCATCGATTTGCTATAGTACATGTAGTGACCTGCAGGAAGTAGGTCCAGGTGTATGTGTCATAACAACTACAAGTAAGAGTGAGCGACAAAGGCAGCCATCTTGGTTCTTGTGGTCCTACCTTGACCTGAATTTGTGGTGTGGTCCACGGGTGGGCCGCGGCCACCTGCAGTGCTAGACGCCGAAGTCCAGTCCCAGTCCATACCGCTGACTAATGGACGGACACTCAGCCAACTGCAAGGATCTGACTCAAAGTCGCAGAACCCTATTGCCCAGGATGGGCACAAGTCAACACCCAGACAGAACCTTTGGCTCCCTTCTATATTCTTATACCAAGTTCGATAAGGATTACCTATATGCTAGGTACAGCCCGCTTACCCTGAGGGGGGCATGGTCCATTCAGGATCAGGAGGTCATCAATAGCTATGTCCATCCCAACACCATCTCCAGTAACAGCCTCAAACACAACCTGATGACCAGACAACCAGCTGTGTCACAAATCCACATATGCCCACAATATACCCAGACGTGCAACCCCACAATTTAAACCAATTGTGGCTCCAATGCACCAACATATCTACCTATGTTAAATCTATATATCTATCCAAAAGTCACAAACTCAGATGCTAAACTGGTCTTCATTCCCACATATAACCAATCCAATATCCATTTTTTATCTAGTAGGAGAGTCAGGCATCTTTAAAGAAATGCACCCTTTTCTCCAGGGGTTCCAGAAGGGATTACCTTCACTGGCCAAAGACTGGCTGAAGATGATATCCCCCCCAAACATTAAAACCATTAAATGTGGAGAAGAGGGACAACATATGTTACCAGCATGCCATCTAAGTCATGTATGTTCAATTCAGATGTGAATTTGCAGTGGCTTTTAAATCCTGTTCCTCTATTCATCTTCAATTGTAAACATCACCAATTCCAATATGAAAAGAGTTAAAATTGTGTCTCTAAGTGCCTGAAGTAAGAATTGGCTGATATGTGACTTTCAGACCTTTTCTCCACCAGGATGTCCATCTGGAACATTCTGTCTTTGTTATTTATTGCTGAAAACTGGTTACACAGGTCAAAATGCCCAGATTCCATAAAACCAGTGCAACAGAGGTGATCATTGTTTTTTCCTCTTTGGTTACTGCTTTTGTGCTGACCTGTTATCTGTCATTATCTCTTAACCTTCCTGTTCCTGATGCAGGTAGATAAACGTATCTGTGCTTAAGTGCAGTACTGGCATAGAAAATTATGATCAGCAATAAAACGCTTAGTCTGGGGTTCTATAAATCTTATGCAGCTGATAGTAAGTCGGATTAATTAATAAGAATTAGAATTTGGTGATCAGTGGTCATTGTTAACACACCACAGCACACAGTGCGCAACAACAAAATGTGTCCTCTGCGTTTAACCCATATGTGACAATGTGACATAGCAGGGGGCAGCTAATTCAGCGCCCGGGGAACAGTGCTTGGGGGCGGTACCTTGCTCAGGGTACCTCAGTGGTGCCTTGCTGGTCGGGCATTCGAACCAGCAATCTTTCAATTACAAGTGCGCTTCCCTAACCATCATTCAATTAATTAATTAGTTCATTCATTCATTCATCTTCAATATCACTTGTCCTATGCATGATTGTGGGGGTCCGGATCCTACCCTGGAAACAACAGGCACAAGGCAGGGAATAACTCAGGACAGTGTGCCAACCCATCACAGGGCACATTCACACACTACTCACACACACATTCACTCCTACGGATTATTCGACAACTCAAATTCACCTTGGCTCTTTTTTTTTTCAGCTGGGGGGGGCACCCAGATCGGATACAGTTTCTTTTTAATTTAACACTTTTTGGCTATACTGCCAAACAACATTTGAAATGTTCATAGTTCATATGATTTGGATTAAAAAAAATCTGTATTTCATGAGGATAATGTCAATGAAAGACACTAAATATTATACAGGATATGGGTGGTATAAAGACAGAGAGACAGATGTAATGTTTCTATGTGTGGTCACAACAATTCATGCATTGAGAATATCTGTCTTTTAACATATTAACTTAAGCAGATCATTATTTAATGCATTTGGGCCAATGGAAATAGGTGAATTATTTAATTTAATTTAGCACATTCTCCATTTTTCCATTTTTATGCTATTTATGCTCTATGGATTCTGCCGTATAATAGATCAATCAGTATTAGCAGTATATTTTACAAGGCAATGTCTGGTTTTAATTGAACTCCAAACTTATACCTATAGGCTGAAATTTTCAGAAATAGGCTTGAGAATCATTTTTTTCCATTTTGAGAAAACTATGCAAAAAGTACCTGCTTATTCTGCACAAAGTCCAGGGTACTGACCTGATAAGGCATTTTTTTCCAGAATACATGCTTACATTCATGAAAGAGAATGGAAATGTAACTCTTGTACTGCATGTCAGATAGCGTGTTGAGCGTGATGTCAATATACAGAATATGATAAGGAGATAATCAGCTGGGGTCAGATGCATTGAGGTGCATAAGTGCAGCACACACACATTTTATATGATGAACCTTTCTGAACTGCATTCCAGCAGCAATCATGGAGAAGAACAAGGAGCCATCTAAGTAAGGTTCTACAGTCTTAATAGACCAGGATGGCACAGTAGGTTACGATGCTAGATCTCATATCTGATGGATGGTCGGCCATATGGGTTCAAATCCTACTCTTGGTACCGGGCTTTTGGTTGGGTCCTTGGCAGTACATTATTATTGTCTTTGAATTAGCAGACAGCCACACTTTCTGAACTCTGGTAAAACACTTTAGTAACAGAGGAGTAGCTATTGGGACTGGTGTGTCGCTTACTGGGTTAGGATACTGTGCTTGGGATTGGAAGGTTGCTGGTTCAATTCCCAGGATCAGCAGAGTGATTTCACGGTTGAGCCCTTAAGCAAAGCCCCTACCCCAATTGCTGTAGGGATTGGCTGACCCTGTCTTCTTAAAAATGTATGTCACTTTGGATAAAGGTGTCCCCTAAAGAATAAATAATGTAAATGCTATAGGAACGCCTAATGAACTGTGTGACGAGTTGGGTCTCACCTGGTATGGGGCATCATGGCTAAGGACCGTAGTCCTGCCCTGCCTCCAGAGGTCCCCCTGGTTCCCATGCTCGCTCCACAGAAGCACCCTGGACCGGTCCAGCTTTTGCAGGTAGATGCTGAGGGTCCCGACACCTTCGCCGTCCATGTGGTACCAGAACTTCAGACATTCCCCACTTTTCGGAGTCGGGTCATGGAGGCGGGTCAGCACTCGGCCCACGTCACCAACGGACCAGCGCCAGATCTGGGCACTCAGATAGTAACCTGAAGGCAGAAGCATGACACACCAAGAGTCCTCTGTGGGCTGAAATTTTTAAGCACCAACCCATCGCAGGGCACACACACACACACACACACACACACACACGCACACACATGCACACACAGACACACACACACGGACACACACACACACACACAGACACACACATACACACACACGCACGCACATGTAGGGTAAACGTGAAATCATTCATTTCTATGGGAAAAATGCTAGTGCTAACTATGACAACCTTAACCCCCACCCTGCCCTAACCATAACCATAAGTAACCTAACAAAATACAACAGTTTTTGCATTTTTAGTTTTTTCATAGCAGTCACCGATTTTTGTAAAATAAAACAGATATTTATCACGTTATGGGGACATTGTGTCCCCATAAGGATAGGTAAACCCACTCGCATATCCATATATTTTAAAATTTATCTTTAATATATATTTTAATAAAGAGCAGATGTAATCATTTGATTGAATCTTTGGTTACAGTTTACCCTGATATGTCAATATAATTATAAATCACTCTGTCTATAGTCCAGACTCATATATTATTACATATATTTCTTACATACATAACTAATATTAAAGAGATTGAATTAAACAAACAGAAGTTATTAAGATCATAATGTTTTTCACTCTCACCTTGAGCCGTCCCCAGGGTGTGGTCGTGGCCGGGACAGGAGGTGTTTACAGACTGCTCCCCTGTGGTTCTGCTCCAGTTGAAGTTCCCCGTGTGGTCTTGCAGTAGGCCGCAGAGGGAGCCCTGGAAGGTGCACTCTCTCTCGGCGGGGCATGACCCGTCCGCGGCGGCGGAAACAACCACGTCGTCGATAGCGATGCTCCCATAGGCCCCGCCTACTGTGGCCTCAAACACAAACTGGGACGTGCCGACCATAAAGCTGGTTAAGACACATCATCAGAAGCTGAGCACAAACCCTCTTACATGCACCTCGTTCAGATGCTCTGCCATTTAGCAGTGAAACAACTGGACCTCATTGGCTTGCATATCATTGCCTACCCTCCCATCCATTTTCCAAAGTCACTTCTCCAGTACAGGGTCACTATGAGCCCCAATTAGCCTTAGAGCAGGAGTGTCAGACTCCAGTCCTGGGGGGCCGGAGTACTGCACATTTTTAGGTTTCTCCACACTTAACACACCTGATTCAACTCGCTGCAGCTCCTTGTGCTAATTACCGCACTTGAGCTGAATCATTTGTGGTGGAACAGGGAAATAACTAAGCTACACAGGGCTCCGGCCCTATAATAATAATAATTATTATTATTAATAATACTGTACTGAGCTTGACAGAAGAGATATAGGGGACAAGGTGGGCTGGATGAGGTGACCCTGTACCTGTGCTGGTGTGTCACTCTCTTCGATTTGGAGGTCCACAAAGTGCCACTTGTTCCCCTGTGTCCCAACTCGCACCCACTGCAGTCTGTCACCCCCTCTGGCATGTCTGGAAATAAACTTCAGGGATCCTGGAAAGGAGGGGGGGGGTCCAGTCAGATTTATTATCTCTAGCCCAAACGTAGGTTAAGCTGCTCACTGAGCCTTTGCTATGGATGCAGAGCTACAATAAAATAAATAAATGTAGTTATTGTAATGAGTCTTATTGATAAACTGTGACACTGCTCCAGTGAGTCAGTTTTAACTATTTGATTAAATAAAAAATATATCAAGTCATTCTAAGGAGCTGTGCTTCAATCTGCTCCAGTGAATTAGTTTTTACAATTTAAAGTATAATCACACTAAGTCTTAACAATTGACAGTGACTCACTGCTCCACTGGGTCAGTTCTTATTGTTTAATTAAGTACATAAAAATCACATTGTGCCTCGCACTGCTCTAGTAAGTCAGTTATAATTATTGTATAACAACTATAAAATCACACTGGTAGAACTGCTAGGTGCTGTGAGTCACCTGTGGTATCTAATAAAGTAACCAATGAAAAGAGAGTTAAGTGTGATTGACAGCTGACAATGAGGCTCCGTGGCTTTGGAGTTTTGTTTTCCCCATCCTGACTGGCTAGTTCCCCACAATGCCCAGGACCACCAAGCAGTGCAGAGGAGAAGCTGCTCTCACCAACGGTGCCTCCAAACATGTGGTACCAGAAGCTGAGACACTGTGCTTTTCTGGCATCCTGGGGGTAGCTCAGGAGTTGGGCTTTAACAGCGGGCGCTGTTCTGGACTTTGAACCCACAAACATGTAGTAACCTTGAAAGACAAAAACAGACAAACACAAAAAAGACCAATTTCGCACACCTTAGAAGAATAAAAGAAACGTCTCTTAGTTGTCATGGTGCTTGTAGAAAACGAGTAATAATACTCATTAAAGCTCATTAAAATAAGACATGAAGTTGCTCAGGGAGAAGCTGTAACTATGCGCTGATCGCTCGTGAATCCAAGCCTTCCTCCCCCAGTTCTCATAAGTGTCTTATCATTGCTTTTGAGACCACTGGCTGAAGTAGTTTATCTTATCAGAAGGGCTAAGACCTTCATAAGCACTAGGTTTCTTCTCACATGTCAGTCAACTTTTTTGTGTTAGTTTCCCATAAATACGACTTAACATCCATTCAAGATATTGAGCCCAAGCTCAATGGTGCATCAGCAAGGCCTTCTGGAGTGCGTGTAACCCCCTGACAGCTAGGGGGCAGCATACCGGTGCCGCTGGTGTGGTCATGGTCTGGGCGTAGCTGCTGGCTCCATGGGTCTTTCCCGATGACCCTCTCCCAGGAGGCTAGAGAACCTTGGTCATTGTACCAGGCACAGGCGTCCGCCTCGAACGAGCAGGAGAGCCGAGAAGAGCCGGCGGGAACGTCCCGCTCTGAGCAGTCCAGCAGCTGCATGTCATCCAGTGCCACGTCCTGGTCACCGATGAACGTGGGCGTCACCATGAACTGCAGCTATGGGTTTATGGGAGATACAGGGAAAGAGGGGTGGATCAGGAATGAGGGATATGAGGATGACATAGGATAGATCCAGTGGGATTTTTCCTGGGATAATCATTAATCTCTTTCATTTGTTTAGACGATTCACAGACATTTTAACTGGTTTACACTGGATTTACCTCCCCTGTTTATGCTGGATTTATCTCCCCTGTTTACACTGAATTACATCAGCACTACACAACCTGATTTCAAAATCACTATGTGTTAAAAGACAACTATTGAAAATTATTCCTACTGCAAAGTCATTGTTACAGACCAAAATCCAATTTTATATTATGATAAGATATAAATTATGCTATTAAATATAACTTTAAGTTTTTAATGCAAACATCATAAATATAGATACTGGAATTGTATATCTTACATTGGGGCCGACATCTGAAGTAATCATTGTAAATATCAACCAAATTTTTATTTAAATTAAAGGTATAATTAAAGTAAACTTAAATATTTAATGTATAATTAATGTAATTCATTTAATGTATAATTATTGTATAATGGAAATGTATAATTTGATGTATAATTCAATATATTTTTTGGTTGCTAATGTAAATGTCTTGGCTGCTGTACTGTCTGTATCAGAACCCAGTAAGTGAGCTGACAGGACAGATGACAGATTCCCAGTGAATCTCTGTGCCGGGTCTGAAATCATGTCTCCTTGTAGCATCAGAGACAGAGATTAGGCCTACATGTGTTTGGGCCCCCTGGAGGTTTAGGGGCTCCAAAGTGACTTTTCAGTGGGGCCCCAGAACCACCCAGCCCACCGCTGACGCCAGAGGAGGCCCACCTTGGAACCTGGGGCTCTGTTCCCGATGTGGACAGTTACATTTTCCCAGCCCTTGGTCTGTGCCTTCTTTATCTCCCACAACTTCTGGAGGGATGAGTTTGTGGTGACGTGTAAGGAGACTTCTGAGGAAAGCCCTATGCTGTCAAACAGGTGGTACCAAAAGCTAGAAGCAAGGAAAAAATAATTCAGTCAATGGATCTGTTGCCGTTAACAATCCATCGATTTATGTGTCCAGGAGGCTTTAAAGGAAGCTGCTCAGCAAGGTCATTGCAGTTATTACACACTGCAGGTCAGCAAGGTCATTGCAGTCATTACACACTGCAGGTCAGCAAGGTCATTGCAGTTATTACACACTGCTGCTCAGCAAGGTCATTGCAGTTATTACACACTGCAGGTCAGCAAGATCATTGCAGTTATTACACACTGCAGGTCAGCAAGGTCATTGCAGTCATTACACACTGCAGGTCAGCAAGGTCATTGCAGTTATTACACACTGCAGGTCAGCAAGGTCATTGCAGTTATTACACACTGCAGGTCAGCAAGGTCATTGCAGTTATTACACACTGCAGGTCAGCAAGGTCATTGCAGTCAGTACACACTTCAGGTCAACAAGGTGCTGAAATATAGGGAAACCTGACCACACCTTGACCACAGGAGATGGACCAATGGCAGTTGTGTTCCATGGAAAAAGAACTAGGCAGCTAACGGCATCAAGCTAATGATTTAGCTACTGACTAACTCCAGACTCAGGCTATAGTTTCCAAGCGAAAATGTGATCCTCACGTGATGTGACAGCCTATTGCCGTGGGTTTGGAAAGAACGGTTTCCAGCTGGGCTTTGGACAAGGGAGATGGATTAGATCCCTCCACGTGCATGATGCTACCTGGAGAAGGACAGAAGAACGTGGTATGTGACAATATGCGCAGCAAGCTTACAGTGTGCTATTAGTCTCTGGGTGGCAGAATCGCTGAAAGAAAGCATGACATAGCAAGAGTGGTAAATGGAACAGAAGAACAGGCAAGAATAGAAAGAAATATCAGAAGAAAACAAAAAAGAGTCATGTTAGAAAATGAACCTATAATAGAGAGGGAACTTGGGTAGTTGTCAAACAACCTTTCTTGATTTCCATAAAAAGTATAGAAACACGTGTATATATATGGAGGATGAGAGTGGGTTTTGGAGTCAGAGCACAGGATCAGTCAGCATCAAAGACAAGGTCAGCCAGAGTCAAGCACCGGATCAGCCAGCATCAAGCACAGGATCAGCCAGCATCAAGCACAGGATCAGCCAGCATCAAAGACAGGGTCAGCCAGAGTCAAGCACCGGATCAGCCACCATCAAGCACAGGATCAGCCAGCATCAAGCACAGGATCAGCCAGCATCAAGCACAGAATCAGCCAGCATCAAAGACAGGGTCAGCCAGAGTCAAGCACCGGATCAGCCACCATCAAGCACAGGATCAGCCAGCATCAAGGGGATAAGCACCATGCTCAAGGGACCAGAAGTGGTATGAGTACTCTGCTAGCTACAGAGATGAATACAGCATGAATACCATAGCAGATTCAGAGGGCCCAGCACTTTACAGGGGTCCCTGAGTACATAAAATTGGGTGAAAGGCCCCTAGGTGACATTTTGTCAGGGGGCCCAGAATTCCTAGTCACGCCCCTGTTCCTATTGGCCATGGCCAATGGGAACCGCAATAACTAACCCAAAGCCAGTTAGTGCCTCCAGCAGCACAAGGGAACAGGGATAACCAACCCTAAGCCGGTTAGTGCCTCCAGCAGCACAAGGGAACAGGGATAACCAACCCTAAGCCGGTTAATGCCTCCAGCAGCACATGGGAACAGGGATTACCAACCCAAAGCCGGTTAATGCCTCCAGCAGCACATGGGAACAGGGATAACCAACCCTAAGCCGGTTAATGCCTCCAGCAGCACATGGGAACAGGGATTACCAACCCAAAGCTGGGTAGTGCCTCCAGTAGCACATGGGAACAGGGATTACCAACCCAAAGCTGGTTAGTGCCTCCAGCAGCACATGGGAACAGGGATAACTAACCCAAAGCCGGTTAATGCCTCCAGCAGCATATGGGAACAGGGATTACCAACCCAAAGCTGGGTAGTGCCTCCAGTAGCACATGGGAACAGGGATTACCAACCCAAAGCTGGGTAGTGCCTCCAGCAGCACATGGGAACAGGGATAACCAACCCAAAGCCGGTTAGTGCCTCTAGCAGCACATGGGAACAGGGATAACTAACCCACAGCTGGGTAGTGCCTCCAGTAGCACATGGGAACAGGGATAACTAACCCACAGCTGGGTAGTGCCTCCAGTAGCACATGATCAGGAAAACCTACCGAATGGTGAGCCGGTGGTGTGGTCCACCCCGGGCTCGGAGCTGACGTTGGCCATTTCTAGCCTCCATCTGTAGGAGCTGCTACTCACATCTTTCCACCCACAGGAGTGCAGGTCAAAGTTACAGGACCCTGTAGGATCAGAGAAAAGATCACATAACAGTAACAGCCTTACGTGGGATTCGACCATGGTTGCCACTCTAGATCTTTAAACACCAGCTCATGAGAGCAGCGGATCCAGAAAGCGACTTGCCACAGAACTCTTCATCCGATCCATCGGTGCAGTCACTATGGTAATCACAGATGTTCTCCTGGGAGACACATTCTTGGGAAACACACTGGAACTGTCCTTCAAGACACCTGTGAACTGCTGCTGAAACAGACAGGCCGGCAGTGCCAGGGAAAGCCCTAGTGAACAGTCTGCATTGGCTGGAATGTTTTTCAAGCAGATATGAGAACATGGTGAACTCCGTCTGATAGTCCATCATCCCTGAGTATCTGGAGAGCACGTACCTGTCACATGTAGACCCCAGAGCAGGACCTCCAGAAAGCCAAGGAAACCTGCCAGTCGAAGAACCATCATCAAACATCAGCGACAACCAATCTGTGTTGTGATCCAGAGCTCCAAGGGGTAAATGACACATCGTACCACGGACAACGTTAATGTTCAATCTTAAAATGAACACACAGCTTCCTACCTCCACTATACACATAGTTTTTTGGGAAGTTTTTGTTGTAAAGTCAACAGTAGTTTTTTTGAGACAAATATAAACAGTACTGTTGAAATCAGATTGAATAGCTTGCAGTTGCTCTTTAATAAATTTGATCGGACTGGGAGAGACACAGTGTATGCAGCAAACTGTTTCACAAAGTTCCTCAGAAGTACAGCGATCTTGAGCTTCCTTTAATACTGTATTTGTTATCATCTCTGGGTTTTGTGCACCACATTTCTTACCTGTTTCTCTGCTCCACTGCATCCTTTGGCTTTCGTCACCAGAAGTAATTACGATTCTCACCCTTCACATATTTTCGTGACACACGCAGATTCTTATCTTGGTGAAATAACTACCTAAGTCTCTATCAGAAAATATATCTTCTGTTATTCTGATATTCTATTACCACATGAATGTTTCCTTTCATGTCGGGGAATGTGGAGCATGAGACACCAGGACAGACGAACCAGAGAGTGTCACTTAAACTGCAGATTCCCACCACACACGAAATCACTGGCATATGCACAGTAACGGGCTCACAGTATCTATGGGGCAGGTAAAGTCCTGTCTTCAGACAGCCAATCATATTAATGGAGCCCTCGTTGCATGGTGCATCTCCCACTCCCACATTCAGCTGATATTGGCCAGCCCCCTCTCCTACACCCCCCAGGCCCCTGAGCTCACTCTCCCCTCATGGAGCACTGGATCTGGTGTCCGTGAGTCAGGGTAGAAATCCCAGCAGTCTGAAGCATCTTACCGAGCAGCAGGTGTGCTGACCTTCCCATGTTGGGTCAGAACGGGTCAGACAGAGGCAGGCGCAGCCCTCAGTCCACAAGGCGAGCGTCGTCCCTCCACAAAGAATCAATTAGCAGCCTAACTTATAGTCTTTATCTGGGTCTCTCTCCTGGATTACCTTATCTGTGCTGAAGCTAAAGTCCACTGTGAACTCAGCATGCCTTGCTTGGAGGACACGCCCCTGACTGCTACGACTCTTTCAACATCACTAACACAGACCCGCTAACGCAGACCCGCTAACACAGAACAGCTAACGCAGACCCACTAACACAGACCCGCTAACGCAGACCCGCTAACACAGAACAGCTAACGCAGACCCGCTAACACAGACCCACTAACACAGACCCGCTAACACAGAACAGCTAACGCAGACCCGCTAACACAGACCCACTAACACAGACCCGCTAAAACAGACCCACTAACACAGACCCATTAACACAGACCCGCTAACACAGAACAGCTAACGCAGACCCGCTAACACAGACCCACTAACACAGACCCGCTAACACAGACCTAGTGTCTGGTTTGTTTCGCTGTGGGTTTTCCTTTTGCAGAACCCCAGACATTGTCACTTTGCTGTCGTTTTTCCATAGCGTGCTTGTAAAAACACCTGTATACCTCCATATCGCAAGTACAAATGCTACAGTTTTATGCCATTTGTTCACACATTCTCACACTCTTAACCTTCCCATGGTGTTCGGCTCGGCACCAACCTGTTTGTAAGTTTAAAATGCATAAAAGCACCACATAGATTTGTGTACTGCATCAAGGCTTTTTGACTTTGTCAGGAACCTCTATTTAAACAAAATAAATTTAAACAGTTTTTTTCACTAGGCAAGGCATGCCCAGACATGTAAGGCAAGATAAGACCAATTCAGTTTATTTATATAATTCTCTTGAGGTTTATTTTACCATAATTTTTTTTTTTATTGAAAACGAGAGGCATGCTGTCAAAAGAAAGGTCCAGAAAGCCACACCAAAAACATTAAAACTAATCTTTTAATGGATAAGGGAGCTTAACAAGGTAACTAAGAGGTAAGAAACAAATGGGATGATAAATTATTGTTTTGAGGGTATTTTATGGCTGATTTAACACACGGATCAGCACCAACCCATAAAACATAAGCGAAAGACATATGACAAAGTTTAAGCATCTGACATGCACAAAAGTAAGATACACAAAATTACAGTAATTATATATATATATCAAGACACTCATATCCACCTGGCAAAGAGAAGAGATCTGATCCATACAAGGACTTGCCAGCAGAGGGCAGTGTGATGACTAAACACTGGACTATGTGTGATTCAGAAGGGCTAAAATGTGAGTCAATGAAAGGGATACAGTTTTAAAGCCAAACAAAAGCTTTTATTGACCATTTTTATAACCAAACAATTATCTGCTAATTTATTCATGCACAGAAATGAAACCCTACAATGGTTACCAACAATTCTTCTGGTCGGAACTGGAGTGCTGAAATTGGGCCATAAAAGAATCCACTGAGGAAAACAAGACGACAAAGTCCTCCTTCCTAATTCTCACTCTCCTGAAGGGTTTCTGTGAGAAGCTATCAAATCCTAGGAGCAACATCCATATTCTTCTGTATAATAGGCAGCAATTCATGAAACACTAGACTGGGACTTGCTTGAGTTTTCTGAGTAACGTGTTGGACATCCAAGATGTTGATGTTATTCCTTATAAATAATGCAATTTAAGCACAGCTCTTTTTACCTTAACCTCACACAGAAGATCCTCTCGGTCCTGGTGAAACATCGAAGCTGCATTATGTTTATAAATTATGGAACAGATGTTATATTAAATATAAGTATTTTAATAAAACTAACTCTGCATTATGTACTTACAGTATGTAAGGAGACAGACAGGTAAATGGCATAACAGTCACAAACATGTATTTTATTTTAGTTTGCAGCCACATGGGAGTCTTTATAATCCTATAGCAGGGAATCGCGTAAATGCCAATATTTCTGCACTTCTGTAGCTAGCTGTTCTTCAAATACATGAGCCATGTTTTTTTCAGTCCAGTCAGAGGGGGTGGGGATGTTTTCTCAATATGCGTACTTGATTATATTTGTTGTCTCACATACCTGTTTTATGTCATCTTCAATTGCTGAAAACCAGGTCCAATACTAAGAACAAAAGTACAGGGGATGTATCATGGGATTGCTCTGGCTGGTAAGGATGCAACAAACGCATCCTTGATATTTGGGACGGTGCAAGAACAACATCCGGGGATTTTTACCATCAACTGTACTTCTGTTATTGAGTATTGAAACTGTACTCTGGCAATGGAAGATAATGTCAAATGGGTACGAGAGAACACAAGTATGGTCAAGTACACATATTGATAAACACCTGAGGTCTCCGTGCCTGACCTGAGTGGCGAGAATTACACCACAGCAGCACACACTGTGGTGCATCCATGTCTGCAGTATTGCTAAAATGAAACATCAGCAGTTCACATCAAGAAAACTGCAACTGATCTATGAGGCAGATACATCGCAGGACAAACTGTATTGTGTGGATCAATCAGAAGCAAAACAAAAATGAACAACATGGACTCGTTGCAATATGACCAGTTCCTCCAGCAAGTCTACTGACAAATCAGAGGCAATGCAAAATACAAACACAAAATGTCTGGGAAGAAGCAAAACAAACTACAAACAAACAAAAAATCTGGCTCTCTGAGGCAGGAGGACCAACAGCTACTCCTCTGTATTGCTACCTATCTGTACATATGTAGTCTTATAGAACGTACAACTGCGGAAAAAATTAAGTGACCACTCCATATTGTTTTTAATAAATCTGGATTTTTAAATCCTGGTTTAATCCTGGTTCTGCTGACAGAAGGCTACACTGTGAGGCAGGCTGCTTCCAGGCTACACATAAGAACATAAGAACATAAGAACATAAGAACTATACAAACGAGAGGAGGCCATTCGGCCCATCGAGCTCGCTTGGGGAGAACTTAACTAATAGCTCAGAGTTGTTAAAATCTTATCTAGCTCTGATTTAAAGGAACCCAAGGATTCAGCTTGCACTACGTTATCAGGAAGACTATTCCATACTCTGACTACACGCTGTGTAAAGAAGTGCTTCCTTAAATCCAGTTTGAAATGTTCTCCCGCTAATTTCCACCTATGGCCACGAGTTCTTGTATTTGAACTAATGCTGAAGTAACTATTCGGTTGAACAGCATCCAAACCTGTTAGAATCTTATAGACCTGGATCATGTCCCCCCTCAGTCTCCTTTGCTTGAGGCTGAACAGATTTAGCTCAAATAACCTTTCCTCGTATGACATTCCTCTAAGACCAGGAATCATTCTTGTGGCCCTACGCTGCACCTTTTCTAAGGCCGCTATGTCCTTTTTAAGATATGGTGACCAAACCTGTACACAATATTCTAGGTGAGGTCTCACCAAGGAATTGTATAATCTTAGCATTACCTCCCTTGACTTAAACTCCACACACCTGGAGATGTACCCCAACATCCTATTGGCCTTTTTTATTGCTTCCCCACACTGGCGAGAATGAGACATGGAAGCATCAACATACACACCAAGGTCTTTCTCATAATCAGCTACCTTTATTTCAGTAGGTCCCATAAAATACCTGTACTTTAAATTTCTGCTCCCTACATGGAGTACCTTACATTTGTCTATGTTAAATTTCATCTGCCAGGTGTCAGCCCAGTCACTAATTAAATTAAGATCCCGCTGTAGCTGCTGAGCCGCTAGTTCAGTATCTGCTACACCACCCACCTTGGTGTCATCTGCAAATTTCACCAGTTTACTGTATATATTGGTGTCTATATCATTTATGTAAATTAGGAACAAAAGTGGTCCTAAAATTGAACCCTGCGGTACCCCACTATGAACGCAGGCCCACTGTGACATCGAGCCTCTTATAACTACTCGCTGCTTCCTATCCGTTAACCAGTTATCAATCCAAGTCGCTACAGTTCCTAAAATACCTGTCGCTTTGAGTTTAAGTGAGAGCCTCTTGTGGGGAACAACATCAAAAGCCTTTTGGAAATCTAAATAGATGACATCATAGGCCTTCTTATCATCAACTTCCTGAGTAGCTTCCTCAAAAAACTCCAACAGATTTGTTAAACAGGATCTACCTCTCCTAAATCCATGCTGGCTATCCCTCAAAATGTTATTTGAGTCCAGGTAATCTACCATTTTCTCTTTGATTATAGCCTCCATAACTTTACCAGTTATACAAGTTAGACTGATTGGCCTATAGTTTGACAAATTACTTCTATCCCCTTTTTTGAAAATGGGCGTTATGTTGGCATGCTTCCAATCAGAAGGTACCACACCTTCAGATAAGGATTTTTGAAACAGTAATGTTAAGGGTCGGCAAATAATATCCCTCATCTCTTTTAACACTATAGGTAAGATGCCATCAGGGCCCTGTGATTTATTTATTTTGAGCTTAGCTAGGCTTTGCAAAACATCAGCTTCAGTTATATATATATTAGTTATAGACGATGTTGAATTAGTAATAAGAACTGGTAAGTTACTAGTGTCCTCGACAGTGAATACCCGTGCAAAACTATCATTGAACTCATTTACTATGTCAATGTCGTTTTCAATTATAAGACCCTTACTATCCTGCAGATTAGTAATTTCAGCTTTTAGAGCTCTTTTAGAGTTAAAATACTGGAAGAAACTTTTAACGTCATCCTTAGCCTCCAATGCGATCTTCCTTTCGACATTCCTTTTAGCTCGTCTAATGTCATTTTTTAATTCAGCCTGTAGATTTAGATACTCTTGCTTTATTATGTCATCATCAGTTATTTTCCATCTCTGGAACAAAGCCCTTTTCCTCCTTACTTTATACTTTATGTCCCTATTAAACCACCTAGGTTGCAATTTCCTAGATTTATTCTTGCTAGAAACAGGTATGAAGTCCTCTTGTACTTGCAATAATGTGCTTTTAAAAAATTCCCATGCCTCTTCAACAGTTTTGTTATTTAACTCCATCCAGTTCACGGTTTCTAGTTTTAATCTCATACAATTGAAGTTAGCCTTCCTAACATTATATATTTTTGATTTGGACTTTGCTCTTCGGGCACTAAACTTAACCTCAAATTTAACCATGTTATGATCGCTACTGTCAAGTGGTTCTAAAACATCTAATTTACCAATCCTGTCCTGGTTATTAGACAAAACAAGATCAAGAATGGCATCTCCCCTGGTAGGGGTGTTAACAAACTGAGTAAAAAAACAATCCTGTACTAATTCCACCATCTCAAGTTCATTTTCAGAAGAGCCAGCAACAATGTCCCACTGTATCCCCGGTAGATTAAAATCACCCATAACTACCACATCATTTTTATTGCTCATAATCCTAATATCACTGTATAACAATCTGCTTTCCTCAGCAGCTACATTGGGTGCTCTGTAACAAACACCGACAATTAGGCTATTTGAGTTTGTAGCATCTAATTTTACCCATATAGCTTCCGTACTTTTACTTATACAGTATCAGTAAGCTCCCTTGCCTGCAAGATTTCCTTTACATATACTGCAACACCACCTCCCTTCTTACCTATACGGTCTTTACGGAACAATGTGTAACCATCCATATTATATTCTTGTCCATCCTTATCACTCAACCACGTTTCAGTTATTGCTATAATATCATAAGAGTCCGCATTTCTAAGTCAGCAGTACAAAAGAACAAGGAGAAGCGGGAGACACTGGGAACACAAGTGCATTGCCAGGGCAGTTCGTATCAGGCTCCTAGAAGCAGGAATGAAGACCCATAAAGCAAGGAAGCAGCCCTTCATCAACGAGAAACAGAGAAGATCCAGGCTGCAGTTCACAATATATATATATATATATATATATATATATATATATATATATATATATATATATATATATATATGTGTATATATAGTATATATTCAGAGAAGCATACACTAAAATTGAGAAATGAGTGAAACAAAAAATTGTGCTGTGGTCTCTTGATTCTTTCCAGAGCTGTTTATATACCGATAAACTAAACCATCATGATCACCCCCACATGACGTGAATGACACTGACTATCTTGCTAGAAACAGAGCATGTCAAAGTCTGGAGTAAAGACCAGAGTGACGTTGGTAAGAGCCAGATTGTTATGGCCAGATGAGTGGATCAGTGCATCTCTGAACGGCAAGTCCTGTGGGAAGCTCATGATCAGCTGTGGTGAGTACCTACCGAGAGGGGTCTGAGGAGGAGGCAGCAGGACAGGGTGTAGGCCAGCCTAGACTCCTCAAGGCTGGTCGTGAGTGAAGGCTGTTCCATCTGTGGCACAGATGGTAGCTAATATATCCCAGACCATCACACTCACTGTTTTTTATGAGATAGTCAATTTTATTCACTTCACGTGGGTGTGATCATAATCCTTAACGTAGGTTTCAGTGTGCATCTTGATTTCCGAGGAAACAATGCTGTTTTTATATAGTAACAGCCTGTTACATTTATTTGTACTCATAGGATTGACAATGGAGCAAGAAGGGCCACTGACAGGAGAGATATCACAAAAAGTATTATTTCCAGCAACTTCAGAAACTTCACACGCAACCACTAGTTGCTTGAGTGACAGGGTCGCCAGTGATTGCAACAGCAGAAGTAACATTTACAGTGTAGCCATGGTCACCAGTGATGGTTAACGATGGATGTAAGTGTTCCTTCTCCATCCCCCCATATCGCCATGTTGTCTGTCCCCCGTGTCCTCATCCCCCTCACAGTGAGGGGTCCACTGGGACTGGGGAAAGCGATGTGAGTGGTGACCGTGTGTGTCCGTGTCCTGGCTGTGATCCATCTTCTGAGATGCGGCTCTGTGAGCCCCGTGTGGCTCATCGCCACGGTGACGATAGTGATGGTGGTAATGGCTGCGCCCCCAGTGTAACGGTGTACCATGATGCAGCTGGCTCTCCTCTTCCTCTTCCCCTTCCTCCCCCCGTTGCTGGTTTTCCTGGTGGGGGGGCTCCCTGCCTTCATTCCCATCCTGAGGATTCTGCTTCTTGCTGAGCAGGATGTGCTGCCTGGGGTGTTCTGGTTGTGTGTGAGCGGGGCGGTGTTGGGTACGTTGAATCCTCCTGACCTCGGGCCGGAGCAGGCGCTTTTCTTCCTCCTCCTGCTCCTCCCCCAGATCCTCCCCTTCCTCTCCATCATCCTCCTGTTCCTCCTGGGCTTCTTGGTGGTGGGACACTGTAGTTTTCTCATACTTCTGGTCATTCACACACACAATGCAAAAGGTTAGCTGGCTGTACGCACACAGCGCTACAGTACCTAGCTAATTAGAAATACTCTGATGGTGTATCTACTGGAATCTCTGAGATACAATTATGCAAAAAACAGTCTAATTTAACATAATTCAAAACAGAAGGCAATGAAAATATACACTAAAATGTTATAACAATTTCCCTAGTTTAAAATCCATATAGTTGCAATAATTAAGTTTACTTATAGGGGTTATCATTATTCTGACTGTGGCCTCTTTTGCAGGTTCTATTCTGAATGTGGAATGTTTATTTGAAGTTCCGGTATAATGTGAAAAGTCTCCAGTTGTCATGTGACTTGAGATTTTTCAGGCAAGAACACTCTGAAAAAGCCTGAAAAAGGACACCAAATTTGTTATGTCTATTCTGTTGTGTTCTCTTAAAACTTTATTCACGCACACACCCACTACTCCACACATAAATCCGTGCCAGTCCAATTTTTAGATGCTGCAGTACCAATAATAACCACCTGAGGAAGTATTTTGGTATCTATGAATGGGAGAATGGGATGAATGATTGATCTTGCACTCACCAGCGGCATCACTATCAACCAATGGCATTTCTCTTCTTGTTACTATTCCTGATGGGGAGAAGGATGAAGGGAGGCACAAAATGAATGAATGGGAGATGACAGAAGCACAGCCAGCAGCCCAGACAGCACCTTCCGGTTCACTGGCACACGGACTGGACTCGGGGATTTGTGGCGTGTGGATGGTGAAGGATCTGGACTTCGCGTCCGACAGGAATGCAACAATTAACTGCCACGTCTGGCATAAAGAGCCCCCAGAAGCAGGTGCCTAATTAGTGAATAAATTATACTGCAGGAATGTGATTGTTCCTCAGATTCCTTTGATATTTGAATGTTTTTAATGGAGTTTAAAATATTTTAAGATATTCAGAAGACAAGGATAGAGGGAGAAATGTTAGTAAGTCTGTAATATATTTCAGTCTTTTCTGAGGGAAAAAATGTAGACTTCAACAAATAAAAAATAAATAGCAAAACCGAAAGGGATGGAAAGCAGATGACTTAGTACAGATGGATGGCACTAATTTAGTAGCTAAAGAAAATATTCATGAAAACAAATGAAACTTCAAAACGGTGTTGTAGGCCATAAAAGAATCTTTTTTGCAGAAGTTCTGAGGTAAACAAGACGACAAGTCCTCCTTCCTAATTCTCGCTCTCCTGTAAGGGGTTTCTGTGAAAAGTTACCAAACCTTAGGAGCTACTTCTGCATTCTTCAGTATAAAAGGCAGTCACTCATAAAATGACAAACTGCAACTTCCTTGAATTTCTTGAGCAATGACTAGACAGGAATTCACATTTGGCTTCTAAAGCAACCATCACATAATCAAGTGCAAAACTAAATCACATGCAAAACACACCGGCACACATGCTAATCACATGGTAATGCTAAAGACACATGCTAATCACATGGTAATGCTAAACACACCAGTGCACTGTCCTTTAACTCGATTATGTTGAAACCTTGTGACCATGGAACTTGGATAGATAAGTATGTGTTGTCATCCATCTGTATATTACAATAAATTTTAAAAATAATGTCAGAAAATTATTTTCATTATTTTAAATGTTGCAAATGTGCAAATCCACTATAAGGAGCATACAATCCAAACCAAAGATCTCAGTAAAATGCAATGAAGTCGCCACATCCTTCACCAACATCTTGTCACCTCTCTCCAAACAAGCCCATCCAAGCCTTTAACTAGCTGGGTACCTGCAACTCCAAAGAGCCCCCAGCTGTGGGGATGGTTGGCAGGGTCGCTGCAGCCAGCCTTGCCAGAAGGTTGTTGGATTCCTGCTCATAGGGTGGGTGTGTGGCCTTCCAGTACTCCTCCAAGTATTCTGCTATGTGATCACATGCCTCATCTAACTGGTTCTCGTCCAGGATAACGTCAAACATTTCCTGGTGACCGAACAATGACACTCTTAGTGCTTTAAATTTCAAAAATAGATCGCTGACACCCTTCTAAGAAATACTCAATATCCTTCACGGAGTGACACCATTACCCGCAGCATTTATTTTAAGTAACACATATCGTACTTGCAGTACTTGACAGCACTCACCGGGGGGCACTGCAGTAGCTTATCAGTGGCCACCATCTGCATATTCATGTGCTTCGCCTCTACCTTCCCTCTGGACTTTATGAGTTTTTGTAAAACCTTCAGACGTAGAGGAAGAGTCAAGAGTCAGGACGAAATGCTATATTGCATCACTGATTTCATTAGATTTGGCAATATTCTCAGTTCTGATTAATGTCCAGTGAAATGCCAGTCAACAGCAGCTATAACCCTAAATCTGTAGCCTCTTCCAGTGTGTTATTGCGTTACGGAATTTTCACAATTTACGACGATCCTGGAAATTTTCACCTTGGGAGACTGGACCTTGATGTAGACCAGAATGGGTGCCAGGGAGCTCCTTGCTAACTGGTTTGGGTGATTGATAGTGTCAGCATCCAGAATCACCAGTTGCAGGCACCGGGCCAGCTCAAATATCCGCTCAATCTCACTCTGGACCTCGGCTGTGCAGAGAGAGAACATTACGAAACGATAACGCAATGTAACAATGCTTGAAGCTAAGAGAAATGTGCATAGTTAAACTATAACAGCACATTGCAAGGTTAACAACACACTCTAACCTGCTCCCTTACCAATAAACCTGTTTGTTAAACTAAATAATAATAATAAAATGTACGAAGACGGCCTTTCTGTCCTGTCTCCTGTCCTCTCCCACTTGTGAGGACCCTGCCTGGTAGGAGGCCTATAGCTACCCAGAGGCCCTCACCCAAGTTGGATCGCTCGACCATTCCCTGTTTGCTGGTGCTGTTTAGAATGGACGGTTTTGCCAGGGAGATGTCTGCTGTGACCCTGGTGATGGAGATCCTGAAAAATCAGAGGAGCAGAGGGAGAGGGACATGACTAATATAGGGGAGCTGGGAAGGTTCCGGATGCACATTGGCTACGTCAAACTACCGCATGTACCAACCACCAATAATGAACTCACAATTAGGTATCTAACAATACCAGCTGCAAATACACACAGTTTGTAGGCTATATCGCCCCCTGTGGAGCTTTCTGCAAATGCAGGTGAGCAAAGTGCATCTCTGAGCATTTAAGCTTTTGCTCACTTAGAGTATCAGTGGACTATTGTTCTATACCCACCCTTCTGTACCAGCCTGCTCCCAACATCTATCTTCTTTGACCACAATTTCACAATTTTCAAACTACGATTTGCCAAGGAAGTGAGACTCACTTTCCCTCGAACCTTTGCTTTAAGAAGTCAAACAGGGCTTTCTGCATCATGTCTGTGACCTGAAATACAAAAGACGTATGAAGCAGTGCAGGGGAAGGAAAATAGGATCAGTCGGGTTGTTGCAGTGTCCTGTTTGTGTCAGCAGCGGGCGATGGCTCTTACCTCGTAGCCTTTCAGAGACGGGCCCACCAGCACCAGGGGTCGCATCGAGGGCACGACGTCGTAAGTTGCCATATTCTCACTCTGTAAGGGGGGGGCAGAGGTTAGCACATTAAGACCATGTCCATCCATCCATGTTTTGAAACTGCTTGTCCTATTTAGGGTCGTGGGAAGACCAAATCCTCAAAGCAAAAAAAATGAGTGCTAAATCAGGGTTAGACCAAATTGGCCATTAAGGGAGCTTATTAAGGTTTTCCAGGAGCCATGGAGACCAATGACGATCTCCCATAATGCACTAAAGCAGTCATTTAGCCAATCACCAGTAGCCAATCACCTTTTATAAAAATTCACACCAATCAAAAATTGCTTTATCAGACTGCTGCCCCCACCACCTGACACCGGATAAGGGGTGGATAATGGATCGAGGGATGGACACCAATCAAAAATTGATTAGTTCTAAAAACAGATTTCCCACATCTTTTGGTTGTTTGGTGTATAATAACATAATATGTATCCAATATGCCTATAAAATAAGCATAATTCCCATCCACCCCACTAAAATTCTATATTTATTTAGGGTCTCGTAGGTAGGCTGGCCTCATAAACACCTTTTGGGTTGTGAAAACAAAAAACAAACAGTTTGCCAGAAAAAAGTCCAGATTGCATAACTGTTATGAGTAAACAAACTCAAACAACCAGCCAGTCAAAACCAAGCCCTAGTGACAAAAGCAAAACAATTATATGACACACATTTATTTCTAATGATATAACATATAATAATACATTTATTAGTAATGATATAACATATAATAGCAACACAAAACAAAGGAGGGGAAATACAAGCCCAAATGAAATCACTCCCAGATTCGAGGGCCGCTTTGTCTTACCTTCTTCTGTTTTGCCACTTTTGGGGACGGGGGTGGGGGGGTGGAGGTTGAACAGAAAGAGAGAGAGGCATTGATTAGAGAGAAGCATATAAACACTGATTGGACACAAAATGGGAACTGGCCATTTCCAGGATCAGAAGGACAGCCGGAGCCAATGTCAAACTTCAAGCTGGATTCAGACAGGCATAGGTCTCCACCAGGGGGCAGCAGCAACAACCGTGCTGGTTTACAGGTCCGGGAGGAGCTCAGTGTGTGTGTGTGTGTGTGTGTGTGTGTTATGTTTATATTACATTGTGGGGACCAAATGGCCCCCACAATGTGATAAAAACATGTTATTTTGATGATGATGGGACCATTTTTCACTCATATGAGACAGAGAAAATCACCAATTGTGTTATGTAAAGTAAATTAGCAAAAACAATCATAATACATATTCTTATTACAAATAACACAAATGTATTATGAAAGTACTTAATGATACTCCAGAAGTTCATATTGTGCCTAAGTAGAGAATTATAGCAGATAATTAACGAACAGAGCAGAAGAAACCAGCATCAAACACAGGAATTTCCTGTTAGCAAACATTCATAAATTTACCAGAATAATATTCTCATGCGGATGGAAATGGTAGAATTCTGATACTGCAACTATGAAAAATATCTCTTAAAGTGATAAGAAACAGGGACAGAGTGCAAGCTGACACCAGGTTTAATTAGGCCAGTGGATGCAGTGGTTGAAGGATTATCATGACCAGGGGCACCGCCAGGGGGGGAAAGGTTAGAACGATTCTAGGGACCCAGCACTGACATGGGGCCCTGTTAGGGGCTTTACCTTTTCGCAAAAAGGGGGGGGGGGGGGGGCAAAATTCTAATCTTTCATGGGGCCCAAGATTTCTGGCGGCGCCCCTGATCATGACACAGTCATATCCAGCACCCTCATGAACTCTGCTAACAGGTTGCTATTCACTTAAGACTATGTATGATATTGTGATGGTATATGTGGCATTTCGGCAAAAGGATAAACATGAAACAGGTACCAGCTGGGTAACTGGAACACTATATGGGGGATGAGGGGGTCGAAAAAGACGAGGACAGTGGAAAAGATCAAACTACTGAACTACTGCTCACGAACTTGGGTTGGGTAGCCAAATAATTGTGAGAGGCAGAGAGATGATTTTCTGAATATTCTAAAAAAGCTTGTAGTGTTTTATCATTGACACTGTATTCGATAAATCTTTTCGCCAGCCTGTAGCATTTGCCAATCACTGAGGACTGCCTCTCCGGCAAATCTTATTATACTGAATGGGGATGCGAGACTTGACCAATATTTTTTGCAGGGTCTCCAGACAAATAGTTTGAGGACCACTGGAACTGGTGATCTGAGGGGCGCTAAAGCAGTGAGATACAGGAGGTCTTGCCGTACCTGACGCGGCGCGAGCGGCATTTGCCAGGGGGTTGGTTCCTCCCGATTTGCTGGGATAGACAGAGAGCAGACTCTGTTTATACCTCTCCACACCTCCCAGAGTCCAGCAGCACACCAGCTTAAATATACACATTAATTAGCCAAAAACCTTCCCATAAATCAGCTCCAACACTTCCGTATGATCCGAAAAAAGCCCCCAGGACACCCCCATCTTTCACTTCAGGTGCAGATACCGTCCTAAACTACCATACTAACACCAATATACAAAGAATCACTAAGAAGGAATATTTGACAATTAGAAAAAGTTTAGCTAAATGTAGCCATATACCCATGTGTTCATTTCACCTGTGTGTCCACCCACTCATAGGAAACTGCGAGTCATGTGAGTCATACCTGGCCTGCAGCTTGGCTTTCCTAGCTGCCAGTCCGTGCTTCATTTGTAGGATCTCCAGGTTGGTGGGGCTGGGGATGAAGCCCACCTCGGCATCCACCTTAACGTGACGCCCGATCCACCAGTCGTTGTTATACTTCTGTAGGATCAGTGAGGTCCACATGCTCAGAAAAGGCATTAAATCCCTCCTACTCATCATCTTCCTCATCCAAAACAAATTCATATATCTACTTTCACCATAAATTTGATGTACCTCCTACAGACACTCAGTACGAGAAGCATGGATCTCTTGCGCATATCTCTAGTTTCTCTTGCATGCTCTAGTCTCTGACCTCTTTGATATGGAGGAAGTCTTTGGCCTCAAAGGAGATCGCCTTTCCAGGTACAGGAACGCCATCTTCGTCGGCAGCCACGTAGGTGACATTGCTGCGGATGGCAAATGTCACGGGCTTGCGCTGTCCAGGGAAGGGAAGGAGGGGAAGTGACATGGATGCTTCTTGTCTGAATATAATTATCAAAGCTTCCCCCCTCCCTCTCCTACTTCTGATCCTTTGGGATTCATTCCAACATATAAGTTCAATATTAGCGCCCTCAATTCACATAAAACCCAGACTAGCTGTCAGCCTGGACAACACCAAGTGAAGATGAGCTAACATCAATTATTTAGCTCAGTAAACTGATGTTTCATAGGCCTCTTTTATCAGCCTTCAAGAACAAAGGCTTGGCAGATACACCTGGAAGACCAGAGGCCTGCTTAGTGTTGACGCACAGTAACCTAAAACCTGTCAACACAGAAGGTTATTTCGAGTTTCAGTACCTTTACTACACCATTAACAGTGTTGGGCATTTTAGGTCGAGAAGTTACAAATCTAGACCAAGACTTTGTTTCTACCAACCGGGTGAGTACTCTGTGACTGTCACTCTTTATGCAGAGCTGTTGGTAGAAACAAAATCTTGGTCTGGATTTGTAGCTTCTGGATCTGAAATGCCCAACACTGACTATTAACCTCATCTGGTGGGTAGAGGAGAGGAAAATAATGAATTATATATCCTGTGCATAGATATACAAACACCACAGAGGCTATGAGAGGAAGTGCAGGGGTGGGGGGGGGGAGGGGAGGGATGCGTGTAGCAGGGTGGGGGTGGGGGGCGGTTACCCTGGCTTTCTCCAGCTGCACCACCGCCTGCTTCTGTGCAGCCTCCTTCTCCGCTTCCTGCAGAGCTTTCTTGTTGGACTCCTCCGAACCCTGCGTAGAAGACCGAAGGTGTGAGCAGATGAGTCTGGGGCTGATCCCACTCCCTGTCCTTTTCTTAGCCAGCCAACGTTTCCATCTCCACTGATAAAGGATACTGAGCCACCCTCTTACATATTGCCATGGCAACGATTTAAGACACAATACAGTAGGCAGGTATCTATGGGAGTACAGAAGTCATACCAGTTACAGTCTTTTTGCTATATGGTCAACTGATGTTACACTGTGTCTTTAATACATTACAATACAATTACAATAGCAGGCTGAGTATGTGCAAGGTGGTCCAAATGTCTATGAAGATGTTTACTAATCCAGGATACTATGCTAATGCGCACTATCACATATTTCTTTAAAAGTACACCATGGGCTGCTCCAGCCATTTCCCAATGAAAGCCAACACAGTGTGCCAGGAACCAACACAGTGTGCCAGGAACCTCTGTTCTCTCTGTAGCACACGTGCTAGCAGACGCACTAGTCTGGACTGGTCATCCTGTCACAAAGGTGTATAATTTAGGATTAAAGAGCCTTTTTATGTGAGCTCCTTTTGGATTATCTTACTGGATTAGAGGAGAACATGGATCACAGAGTTTTCCATTTCTGCTGCCTTCTGGTCACTATGACAAAACCAAATCCTTTCCCAAAAGTACTTCAATCCCAGCCAGTCCAGTCCATCCATCCATCCACCCATGTGTTTATCTTCCTTTTTTCTAGCATCTGGTTAATAAGCAGCTTTGAATATTCATCCATCCATCCATGCATGCACAGAAATTTCTAACAGCACAAATGTGCATAAAATAAGTTTTTTTTTTAAATTAAAAAAAAAAAAAAAGTACTGTGGAGGAAGAATGCATCTGCTGTGAAGAAAATTGTAAAAATGACCTTGAATTTCAACCTTCATACCACAAATTCATACTTGCGTACCAGTTACGTCAATCCCTGTTTATTACTGTCAGTATTAGTCCAAGTTCTCTTATTTCAGCCCAACACCATGACATCCTTGCAGAAGCCAGTCCCTTTGTCGGTCCATAGCTGCAGCCTCCAGTCCCTTTGTCGGTCCATAGCTGCAGCCTCCAGTCCCTTTGTCGGTCCATAGCTGAAGCCTCCAGTCCCTTTGTCGGTCCATAGCTGCAGCCTCCAGTCCCTTTGTCGGTCCATAGCTGCAGCCTCCAGTCCCTTTGTCGGTCCATAGCTGCAGCCTCCAGTCCCTTTGTCGGTCCATAGGTGCAGCCTCCAGTCCCTTTGTCGGTCCATAGCTGCAGCCTCCAGTCCCTTTGTCGGTCCATAGCTGCAGCCTCCAGTCCCTTTGTCGGTCCATAGGTGCAGCCTCCAGTCCCTTTGTCGGTCCATAGCTGCAGCCTCCAGTCCCTTTGTCGGTCCATAGCTGCAGCCTCCAGTCCCTTTGTCGGTCCATAGCTGCAGCCTCCAGTCCCTTTGTCGGTCCATAGCTGCAGCTTCCTCCCACCCTGAGCTGTTGACTCTGGTCACTTATTATTTTCTATTTTCTATTTTTACATAATTCCTCCACCAAGGGCTGCAGACTCAAATCAAAGACGTTTAGATGTAGGTTCTAATCCCAGAACGGCCACCTAATGATACTAGACACAGTGTGCTAAAAGTGTTCCTCTTAACCTCTGGACAAACCTGAGCTTTTCCTGCCAACAGACAGACAAAGATGGGTTTCACGTTCACTGCACACCCAGCGGGATCCAAGTGGCCCGGTGCCTGGCACATTCAGTCCCACCAGACCGGAACCAGGGTGGAGGGCGAGGTCTCCGGTCCACTGTGTGATCATAGCAAACAGCACCTCATTGTTACCTGTGGTGAGGTAGCAGGTTCAGATCCCCTCACAGACCCTGACTGTCCATATGGGTACAAACTACTTAAGAGTGCTGGCGTGCAGTTCAAATCAAATCTGCATATGCAGCTTCATCCATCCACTTGCCCTATTCAGGGCTGCAGGGGGTCCAGAGCCCATGAGCACAGAAGAACCCATGATGTTGCACCACAGGGATCGCTTACATACATACACACATATGGGCAATTTGGTAACTGCAATGAACCTCAGCATGTTTTTTGGAATGAGGGGGAAAACCAGAACTTGGAGTAAACCCCACAATGACATGGGGAGAACATACAAACATGGAGCCATGGCAGAGACTCAAACACTGGTCTCAGAGGGGGGAGGTAAATGTGCTGAACACTGCTCCACCGTGCCACCCATACAGAGGGCATCCATTCTTTTGTGATGGTGGGCTCTACATACAGTACTGTTGTTAGCATATGCTTTCAAAGCCAGTATTCCGCCATGTGTTTAACCTCGTTCCCTATTGGTTGCAGGTAAGCACATGGTCAGTCACATGCTCATGCTTAGCAGCAACTCATCACATTGCTGTAGGATTACTGGAAATCCCTCTCTCATCCTGGTCATTTCCAGGGTTTCCAGGGAATCCAATTATGCAAACGAAAATCCTGTAGGATTATGAAACACAGAATGCAAAGTTTGTCAGGAGTAATTCATTATGTGTTGAAATCTCAGTCTTCCATACTTGTTAACCCCTAAATCAGTAACCATCTATTTAAGGACCCCATATAATTTACTGATAAATAGGTTTCTTCAGAAACCAGGAGCTCCAACTTATGTCTCACGATGCGTGAAGCGTTTGATTTGTGATCTCCAGGGAGCTTATGAACATTTTGTACATTTCAGGTTAACAGCCTTGCTGCACAGGTAAGTCTGAGATATGAGACATTATTTTGGCACAGCTGGGGTGGTTTTCCGCTGTAATGCTAAACCATGCGGCAAACGCGAAGCACGTGAGGCACGCAAGGCAAACGTGAGGCATGTGAGGCACGCAAGGCAAACGTGAGACAAACGCGAGGCATGTGAGGCACGCAAGGCAAACGTGAGACAAACGCGAGGCATGTGAGGCACGCAAGGCAAACGTGAGGCATGTGAGGCACGCAAGGCAAACACGAGGCAAACGCGGGGCATATGAGGCAAATGCGAGGCATGTGAGGCACGCGAGGCACGGTGAGCAGAGCTCTGCCAAGGTCTTGCCTTCCAGCTTTTACTTCTGTGAAATGGTGAGGTCCACTGGTGGATTTAGGTATAGGTCACATGGACAGCTACCCAGGGTGTGATCTTACCCAGACAAAAAAGATTTGATTGTGATATTTGCGCGATTGGTTTTCTATTCCTCATTTGTGCATCACTTGCACGTCATGTCAATGACATCATGTCACTTGTGGGTCATCTAATCTTTTCAGAGAGGGCGTCCTGATTCCAGTTTGTGAGACAGGCAGGCTGCCACTCACAAGTACGAGATGGGGGAGGGGGGGGCTGGGCTGACCCCAGGTCGCCCCGCTGGAAGCCAGAGGAAGGGGGAGCGGGGGAATCTATTGAACAGCACACCTTTAGCTTTGTACAATACTAATGATTTACATGGAAGCCATTTAGCAGTAACGTACAGCATGGTAAACTCAGGTATATATCTAATATCTAAAAAGGTTTTTGTATGTCTTACTGTGAGTGACTATCCAGGATGTGTGTTTGTGTGTGTGTGTCCACAATGTGATAAAATCCTGTTATTCTGACATTGTGGGGACAATTTTTTTCAGTCCCCACAAGGGGATACAATTTCATAAAAGTCTGTAACTGCAATCAAAAAACTAAAAATGTCCAAAGTCTTGTATTTTGTTTGGTTACTTATGGTTAAGGTTAGGGCTGGTTGGGGGTTTGGGGTTGCCATGTTGGGATTAGGGTTTTTCCCATAGAAATGAATGGATGATCCCCACAAAGATATGAATACTAGTATGTGAGTGTGTGACTACATGGCTACCATCCATGCCCCACCACTAATCAGCATGAGTCAGATCAGGATTTGGGAGAAAAAAGACAAACGGCAGGTCCTGTCCTCCAGGCCACCCAGCGTGCCCGTCAGTGCATAAGAGACGGCCCCGGGTCTCCATACGGCTTCCGGGAAGCTTAGTGCGGCTGAAAGGGCTGGCCACTATACTCCTGCATTTCACAGGAAGGATGGCCCAAAAACAGGAAAACAATGGATGCATCCTAAAATTGTTCTGCCTAACATAGGCCCTAAGTTTCACAATAGCTTGTTCTACTTATAGCAGTCAAGAAAGAGGATATCCTGAAGCTTTCTTGCATCTTCTGCAACGTGAAATGGTTAAATAAAACTTCATCATTCAGTCAAATACACTGGCTTTGCACTGGTCTTACAAAATTGGTGCAAGTTAGCCTGTGTCTGGCTCATCGGCGCCTAGATAAATCCATCACACACCCGTACACTGTGAGTTTTTGTAATGGTATAGGCTGATACAGCGTACCAGAAATTTTTTTTGGGATTGGTGTGTGTGCCCTGTACTGTACAACATCCCACTGGGGTCAAAAAGGCCCAAACCCGTCAAATGAGAAAAGCCCTGTAGCATGTGTGACATCAGACATATGAAGATGGAGAACGGTAGCGAACACTGTACCTTTGCTTTCTTGGACATGATGGCCCATTGATTAGCACAGAAGGTCGCAGTGAATCATGTGAATGTCTCTCTTTCTGGACGAGGAAGGACGTTGGTCTGCACCTAGACTAACACGTCCAGTAGACCACTCTCATTCCACAGCCAACAAAAAGTTTCCCCAACAGGCTCCTGGTCCAGATGATTATCACTTCTCAGGGAGCAATAGCTGAAAACTGGAACAGCTGAAGTTTAGTTAGGATGCTCCAGACTGACGGAAGAGGAGGCTCCTGTGGGAGTCCAGAGCAGGAGCTGTCTTTCTAGAACATTCCATCCAAACAGCATCAGCATTTAGGGCTTACTGGCTGGAGGGCATCTGCTGCGTCTACCCGGACTCAGATGTCATTTCTTAAGTCCAGCTCTTCACATGACTCTTAGATCTTGGTCTAGGAGGAAATTCCATAACTGGCCAGGTGCAGAAGCTCTGTTTCTACCTCACCTACTGTCTGGGATAAAACTATCCACCAGTGACAGCATCGGGGTGTATTAGTATATTTAAGCCGGCCTTTGTGGGTGGTGCCGGAGGTGGAGGGGTGGGGGGAGGGGTAATTCAGGTTAAGCACCTTGCTGACAGGTTCAGCGCTCCACATGCGAGACAACAGTGTGTTGAGGGCTTCCCATCGCCAGCAAAGCAGATTTCTGGGGAATGTTGCTCTCTCTGTATCCCTCAGGTGAATATCCAGACCTCATTTTGATCTGTGGATCCCTGAAACAGCCTCATCTAAGCTGCCAGTGTGAGAACACTGGGCTGAAGCATGTCAGACTGAGGATTATATTACCCACCTTTTAAAAATTAAAGATGCAACACACTAGAGCCAGACAAAACACTTTTGATACTGTCAGGGGGACAACAGACCTACAAAAAAAAACATTTATAATGACAGTCATGGTCAGAACTCCAGCTAATGGAACAACGTCTCCTAAAGAAAATCGAGGAAAGCCTACAATTTTCACAGAAAATAAAAATGTTTAATTCGTAATTCAAGAATAGAGCAGTTCCCATAAATACAGACCTGCACAGATACACATAGAGGCAAATTGATAAAAGCAGGGGCTTTATGGCCCCAGGGTTGTCTCCTTTCTGTCCATGAACATAATAAACACCAAGAAACTCGATTCCTGTCCTGTTCCACCGGTATGGAGCTCAGAGGTGTCCTGTGTCAGGGAAAATGTGATCTCACTCAAGCCCCGCCCACTCTGAGAGAGGACTTTCTGTTGGTCCCCCCTCCCCAACCAGTGGGGTATCACTTTGCTTGCCGATGGCACAGATCCTGCTGGGGACTGAGCACAGAGCTTCTCTCTAATCTCTCCCACACCATCTGCTGCTACGTCTGCAGATCCCAGGCAGAGAGGCCATGTCTGACAGCGGACACACACGCATGCATGCATATGAACACACACATGCACCACACACACACACACACATACGCACACACACACATACTCAAACACACACACACACGCACACATGTAGGGTAAACATATCCTTATGGGGACCACT
The DNA here is from genome assembly GCF_048594095.1 of Paramormyrops kingsleyae. NCBI lineage: Eukaryota > Metazoa > Chordata > Actinopteri > Osteoglossiformes > Mormyridae > Paramormyrops > Paramormyrops kingsleyae. The sequence goes on along the minus strand of NC_132800.1, from coordinate 26,873,501 downwards.
CATTCATTTCAATGGGAATTAATGCTAACGCTAACTATGACAACCTTAACCCCTACACTTCCCTAACCATAACCATAAGTATCCTAACAAAATACAAGAGTTTTTGCATTTTTAGTTTTTTCATAGCAGTCACCAGGAAACTGGTCCCCATAAGGGGAAATAAACTGATATTTATCACGTTATGGGGACATTATGTCCCCATAAGGATAGGTAAACCCACTCACACACACAAACACACACACACACGTCTTTCTTTCTGAGGGTTTTGCCCTGACTCTCATTATAATTAATGATTTTCAACCCTATAAATAATCATTCAGCAGGATTCATCTATTTTTGACACTCAAAATTTGTCCACATAAAAACATGAAAGCCTGTACTCACACATAAATACTTCCAACTACAGAACGTGGAACAGATCAGTGGAGTTTCTCAGGTAGGTTTGTTTGCAGGTCCAGCTCCACCCCCCTCCCCCCTAGGTCATCCCAGTAGCAGCTGAAGGCTGTGAGGCACCCTAGGCCAGCTTCATAACTGGCGCCCCCCCTGTCCAAGACAAAGTGAAATCTGCTTGCTAAGTCAGAGCCTTGTCACAAGAGGGCACCCTTGGTGACCACCCATGTCGATTAATGGTTTGACTGGCACTGCCTGCTCCTGTGAGAACAAACGGCTCACATGAGGCAGAAGTCACAGCACCCTGTGACATCGGGGCCGGGGAGCCACGCAGGGTCACCGTGCTCAGTAACAGGCTGAACCTCATCAGGACCGTGGAGCCACGCGGGGTCACCATGCTCAGTAACAGGCTGAACCTCATCAGGACCGTGGAGCCACGCGGGGTCACCATGCTCAGTAACAGGCTGAACCTCATCAGGACCGTGGAGCCACGCGGGGTCACCGTGCTCAGTAACAGCCTGAATCTCATCAGGACCGTGGAGCCACGCGGGGTCACCGTGCTCAGTAACAGCCTGAACCTCATCATGGCCAGGGAGCCATGCAGGGTCACCGTGCTCAGTAACAGCCTGAACCTCATCAGGGCCAGGGAGCCACGCAGGGTCACCGTGCTCAGTAACAGCCTGAACCTCATCAGGGCCAGGGAGCCACGCAGGGTCACCCTGCTCAGTAACAACCTGAACCTCATCAGGACCGCAGAGCCACGCGGGGTAACCGTGCTCAGTAACAACCTGAACCTCATCAGGACCGCAGAGCCAAGCGGGGTCACCATGCTCAGTAACAGCCTGAACCTCATCAGGGCCAGGGAGCCACGCGGGGTCACCGTGCTCAGTAACAGCCTGAACCTCATCAGGACCCCGGAGCCACGCGGGGTCACCGTGCTCAGTAACAACCTGAACCTCATCAGGACCGCAGAGCCACGCGGGGTCACCGTGCTCAGTAACAACCTGAACCTCATCAGGACCGCAGAGCCACGCGGGGTCACCGTGCTCAGTAACAGCCTGAACCTCATCAGGACCGTGGAGCCACGCGGGGTCACCGTGCTCAGTAACAGCCTGAACCTCATCAGGGCCAGGGAGTCACGTGGGGTCACCGTGCTCAGTAATAGCCTGAACCTCATCAGGACCGTGGAGCCACACGAGGTCACCGTGCTCAGTAACAGCCTGAACCTCATCAGGACTGTGGAGCCACCCGGGGTCACCATGCTCAGTAACAGCCTGAACCTCATCAGGGCCAGGGAGCCACGCGAGGTCACCGTGCTCAGTAACAGCCTGAACCTCATCAGGGCCGCAGAGCCACGCGGGGTCACCGTGCTCAGTAGCAGCCTGAACCTCATCAGGGCTGCAGAGCCACGCGGGGTCACCGTGCTCAGTAACAGCCTGAACCTCATCAGGGCCAGGGAGTCACGTGGGGTCACCGTGCTCAGTAACAGCCTGAACCTCATCAGGGCCGCAGAGCCACACGGGGTCACCGTGCTCAATAATAGCCTGAACCTCATCAGGACTGTGGAGCCACGCTGGGTCACCGTGCTCAGTAACAGCCTGAACCTCATCAGGACCGTGGAGCCTCGCGGGGTCACCGTGCTCAGTAACAGATCAGCACAGAATCACAACGAGGTAACAGCAGAACCCGGCAGCCCGGCTCCTGATGGGGCGCTGGCAGATTAGACAGACATTTATATAACGTCTAATGCTTTTTTAAACCTTGGCTGGATATCGTTAATCCTGGGTGTGGACCAGCTGTGAGGAAGGGCGATGATCCGGGGGCCACCTTGGAAATGGGATGTTAATGTTCATGGTGCTTTTGTCACCTAAAAGGTTAAGTACTGATTTACGACTGAAATCAACCACACAGGCCCTTTCATCTTTGATCAGATTCTGCTCCATTAAAAATGCTTTTATCTACTGAAATTCTTTATCGTTTGTAAAAAAAAGTTCAGTCCAAAGACCTGCAGTTCGGGTAACTGGCGCCTCTAACTTGCCCATAGAGTGTGATTTTTGGTGTTTGTGCCCTGCGATGGACTGTCTGTCCAGGGTGTACTGAAGCCAAGAGTCCCATGCTGCCCTTGATTGGCTCCCGGCTCCTGGTAATCCTGACGGGATGAGTGGTTAGAAGATGGATGGATGGATGGATGGAGGGATGGATGGATGAATGGATGGAGGGATGGATGGATGGACACACCCTAAGATGCTCACAGGGAAGGCCAGCTCTGTTTCTTTAATGCTTCCAATCTACCCATCTCTAACTCCACATAGTAACCCAAAGTTCATTGCTGTACTCCACCTGCACTGGATTACACACCTTCCAGGTTTACAAGGCATCTTTCTGCCTCAGTCACGCCACCTGCAGTTGATCGCACGGCACAGACAGCTAACAATAAAACTGCACGATTGCTCAAGGGAGACCTTTCTATCCCATATGATTGGCTTCAACATAGATCATGAGTTCTATAGAAGCTACAACCAAAGTGTGGTTGATGGGACAGTTAGCTCGTGAGGGAGGTTAAGGTGATGGTCTAAAGGGCCCCACCCCATCCAAACTTTCGTACTTACCCAGGAGACATTTTTGGCCTTGGGTGTTTTGGGCATGGCACCGGACCTCATGGACAGGAGAGCACGGAGACAGGGTCGCCTGCTAAGGTCTGACACGGACTTGGGAGACTCACGCCTCTACCTGCCGGGAGCAGCTCTGTGAAGCTCATCCATGGGAGGGGGTCACACCCCTAACTTCCAGATCCGCAGTCCAGTTTGTAAGTGTCCAGTTAAACCTGACCAGGGATCCTAAACACACCCCTACCTTCCAGATCCGCAGTCCCGTTTGTAAGTGTCCAGTTAAACCTGACCAGGGATCCTAAACACACCCCTACCTTCCAGATCCGCAGTCCCGTTTGCAAGTGTGCAGTTAAACCTGACCAAGGATCCTAAACACACCCCTACCTTCCGGATCCACAGTCCCGTTTGTAAGTGTGCAGTTAAACCTGACCAGGGATCCTAAACACACCCCTACCTTCCGGATCCGCAGTCCCGTTTGTAAGTGTGCAGTTAAACCTGACCAAGGATCCTAAACACACCCCTACCTTCCAGATCCACAGTCCCGTTTGTAAGTGTGCAGTTAAACCTGACCAAGGATCCTAAACACACTCCTACCTTCCGGATCCACAGTCCCGTTTGTAAGTGTGCAGTTAAACCTGACCAGGGATCCTAAACACACCCCTACCTTCCGGATCCACAGTCCCGTTTGTAAGTGTGCAGTTAAACCTGACCAGGGATCCTAAACACACCCCTACCTTCCGGATCCACAGTCCCGTTTGTAAGTGTGCAGTTAAACCTGACCAGGGATCCTAAACACACCCCTACCTTCCGGATCCACAGTCCCGTTTGTAAGTGTCCAGTTAAACCTGACCAGGGATCCTAAACACACCCCTACCTTCCGGATCCACAGTCCCGTTTGTAAGTGTGCAGTTAAACCTGACCAGGGATCCTAAACACACCCCTACCTTCCGGATCCACAGTCCCGTTTGTAAGTGTCCAGTTAAACCTGACCAGGGATCCTAAACACACCCCTACCTTCCGGATCCACAGTCCCGTTTGTAAGTGTGCAGTTAAACCTGACCAGGGATCCTAAACACACCCCTACCTTCCGGATCCACAGTCCCGTTTGTAAGTGTGCAGTTAAACCTGACCAGGGATCCTAAACACACCCCTACCTTCCAGATCCGCAGTCCCGTTTGTAAGTGTGCAGTTAAACCTGACCAAGGATCCTAAACACACCCCTACCTTCCAGATCCGCAGTCCCGTTTGTAAGTGTGCAGTTAAACCTGACCAAGGATCCTAAACACACCCCTACCTTCCGGATCCTCAGTCCCGTTTGTAAGTGTGCAGTTAAACCTGACCAGGGATCCTAAACACACCCCTACCTTCCGGATCCGCAGTCCCGTTTGTAAGTGTGCAGTTAAACCTGACCAAGGATCCTACACGTGTAGGAGGTAACAGAAGTTGCGCTGAAACACAGTTCCAGTGAGATCCGTCCCCCTATCCCTCCGCTGAAAATAGGAAAGGAGGAAGCTGAAAGCTTCATCTTCCTCTTCTTCTTCCTCCACCTTGACCCTTTCCCCTCCACACGCCTGTTTGCCCGGCTCAGATGCGTAGTACCTCCCCCCCCCCGCGTGCAGGAAAGCGAGCTGATGGCTGCACGCCTTCCTGAGCTGCCAAACCAGAGCTTATGAGGATGTTAAGATGCGCACTCAGGGGGGGGGGGCTCTGGGCGGGCACTGTACAATGGAGAGTTATGGGTAAACAGCTGCTCTTCTTGTGAGGTGGGGTGGGAACCTTCCAATGATTTTGAGAGTATCTGCTCCACATATCTTAATATTTTTGGTGTGGCTTTCTGGACCTTTCTTTTAACAGCATACCTCTCGTTTTCAATAAAAAAATAATGGTAAAATAAACCTCAGGATAATTATATAAATAAACGGAATTGGTCTTATGTTGCCTTACATGTCTGGGCATGCCTTGCCTAGTGAAATTTTTAAATTATTATTAATTTTGTTTAAATAGAGGTTCTGATGCAGTACACAAATTTATGTGGTGCTTTTATGCATTTTAAACTTAAAAACTGGTCGGTGCCGACCCGAACATGATAGCAAGGTTAAAACCAATCTTTTCATGGATAAGGAAGCTTAACAAGGTAACCAAGAGGTAAGAAACAAATTGGATGATAAATTTTGTTTTGAGGGTATTTTATGGCTGATTTAATACACGGGTCGGCACCGACCCGTCTAACATAAGAGATAGGAACAGAAAGCTAACACAGGACAAAGGTTAAATGTTATATCTTAGCATTTCACCTTATTTGCAAACAAGTAGTTTGTTCCACACTTACCATCGCCTCCCATCACTCATTTTTATGAGATGGAAACGGCTGCATAGTGACTGATAGCAGCACTGCCCCCAGCCCTTGCTGTCATGGCCGCACCCCCGCAGGGCACCAGGTAACCTGACAGCCGATGAATAAGTGACATAATGCTGTGGATCAGGGAATGCTATCGAGTCTAGAGCTTTATCTACCTTAATAGCCTCTTCTCCTCCTTCTGTTCTCCCACTTCTCTCCGTTTCTCTCTCTCTCTACTACTCTTTTCATTCCATCCCTTTGTTTATGCCTGATGTGAATTTAGATTACCTAAAATCCAGGCCAAGTTCTGCAACTATGGCAGATGATTACGAAAGAGTTGGAGACAGGATTACGTGGAAAGAGCTCGGCCACCCTGCTGATCCGTGCGTGGAAAGAGCACGGCCACCCTGCTGATCCGTGCGTGGAAAGAGCACGGCCACCCTGCTGATCCGGGCGTGGAAAGAGCACGACCACCCTGCTGATCCGGGCGTGGAAAGAGCACGACCACCCTGCTGATCTGGGAAGGGCTGCTGTTCCCTCTTTAGGGAGGTTACGCCTCAGTCCTGAGAGCAGCACTGTAAAGATGGGACATCTCAGCTGAGCCAAAAAATGCCACCAGTAAGTGTGGATGGTCAGGCAGGTGCCTTTGGACTTCATGGTCATGCCTGGATACTTCAAGAGTATGAATCGTGAAGGCAGCATGAGGAAGTTCCTGAGTTTTGAAGCCTTCCTTTGGCTGTCCACCTATGTGAACATCAATGCCATGAAGCCCCAGGTATGGAGGATCAGCCTTGAATGAAGGAGACTCTGACTGGATAAGCAGCCGTAACGGATGGCAGGTCATCCTCCCCCAGACCCAGGGGTGGAGTTTGCTGGAGGATTCAGGACAGACAATTCAGATTCCAGCATCACCTGGGGACCCCTTTGATCAAGTTAAAGCCTGTGGCCTGCTGGGTAAGATAGGGCCACAACCCTCACCAGGAGAAGCAGTATGGTGATGACGATGATGATGAAGATGAAAACACAGAAGTTAACCCATTTTCCTACCATAAGTCCCTGTGGAATGCATCCCCTTTACACCCACCTGCCTGTAGTCAAATTAGGGCACAGACACAAAATCAGATTATAATGATCTCACTGTGGGCTCACATTCGCAGAGAGAGAGACACACAGGCAGATTAGACAGCTACCTACAAACACACAGTCTGAGAGATTACACTGATCCCCACTATACAAGGACATGTGCAGGCATATGACAGCACAGTTTACACACTTCCCCACATACAAACTCAGCCAGATTAGAGCAATTCTCCATGTCTGGTGTATCTGCCCCTAAAGTTCTACTAGTGCATTATGAAACAGGAAACTGAAGCAGAATTCTTTGTTTCACCCCCTGCAGTAGGCTTTATTACGCTCAGAGTGACCCTGTACTAGATATAAAACATGTACAGCCAGGCTACAATTTCTCTTTCTTTGCTTAGGTATTTCTCACCAACTGGGGCCTCCTAACATAGACTAAGAACCACAGACTGACACCTTGTCAGAAGAAATGTGTCACGTGAACTCATTAATCCTCAAATCACTTTCCAGTTTCCAAAAAATGAATAGTGAAAACACTGCAAAGTCCCCATCATGAAAGACATACACATTCATATGCATAAGGTGGTTTATTTTTAAACATTTCAGTTGCTTAGCAGTGTGCAACCGAGCATAGAAATATTAATCTAGTATTACAATGTGACAGCGACACCGTTTCCCCTGCCTTTCAGGGGTCTAACCCTAACCCTAGTATTACAATGTGACAGCGACACCGTTTCCCCTGCCTTTCAGGGATCTAACCCTAACCTTAGTATTACAATGTGACAGCGACACCGTTTCCACTGCCTTTCAGGGGTCTTAAACACAGGAGGATTTTCTTTTCAAATTCACAGTTGTCTTAACTTCTTAACTTACACTACAAAAGACTGCTGTGAAATAACCAAAAGGAACACATTTACGCAAAGTTGGCTGAGGAAAACATGACATTGCATCGGCATGGTTTTATTTTACAGTTACCGTGACAATTTCTGTAGTGCCTGTTTCATAAGAGCCACTAACATGAAAGCAGGTCCAAAGTGCTCAGGTCACTCTCCAAAGTCTATCACTCCTTAAACCTCAGGGCTAAATAAATGAGGACTGTGTGCTGCACTCAGCTGACCTTAAACCCTCATTGTGAGATTTAATTAATCAATCAATCAATTAACCATTTAATGCTTTTATTTCACCTGAGGGAGAAGATGACTAGGCACTAGTTTGTCAAATTTAATGTGTACATGTTCCATTTGCCAAAGATTGTACAGTCCTGAGAGCCACGAACGAGCATTAACAAGAAGCATTTACAAAACAATCGAAAAATGCGGTAAATCGGAGCGTCGTGTTAGCTTTGTTGCTAACCCGCTATGTACACGAGCTTATCAGAGTCAGAAGGACACCGAAAAGGCTGGTAAAATGTGAGCATGTTTGCGGGAGATGTAGTGGACTCAGCACCACAATTTCCCCCCAGAATCCTTCATTTGCTCCCCTCGGGGTGGACCTCCATGTTCTTGGTTAAGATGTCTACGTCGGGTCTGCGGTTCGAGCCGAAGTACAGCATGTTCTCAAAGCTGGGTGGGACTGTGATTGGGGCACCGCCCCTCCTGCGGATGAACAGGAAGGCCAGCACCGCCAGGGCAACGAGGAGGCCAAGCACCACCACCACGATGCCAGCGTATCCATGGGGACTGACGGGCCTGGGAGGAACTACAGGAGGGACAGCACAAGCATATTCCAACAGGACCACAGAACTGCCCGGCGACCTCACATCCCATAATGTGCAACTCTTCATCTCCGCACAGCAAGTGAAAGTGGATAGACGTTAGCATTTTGGCTAACAAGTTCTGTGCTAAATAAAAGAGGATCTGTGACAATCCCAGATAAAGCGTCATAAATCTTACAAACATATGATATCAGCAGGTAGCCTGCAAATTTCAGACATGTCCGCTACCATGATCACACCGGCTGCGGCAGGAAAGGCAGCGTTAGCGTGAAATGGTGTCTAACTGGGAGAGCCAGGAGATTGGCAGCAATCGCCAGACCAGCGGGACGTAGGGGCGGGAAGTGAAGGGCCGCTTCCCTCTTCACGGACAGGGAAGGTGCACCACTAAACAAGAAAGATGTCTCACCTGTTTGGGATGGAGTCACTGGGGGAGGTGGAACTGAAATGAAATGGATGCAAAATCAATTTACGAAAACTGAATGTATATAATATCATCATAAATAATCCAACTGATGCATTTAAAAGGGAAATTTAAAAAAAGACATACATAAGGCATTTTGTGTGCTGTTTCAAATGTCCCTCTTCTCAGATAGTTTATGAATCATTCCATTGTAACTCTGATGGAACGAGCTTGATGGGCCGAATGGCCCCCTCTCATTTGTAAATTTCTTATGATTTTTGCATCACCATTTTAAAATTTTCTAAAAAAACCTAAAAAAGCATTTGCATTTTTTTTAACTTGTAGACATTTGTGGTGCTTATCTGATGAAGATTAACAGGCCAATGTTTTTTATACAAGTAGTACACACACACACACACACACACACAGGTTTGTAATTATATGTTTGTGGGGACTCTCCATTCATTTCTATAGGGAAAACTCTAATCCCAACATGACACCCTTAACCCCTACCCAGCCCTAACCTTAACCCTAAGTAACCAAACTAAATACAAGAGTATTTGCATTTTTAGTTTTTTCATAGCAGTCACCGAGTTCTATAAAATAGAGTTTTCCCTTATGGGGACCAGGAAACCGGTCCCCATAAGAAAAAAAAAACGGATTTTTATCACGTTATGGGGACATTGTGACCCCATAAGGATAGGTATACCCGCTCACACACACACACACACACACACATATATATATATATATATATATATATACTCAGCAAAAAAAGAAACGTCCCTTTTTCAGGACTGTGTATTTCAACAATAATGTTGTAAAAATCCAAATAACTTTACAGATCTTCATTGTAAAGGATTTAAACAATGTTTTCCATGCATGTTCAATTAACCATAATCAATTAATGAACATGCACCTGTGGAATGGTCGTTAAGACCTTAACAGCTTACAGAAAGTAGGCATTTAAGGTCACAGTTCTAAAAACGCAGGACACTAAAGAGACTTGTCTACCGACTGTGAAAAACATCCAAAGAAAGATGCCCAGGGTCCCTGCTCATCTGCGTGAACATGCATTAGGCATGTTGCAGGGAGGCATGAGGACTGCTGATGTGGCTAGGGCAATAAATTGCCATGTCTGCACTGTGAGACGCCTAAGACAGCGCTACAGGGAGACAGGAAGGACAGCTGATCATCCTCGCAGTGGAAGACCACGTGTAACAACACCTGCACAGGATCGGTACATCCGAATATCACACCTGCGTGACAGGTACAGGATGGCCACAACAACTGCCCGAGTCACACCAGGAAACACAGGCCACACAATCCCTCCATCAGTGCTCAGACTGTCCGCAATAGGCTGAGAGAGGCTGGACTGAGGGCTTGTGTGTTCCTGGTGTGACTCGGGCAGTTGTTGTGGCCATCCTGTACCTGTCACGCAGGTGTGATATTCAGATGTACCGATCCTGTGCAGGTGTTGTTACACGTGGTCTTCCACTGCGAGGATGATCAGCTGTCCTTCCTGTCTCCCTGTAGCGCTGTCTTAGGCGTCTCACAGTGCGGACATAACAATTTATTGCCCTAGCCACATCAGCAGTCCTCATGCCTCCCTGCAGCATGCCTAATGCACGTTCACGCAGATGAGCAGGGACCCTGGGCATCTTTCTTTGGGTGTTTTTCACAGTCGGTAGACAAGTCTCTTTCATGTCCTGCGTTTTTAGAACTGTGACCTTAAATGCCTACTTTCTGTAAGCTGTTAAGGTCTTAACGACCATTCCACAGGTGCATGTTCATTAATTGATTATGGTTAATTGAACATGCATGGAAAACATTGTTTAAACCCTTTACAATGAAGATCTGTAAAGTTATTTGGATTTTTACAACATTATTGTTGAAATACACAGTCCTGAAAAAGGGACGTTTCTTTTTTTGCTGAGTATATATATATATATATATATATATATATATATATATATATATATATATATATATATATATATCTCAATTTCAATATAAAAAATTGACTTCTTATTCCAAACCCTAAATGAAAATGAAAAACAGCAGTTATGTAAAAGTGGAAGAGTACTCCTGTACCCTTTGAGATGTTAAAGAGCTACAGCTAAGCTGTGTGGCTGCTGTAATAATGAGTCACAGCTCATAAGGAAACAACCGGAGTTTCTGCTGCCTGGGCTGTTTCAAGGTGATAATTCAAAGAGAAAATGTAAACAATAATAATGTAATTCACATGTTAAATCTCATCAAAATCAAAAAAGGTGTTGCAAATTCCATTTGATGAATTAAAATGGAATGACCCTTATGTAATATTCATTTAATACTTTATATGCCATTATAAGCCTTTCTAGCCCTGTTGTTGAAGGTTACGTCTCTGGCCAGTGGAGGGCGCTCTCCAATCACTGCCCACCTTTGTCCACTTTGCAGATGTAATATTCGTTGCCCGAACAGCTGCTCACGCCCCACTTGGAGGTGAAGGGGTTCAAAAATGCACAGACCCTTTCTTCGGCCACAAATGCATCCTCCCAGTTTGTGTAGTCCACTGGACTTTCATCAAACCACACCCACTGCCCTGTGACCAAGAAACAAACACACGCACACACTGACGCAAGATAAATATGAAAAGGTTACTATGAAAATATCCGTGTGTGTCAGCCTTGAAATGAGCCATCCGCATCACAGTCCATCGCCACGGTGACACCCATATGACCTTGTCACCACTGCTCTTCCTGTTACCTCGGCGATTCTGGTAAAGGCCGATCCAGTATTGCCAGTTCCGCCGCTTAATAGGCTCCACTTTGCTGTGTAAAAACTTGTTTTCCTCCGGATCTGTGATGGTCACCAGGGACGCTCCTGTTGGAGAGAACACGCTGAGCCTTCACACCCTTTGCTAAATAATATGCCATGCTACATTAAATACTGCGACACTTTACATTAACTGCACCTTCATGCCTTTATAATGCATTCGTAGAACATTCCGTGCACCTTCATAATGCATTCATAGAACATTCATAAGCAGCATGTAAGTATAGCATAAAATCCAATGAACAGCAGCAATATACCTTAATACTAAACATTATATCATAACAAACATTATAATTGTATAATCATTTAATGTTTGTTATTAATGTATATTAAAGGCATGTTTGGATGTTAAGGTATACATACATGCAGCCTATAAATGTTCTACGAACACATGCAATGAGACGCAGCTAATGTAAAGCATTACCCTGACTGCTCTCGCTACTAGAAATCTATCCCTCTACCCATCTTCTGACTGCTTATCCTGGTCGGCATGGTAACGGGCCTGGAGTCTGTGCAGAAGGTTGGGGTACACGCTGGACTGAGTGCCAGTCCATTGCAGGGCACACAATCACACATTATGGGTGATTTAGAGATTACTAGACTTTTTAAACTGAAGAATATAGAATTTTGATAGGATTTATAAAAGCCCTCAATTTCCTGCTCACAGTAGGAGGGTGCAGAGCGAAGCCGTCTGTACCTAATTTGTGGCACTCAAAGGCAGCGTGGGCCCACGGTCCACCAGAGGAGGACTCTATCATATAGCAGTGCCCCCTGAAGGGGATCCATTCCAGATCGGGGCACTTGCCGGGAAGCTGTGGTGCATCTGTGGGAATGGTACCTGCACAGGGACACAGCAGTCACAGTCATGCTCTACACGCTGAAAGCTGACCTACTCTCCAGTCTGAACCAATACAGGGACACAGCGGTCACAGTCATCCTCTACACGCTGAAAGCTGACCTACTCTCCAGTCTGAAACAATACAGGGACACAGCGGTCACAATCATCCTCTACACGCTGAAAGCTGACCTACTCTCCAGTCTGAACCAATACAGGGACACAGCGGTCACAGTCATGCCCTACATGCTGAAAGCTGACCTACTCTCCAGTCTGAACCAATACAGGGACACAGCGGTCACGGTCATGCCCTACATGCTGAAAGCTGACCTACTCTCCAGTCTGAACCAATACAGGGACACAGCGGTCACGGTCATGCCCTACATGCTGAAAGCTGACCTACTCTCCAGTCTGAACCAATACAGGGACACAGCGGTCACGGTCATGCTCTACATGCTGAAAGCTGACCTACTCTCCAGTCTGAACCAATACAGGAACATAGCGGTCACAGTCATGCTCTACATGCTAAAAGCTGCCCTACTCTCCAGTCTGAAACAATACAGGGACACAGCGGTCACAGTCATGCCCTACATGCTGAAAGCTGACCCACTCTCCAGTCTGAACCAATACAGGAACACAGCGGTCACAGTCATGCTCTACATGCTAAAAGCTGACCTACTCTCCAGTCTGAACCAATACAGGAACACAGCGGTCACAGTCATGCTCTACATGCTAAAAGCTGCCCTACTCTCCAGTCTGAACCAATACAGGGACACAGCGGTCACAGTCATGCTCTACATGCTGAAAGCTGACCTACTCTCCAGTCTGAACCAATACAGGGACACAGCGGTCACAGTCATGCTCTACAAGCTGAAAGCTGACCTACTCTCCAGTCTGAACCAATACAGGGACACAGCGGTCACAGTCATGCTCTACATGCTAAAAGCTGCCCTACTCTCCAGTCTGAACCAATACAGGGACACAGCGGTCACAGTCATGCTCTACATGCTGAAAGCTGACCTACTCTCCAGTCTGAACCAATACAGGGACACAGCAGTCACAGTCATGCTCTATACAGTACACTAAAAGCTGACCTACTCTCCAGTCTGAAAAAATACAATACGGTTCCCCACATTCCTCAGACATAATATCGTTCATAGGACAGAATCCTTACGGACATTATACATGTACATCGAAACTCTGTGTGCTTTCCTACCAATGCTACCCAATATACATAACATTAGATAAGATTTTAACAACTCTGAGCTATTAGTTAAGTTCTCCCCAAACGAGCTTCATGGGCCGAATGGCCCCCTCTCGTTTGTAAATTTCTTATGTTCTTATGTTCTTAACAAAAATTTGGGTGCTCGTAATGTTTTGGTGCATATACACAAATGCACAATACAGATGTAGTGGATAAAGCTGAATATAGAGTCGTTCGGATTTGGTCTGGGTCTGGATTATCAGCCCTCTGTCCGGACTGCTGTTGGTTTCCTCCATTGTGCCCCCTTGCCCACCTTTTTCCCTGCCCCCCTGTCAACAACCAGCGCCACTCCCCCCCCACCTATAATCAGCCAAAAAATGTGGAATCGCCATGCACACATACTACTGAGGCTGAGATCATTTTCGGCTTCAGTCGTATGTGTATGATCCTACACACCTCAACAACTTTTAATGGGTGGCCACCTTTTTAACCCTGGGTCTGCCTTTTTGGACACAAGTCATAGTGCAACATATATTATATGCAGCATTTGCAGCATTAACGTAACATTGTAGTATAAAAAAGTAAATAAAAATCTGCAGTAGACAGCAATTCAGGGGGGGGGGGGGCGTGCAGAGTGGCACATATGGACTGTGTATTAAATGTTTGCACCATGTATACTGTCCTGCACCTCGTGTGTTTGCACCCGTGCATCTTATCTTATTCATGTTCCCTCCAGAAATTACAGTCAGGCAGGACATTCAGATACCAGGTATCCAGAAGACTTGTTTTCCAAACACCAGGTAGATAACACACGGTTGGTACCAGGACGTCACCTAACCAGGTCTTGCACACAGGGTGATAGGTGCTATTGCAATGGTCGGTCTTCCACTTCCCATCCACGTCCACAAACACACAAGGAAGGTCGCTTTGTGGTTCGCCGGGGCCCCAGTTAGTGAAATGGAATGACCAGTTATCACTCCATTTGAAATATCCATCAGTCTAAAGAGACACAAAATTACTTAAATTAACCAGATGGAAACACCAGTCTGGCATCAGGAGCTTTAGGTCACCACCAAAAAGCCACAGTTAAGAGCATCATCAGATTAAGCTTATTAGGGAAAACACACCTTTGGTTTGAAAAGATTTTAGCAATCCAGCCACAGCACATTCTCTTGCTTAATTGAGTATTTAATTCCTATTAATTTAGTGTTATTAACCCTGTTGTTGTGTAAGTGTGTATGTCAGTGTGTGTGTGAGTATGAGCCCCTGTGATCTGGGTGTGTTCAGCTGAGGTCGTTTAGGTGTGACACAGCCCATGTGATCTGGGTGTGTTCAGCTGAGGCCGTTTGGGTGTGACACGGCCCATGTGATCTGGGTGTGTTCAGCTGAGGTCGTTTGGGTGTGACACGGCCCATGTGATCTGGGTGTGTTCAGCTGAGGCCGTTTGGGTGTGACACAGCCCATGTGATCTGGGTGTGTTCAGCTGAGGTCGTTTGGGTGTGACACGGCCCATGTGATCTGGGTGTGTTCAGCTGAGGTCGTTTGGGTGTGACACGGCCCATGTGATCTGGGTGTGTTCAGCTGAGGTCGTTTGGGTGTGACACGGCCCATGTGATCTGGGTGTGTTCAGCTGAGGTCGTTTTGGTGTGACACAGCCCATGTGATCTGGGTGTGTTCAGCTGAGGTCGTTTGGGTGTGACACGGCCCATGTGATCTGGGTGTGTTCAGCTGAGGTCGTTTGGGTGTGACACGGCCCATGTGATCTGGGTGTGTTCAGCTGAGGTCGTTTGGGTGTGACACGGCCCATGTGATCTGGGTGTGCTCAGCTGAGGCCGTTTGGGTGTGACACGGCCCATGTGATCTGGGTGTGTTCAGCTGAGGCCGTTTGGGTGTGACACGGCCCATGTGATCTGGGTGTGTTCAGCTGAGGCCGTTTGGGTGTGACACGGCCCATGTGATCTGGGTGTGTTCAGCTGAGGCCGTTTGGGTGTGACACAGCCCATGTGATCTGGGTGTGCTCAGCTGAGGCCGTTTGGGTGTGACACGGCCCATGTGATCTGGGTGTGTTCAGCTGAGGCCGTTTGGGTGTGACACGGCCCATGTGATCTGGGTGTGTTCAGCTGAGGCCGTTTGGGTGTGACACAGCCCATGTGATCTGGGTGTGCTCAGCTGAGGCCGTTTGGGTGTGACACAGCCCATGTGATCTGGGTGTGCTCAGCTGAGGCCGTTTGGGTGTGACACAGCCCATGTGATCTGGGTGTGCTCAGCTGAGGCCGTTTGGGTGTGACACGGCCCATGTGATCTGGGTGTGCTCAGCTGAGGCCGTTTGGGTGTGACACAGCCCATGTGATCTGGGTGTGCTCAGCTGAGGCCGTTTGGGTGTGACACAGCCCATGTGATCTGGGTGTGCTCAGCTGAGGCCGTTTGGGTGTGACACAGCCCATGTTATCTGGGTGTGTTCAGCTGAGGCCGTTTGGGTGTGACACAGCCCATGTGATCTGGGTGTGTTCAGCTGAGGCCGTTTGGGTGTGACACAGCCCATGTGATCTGGGTGTGCTCAGTTGAGGCTGTTTGGGTGTTACACAGCAATGGTGATTACTTTAGCCCTGGAATAGGCACACTGATCCTGGAGTGCCAGTATCCATCATGTTTTCCAACCTGGTCTCTGATGAACCACACCTGATCTCAGGCAGACAGTAACTCATCAGGTTGGATATAAAACCTGCTGGGTACCGGGACTCCAGGATCAGGGTTACTACCTCTGTGTTGGCGAGACACATTGGCGCATCCCAATGGACGTTTTTTACAAATACCTCATTGGAGTTGAGTCCGATCCAGATGCGTTGTTTAAGCTCATAGGCTAACCGGTGCAAGACGGACTGGATTAACATGTCTGGCACGCTAGCCAGATTAGCCGCTTTCGCCTTGCAGTGCTGATTGGCACTGTACCAATCCATCTGCTCTGGCACCACCACCAGGGTGCCATTTCCGATGTCATGCTGAGTTCCAGGTTGCTCAGGTGTAGGTATAGGTCTCGCAGGATCTGAATGGGGATGACCAATCAGCAAAAAGTCTCAAAATACAGAAAACACTGCTACGCTGTTCCTGCTGCTAGCTTAACATATCCAATAAGACCAGTGTTTCCCAACCTGGTCTTTGGGGACACACAAATAATCCATGTTTTTTTTCCCTCCCAGCTCCCAGCCAGAAAGTCCGTGTTTTTGTTCCCTCCCAGCTCCCTGCCAGCCAGTCCGTGTTTTTGTTCCCTCCCAGCTCCCTGCCAGACAGTCCGTGTTTTTGTTCCCTCCCATCCCTGCCTAATAGTCCGTGTTTTTGTTCCCTCCCAGCTCCCTGCCAGACAGTCCTTGTTTTTGTTCCCTCCCAGCTCCCTGCCAGACAGTCCGTGTTTTTGTTCCCTCCCAGTTCCTTGCCAGACAGTCCGTGTTTTTTTTCCCTCCCAGCTCCCTGCCAGACAGTCCTTGTTTTTGTTCCCTCCCAGCTCCCTGCCAGACAGTCCTTGTTTTTGTTCCCTCCCAGCTCCCTGCCAGACAGTCCGTGTTTTTGTTCCCTCCCAGCTCCCTGCCAGACAGTCCGTGTTTTTGTTCCCTCCCAGCTCCCTGCCAGACAGTCCGTGTTTTTGTTCCCTCCCAGCTCCCTGCCAGACAGTCCGTGTTTTTGTTCCCTCCCAGCTCCCTGCCAGACAGTCCGTGTTTTTTTTCCCTCCCAGCTCCCAAGGTTTCTTCCTCTTAGGGAGTTTTTCCTTGCCACCGTTGCCTTTGGCTTACTCAATGGGGGGTCCTTACGAGGCAGAAATGTAAAGCGCATTGAGACAATGTAATGTTGTGATAATGCGCTATATAAATAAAATTGAATTGAAAATTGAATTGAATTACATGATCGTGGAGGGTTGTCTTAACCCATCTTAGCTAGCTAGCCACAGTGGTTCTGATGCTGCTTTTATGGTACTTAGCACTTGGCAGAGTGAAAGAGGGAGTTTAATGGCAGATGTGAAAGTGTGTCAGTGAAAGATGCACCAGAGAGTCAAATCTGAAGACCAGACAGCCAGTCCAGAGAAAGTGAAGCCTAATCCCTCCATGTTTTCTCGTCTGTCCCAGAGAGAGCATACCAGAGTCCTTCTTGCAGATGAAGCCGTGGATCTGCAAACACGAAGCTGTTTTCCATTTCCCCACCGTGTTTTCCAGATGTCTGGACAATAGTGTGCATTTGGAGTCTTCATTCTGTGACAACGTTGATCAAATGTTCCCATTTGATTACATGTTCTTCAATGACACATGCTATTAACAGGGACTGACATAACTGGTAGGCAAGTACGCATTCACCCTTAAAAGCGATACATGCGGCAATCGATTAATGTAACAGCACAAATACATACGTATTTTATGTGCATTTGTGCTGATATGACAAGAAATTATCTTGCATTTTAATAATAATAATAATAATAATAATAATAATGCATTTTATTTGTGGGCGCCTTTCTAAAACCGAAAGTCACCTTACATAGTCCATAAAAGACAGACAATAAAAACAAATAACGAATAACCTTTATATGCTAATTCGTACTTCATTTCCAGTATAGAGGTTAAAATGCAAGATAATTTCTTATCATATCAGCACAAATGCACATAAAATATGTACGTATTTATGCTGTTACATTAACCGTTTGCTGTACGTATCGCTTTTAAAGGTGAATGCGTACTTTTCTACCAGTTATGTCAATCCCTGGCTATTAAGATACCAAGATACACACATTCATTCTTGATTTGATCCATTCCTTTCTTCCCCCACTTGGGGAGAACATGCAAACTTTACAAAAGCACAGCTGGAGGTCGGAACCAAATCCCACACCTTGGAGATGAAAGGTTACAGCGTGGGGAATTAAGCCATCAAGCTGGCCAATCATGCTATTTACCTGTGTTCACAGGCTGGGACAAAGGTCTGACAAAGCATATTAAACGTGGCTAAGCTGCAAGCAGAAAGTATGAGTGTTCTTTCGTTCATTCACATGTCTGAAAAGAGCAATAAAATGGTACAATACCTCTATAACTTCTCCATGGTGGAACATCCATGGAAGCTGAGAAGACCCCGATAGAGAATTACAGTTAGTACGAAAACTTCTAAATATTTCTCCAGTTATAATGATGTCATAGTAGCAATAGAATGATAGTGTCTACTAATCAGTATATTAACTGTAAGGAAGTGTGCTTTGTGAAGACGTACATTATAGGGATGTGCCTGGGCCCAGTTCAGGTACTGGACACGTTTCCCATCGCTCCACAGGAAACGAGAGTCTCTGTTCTGCGAGTTCAGGCCGATCCACATGTCCACGGGCGTGTCGATCAACTCGCTGACCACAAATGCTGTTGACCAGAGCACAGGTTGAGTATTGCGACAATAAAGTTTATCAGCAGTGAGTGAGAGTCACTCACTACTGATAACTGAGGGGATTCAGCAACAGACTCATGCAGCTGCACTGCTCTTGGGTCTATCCGCCCCAACCACATACCTCCAATATGACCAACAGTTACAAACACTGATACCTTCTTGTGCCACGAGTGGTACACATACCATAGTTTGAGAACTACTGCTCTACGACAAGTCAGCAACATCTGATTGGCTTGAGAACCATCTGCACTACGTCAACTTATCCTTTTCGCCCTTACGGACACAGTGCAGAGGCCCCCTGACTAGGTCTGCCACACGATATCCCCCAATCAGAACATTCATGGATGACATTGATCACCAGCACTACACCTCCTCCAGGCAGCAGAATCTCGTCACCTGGGCAAGGATGAGTTTCAAACCTGCCAAATCAAGGTCCATGCTACTAAATAAGGGGAAAGTGGTGGACAAATTCCACTTCTCTCTAGCTGAAATCACCATCCTGTCCATCACAGACAAACCAGTTAGGAGTCTGGGGAAGATTATCAAATGCAGTTTGAGTTCATTCCCATAATTTTTGCCAGTATTCCCATATCGTTTGCCAATGTTATGCGATTGTCTTCTCAAAGTCGGCAGAGAACATACTGTACTCTTACTACAACATCAATAACTGGAACATTATTTACATGTTTTACATTTTACAATAACATTATTACCTGAACATTCTTCCAGCATAATTGATGTTAAAAATATTGTTTTACAATAAAAACATTATTTTATAAAAGCGCTCTATATGTACACGATGGATGCACCATCCACCCTTGAACCCAAGACTGAAGAGGTGCAAAGCAACAATGCTACCTGCTGCTCTACCAAGCCCTTCGCCTGGATGAACATTATTATTCTTAGTTGTAGCAGTAGTTATGGCAGTGGGATAACATTATGGGTAACATCAGGAAAACTAGACACTTCAAACATTTCCATACTTTAATTGTAATGCTCCTACAATGGATAATTGTTAGCTAAGTTGCGGCATGGTTCGCAAAGGTGGACAACTCAAGTCTGCCTGGTAGATTCAAGGCCTGCCACCCTGCCTTGAATACTGTGGCCTTAGATGATATATTCAGTCCCCATTAGTACAGTTGAGTCCCAGGAAAGGACGATGAGGTACACTATCTGCAGGTGGCTTGGTCTAACTTGCAGCCTAAGCAGTGCAGCACTGTACAGAAATAGTAACATCTTGCAGCTCCCGTTCAGTGGCCTCACTAAAGAGTTCGTGGTAGCATGAGCGAGAAAAGCTGTCGATTCCTGGGACCCAAAAATGTAAGCAACTGGAATAGAGGTAAGAACATGGAGATGGAAAGCTGACAAAGTGGTGGAGATGGCAGAGTCACACCTGAGGACGAGCCTGCCTAGGCCTCCTTGTAAAGACCCTGGCAGACAAAGCCCAAGGCAAAGAAAGACATAATCTCCTTCAGGAGGATGTTCAAGTTGGTGTGGAGGAAGAATAAGGGGTGGTGAGAGTCAGGCAGCAGCAAGCACAGATGAAAGCACAATCCAAAGCAGGATGACCTGGAATAACATCTGGCAGGCAGATCCCTATCTATGAAGGCAGCCCAAGCCCTGGGAACCTTCACATCTGAAGAAAGAGCGACATCTGCCTGCCCTAGTTGGTTTGGGAGATGGCCACTGGAACATCTCCTCTGCAGCTTCCTGAAGGTCCTTGGCGTAGGCCACTATGCTGCTGCCATGACCAGGCACTCAAGGCAGTTGCCAACAACATACTATCGCTGCACAATTAATTGCATAAAAATCGAAATCACAATATGGACTTGTGTAATTATCTAACAGCCAATGGCTGCAGTTTAATACAAGCATTGTGCCCCCAGTCGCTGCACGAAAACATATAGAGTTTTGCCTGAAGCATACAGAACGTGACCTATGCATGGGATACTTGTGTTAAAACTGGGTGAAATAGATATGCTGGCAAAAACTAACGGTAGATTAATAATTATAAGTTAAAGTGCGCTGTGCCAGTCTGGCGTGAGATGTGAGTAACCTCAGGAACGGGTATTGGGTAAGATGTGCAGCAGGGTAATTCAGGTTGCAGCATGGGTTTGGAATACAGGAGGACAAGTGTGCAACATAGGGGACCATAAAATCCACAGGGGACATGCCTTGAGGCCATTGAGCCGCTGTGCCTCCCAGGGTATTCCCACGGTGACGTGCCCCCCCCCGGTCGGTGTGGAAGCGAGATTCATACCTTGTTCTTCTTCACTAAGGATGGAAGCCAACCTGGATTCCTTTACGATGCAGTGGTTCCGGGCGTCTTGCCACGACTTCTGCTCATCTGAGTTCTTCCCGAAGAACCTGTAGCACTGTGTGGACATCAACTTGGTCAGAAAACGAGAGAGGAGCATAGTGGGCCTACGGAGAGGATACTACAGAATCTGTCAAGGGTACAAAAGTAAAGCCCATTGTACTGAAGGCCCCTCACTTTTCCATCGAAGTGGGTCCATCCAGGCATGCAGCCTCCCTTGCTCATGGGGGGGGGCAGAGTGGCGTTGGGGGGGGACCCACTGGCTCGCTTACAAACAGAAGGCGTGGGCCTGCCACAGTTAGTGTTCATCCAGAACCCTGTGGACGCACACACACCTCACCTAGATGGCCAGCCACATACAGTTTCAGTGAGAACACTGGAAAGACGGTCATGGCATCGTGAACCGACAAAGCTTTCCATTTACCCATCCCAGAAGTCATGACCACACAGTTTTCATCGTAATTGGCAAACCCAGGCTCGTTTTTGTCCCAGGCCAAGAACACCGTGGGTGATCCATCCATCCACCTGCAAAAATGTCAGTGTCAAGCAAATGGCTCTAAATGAAAACCATAGAAAAGTTATGACTATGCTTACTGAATGGACTGGTCAAGGTCAATGGTCAGGCCAATGTAATATTCACTGGATCTCCAAAAAGCTCTTTCTGTCTGGACGATCTGAAACACAGAATGAAAGTTCACTCTAAAATTAATTTTGACATGTTCCGACTAGATATCTGCCAGGGCCTGTTTTAGGTGAATATGTCATGCATAAACGTGCAACAGCCACTTGTGAATATGTCATGCATAAACGTGCAACAGCCACTTGTGAATATGTCATGCATAAACGTGCAACAGCCACTTGTGAATATGTCATGCATAAATGTGCAACAGCCACTTGTGAATATGTCATGCATAAACGTGCAACAGCCACTTGTGAATATGTCATGCATAAACGTGCAACAGCCACTTGTGAATATGTCATGCATAAACGTGCAACAGCCCCTTGTGAATATGTCATGCATAAACGTGCAACAGCCACTTGTGAATATGTCATGCATAAACGTGCAACAGCCACTTGTGAATATGTCATGCATAAACGTGCAACAGCCACTTGCTGATACACAGGCTAGCATGCATGATAACAGTGTGAAAGGTAGACAGTGAACAGTTAAAACTGTAGTTTCACTTTAGCAGAGACTGAACTAGCGGCTCAGCAGCTACAGCGGGATCTTGATTTAATTAGTGACTGGGCCGATTCCTGGCCGATGAAATATAACATAGACAAATGTAAGGTACTCCATGTAGGGAGCAGAAATATAAAGTACAGGTATTTTATGGGACCTACTGAAATAAAGGTAGCTGATTATGAGAAAGACCTTGGTGTGTATGTTGATGCTTCCATGTCTCATTCTCGCCAGTGCGGGGAGGCAATAAAAAAGGCCAATAGGATGTTGGGGTATATCTCCAGGTGTGTGGAGTTTAAGTCAAGGGGGGTAATGCTAAGATTATACAATTCCTATACAATATTGTGTGCAGGTTTGGTCACCATATCTTAAAAAGGACATTGCGGCCTTAGAAAAGGTGCAGCGTAGGGCCACAAGAATGATTCCTGGTCTTAGAGGAATGTCATACGAGGAAAGGTTAGTTGAGCTAAATCTGTTCAGCCTCAAGCAAAGGAGACTGAGGGGGGACATGATCCAGGTCTATAAGATTCTAGCAGGTTTGGATGCTGTTCAACCAAATAGTTACTTCAGCATTAGTTCAAATACAAGAAGTCATGGCCATAGGTGGAAATTAGCGGGAGAACATTTCAAACTGGATTTAAGGAAGCACTTCTTTACACAGCGTGTAGTCAGAGTTTGGAATAGTCTTCCTGATAATCCTTGGGTTCCTTTAAATCAGAGCTAGATAAGATTTTAACAACTCTGAGCTATTAGTTAAGTTCTCCCCAAGTGAGCTCGATGGGCCGAATGGCCTCCTCTCGTTTGTATAGTTCTTATGTTCTTATGTTCTTTAATAGAGAAAATGACAACAATTGACATACAATTGACACACATCTATTATTTAATAAGATAGGAAGTAATGCAGGTAGGAAGTAACGTAGGTACTGCTGACATTACTGTACTTGTCCTAAATCAATTGTCAATTTGTAATTGACTGTCGGTTTGATTATCGGCTTGTAAAATCACCTCAGCTCAGGCGAAATAAACTACTTTAAGTGATGCTACTTTCTTTACTTCTGTCACTTCGCTCATTTGTCAGGTATTTGTTTTACGTGAAATTTCCCATCTACCGTCTGCAAATACAGTTGGTTTGGTTTGGTTGCAGGCAGGTGTTGTGCACTGCACTGTGCACTGCACTGTGCACTGCACTGTGCACTGCACTGTGCACTGCACTGTGCACTGCACTGAATAGCATTTATCTCCCACTGCTGCTGGGACATTCTGAATGTTTAGAATAAAGATATTTTTTTATATATCTAAACATTTGTCCTTTTTTACCTTCATGAAATCAAAATGGGTAATTGATAAAAACCAAACTGATAAGTAGAACCGGAATCGGAATTGATAAAATTAAAACAGCACCCAACTCCAGTTCCAACCCTGGACAACCACAAGCTAAATTGTACCTCTCCACACAGAATATTTATACACCTCAGAGCCATTGAGCTACGATGATTGTAGTACTATGAATCTTTGGGGAAATGCAGCGCTGGACTAGGACAGTTGTGATGTATGGAACTCTCAACTTTAAAGCATAGTTGGTAGAACATTTAAGCAAAATAAATCATTAGGGGCTCATTCAGATTCATTCAGGGTTTCAGCCCCAGGCTCTTGGCACATCTGATACACCTTATTCATCTTAAACAGAAATAACTCATAAAAATTAGTACAACCACTCCTCATTTAGCGACCAAGTTCTGGTTCAATTGGCAGGTTGTTAAGCTAAGTGGTTACTAAGTGAAAATCACGGCAGATCAGATGTTACAACAATGGGCTTATGATTTTATGACTTTACTTCAGCTTTCCATACTCAATATATTTTATCCTTCAGCATTATGCATGTGTGTGTGTATCTGTATAACAGGGCAGGGAATAGGAATATCTAGAACTGGTTCGGGGTACCCCCTGATAAAATGACTGGAAAGAAAAATGAGAGTATGATTTACCTAAAACAACATTACTTCCTACCTACATTACTTCCTACTTACCGTTTTCCAGAGGAAGACCCTCTCACTTTCGCCATTTATGACGACGAGATCACCACTCCGCTTCCGGCAGTATTCTCTGGCTTCTTCCATCGAATGAAGGTTGTGGTTAATGTAGTACTCTGAGCCATTATAAATGATCCAGCCGTCCTCTGTCTTGTTGTATGCTGCTATACCATGTCAGGGCAAAACGGCAAAGGTCAGGGGTCAGGGCTTCATCAATGCCCACCCAGAGTCATTGACAGCGGTCACCGTCGGGCATGACTTACCTGGTGGGCTGTCAGTTGGCGCAGGATTTGGGGTCACACCTAAAAGTTGGAGTGGAAGACAGTTAAATTAGCTTAAATAACTGCCATCAAACAAGATGAAAAGTTATATATCAAGGTTTACATTCCAACATCAATGCTCTATAGTAGTGTTTCCAATCTGGTCCTCGGAACCCACAGACAGTCCACGTTTTTGCTCCCTCCCTGCTCCCAGCAAAAATGTGGACTGTCTTGTAGGGAGCTCAGAGGGAGGAAAAACATGGACTGACTGTGGGTCTCTGAGGACCGGATTGGGAAACACTGCTCTGTAGCAGTAGTGGAGAATACCTCCAGAGCCACCAGAGGTGTTAACTGCATTACTGACATCAAAGTTACACATCCAAATCAGTTTTTAATGTGGGATACTTTACTGGAAGAATTCAAGTTCATGTGCTTCAGTTTATGCACTGTAGCTGAAGCTCCAGGCCACCTGCTCTTTTAGTAGAATAGTCCAGTTTCATGCGTTCTATTCTCGCCACGATTTGCAGTGGGAGGTAAGCAAGCGTGGGAGGGTGGGGGACGTACCTTTGCGAATCTGGCAGATCCAACTGCTGAGGCTCTCACAGTGGCGGTCGTTCCACTTTAAATTGTACGAATAGATTTCCCCACAAAGCTCTACTCCGTTGTAGTTGTTGGGCTCTTCGGTGTCCCAGTTTTCAAAGGCGGACTTGAAGAAGAATCAAGAGCAAATTAGTGTTGTGTCAAAACAGTGTATTGTTGACAGGGACATACTAGAACCAAAACCATCTTCTGCTAATCCTTTATCCATGCACTACCACACACACTGATCTGACCCGGTGTTATGCCAAAAAAGACATCCCCGCCGTAGAATGCATGCCGGTGTTCTGACGAGTTGAGCTTTTAGGGGTTTTTTTGGGGGATTAGGGTTAGGGTAAGGGCTATCGATTAGCACTACGGTAGCCTAATTCGACAAAGTAGCTCAACTCGTTTCAGATCAGCAACCAATCGGTCATTTAGAGACAGGCATGCATTCTACGGCAGGGATGCCTTTTTCGGCATAACACCAGCACTGAAATTTGCCAAGGAACAGATATCTGATATGGCAATAGGAGGCTGTCAGCCTTGGGACTTTCCGGCAACAGTGCAAGCCACCATGTCATCCTGTTTCAGCACTTGAAACAGATGAAAACTCACTGCGGATCCGTCGCTCCACACAAATCCGGAAGTAGGATCAAGAGCGCTGAAACCGATCCAAGCTGTGTGGCGCCATGACCAGGGTCTTGAAAGGCGGAAATAATCATCCGTGTCATCATAGTCTGAATGACTGTGCATCCAAGACAGAATATGCTAGATGAACTTCACATCAGTGTTATTATCGTTCATGAAAACTAACGAAATAACGAAAGCTGAATGTGAAAAAAACATTTTCGCTAACCAAAATAAACATAAAAATAAAGCTTCACGAAAAAATTCTGACAAACTGAAACTATATTGTATGTTTACAAAACAAACTAAAATAAACTAAAATTGCAGAGAAAATGTCTTCAGTGTTCATTTTCATTTCATTTTTTCATACAAAGCTACAGGTGGGTGATTTCTTTCATTGTTTAGCTGCGCCAGTTTTACATGCACAAACGACAATACTTTTTCTGACCTATGTGAATTGCACCTCTGACACATACTGTCAGGTTGCGTGTCCGGGCGATCCGGGAAGCAGGCAAGTGAGCCGTGAACACGGTCAAAAAGGATTTATTAAAGGAACCAAAGCAGACAGGGGAGCTTCACAGCAAACGACGTCAATGACAGACCTGGGGAAACTAACTCAGACGTGGACTAAATACACAAGACAAGCAGGAAAGAACGGGTAACAGGTGATAACAATCGGTAATCACACAAGGTAATGAGGGGGCGTGGCACACATCAGGATCGAACGGAGCGGATCGTGACACATACCTTATGTTAAAAAAACTAAAGCTAACACTGAAACTAATAAAAACTAAACTACAACTAAGCATTTAAAAAAAAAAATAAACTGAACTAAACTAGCAAACCCACTTTAAAAAGTAATAAAAACTAAACTGAAATTGAAAACAAAAGGTGAAAATGAAATAAAAATGAATGAAATATGCAAAATTATTACAACCTTACTTCACATCATCTCGACAGTGGAACACAGTCCCACAAGGACTAGAACCTACATTAGATCAATGGAGCAAAAAATTACCTCTGTTGTGAAAGATCCAGTTCACTATGAATGCTGACAAGGTCACCCCCGATGGCTCTGCAGTATTCCTGAGCCTCAAACCACGTCTTCTTACCATCCCATAATCTTTCGTAAACCTTAAAAACACAAAGCACCCATGTTTGTCACTCACCCTGAAACAGCTGAAATACTTTCAACTTGGGAAAAAAAACATAATCGATACTGATTAGTGCTTCATCTAAACATGTAGCACTTAAAAGTGGTTAAGGAAGCCACACAAACGCTACTATCTGCAGACAAACCTCCCCCCACTAAGGTAAATGAGTTCAATACCTTATAACAGAAATCCCTCGCCCCCAAAGGTGTCCAGCCATCAGCGCATCTGGCCGGCACTGTGGTGAGCGGGGCAGTCGTTGGCTCCACCCCTTGAGCCAAAGTCTTACAGATATATTTTTCCCCCCTGGTACAACTCAACACATCCCATAGGCCAGCGGCGGTACCGGTCGTCATGGCAACACAACCCTGCTGCTGACCTTTATTCAAAGAATTAAAAAAATAAGTCAGTCAAACAGAGATCACTAGTGGCTCATAATGTCTATTAATACAATAAAGAACATGCTTTAACAATTCCGAAAGTCTGAAATTAGCACGATTGTATCATAGCAACGCCGAGACACAAGACCCCAGTTATAGGCCAGGAACACAAGGGCGTATGATCTATGAGCGTTCATGAATGGTACCTGGCATTCCTGGCCCAAAGTGCGTGAACCTGACGTTTGCAGAGTTGGTCCATACAAAAGTTTCTTTCTGCTCCTTGTTAGACAGTCCAATCCAGAAATACCTCTCAGGTCTCATTCCCACCAAGCTAGTGAGGAAAGCATTCTCGAACCTGAGAGGGAAGGGCTCGACATGTGGAACGTGCCAAAAAACACATGAGAACAAGTTAATTGAATTTTGGGACGGCGACCAAACCTGTTCGCAACATTAATCAAATGAGAATCCTTCCTCAAACAATCCTGGTTCGCATCTTCAAAGGTTTTTTCTTCTGAACCTATCTGGTAGCAGAATGACCCATGTCTGGTCCAGCCCTTGATATGACACAGCAGGAGGTTCAATGAAAAAGATGTGTGATCATTGTACCCGGAAGAAAACAAACAAACATATAGTAGTTTTGAACTCGTCGTGTTCAGAGAATGTAAAATTTATGTAAAGCTTTGGTTTAGGATTTGGGATTACTTTTATGCTAATATTTTATTGGGTAATGCTTTAACTACAGCCATAAGTAAACTAATGAGCAAAATTATGATGGTGCAGTGAATATTTGTATGAGTGCATTATAAAGGCATTGTGAAGGCTTTATAATGGACTCATAGAACATTCACTGCACCTTCATAATGTCTTTATAATGCTATCATAGAACATACATAAGCAGCATGTAACTATACATTAACAGCTTTAATATACATTAATAATAAACATTATATAATAACAACAAACATTATCATATATTGCGTGTTACTGAAGTATACTAAAGCTGTTAAAATATGCTAGGATGTTAAGGTATAGTTACATGCTGCTTATGGATATTCTATGATTGCATTATAAAGGCATTATGAAGGTGTAGTGAATGTTCTATGAATGCATAATGAATGCATTATGGAGGTGCAGTTAAGGTAAAGCGTTTCCATTTGATACCTGTTTAAATCTGTTACCTGTCTGAAATGCTTCACGTTACAGAAGTGTGCACCCGTTCTCTCACCTCGGTACAGCCTGGAGCTGTGGTTACCAACCCCCCAGGGACAACTTCAGCCTTTTTCTTACAGATGAACCCAAAATCATTCTCGCAGTTGTCGTCTGCCCACTTCCCTTCCTATCAACAGAAGAGTGGGACTCTCTCAGTGCTGCATGGTGGCTCCCCATTTATATTCAGAAGTACCTTACCACCACTAGGGGGTGAAAAAGAGCCCGGACAGGTGAGCCTACCTCCCCTCTCATCAGCACACAGTCCTCCTTTAGGACGGAGAAGTGGGACGGCTCACCCAGCTCCCACTTGGTGAACGTAACCGCGGAGCCGTCGCTCCACTCGAACAGCTGTTGGATCTTCTGGTCGTTTAAGCCAATCCACAGTTTGTCTGTCGGAACTGAGTTCAAAGGGAACATCTCAAGTTTTGTCTACTTATTTACACCTATTCTAGTAAGAACTCCTATAGTGTGTTCCATTTGAACTGGGAAGTTACTAATCGGATATTTCAACTGAAAAACTCAAAATTGTGACTGAGAAAGTCGAAGGATCCTCTAGAGCCCCAACTGCAGAATTCAAGATGGCCGCGCCCTTCATCAACAAAAGTGAAAGCTGTAGTCAAATGCTGTTTATTTGCACTTTTTTGTGTCTTGTTAAATGGTACTGTGCAACTTCTATCGGTGGACTTATTACTATGTTGTTCGTATGCGCCAAATACCGTGTATTGCATTGTTATTAACTGGTATTGCTAACAATGGTTAACAATGAACCCAGCTAGGACTAGTATTGCTAAATAGCTTTGTAACTTGATGTACTGGAATGTGGTGATGTCATTCTCAGCTCCCGACTTCCAACCTCCGAGGTGAATAGAACGCAGCATTAATATCGTACATAAAATATGCTACTCAAGCTTTATTTATTATTGTAGCACAGGAGTTTTCTAAAGGGGTCCCCCTGGAGTTAAGAAATATTAAACCTCTTAGGTACTTATGATAGAGGCAGAAACTTTGATTTATTTGTATTTCTGTAATAAAACTGTAATAAAAACCATTGACAAGATAACTCCCCCAAGTCGCCATTTACATTAATCTGCCAAAAATCAGCACCTACTTACTGGTAACCCGCCGCCATCTTGCCGATGAGACGCAGACCATTTTCCAGACGGTAAGCAGTCTGTGTAGCGTGACCGAGGTGCGCAGCTAACAGAGAGCTCTTTATTTTTTATTCATTTGTTTACTCACGGTATCCGAGCTGTGAAATGATGAAGTCTTGCTCTGCAATGTCGTGGATGCTGGCGAGGTCGCCTCCGTCTCTGCGGCACTCTGCCAAAGCCTCCTTCCACACCTTCTTCAAGCGCCGTAGGTCAAAGCACTGGTCCCGATATGTTAGCCATGGCTTGGGGCATCTGTAGGAGTTCCCGTCTGCTGAATAAACGGACGAGACGTTACGAATCTGACCCCTCGATAAAACCAAGGTTGTTAGGGTAGGCTTGGCTGTTAGGATTGCTACGCTGTCACACCCAAAAAACAGGACATCCTGTATGTCTGATAACATACACTAAACATATATATTAACAATATATTTACATTCATTTATTCATTTAGCTGATGCTTATGTCCAAAGTGACATGCAAACAAGGCAGATAATACATCACACGTATTGAGCTGTTATGGAGCCAACTAAGCAGCTTGGGTGAGCTTCCAATTAATGATAAGTAAGAAGTGCAAGTTAGTGCTGGAGAAAGAGCTGTACAATGTTACAGTACAAAACATGGTAAAAACAAAGCATCAGAACAGTTATCCAAAAGAAACACCATGAGGACTACAGTTCTATATGACAAGTGTAAAAAACACCTTGCCTTTAATAGCGAAGGACAACAGAGTGACTAGTCAAACTCTGAATCAATGGTGTAGGATTGGATTCAACATCGATGGGGACCAAATCATCCCCGAACCCCCCACCCCACTAAACACACACATATGACAAGACCCTACTGCTCATCTCCACATCTATGGGTTCGGCATGTGACTGTTACCTGGATGAACGGCGGGGGTTCGGCATGTGACTGTTACCTGGATGAACGGCAAGGGTTTGGCATGTGACTGTTACCTGGATAAACGGTGGGGGTTCGGTATGTGACTGTTACCTGGATAAACGGTGGGGGTTCGGTATGTGACTGTTACCTGGATAAACGGCGGGGGTTCGGCATGTGACTGTTACCTGGATAAACGGTGGGGGTTCGGTATGTGACTGTTACCTGGATAAACGGCGGGGGTTCGGCATGTGACTGTTACCTGGATGAACGGTGGGGGTTTGGCATGTGACTGTTACCTGGATGAACGGCGGGGGTTCGGTATGTGACTGTTACCTGGATGAACGGCGGGGGTTCGGCATGTGACTGTTACCTGGATGAACGGCGGGGGTTTGGCATGTGACTGTTACTTGGATGAACGGTGGGGGTTTGGCATGTGACTGTTACCTGGATGAACGGTGGGGGTTCGGTATGTGACTGTTACCTGGATAAACGGCGGGGGTTCGGTATGTGACTGTTACCTGGATGAACGGCGGGGGTTCGGTATGTGACTGTTACCTGGATAAACGGCGGGGGTTCGGCATGTGACTGTTACCTGGATGAACGGTGGGGGTTCGGCATGTGACTGTTACCTGGATGAACGGTGGGGGTTCGGCATGTGACTGTTACCTGGATGAACGGCGGGGGTTCGGCATGTGACTGTTACCTGGATGAACGGCGGGGGTTCGGTATGTGACTGTTACCTGGATGAACGGCAAGGGTTTGGCATGTGACTGTTACCTGGATGAACGGCGGGGGTTCGGCATGTGACTGTTACTTGGATGAACGGCAAGGGTTTGGCATGTGACTGTTACCTGGATGAACGGTGGGGGTTCGGCATGTGACTGTTACCTGGATGAACGGTGGGGGTTCGGCATGTGACTGTTACCTGGATAAACGGCGGGGGTTCGGTATGTGACTGTTACCTGGATGAACGGCAAGGGTTTGGCATGTGACTGTTACCTGGATGAACGGTGGGGGTTCGGCATGTGACTGTTACTTGGATGAACGGCGGGGGTTCGGCATGTGACTGTTACTTGGATGAACGGCAAGGGTTTGGCATGTGACTGTTACCTGGATGAACGGTGGGGGTTCGGCATGTGACTGTTACTTGGATGAACGGCAAGGGTTTGGCATGTGACTGTTACCTGGATGAACGGTGGGGGTTCGGCATGTGACTGTTACTTGGATGAACGGCAAGGGTTTGGCATGTGACTGTTACCTGGATGAACGGTGGGAGTTCCCCTGGAGCCTGATCTGTGGCAGATATACCCCATGACCTGCGAGCAGAAGCTGGTCTCCCAGAAGGATGCTCTCGCCGTGTTCATGATGCCGCAGTTATGCCCAGGAGTAGAAGATGGGTACCCTTCAGGGGGGAGAAGGACAGACGACACAGAGCAGAGGCATCAGGATCAGAAGGTTATAAGACTGTGATAACTGTAAGCCCTCTGCCGCCCAGGTGACACTTACCAGGACCCCAGTTTAAGTACCGAAAAGGTCTCCCATCAACCCACTGCCAGCCATTTCCAGACGACAGGCTGTTTAGGCCGATCCAAAGAAGGGCGGCAGAACTCTGGCTTTGGGTCAGTCCTAGATGGAGGACATCATATGAATTTTACACAAAACACAAATTAAGCACTCTTTGGCCGTAGTTGTGTTTAACCGACCTACTGTGTGTTTAACTGACTGACTGCTGTGTCATTGGAATAAGGGCATGTTTAGCCTCAGGTTTCTGAGCAATATAGGCAGTATTCAGAAATTCCTCCTCTACTAAGATATCCATCTTTTGATGGTCGCACTAGAAGATGGGCTGTTTTAGTTACGACACACTGTGTTCCTCGAGAGGCCACACAAGACCCAAAAGACAGACAAATATCATCCAGATGCAAGAACCCCAAGAATAAGAATACCCGAGATTAAGAGTACCTGAGATTAAGAGCATCTGATATTAAAAGTACCTGAGATTAAGAACAATTGATATTAAAAGTACCTGAGATTAAGAGCATCTGAGATTCAGAGCATCTGATATTATAAGTACCTGAGATTAAGAGTACCCGGGATTAAGAGTACCCGAGATTAAAAATATCCAAAATTGAGAGTACCTGAGATTAAGAGAACCTGAGATTAACAGTACCTGAGATTAACAGTACCTGAGATTAAGTTCTGCTCATGAGGCTCGAGGATACTCAGTAGGTCTGCCCCCATCTGTCTGCAGCTCATCCTGGCTTGATGCCATTTCAGCTGAGCACTAGGATTGATCAGGTACCAATCCTGAGTTACTGAGTTTTGGACCCAGTTCTTGGTAGCTGTCAGAAAGAAGGAACACAACAAGCAGACAGAATGAGTGGCTTCCTATGTAGGTGAAGGGGCTGGAACTGGAGGTGGGTGGCAGAATTTGCTCAAGCCAGTACCTAGGAGCTCATCTTAAAGAGGGGTATAAGATAGGAAGACACTCACATTTCGATGGGCACAACCCCCACTTCTGATCACTGTCATAGTCAGTGACCGTAGCGCACCACTGCTCGTCGCTGGCCTTGCCGTTTGTCGTGCACTCTGTGTACCACCTGTTCTCATATTTGAAGGGGAACATGCAAGGCTTCCCCTCAGAATTCCCAAAAATGGTAAACGGATCTGCAAGAAAACCAGAGCTGAAATTCACCGCTTTTCAGTCACTGGTTGCATGCGAAAAAAGTGCTAAAGCGCAGTTATAAAGTGGTTATAAAACTGGTTAAAAAGTTATAATTATTGTGTGAGCGCCATCTGGTGTCCAGCAGCTGAATTATTCATTAATTCCATATTTGATACTGCTCCTCCTTATGCAGGACCGCAGGGCTCCAAAGCCTATACCTGAGGCTACGGCAGGCAAGGCAGGGAATAACAGGACACACACACACACACACACACAGATAATTTTGCAACTGCGATCCACCTTAGCATATTTTTGGACCATGAGGAAACCGCAGGATGGCCAGCAGAGAACATCCACACACAAAGAGCCAGAGCGGGGTACCCGGTCTCGACCGTACTAACTTGATAACCATCAGGCACAAACCTTCTTGCGGTTGTGAGCAGATGTTCTCCGTAGTCCCATAAATTCTCCATTTACTTGTGCATTCCGAGTCATTGCAGACACGCAGGTTGTCTGGGACGGAGGTTTTGTAGTGCAGGTGTAAGCGTTTATCTTTCAGGTCCACGAAGGTGTCATCCTTACATTCCCATTTCTGTAACTCCTCGTTTTCGTTGCACACTTTCAGCGCTACAGTCGCCCAGTTGACATTATCATTCACGACCAGACACCGTTGCACGTTGACGCTGTATATGCGGTGCTGTGACCCCCAGAGGAATTTCTGGTACATAGAGTTTCGGTTGCAGTTAGACAGCTGCAACTTGCCGTCGTTCATCACCGCTAGACATTTTCCCTCGTTCTCATGATAGATTTGGAAAACACTGCCTATGATGAAGGAAACATTATTATTAGTCTTTGCCAAAAAGAACAATGAAATCCGGCAATTGTTTTTGGAGGAAATTGAGAATTAACCGACAGCTGTATACTGTAAAAAGTTTTATAAGGAATAAACTGCTGAAGAGTTTACGTTACTCAGTTTTTTGCTGTTAATTGCATTAAATCTGGGGAATACTCTTAGATGGGCAAACCAGGAGATCCAGAACAGCAGGTTGCAGGATTTCTGTCCACAGGATGTTAGACACTATTTTTCTAACCTGTTCATCTTTATAATCAATTTATGTAGTTTTAATAAACATTTAATTGATAAACACAATGTGTCATCTACTGTGTATTTGAATTTGCCGAGCATTCAGCCAAGAGCAAGTTTTCAGTAGGAAGACTAAATTGGAACTATGATTAAGCTGTTTTTTAATATTATAAAATCAGGTCAATTTGAAATTGTGCAAATTAAATTATGCAGCAGAATATTAAATAGTCATTTTGCATATCAATATAAAATATTACTATATTAAGGAATGAAGAAAAAACAAAAGATACCCTTACAGTAACATTCTGTAAATGTA
The DNA here is from genome assembly GCF_048594095.1 of Paramormyrops kingsleyae. NCBI lineage: Eukaryota > Metazoa > Chordata > Actinopteri > Osteoglossiformes > Mormyridae > Paramormyrops > Paramormyrops kingsleyae. The sequence goes on along the minus strand of NC_132800.1, from coordinate 26,838,877 downwards.
TAGGAATTTAAAGCTATTTCTGGTGCCAGGACTTATTGCAAAGTTAGAGAAAATCTGTTGTATCCATACCAAAACTTAGTCTGGAAATTTTTTCATGCTGGAAAATCAAACTCTCAAAAGGGTAGAAGGAGACCTACCTGTTTGGGCAAAAGCAACCCAGGTGCAGAATAAGAATAAAACCACAACACTTCTTGGCTGCGTCATTTTCCAAGACGCTACTTAATACAGTCCTCTGATACGATGTGAGAAAGGATCTGTCTGCGGCTCACTTAAGTAGAAGTGGAGATGAGTGGACACTCCCCTCAAAAAACACAATACAGCATTATACCGCTGACTTTTTATTTGCGCAAAACTGATATTAAGCAACACATATTTTTCCTGTGAATTTATTTGGTCAGGAAGTACGTAGCAGATCAGAAAAAAGGGAAGATGTTCAGTTTCCACCTATGAGACAAGGGAAGCGGACAGAGTAGTCAGATGATCCGCGGCACATATGTGGTGCCATGTTTATTTCCACAGAAAAGGGCATAATTATTAAAAAAATCTGGAGTCTGGAGCCTTTCACAGTAAGATACATATGCAGAATATAGTCCAGTTGGGTTTCTTGGTTAATTTTCAAGTATATAAATTTGATTTCACAAGATTTACACACTATATGTCACAGGAGCCCAGTGTCTTCGATAGGAGTTTGGCAGAGTCCAAACCTGCAAGCAGGACAGTGAGGTCTGCAAACTCAAAGAGACACAAGAAATGGGCCCAAGGATCTTTGAATGCACATGCATCCTTCCAAGCTTTTTAGGTCTTTTTTATGAAGGAATTCAAGGATGGATGGATGGATAGATAGATGGATGGATGGATGGATGGATGGTTTTTACCCCAGTATGGTGCCCTTAGAATAGTGTTTGAATACTTGCTTAAGGATGGTTTAATAAATAAATCATTGTAGGTTAAATAGTCAAAAGTTAAGCCAGTAGCAGAGTTAGAAAGGTTAGCCTAAGACACAGAGTGAGGGGCTCGGACATTCGGGAGGAGCTCAAAGGAGAGCCGTTGCTCCTCCGCATCAAAAGGAGTCAGTTGAGGTGGTTCGGGCATCTGTTTAGGATGCCTTCTGGATGGCTTCCTGGGGAGGAGAGGACCACCAATTGACGCTTCATTTCCTGAATGGTCCATTGGAATCCTACAATGATGGGCTTCTGGTCAGCACAGTGCTACAATATGGTGAGTAACCTGAGTGAGGCATTGCCAGTGTAGTTTTCTAACAGGAACAAAGCCTTTCAGGGAAATATCTGACGGTAACTTTTGTCTGAAAATATGAGCAGTGACTGATGCTTCTCAGAAAGGAACGTCTTTGTGTCACAAGGCCATGGGGAGGAGCAGATGGGGAACAGGGGGTTTTCATTTGTGAAAAGGCATGTACCCGAATCCAGATAGGCTAAGCAGCAGTGGCGGACTCAGGCTGGTTGGAGGGCAGGGGCGAAAAAAATAAAAAGGCCACTTATTGCATGATATGTGCCCCCGTCAAACTCGTGTAGCATGGTATGCTGTGCTTGATGAAGTAGTCCCTGATTAAGATTTTTCAAGTAGTGTTTTGTGGACTACAGAGGCAACCTATATGTCACATTTTCTTACAAATAGGAACACATAGAGGGTATATTATTCATCTACTTTGATAACATGCACAGGAAGCTGCACCCTTTTCCATATGAAGGGTACCCATAGAGTCCACTTAGACCACTGTAAGAGCACTTATAGGGCACTGAATCACATTCTCTCCGCCAGAAGGGCACTTCATAACGGCCTTCTTTTCCATTGGAAGGGTACTTGCCCATTAGTGCTAAGTAAAACTAAGTGTGTTAAATGCTAGGAGTTTGAATAAGGGAATCGGGAGGGGGTGCTGGTATGTGGAATGGTGACACTGTCAGCAGCCAAGAGGAAGACCTGCCCCCTGCACTCCACTGGATTGGAGGATGTGCCCAAACCTGCAAGGTCACTTAGGGGTCACATAAACAGCTCTGCACTTTCATTTCGTGAAGTCATTAAAACACACAGACACAGCTGGACTGCAAAGGAAACAGGGAGTATGAATGGATCAGTGCTTTTCGCCATGTGATCAGTCACCAGGCCTGGCTGGATGGGGGGGTGGGGGCAGGGGGGGTCGGTCAGAGTGTGCTTGACCAACCCAATCATAAGCTTGCTCCACCCTGCCAAAAAGTTAGCCCACTTGCTATTAAATCTGGTTCACAGATTGATCCATCAAGCTTTACCCTAACTAACATTAATAATCCCGTGACCCTCCCGATAACTCAGAACTGGAAGCAGGCCTGTCTGTCATGTGGAGAGTGCAGCCCGTTTTCCTCCAATTAGATTGTGGCTTCAAAGAAAAGACACATCAAGGCATTTTTTTTTCAGCCACATGCAGGTTGAAGCAGTACAGCACACAGGGGCAGAGCAGCCAGGGGAACGTGTATAACATGCAGGTTTCAAGCAATACAGCAGACAGGGGCAGAGCAACCAGGGGGACGTGTATAACATGCAGGTTTCAAGCAATACAGCAGACAGGGGCAGAGCAACCAGGGGGACGTGTATAACATGCAGGTTTCAAGCAATACAGCAGACAGGGGCAGAGCAACCAGGGGGACGTGTATAACATGCAGGTTTCAAGCAATACAGCAGACAGGGGCAGAGCAACCAGGGGGACGTGTATAACATGCAGGTTTCAAGCAATACAGCACACAGGGGCAGAGCAGCCAGGGGGACGTGTATAACATGCAGGTTTCAAGCAATACAGCACACAGCGGCAGAGCAGCCAGGGGGACGTGTATAACATGCAGGTTTCAAGCAGTACAGCACACAGGGCAGAGCAGACAGGGGGACGTGTATAACATGCAGGTTTCAAGCAATACAGCACACAGCGGCAGAGCAGCCAGGGGGACGTGTATAACTTGCAGGTTTCAAGCAGTACAGCAGACAGGGGCAGAGCAACCAGGGGGACGTGTATAACATGCAGGTTTCAAGCAATACAGCACACAGGGGCAGAGCAGCCAGGGGGACGTGTATAACATGCAGGTTTCAAGCAATACAGCACACAGCGGCAGAGCAGCCAGGGGGACGTGTATAACTTGCAGGTTTCAAGCAGTACAGCACACAGCGGCAGAGCAGCCAGGGGGACGTGTATAACTTGCAGGTTTCAAGAAGTACAGCACACAGCGGCAGAGCAGCCAGGGGGACGTGTATAACATGCAGGTTTCAAGCAGTACAGCACACAGCGGCAGAGCAGCCAGGGGGACGTGTATAACATGCAGGTTTCAAGCAATACAGCACACAGCGGCAGAGCAGCCAGGGGGACGTGTATAACATGCAGGTTTCAAGCAGTACAGTACACAGAGGCAGAGCAGCCAGGGGGACGTGTATAACATGCAGGTTTCAAGCAATACAGCACACAGCGGCAGAGCAGCCAGGGGGACGTGTATAACATGCAGGTTTCAAGCAATACAGCACACAGCGGCAGAGCAGCCAGGGGGACGTGTATAACATGCAGGTTTCAAGCAGTACAGCACACAGAGGCAGAGCAGCCAGGGGGACGTGTATAACATGCAGGTTTCAAGCAATACAGCACACAGGGGCAGAGCAGCCAGGGGGACGTGTATAACATGCAGGTTTCAAGAAGTACAGCACACAGCGGCAGAGCAGCCAGGGGGACGTGTATAACATGCAGGTTTCAAGCAATACAGCAGACAGGGGCAGAGCAGCCAGGGGGACGTGTATAACTTGCAGGTTTCAAGCAGTACAGCACACAGCGGCAGAGCAGCCAGGGGGACGTGTATAACTTGCAGGTTTCAAGAAGTACAGCACACAGCGGCAGAGCAGCCAGGGGGACGTGTATAACATGCAGGTTTCAAGCAGTACAGCACACAGCGGCAGAGCAGCCAGGGGGACGTGTATAACATGCAGGTTTCAAGCAGTACAGCACACAGCGGCAGAGCAGCCAGGGGGACGTGTATAACATGCAGGTTTCAAGCAGTACAGCACACAGCGGCAGAGCAGCCAGGGGGACGTGTATAACATGCAGGTTTCAAGCAGTACAGCACACAGAGGCAGAGCAGCCAGGGGGACGTGTATAACATGCAGGTTTCAAGCAATACAGCACACAGGGGCAGAGCAGCCAGGGGGACGTGTATAACATGCAGGTTTCAAGAAGTACAGCACACAGCGGCAGAGCAGCCAGGGGGACGTGTATAACATGCAGGTTTCAAGCAGTACAGCACACAGAGGCAGAGCAGCCAGGGGGACGTGTATAACATGCAGGTTTCAATTAGTACAGCACACAGGGGCAGAGCAGCCAGGGGGACGTGTATAACTTGCAGGTTTCAAGCAATACAGCACACAGCGGCAGAGCAGCCAGGGGGACGTGTATAACATGCAGGTTTCAAGCAGTACAGCACACAGCGGCAGAGCAGCCAGGGGGACGTGTATAACATGCAGGTTTCAAGCAGTACAGCACACAGAGGCAGAGCAGCCAGGGGGACGTGTATAACATGCAGGTTTCAAGAAGTACAGCACACAGGGGCAGAGCAGCCAGGGGGACGTGTATAACATGCAGGTTTCAAGCAATACAGCACACAGGGGCAGAGCAGCCAGGGGGACGTGTATAACATGCAGGTTTCAAGCAATACAGCACACAGGGGCAGAGCAGCCAGGGGGACGTGTATAACATGCAGGTTTCAAGAAGTACAGCACACAGGGGCAGAGCAGCCAGGGGGACGTGTATAACATGCAGGTTTCAAGCAGTACAGCACACAGGGGCAGAGCAGCCAGGGGGACGTGTATAACATGCAGGTTTCAAGCAGTACAGCACACAGAGGCAGAGCAGCCAGGGGGACGTGTATAACATGCAGGTTTCAAGCAGTACAGCACACAGGGGCAGAGCAGCCAGGGGGACTTGTATACCCCCGGTATTTATTTTGGCTTCAATCACCACCCCTAATAAATAGACCTTTGCATTTACATTATTAAGCTGTGCCCCCCCTCCCCCCAATTTCAAACTCTCTGAGTATACTCTCCCTGAGTATACAGCATATCCTGAACAAAACAAAATAAACAAATACAAAAAGAGGAATCATCACCCAGACAGCCAACCGCAAGTTTGCTTTGCACTCAAAATACGCCCCTCCCCCCCCCACCACGGGGGGGATCAGAACATATGTCCCGTGTTGAAGATTTTTAGCTTGGTGATATAATTGAAGTATATGAAGGCCAAGGTCACCAGAAGGTTCTTCACCAGGTAGAGCACGGGGGTGATCAGGCCGAAGGTGGCGGTCAGGCTGACCCGCAGGATGAGGTAGGGCAGGTCTTGCAGCCAGACACCCATAGCTGACAGGCAGGGGCTGTGCGGTGCAGCCACGACACGTAAGGACGACAGGTAGCTGACGATGTAGATAGGGAAGACCCAGCCGGACAGGTAGACGGGGGGCAAGGCCACCACCCTCAGCATCTCGGCAGAATCGAGCCAAAACAGAAAGGCTTGGACGACGAGCTCAGCACGCAGGTCTGCCGCGCAGAGTCGGCCCAGAGGTCCCTCCCAGCAGGCCTCGCTGGCAGCCGCGGAGCTCTGCCGCCCGGTGGCCAGACTGTGGGCAGCCGCCCATCCATTGGCTCCAGGTCCATCTCCAGCCCAGCTCCGGTCTCCAGGGGCGTCGAGCTGGCCCGTCACAGTGGAAACTTGCTCCAGGGGCGTTACCATGGGGCAGAGGAAACAAGCGTCCATCAGCAAATCATCTGTGCAACAAAAAGCAACAGCAGTCAGTGCCAAATAACCACATGTTCTGTTTAAACATCTTGGAAGGTAAAAAAATATTATTATAAAATATTTCAGCTCTGGGCTTGTAGGCATATGTATTACTGAAACCAGTGACAGTTTCCTAATAATAATAATATAATAATAATACATTTAATTTGTAATGCACTTTACATTTTACAGAGAAAATCTCAAAGTGCATACAGACAATGAAAGAACATTACTTTTAAAACAGCATTAAAAAGAGGAATAAAACATTTAAACAGTTAAGCAATCATTAAAAAGCAGTAACTCTTAATGATTGCTGTATTTAACTATTAATTAAGACTTGGTACATTCTTTTTCAGGAAGTGCATAGTGGAAACTCCCTGCCACATCACTGTACCCCAAACCCCCTGCCACCTCACTATACCACAAACCCCCTGCCACATCACTATACCCCAAACCCCTGGCCACATCAATGTACCCCAAACCCCTGGCCACATCACTGTACCCCAAACCCCAGGCCACATCACTGTACCCCAAAACCCCTGTCACATCATTGTACCACAACCCCCCTGCCACATCACTATACCCCCAACCCCTGGCCACATCACTGTACCCCAAACCCCTGGCCACATCACTGTACCCCAAAACCCCTGTCACATCACTGTACCCCAAAACCCCTGTCCACATCACTGTACCCCAACCCCCTGCCACATCACTGTACCACAAACCCCCTGCCACATCACTGTACCCCAAACCCCCTGCCACCTCACTATACCACAACCCCCCTGTCACATCACTATACCCCAAACCCCTGGCCACATCACTGTACCTCAAACCCCTGGCCACATCACTGTACCCCAAAACCCATGTCACATCACTGTACCCCAACCCTTGGCCACATCACTGTACCCCAACCCCCTGGCCACATCACTGTACCTCAAACCCCCTGCCACATCACTGTACCCCAAACCCCCTGCCACATCACTGTACCACAAACCCCCTGCAACATCATTGCACCCCAAACACCCTGCCACATCACTGTACCCCAAAACCCCTGTCACATCACTGTACCCCAACCCCCTGGCCACATCACTGTACCTCAAACCCCCTGCCACATCACTGTACCACAAACCCCCCGCAACATCATTGCACTCCAAACACCTTGCCACATCATTGCACTCCAAACACCTTGCCACATCACTGTACCCCATACCCCCTGCCACATCATTACACCCAAACCCCCTGCCAAATCATTGCACCCCAAACCCCTGCCACATCACTATACCCTAAACTCCCTGTCACATCATTGTACCCGAAAGCCCTATTTTTGTTATGCTGCTGGACAATAAATAAATAAATTAAAATCTTGTCTTGAAGTAGCAGTGTGAGACAACAGTAATCCTTAAGAACTATAAGTGTATAGAGAACACAATGTATTTTGGTGTCACAGGGTGAATTAAAGGTCAACTGCTATGAGCAGAATGCATGTGACCCTCCAGTCTCAAGAGGAACCCTGACACCGGGCAAAACTTTCTGACACATTGAGCAATTCCCTGTTTGTTCTGAAAAGGCTCATTGCAGGGGAGAGGGACGTCCAGCTGAGTCGGGAGGGAGCAGTTCGCAGAGGGACACCAGCGAGGCTTACCTGACCCCGTGAGCCGGCATGGCCGAATCCTCTCCACGATATCAACCGCAATCAGGGACAGCAGAATCAGGGACGCGGGGAGCTCACAGAAGGTGTCATACAGTTTGTTAAAATGAACCTGTACCTGTTAGAAAAAACAGGTGCAGGTGAAATTTATTTGCATTCATTGTGCATTTATTATTTATGGCGATGGTTGGCAGAGTGACCTCACGCATCTCCGGCAAGAAAAGACGCAAAGGAGGGTCTCTGGGTCAGGCATGGGTCTGGGCCTGCATCCGCTCTGCACCCTTTATACTTACTGACCTGGAATGCAGTAATATGCTCTCTTTGCTCACGCCAGCTGGCTCACATGGCCAAACGGCTGAACAATCACAAGAGCAGCCGGACAGCTCTGGTATAGGCGAGATTTTACCCAGGCAGTTGAGCTTGCGATTGAGCAAGGGGTGTTGAGCCACGGTCTGGGGGGCGTTGCCAGGAGACGCCCGGCACCTGGCACCCACAGCGGTTTGCTGAATGATTGACTCACACGTTTCAACTGGAAGCTGAAACTAGTGGGTGCTTTCAGTAAACGGACAGAGAGGCATGCAGTGCTGAGCAGGGATATTTAGGTTTTTGTTTAGAACTTATTTCAACGGTTGTTCCTTTAACAAGTTGGCAGTATACCATAAATATTTTACGCCTTTATGACCTATAAAGCCAGTATTTTCATGGAGTGAAATTTCCTTATTGTGCCGTCCCTGCCCCCCACGCCGGAGAAACACCAGGTGATAAGTGATCAAACCCTGCTGATGAGAAGGGGCTGGATAGGGCATCAATCCAATCTGTTCAGACTATCCCCCTGGTACCCAGGGCTGGCTGGGGTAGACTCCAGACTCATTGTGACCTTATGCTGGATAAGCAATTGGATGGATGAACGGATGGATGGATGGATGTGGAGAGCAGTGAGGAAACATTGTCAGCATCATTACCTGGGAGCTGGCGATGAGAAAGGCGAAGCATGGCAAGGTAGACAGGATGACATATGCCAGGGTCACCGGTCTCCTGAAAAGGGAGCATTGGTCCACCTTCAAAAGGTCTAGGAATCATACTGAGATGGTCTCCATTCCATTCTGCATGTTAAACCACAATGCTTCTTATCTTAGGTATACAGTTCTCATTCCCATAACTACCTTGCATTTGTTGTACCTGAGTTGGCTTCTTGACCTTTGTGTGCTTGTCATATCTGCCTCATCTGTATGTCACTTTACATGAATAAATGTAAATGTAAATACTTAATCCCACCTCTTAACCCATTAATTATCGTAGCAGACCATATTATTTTGTATCATTTTTTCTTGTGACATTTTTATTGTGACATGCTAAAACAATGAGTAATTTATTCATTTGTACTTTGGGAAATTTTTTCCAGAAACATTTCAAGCTAGCTGTTGAGATCTTCTGGTTGGCCTACACAGCACCAGCTTCTGGACACACAACCAAAATCAGGAGCAAACATCAGCCTCCCCCACGCCACCATGCCTCCCTGCCACTCCTCCTACATACTCACCAGGTGGTCCTCTCACAGAACGGTCCTGAACGGCGGTACAGTAGGCACTTTGCGGGAAGCCAGACCAGCAGGGTCACCGTGGCGACGTAGGCGATGGAGGCGGCGACGATCAGCCAGTACGCGGTGCTCTGGTCTCCGGGTGGCTGCTCGTCACTCTTCAGCTGGGAAACGAGGGAGGCAAAGCGCTCCATCACCACCAGTACGGGTACGCTCAGTCCAGCCAGTTGCAGGACCTCCAACAGCACCAACTTCACCTTCTTCCCAGACACCATGCTGGCCATCCGTGCACAAAAGACAAACACAAGAACCTGTTTCTATAAGACGCCCATTGGAGCTCTGCTCCTCTGCAATGCCTGGACCTGCAATCATATTCTCTTCCTGTCCAGCACTCACCCTACTCCTCTACCACCAGTGCTAGATGTCATATAGTTTATGGTTAGTGTGTTTTTATTGAGTCACAAAAGCTAATTGGGTCTCATAAGGCCGAAGGCTGTTTTTCCCATGACTCTCGGTTCTCCAACAGGTGTTTCCTGGCTGAATGCAGGGGTCGAACACCGTGTGACTTTCTTTTCATCACGGATCAGAGGAAAGGACACGACACGGATGCATTGCCGCTCTGTGATGTGCTTTGGAAACTCGATGAGAGAGGCATCCCAACCACAGTAGGGTCTGCTGAGGGTGAAGGTTTGACTGATCCCAAGCATAGGTCACATGACAGTCACATGACAGCTATAACTAAAACTACAATGCCTGATCCAAGGGAGTTTACCTGGGACATGTGTTTTTGAAGGACGATTGGCATCAGAGCTAAAATACTCGGGGCTGTAGCCCCGGGTGATCGGACCTAACAACACCCATGGTCTGATCCATACAACACTATACATTATACAAACTATGGCACTAAGATATACTCATTTAAATTCACCACAAGCTTTCCAGAAAATATGACCAATTTCGGCAAGGGTGGCCAATTCCCGCCACTTTCCGCAGTGGCGTGCTCATCTTGCAGGATGTCGAAACTGCTGACGTGCTGCCCACTCGCCGACTGGCCGACTTCCCGCCAGGCCTCCTGACCATCATCTCTGCGTGGGAAGCCATGGACCACCATGGGGACCAGGCCATGCGCCTCATCTAGACAGACAACAACATCATCAGCATTACTATGGCGATGCTTAGGTTCCTGTGATGTCATTAACACACCCTGATTTTATTGGTCCAGCTGGCCCCACAGGTTTACTACCCCGGTCATGGCGGTGTATCCCTGCTGGTTGGGACTGTCTACAGGTACCATCAGTAGTAGGGGGCGCTCACTTACGTAAGCGTCTGACATATACCCACCGGCAGCAGCTTCGGAGGAATTTGGGGTGTGAATTCTCCCTCTGTGAACGCCAAGCGGACAGGCAACACTCTCAAGCTGCTGCAACAATAAGGATTTGTACACGATAGCTAACTGTAACATCAGCCACACAGCAACCATAGTGACGTATATCCCCTAGAGAGCGGCGGATTGCCCCGCCCCCTAGGCAGCCCAGAGGCACGAAGGGGATGTAGCCAATGTGCCGTGCCTTGGTGTTGGTAGAGGAAGTGGACAGCTATTGCAACACATCGGGGAAACTATGCAATTCTGCGGGTTTTCAGATTTGTTTAATAAATCACAGTTGCTGCGACAGCATTTGTATCTGATTTAAATAAACCAAAAAGCAATCAATTACTGCGTGCTTTTTATTTAAGAAATTAGTGTCCTTGGTATAATGCAATTTATGTTTATTCAACTAAGCCTATTTACTGCACATCGCACACTCCTGATGCACATTCCACAGTAAACATGGCACAGTTAGGACCATTACTAATTACAGACATAAACAGACACAAACTCTTAAATGCGCATATTGATTTACACTATTTACAGAAAGGCGCTGCAAGAAATGCTGTCCAGTGCATGATTAGCGCTACCGGCCAAACCCGCCGCGTCACAATATTGCCTGCATAGCATAAGCATTAAATATGACAAGGTTTCATTTGTAAGTATTGCAGCATGCATCAGTTGTAAGTATTGCAGCATGCATAAGACGAAACAAAAAGCACAATGATCTGCACCTTTTCACAATTAAGGCATTGGCCAGATGCGACAGAAACATTAAATCATATTAAAATTATCCCTAATAAATGATCAAAATCGCAGAAAATGTAGAACATCAAGGTTGCAATAAATTGCAATTTGTTCCTTAAACTAATAATATTATGAACAACACGTGTGTAGTACCAGTGCTTTTCAGCCGTTATACTCAATAGGCGCTCCTCTGTTTCCTTTAATTAGAAGATAATCGCCATGCACCTTGTTTGACGTGATTTTAACACAACCAGGGCTTTACGGAGAATGAAATTCGGCTCCGGACTTGCATTACAAGCCCACATGCCCATCGCCCCCACCGGGAAAATGCCCAGTATGCCAGATGGCCATTCTAGCCCTGAACACAGCACACTGGGTGAAATGTGAAATAGCATATATGCCTGCAATAGACTACTTAGAAAAAAGTCTCAACGTGGGTGTCTAAAAATAAATTGGAATTATTTCCCACTAGATGGCAGCACTGAAACGGTCCATCTCACATTGGTAACAAAACCATATCAACCTCATCCTGGCTCTGCTGAAAGACACATTTTAAAATTCTCGTTGCCTTTCTCACTACTCTCGAGGAAGCAATTTCGCGACCGTCTGACGAAGACTAATTCCGAATGCATTATTTCTGACTTCAGATTAAACATTGGTAATTGCATTACTTTTTAGGCGTTTAAATTAAAAAATCGTACACCTGCTGAAAGGTAGAATAACGTAAAGCTGCCAAAACACTGATATTCCTACTCGGCACTTATGAAAACTAATTAGCGGTTGCAGCTTCGGCACTTGTTTGATTATTAGATCAATCTGAAACAAATTTCTAAAAATAGCATACACGAATTTTTCCTATAATATGAGTAAACCGACCTTACCGGCTTGTTATAATACATACAGATGTAAATTTAGAGGAACCTGGTGAGGTGCATTATGGGATACTCCATCTGTTGCAAAGTTGCATTGTTATACTGTTAAAGGAAAGGGAAATCACTGTTGCATTTCAGTTAATCTTTCCTTACATTCATTATTTGGGTGTCACTTTACCTCAACATAACACGACATTAAAGTTGCCCCCTCAGTCCTGAAAAATTCCTGGACACTCAGTCATTGACCAGAAACGTGGCACACAATGACACCATTCCAGAGGTTTGTATAGGTGTGCTTCATAGGGAAATTATAACCCAATACATGGCAACGTAATCTCTAATCATGTCTAATAATGTAATCTCTCATGTCATGTTCAGTGTTGTTCTATAGTGCAATATACACTCACCTAAAGGATTATTAGGAACACCCATTCAATTTCTCATTAATGCAATTATCTAATCAACCAATCACATGGCAGTTGCTTCAATGCATTTAGGGGTGTGGTCCTGGTCAAGACAATCTCCTGAACTCCAAACTGAATGTCAGAATGGGAAAGAAAGGTGATTTAAGCAATTTTGAGCGTGGCATGGTTGTTGGTGCCAGACGGGCTGGTCTGAGTATTTCACAATCTGCTCAGTTACTGGGATTTTCACGCACAACCATTTCTAGGGTTTACAAAGAATGGTGTGCAAAGGGAAAAACATCCAGTATGCGGCAGTCCTGTGGGCGAAAATGCCTTGTTGATGCTAGAGGTCAGAGGAGAATGGGCCGACTGATTCAAGCTGATAGAAGAGCAACTTTAACTGAAATAACCACTCGTTACAACCGAGGTATGCAGCATTTGTGAAGCCACAACACGCACAACCTTGAGGCGGATGGGCTACAAAAGCAGAAGACCCCACCAGGTACCACTCATCTCCACTACAAATACAGTAGGAAAAAGAGGCTACAATTTGCACAAGCTCAATAAAATTGGACAGTTGAAGACTGGAAAAATGTTGCCTGGTCTGATGAGTCTCATTCTGTTGAGACATTCAAATGGTAGAGTCAGAATTTTGCGTAAACAGAATGAGAACATGGCTCCATCATGCCTTGTTACCACTGTGCAGGCTGGTGGTGGTGGTGTAATGGTGTGGGGGATGTTTTCTTGGCACACTTTAGGCCCCTTAGTGCCAATTGGGCATCGTTTAAATGCCACGGCCTACCTGAGCATTGTTTTTGACCATGTCCATCCCTTTATGACCACCATTTACCCTTCCTCTGATGGCTACTTCCAGCAGGATAATGCACCATGTCACAAAGCTCGAATCATTTCAAATTGGTTTCTTGAACATGACAATGAGTTCACTGTACTAAAATGGCCCCCACAGTCACCAGATCTCAACCCAATAGAGCATCTTTGGGATGTGGTGGAACGGGAGCTTCGTGCCCTGGATGTGCATCCCACAAATCTCCATCAACTGCAAGATGCTATCCTATCAATATGGGCCAACATTTCTAAAGAATGCTTTCAGCACCTTGTTGAATCAATGCCACGTAGAATTAAGGCAGTTCTGAAGGCGAAAGGGGGCCAAACACCATATTAGTATGGTGTTCCTAATAATCCTTTAGGTGAGTGTATGTACATAGCATATACATACATATCTCTTTTTATACAGTTTTTTCTAGCAGTATTTAATTGGAGCAGTTGCAATAAGCATTTCACTGCAGGTTGTACTATATGATGATGCATGTGACAAATAAAACTGGAATTTGGAATTAATATTTTCAATGCATTGATAACTGATTGTTCACTAAATAATGTAATAGCTTACTCTATTAGACAATGGTTGGTTTGGTGTTTTTATTTGCTTTTGTTAAACACAAGCTGGCCATATCCGCACGTCCCAATCTTACGAAGCCCATCTCTTATTATTTTCATGAAAGCTGAGATTGTTTTGCTTCTTTTTTCATACATTGAACATTTGTATTTGTCTCTGTTTGTATGCCTGTCAAGTCCCCCTCTTCCTAAAAGTACAAATCAAAGTCTTTGCTGGATACTGATCCTCTGGTACAAGGTTATTCTGTTCCTGTTCTTCGTTGTATGATTTAAGACTTTTTTTTGCCTGGATTTGTTTGGTCATTGTCATCCTCTTCCATTTCGCAACCAATTTTCTATGTAACTGCGATGCTGCAATCATCACAGACTATACAGCGAATGTCGCACTTGTCTTATTGTGAAATTGATTGACTAAGGACACAGTATACATTTTTAAGCCTGTATCATTGGCTAAAAAGACACAGTAAAATCTCTATTAATCGGCTACAGCTCTGATTAAAAATGAAAGTGTTATTACATATACAGAAGGCTCATATTCTGCGTCCTGGAATGAAATGAGTTTTTTCCAGGACAGAGGACCTAAATCCGAGGTGCTCCTGGAAAATCCTGGATGGGTGGTTAGGGTTAGGGTTAGGGTTAGGGTTAACTCTACATGACCTCCATGGCCATGACACCACCAGCAGTTTGTAATTGTAAAACTTGTAAGTAGCTAGACAGCCCCCCCCCCCCCCAATTTAAAAACGGAGACTGTGATTAATCAGATGCACTGTGACATGTATCTTGACCGTGATTGGTTGGTCAGACCCAAGCTGCCTGCTTGGCAGTTTCTGGTTCACAGTGTGTTACAGGGAGCAGGTTGGGAATTAGTTTTCTTAACATAATTCTGTAATGTGGAGCTGTGAGCAGTATTGACCTGGCCTGCAATTTATCACACCTTTGTGGAAGTGTGATTGAACTGTCTGTCACAAAACTTGGCTAACATGTCAGAGACAGTCATTCTCTGTGACAGCAATGTGTAGCATGTGTACTGTTGACCTATTCTTCTTCTGTAAGCACTTATCCAGTGCAGGATTACGGTGAGCCCAGAGCCGGCCACAGGAAACACAGTGGGAAAGATGCCAGACTGTTGCAAACCACACACTCACATATGCAACAATGGACATTTAGAGATAGTAGTTCATCTGATATCAAGTGTTTGGGCCGTGGGAGAAAAACAGAGGAAACCCACCCACTGAACAGGCTGCAATTTATGAGATAGATAGATAGATAGATATAGATGTTAGATAGATAGATAGATAGATAGATAGATAGATATCTTTACTGCTATCTTACCATGCATTTCCGTACGATCGAGGTTCCTCCTAGACCAACAGCGTAACTACATTACAAACTAAAAACTAGGGGAGCATTAAGAAGTGACACTACACACACTACACAAACAACCCGTTTCCATGGTGATCCATGGTGCATTTGAAGAAATCCTTTTAGAAATGAATCTCTTTTGTAGTGTGTTTTTAAGGGTGCAGCAGCATGCATTGTTAAATAAGTGAATAAATAATAGATTGTCTTTTTATATGTACAGAGGTGCAAAGGTGAAAAGAATAGTGCAAATGAAAGATTGCACTAGTGAACAGAAGTGCCTGGTACAGTGGGGAGGCGAGTGATTCATTGGAGGGTGAGCAGAAGTGTCCATTGCCCTCAAAGCTTGGGGAGTGAAGCTGTTTCGAAACCCGGTGGTCCTGGTTCGGATGCTCATGTATCTCGTTCCTGACAGCAGGAGGGAAAACAGGCTGGGGGAGGGGTGGTGTGGGTCCATAACGATGCTGGAGGTTCTGCATATGGAGCGTTGGTTGAAGATATTCAACAGGCATGGGAGATGGGCACCGATGATCTTCCCAGATGTTCTCACTATCCCGTTCAGCTGTTTCTGTTCAGAGGTTGTGCAGGTTCCAAACCAGAGAGTGATACAGTGGGTCAGAGCACTTTCGATGGAGCCCCTGTAGAAGGTGGTGAGGGCCGGAATGAGTAGCTGGCCTGCCTCAGCCTCAGGAGGGATTGGAGCTGCTTTTGGGTCTTCTTGACAGCTGCCATGGTGCTAGTGAGCGAAGTCAGGCCGTCTGCCAGGTGCACGCCCAGGAACTTGATAGCACCGGTCCTTTCCACAGCCGTGCCATCTGTGGTCAATGGGGGGTGCTGTTCTGTGTGAGCTTTCCTGAGGTCTATGGTCATTTCCTTGTCAACATTCAGGAGGAGGTTGTGGTGGTTGCACCACGCTGTTAGCTGCTCCACCTCCATCCCGCATGCTGACTCGTCACCTTTGCTGATGAGACCCACCACTGTAGTGTCATCCGCAAACTCGGTGACGTGGTTGTTGCTGAATCTAGCAGTACAGTCGTGGGTAAGGAGGGTGGAAAGCAGGGGACTCAGGGCGCCCTGGCGTGAGCCTGTATTCCCCAAGACGGTGCTGGATCTGTGGGCGCAGACTCTCACTGTCTGCTGCCTTCGTGTCAGGAAGTCCAGGATCCAGTCACTGGTGCCGGTATCCACCTCCTGTGATTTCAGCTTCTCCACCAGTTGCTGCGGTATGGTGGTGCTGAAGGCTGAACTGAAGTCAATGAAGAGCAGCCTGGCAGAGGCATCCTGGTTCTCCAGATGGGACCGGGTGCGATGTAGGGTGGTGGATGTAGCATCAACTATGGAGCGGTCGGTTCTGCATGCACACTGTAGGGGGTCCTGGTTTGTGGGGAGACAGGCTGGGGAGACAGTCGGAGTGGGAGACAGTCGGAGTGGGAGACAGTCGGAGTGGGAGCCGCGGGATGAGTCGTTCATGGACCTGGGTTGTTTTTCTTAGGCACAGGTATGATGGTGGCAAGTTGGTGCTACTGCCTGGCTGAGGGAGATGGTAAAGTGTTAAACATCTCCTGCAGTTGCTTGGCACAGTCCGTGAGAACATAACCAGGCATGGAATCTGGACCAGTATTATTATTATTATTATTATTATTAACAAAGTCAGCAGATGCAGGTATTTGTCAGTGAAGAATGTGCAAAGTGAACATCATTTATAAGTTATCATATTTAGTTCATCAGTGGACCATTTTTCTTAAAAGAAAATCATATAAAACAGTCCCCTCCGCATTAATTTTTTATTTTTTATTTTTTTTTATTTTATTGTGTCCTGTCCGGCAGCTTTCGCAAGCAGAATAATGGTCTGAATGCACTGCTGTGTCAGACATATTTGCTTTACCATGAGGGGCTCTATAAACTCTGTATAGGCCCTTCATGTTGGTCAATTTCTTTTTATTCGTATATTTCATTGTATCTTATTTAATACATGTAAAATATTCCAGTTGCCGTGCTGCCCCGGAAGGGAGTGATAGATTAGGAAAATGAGTGAAGAAAAGGGGTAGGGAGAGAAATGAAAGAGAAAGAAGGAAAGAGAGAAAAAAAACAAAAAAACACGAACAAAGGCGGAGACAACAGTGGGACAGAGAGGCTAAGAAAGACAGGAGTAACGTAAAAAGCACATAAGGCAAGAAAAGAAAAACGCATTTGAAATACAACCAAAAAAGCATAAATACAAAGACACAACCTGAAATAAAGAAAATAAAACAGATATACAGACATACAAAATTGTAGCATGTGCTTGGAAGGGAGCATGTGTGTTCATCTGTTTGGGGGAGGTGTTTGAACATGTATGCATGTGTTGGGTGCGTGTGAATTTCTCCATGGAATGCCCTTGATAGCGAGGATGGGGGGCCGCAACCACACCCCACAAGGACCAGAGTTATTAATAAGACATTGCACCAATCAGAAGTTTACAAACATTGATTGACATGTGACAAGTACTGTATAATGGTACCTGCCACAAACACATGTTACTTACCAGCAGCCTATTATTAACAAAGGGTTTGTGTTAAGTGCTGGATTAAAGATGCTAGAAAGGGTGAATGAGGTGAGCCTTTCGGGATGCGGGGTATAAATGTGCTGCTGTGAAAAGTGTCCAGAGGGGACGGGCAGCCAAAAGCGGGGGGTCCCTGAACACCTTCACGGGGATCACCTACAGTATGCTGCAGCACCAGGTGAGATGAGGGGCTAGCTAGTGGGGGGGGGGGGGGGGGGTGTTCCTACAGCAGGCAGCTGTGGGTGTGTTTGGAGTTAAAGGATCCTGTTGTTTTAAGGTTTTGATTTGTGGCTGAATTTGCAAAGGTGGAAAGTTCAGGTCCAGAAAGTATAAATCCAGACCAAGATTTTGCTTCAACCGACCAGTTGAGCATAACAAACTTTTCCCCCTCTGTGTATTTGTATATTAAGTGAGAATTGTAGATATTCCAGAAAAGTCAATATATAAAGGAGGTTCATGGCAATTTTTAAATATTTTCAGACCAATGAATAGATTCCTATTACAGCTCTTATGCTTTTATGGTTCAAGCTAGACACCAAATAAACATTAAGGCCTGGACACTGATAATTCTGTGTTCTTTCTCACTTTCTCTTCCATATAAACAAAGCCTTGTAATTATGTAATGGTGCTGGAAAAACCTGGCCGTCATGAATTTAGCAGAGAACAGTCGTAAATCTCACGTACTGTAAGTGAATCTGTGTAATTCGCTAAAGGGGCTTTGGGGGGTCTAGACATCAAGGTTTCGACCTGGATTCCCACTTTGGTAAGATACTGGACCTGAGCTGAATGGACACAATGCTGCCAGTTTGATGTCCCTTTGCTGTTGTGCCCTTGATGGCGATATTTAATCTCCCACTTCGGTAAGATACTGGACCTGAGCTGAATGGACACAATGCTGCCAGTTTGATGTCCCTTTGCTGTTGTGCCCTTGATGGCGATATTTAATCTCCCACTTCGGTAAGATACTGGACCTGAGCTGAATGGACACAATGCTGCCAGTTTGATGTCCCTTTGCTGTTGTGCCCTTGATGGCGATATTTAATCTCCCACTTCGGTAAGATACTGGACCTGAGCTGAATGGACACAATGCTGCCAGTTTGATGTCCCTTTGCTGTTGTGCCCTTGATGGCGATATTTAATCTCCCACTTCGGTAAGATACTGGACCTGAGCTGAATGGACACAATGCTGCCAGTTTGATGTCCCTTTGCTGTTGTGCCCTTGATGGCGATATTTAATCTCCCACTTCGGTAAGATACTGGACCTGAGCTGAATGGACACAATGCTGCCAGTTTGATGTCCCTTTGCTGTTGTGCCCTTGATGGCGATATTTAATCTCCCACTTCGGTAAGATACTGGACCTGAGCTGAATGGACACAATGCTGCCAGTTTGATGTCCCTTTGCTGTTGTGCCCTTGATGGCGATATTTAATCTCGTTTTCTTTCTTAGAAACATAATGGTTAATGCATTGAACTGTAAGACGTTTTATTACTTTATTTTTTTTAAAGTAATAACGGAATAAATGTGTTGAGAAAGAGGTTTGCGTGTTCCTGTCTATCTGGGACAGCTGACCTATTTCTATGTTCCTGTCTTCCTGGGTGGAATGTCTATGTGGAAGAACCTAATATGATCTAAATCCTGCTATTCCATCCTTCAGACATTCCACCCATTTCTCCACGCTGGCCGACCCGTAGGGATGAGGTTTGTACTGGTCAGGCTGCTTCTCCTGGCATCTCCGGGAGCTTTGCACTACTCCACCATGACGCATGAGGAGACGATTCCTGAGGAGATCCTGAGGAGTATGTTACCATTGGCCGCAAAACAACCCAACTCACGCTCAACAATGGGCCCAGTCATAAGGTTTAGCCTGAAAGCAGAAAGAATTAACAATAAATATTGCTTAAAATTTTATGTCATTAATATACATATACATCTAAAGCATGCCTCATGTTGTGTGGTACAGATGAAATGCCTCTTCAGACAAACCTAGTACATATTTTTGTGCCTTGAATAAAATTAGGAAAATGAGATATGATTTTAACCATTATTACTAGGATGTCCCAGTGTGTGGTCACTGATGCCTGTAACCTTCAATGTAAGATCGGACAAGCGGACACCTGGGGTAGATCATGTAGCAGACAGGGCACAGCGGAGTGACACCGGCCACGTTTCAGGGCTGTCGCTCACCAGGGAGAGACACGTGAATGAGGAGCTGAAGAAAGCACTGTACAGCATGGAGCAGATGAAGGAGGTTATGGAGGAGAATGGGGAGGAGCACAAGACAGAAATGAAAAGAGTCATATATCTCTTCTTTCATATATATATATGTGGAAGTAATGAAGTAGAAAGAAATGTATATTCTGGGTTCTGTACTTAACTTCATGTCAAGCTCCCCTAACAGGATTCTGATTGGACTGTTCTTGCCGCTGCTACACTCATTCACCAGCGAGGGACCTCATCCGCCCCTCTCTTGCAGGTGAGGGACTTCTTTCAAAGGGTAACCTGGATATTTGGCCCACAGCAGAGCGCCCAGCACACGATCCTGAACCAGAGCCTGGAGAATCCCGAGGATGGAGGACTCATTTAGCCGGCTGCTGGAGCAGATGAAAGCTCTGTATGACGGGAGCCTTCTGCTCGTGACTAAGCTGCATAAGCACCTAGGTGAGGCTTTCCAGACAGCCTTCGCCGTCAATAACTCCCAGAGCCCTACTGCTGCCCCAGACGCGCTGGACACAAGCTTCTTTGAGGGGATCAGCCTCGAGGACATCCTGGAGTCCTTCTTTGACTTCGGCAGGAACATATACCAGGAGCTTAGCTCGGTGACCAAGTGGGTGTTTGACATGGGGCACGAACCTGTGGAGGGAATGGAGCTGCCAACAGGTACTTTGCGCGATGACTTAGCCTCATAACAAGTTCTTCTTTTCCTTGTAAACATCCCATGACCTTCCTCTTACTGAGCTATCTGTGCATTCTCTATGTTACGCAAAGCAAAGGAGTAAGTTTAAATCTCAGTTTTGCGAGAGAACAGATGTTTCCCCAAGTATCTGGGTAGCTATTTTGAGAGTCACAACTGTGACTCTGCACCAACAGAAGATACTAAGGGCTTTAAAAAATTTGGACCAGTGACCCAAGTTTGCAGAATCAAGCTGCTATCACTAAACACACATACTTTGAAAATATTCAGTTAGCAAATAAGTGAAGCAAAGGTACAAGAAGTCAAACTAGTTTAAGCCACCAACTGAAAACATGTAGAAAGACTTTTAAAGTCTTTTAGAAGTTATTACGTAGAAGACAGCGATGAGTCGTCGAATCTGAGTCTAGATGCATATCAGCAAGCCACTGTGGACCCTCATCACCCGAACGGAAACCATACCACCCTCCAGCCAACTGCCACAGACTCAGCAGCTGTGCAGAGATGTGCGCAGACGGACGTCAGAGTGCTGGTGGCTGCGGGCCCGCTGCGAGGCCTGCCAGAGGCCGTCGTTGAGAGGTAGGTGGGGGAAACCCAGGTGACACAGAGCGAGAGCATGTTCCCAGTCCGTGGAACTGGTTATGGGTGATACTCAGTCATCAATGGTGCAAAGTCTCACTCCTACACGAAAGAGCTTAAAAACAATCTCTGGAAAGTTTGTTTGTACTTAATGTACTTCAACCCTTTGTTTTATTGCTATGGTAATTAAATGCTAATTTTAAAAGAAGCAGTAACCTTGAGATGTTGTACAGGGGCTCAGTGGGTAACACTGTGGTCTCAAATCTCTAGGGGTGGGGCTTCGAACCTTCCTCCGCTCCATGTGTGGAGTTTGGATATTTTCCCTGTGTCTGGGGCGGGGGGTGTTCTGGGTACTTCTGTTTCCTCCCAC
Organism: Paramormyrops kingsleyae; assembly: GCF_048594095.1. Classification (NCBI taxonomy): domain Eukaryota; kingdom Metazoa; phylum Chordata; class Actinopteri; order Osteoglossiformes; family Mormyridae; genus Paramormyrops; species Paramormyrops kingsleyae. Next base: position 26,817,342 of record NC_132800.1, on the reverse strand, counting down.
AGTTTCAAAACATGCAGTTAGTCGAATTAGCGTCGTGAAAATGCCCACTGTGATGGACCAGCTTCTGTCTGGAGAATGAGGCTTGCTGGGGTGGGCTGCTAGCTGATTGTGATGGGATAACTGGGGTAATGGGATGGACATCCAACCCACCCCTCATGTCGGGAACGGAAAAATCTTTGGCTTGTATCCTAGTATAATTCCAGACCTATTTCTTATTTTGTTGTCAGTGTTCCAGCTAGATGCACTTATGCTCAACAAATACAAAGAGACATGTATGGCTGTATGTGGTTGTTCTTCTGTTAGTCTGCTGTCTAGCCAACTAACTACCAAACCATAACTTGTTAAAGAACTTCTTGCTGATAACATAGCCGACGTGCGGTTAATAAGACAAACACTCATCAGGCATTATTGCGCCTGTGTGAATGACTGTTCGGCGTTCTTCCTGTGAATTTCCAACTTCGGGGAGGCAATTTATTAGCCAGTTAGCAAAGGCACAGTGGTTCCGTCTATATATTACTTCATCAGAGCTGAAACTTTACTCTATTACTTCTGCATGCATCTTATGTCATTAGAATTAACATGCATCCTGAGAGTAACAGTAAGCTCACGCAATAAAGTGCCACAAGTGCTTCTTTATCAAACGGCATGACTGACGGGCTTGTTAGCTGACGTACGTTAGGCCAGGTTGAATGTCCAATGGCACCTTCCCATAGATCACAGGAAGTCATACTGGGGATATTTGATTGTGGTAGATGACTGATGGAATGTCTCTCATCTACTGTGTAACACAAATATGTCCTGAAACCAAGACGGGAGATACTGAACAGCCCTAACAGCAGAGACTGGGCTTAACGTCCTGGTGTGGAAGGTGCACCTTCAGGCTGGAGAGGGCTGCAGTGTGGGCAGGGCAAGAGAGGCCGTGTTACTCTGGGGTACTTCGGCGCCTTCGCCCCCAGAATGTCCAGGCCTTGGAGAGCTGTGGGTGAAGCTGAGTGAGGTCTTCCATCTGCTGGAGCTCTCCCGTCAGCACTGCCAGGAGGTGCGGCAGATCGTCCAGCGTCACGTGACTCGGCTGGGTATCAGGGGCAGCCAGGAACGACATCTGTAAGGTGACCCCTGACAGATACTGGGCTGGGACCACAACCATCTTAGAACAAGCAACAGTCAGCTGATGAGGACAGTACTGATGGTGACAAGGATAAGATCGTAGATGATGGTAGTGATGATGTTGTAATGATGACCATAATGGGATTATGGTGATGACAGTTAATGATAATAATGACAACAATGATAATATTGACCTCAATAGTAACATTGATCCTGGTCTTGCCCACGAAAGGACCAATATCACAATGATGATGCTCTTGGAACGATGACTGTAATGTTGACCGCAGAAATGACCACAGTCCTTATGATGTTTTCAGGTGGTGCAGATGGGTGGTGACGCCTCAGGTGGAGACACCATTGTGGAGGTGAACATCCCGAACTGTCCCATGCTCTCCCTCATGGTGCCATCAGAGCTGGAGCTCCAGGATCCTGCCTTCATTAGATATGTGGCCCAGGAAGCCCTGGCCATGTACAAGAAAATGGTCAGGTAAGGGTTAGGTTTAGGGTTAGGGTTAATGCTCTGTAAGGGCCAAGGCTGAGAGTGAGGAGAGAAGCCCAAACCTGAGAGCCCAGGCCAATCGCTGCTCTCTGACCTGAGTCGCCGCTCCCTGGTACCCGCTGGCTGTCCTGGGCACACCTGACCAAAACGTCACCTGCTGGCTCATCACCTTGGTGCTCCCTGGTACCCGCGGGCTGTCCTGGGCACGCCTCACCAAAACGTCACCTGCTGGCTCATCACCCTGGTGCTCCCTGGTACCCGCGGGCTGTCCTGGGCACGCCTGACCAAAACGTCACCTGCTGGCTCATGACCTTGGTGCTCCCTGGTACCCGCGGGCTGTCCTGGGCACGCCTGACCAAAACGTCACCTGCTGGCTCATCACCTTGGTGCTCCCTGGTACCCGCGGGCTGTCCTGGGCACGCCTCACCAAAACGTCACCTGCTGGCTCATCACCCTGGTGCTCCCTGGTACCCGCAGGCTGTCCTGGGCACGCCTGACCAAAACGTCACCTGCTGGCTCATGACCTTGGTGCTCCCTGGTACCCGCGGGCTGTCCTGGGCACGCCTGACCAAAACGTCACCTGCTGGCTCATCACCCTGGTGCTCCCTGGTACCCGCGGGCTGTCCTGGGCACGCCTGACCAAAACGTCACCTGCTGGCTCATCACCCTGGTGCTCCCTGGTACCCGCGGGCTGTCCTGGGCACGCCTGACCAAAACGTCACCTGCTGGCTCATCACCCTGGTGCTCCCTGGGCCGACAGGCACTTAAGCTCTGCTCGATTTAAGTTCACAGGCCACAGTCCACTGAAGCAGCATGGGAACTGCTTTGATCTGGAAATCCGTCTCAGGCAGCTTAAACAAGCGGGTATTCAGTCATAAAATACCGACCAGAAACTTCTGATTTTTTAGATGGGGCTTTTCTTGATTGGCCTGGCTGCCTTCCACAGTCCAAAGACACGTTTCCCCCCATGGTCCAAAAACATTCTGAGGCTAAGTGGAGTGGCTAAATTGTAAATGGTGTGTGAGTGTGCCCTGTGATGGGTTGGTGCCCTGTCCTTGGTTGTTCCCTGCCTGTAGCCTCGAGGATAGGCTCTGGACCCCCCCCCCGTGGACCTGGATAGGATAAGTGGTTTTGGAAAATGAATGAATGGATGGATGGATGGACATCTGTACCCAAAGTAATGGGAAGCAGCCTGTAATCCAAAACTGATTAGCCTTCAGAATAGCTGAAGGTCACCCTTGGATTGTAACATACGACACATATAACCTTACACTTATAATAAGGGGCCGTCTCTGCAGACAAGATGATGTCTGATGAAACAGCATCTGATGAAGAAGCTCCAGCTTTCCCCAGCTTGTAGCACCACCTAGGGCTTCTGCTGATCGGAGATCAGTTGGTCAGACTTGCTGAGCCTGGCCTACACCAAAAGGCATCGCGGCTGTGAAATTACCGGCTCCCCAGCTTTGAGTTTCACAAAATCTCAAAAATTGGCATCCTTGATCTTCACTGTGAACATTTTCTATATCAGCATGTAAAATAAATGGTTTGACCTTACTGATTTGCAGTTAACTGAGTTGATGTCATGTGTAATATATTCCGTTGGCCAAATGGGTAATGATTCTGATTTGAAAATGTATATAGACTTTTACATGATTTTTTCCGCATAATTTCTGAGCACCATAAATAAATTGTGAAGAATAAAATCTGAACATTTAATTTTGTACTTGGTGGAATGTTATCCTAGTTTGAGCTACTAAAATTTGTTTATTTTTTCTCTAGCACAGTCATTACATATGGAAGCCTAATTGCATTATACGATACTAAGTTCACACTAGTAACCGAAGGCGTTTTCACACCAAAGTTCTGGAACCTGGTCCCAGTTCACAAGTCCATAGGCTGTCTCGACCTGGAACTTCTGTAGCTCCTGGCCACTTCGGTGTGCCGCTTTCACACCACACAACAGGAACTGAGACCTCTATGCTAAATAAGCATAGGAGATGCAAAAAGTTCGTAGGTTAAACTTCACACATAATTTCATACGGAACTACACCGGCATGCCAAAATAGTGGAGGATAAAGAAGTCGTTTTGTTAAGCCTAGTTGTTTGTTATTGGGGGGATCGATCGCGATTAAAACAGGACACAGTCTTTTATTTATATTTTATGTACATGACCTGCGATATGTTCATGATTCTTATTAAATCTGGCTGGCAGATCTTTCATTTTCCACAGAATATAAAAACGATGTAATGATATCCCGCTAATAAACACTGCGAAAAATAAGGAGACGCAAGCAAAAAAATGTATTAATTGATGCATTGAATGTAATTAGGGTACAAAAATAATTCCATCTGCTCAATATTTGCTCCGCTAAATCTTTTTTTTCTGCACTTCAGCATAACTTCCATGTTAGCGCCAGTGCTTGTGGTCAACCCGTCGGCAAGCTACTGCTGTAAGCGCTCCTTTGTAGTTTGTGTTCAAACAAAAAGTACGTAGGCTGCATCCAAAATCATACACTACGCACTATCCACCTAAATGAGGAAAAAGGACACACTACGGCAAGTGTAGGTCACTTAGTGCGATTCCCTAGTGCGCAGGTATGAATCCGCGCACACTTTCCGAACACACGTCGTTACCTTTGAACTGCTATAATTTGACCTTTACTGACGAACGTCCTGCATAACAAGTACCGAACAAACTTAAGAAGTCATGTCTAGGACTGTGATTGAAAAGTTAATGTGGCTTTTTATAATTTATCAAACATGTCAATATCAGCAGGCGGCATGGTGGTTCAGTGGGTAGCACTGATTTCCAGGGGCGTCAATAGGGGTATTTATAACACACACAAACAAGTAAATGTACACTCACACTATGCTTTGCAATTCAACATAATTTCTAAAAGTACCGCTGTATTTCCCATTTTTTCGTATTACAAAACCAAAGCCTTGAAGAAAGATCGTTCGCAGCGTCGTGAAACACTGACGTAGGACTGAACTGTGTAACGGCGCGCTGCTGTCGAGGTGTAATGAATACGTCCGTCCGTAGGTGATAAAACATTTCGATCTAAAATTGTACGCGAAACTAAACAATGGCCACTTCGTGAGACATGACGTTATTAAACTACGGCCAAGCCCTCTGCACATTTTTTGCGAGTGCGCGAATACCAACTTTACGGTAGTAAATTTATTCGCTGAAATCTTTGTAATAAGGCATAATATGTCTCCACTTACAGTTTTTTTTATCAGTCAAGCAGCCATACATAGTTTCAACTACTTCGGCTCTGGTCATGTTAATCTAAATACTGTACAAGGTGATAACCAGTATATGCATACACCTCTGATGCCATATTTTTGTAATTATGCACAATATGCCTGTAATTCCAGCGCCGTTTTATTCTGCTAGACCACCCACATGTTCTCACAAAGTTTTAACCAGTTCAATGGTGGAAATTAGGGGTTATGGCCATTCAAAACTATATATTGTAGATTTGGTGGAAACTTTGTCCGGCGTCTCATAAAACAACATTTTCAGTTACAAATGGGAGACCGATTATGCCTAGTTAGACGTATCTTAGCGAATTAATTTGCTACCGTAAAATCCGTAGATTACGCGCACTTGCAAGCTGCGTGCGGAAGGCTTGACCGCAGTACCAAACCGGCTTCCAGCGGTACAGGCTAGAGCTTTTAACAGAGAAGCATTGCGGTAATAGCCTTCACTAATTCTGTCCAAATCAGGTTGAACAATGCATGCAGATCTTCAATGGACTATGCCAAAAGCTTCCCGAATATCCTCTAGGGACAGTGAAGTCATCGGTGGTTTCGCTCTAAGCTTTTACTGTTATTTGGAACATAACTTTGTTTACAAACAAGTTGCAAATGTGTTGGGCACATTGGCCGTACATCAAAACCGGAAAACCAAAGATATAGTTACAGTAAGCATTTTACTGGGTGACTCACAGGTTGTCAGTAATGGCGTTATAAATCTTGCTGTCGTGATATAATTCCCGTTTGCTGGACTAATTACCACATCTAGCACCTTACTTTTCAATATTTAATGTGATAATAATGGATCATGGTTTGAAGCACGTTTCCTTCCACATTTTTCAGTCAGTACAGTAGCTATACAGTATGAGGAGCTATAACTAGGATCTATAAGCCATAAAGGAGACAAGGCGGAAGTCTGCGACGACATAAAATAAATCGCACTTCATGTATAGGTATAGCTGTGATAACAAAATGATAATTCTGGCTTTGTACAGATCATTAATTGCAAATTTTATCTTTAATACATATTCTGCTTCAAAAGTATTCGTTGATCTTACGTTCAAACCGGTGCCCCGATACAAGGAAAGGTTACCAAAGAATACAGCGTCCCAGGAATAGGTAAAAGTATGAGGATTCGTCTATAATTGACGACAAATACCTGTGTGAAGACGGACACGGTTTTGCGATTCAGCACAATGCAAATTCCAAGGTTCGAGACGTGAAATCGCTTGATCGGGGTATAATGGCTTCTACATTTGGCAACTAGCTAACGTTGCGTGTCTTCATATATTATATATTGTGTTCAATTACCATTTCCCTAAGTAAACAATTTTAGGGCAGTGTTCAAGATTAATAATTCTGTCAATGACTGTCGCTGAACACATTATGAATACTTTCCAGTCACCGGGATATTACTGTGCATGGGCAAACAGTCTTAAACACACTCTTCACAACTTCACCGTTTCATATAGGCATACCACAACGTTTTAAACGCCGCGTACCCTAAATATTGATTACTATCTTTGATTTTTAATACATAACAAAGTGTAATGAGCTCTAATGACAGTTGTGTTGAAAAGGAAAAGTGAATATCCAGGTAAACGCACAAAAAACAAATACATTTTGCTTGCCAACTAAAAGCGCAGACCTTAGTCATTAACTAAACGATCCTGCGGAGAAAATTTAAGATTGGTTTCACCGAAGAAGTACCGTTGGTGGACTTCTAAACATCTTGTAGGATATATGATTGAACTAGACCCGCTATCTTGAACCAAAGTATAAGCAAAGGGAATAAATGAAACGAGAACGATGCGCCTTCCCTAGAGGCACATGGCGCTGCAACTTGCCACCGGCTGCGCCACTTTCCAGCTAATTTGATCGGATGCCTGCGCTTACCTCTTCTGGGAGTCGATTACGCACAGGGAAAGCAGACAGATAAAATGTCATATAATCATAGGGTAAGCATGTTTGACTCAGTGTTATCGGAAAGCTGCGCGTGACGTACAGAGACGCGTTCACGCGGTTCTTTTGTATTTTGAAATATATCAGAACTATCAATATCATAGTAGGCTATAACTCACACAGCTTCATTTTAACCTAATAGTATGCAATACAGAACATGCAAATTCTCTTCAGTGCATTACCAGTCATATACAAATTTAATTAAAATGTTTTTTATATAGTCCTTCCCCTTTCTTGTGAAATTATCAGAATTCTTAGCGCAAAACACATTTGCGTTAGTGTAAGAAACCCAGTTTCGAACATGGAGCATTATTCTTCATGCAATCTGCGAAAAGATATAATAATCCTTAATACTAATAAAATAATTCAATGCACTCCACATGTGGACAAATACGGCATATCGAAATAGGAATGGAAGAAATGACTGCTTTCATGCGCTGTCGTTGTGTGTCGTTTTTTTTAATACAATATTAGACTGACATGTTACTAACATATATCACAAAGTCGTCATTGTTTAAATAAACTCGGATCAATTCAATAACTTGAACAGCTCGTGCATGCTGGCATTCTTAAATATAGCTAAAATTGCAAAAACAAAAACCGATAAAATTATAAAGAGGTATCTCCGCACGTAATTTTATTTATTTCATAATACGATTAAGATTTACTTAAAAATATAAATATATTACACCCTGTATGAATTTTAATGCAAAAATAAAGTAACACACTGAACTGTAACAATTTCTAAGTATTGAGGATTTTTTTCCACCGACTGTATTCATAGATTTATAGTAGCCTATAAACGTATATATGTGCGTGTTCACGAGCGTGTGCGTGTAGCAGGGCTGGGCTGGGATTTAAAATCGGCCCATGAATTTGGAAAGGTCCCCCGCAGTAACTTTTGCACACCGGTCGGGGGGGATTAATTTCCCGGTCCACTTACTTATCGGCCCACTGGGAAAATGCCCGGCATGCCTGATGGGCAGTGTCATGCCGCGTGGGGTCAAATGTGTAGGCCTGAGTATAATTCAACAGTCACGCGAGCGATTATAAATACGCGAATATATACGCAAAAGTCAGGTATGATGGCAAAAGAAAAGGAAATCGGATTTTTCGATAACCACTTGATGGCACTGTACGCTTACGTCTTTGACAAAGGGTGTAGATGTTTACGTCACATCATGAGCATCAAAATGCGTTAATAAAAAAAGTTCCAAAAAGAACACGGATTTCTTTCATGTCCGTCATACGGCGTCAGACAAAATCTTGGTGTGAATCATTTGCAGCTTTTCACTGTTATTTCTCTAAATCAAATATTTTATTATAAGTAAATAATTGCACTATAATTTTGTTTCCATTATGTTAAATTAATAAACAAAGAGTTAAATGAACTATACAGCATACTTTCATTGTTATATTAATCTCAATCCATTAAGATTTTTAAAATCGTTGTAAATAATAATAATTAATTGCAAACAAAAAGTCTTGTGGGTTTCTTAATAAAAATGACAAAAATATCAATAATCATATTTTATAACACAAGTAATATTAACTTGTATCGTTGTGGTTAATTACCTTTTACTTATTAGACAAGAAAATGTTGTTTCCCCATGTCAATCTGACCAAAGCACATACATGTAAATTTGTACACATAAAGTGTAATAACAGCGGAGTCTGCCGAAAACAGACGTGCACACAGGAAGCTCGAGCGCTCAAGAAAGGCTATGGAATAAATCAACGAGATACATATGTTGACGGATCATTAAAAGTTAATTATTATTAAAGGTCACGAAAATCGCCCACAGTTTGACCACAATGTCATACGTGGAATTTATGAAAGGTGAATGTTTTTTTGTCTGAAAAAATAAGTTTTGAACTAAACTTCAGCAAGAGGCGAGTTGCTCTTACTGATTCGATGAGGAAGGACCTGTACTATTATATTCCGGGAGGAAGGGTTGATGACGTCTGTAGCATCCTTAATGTGACTTATTGAAAAAAGCCCAGCCACGGGATTCATGGATAAAAATCCGACGGAATCAGTGCAGAGAACAAAAACTTCAGAAAAAGATATGTAGACAAATGTTTACATTGCCTTTCAGGAGCCGTGTTTGCACAGAAACCTGTCGATTGCATTTTATTTAAATACGTGGAGAACACCCTAGGACACAAACGAAGACGGCGGCGGCGCTTTGGAGAAGATTTTCTGCGAGAAAGATTTTATCACAGTAGAGTAACCTAAGCCTCGCCCGGATCCACCTTTCAGGCTACCGACTCGGCAATAGGTATGTGCCAAGCGACTCGGTCCGCAAAGGCGGATTAAATGGAGATTTCCCGATGAAGAAACTTCAGCAGAACCCAGGATACTCTACACCCGAAGATTTGCTTTTATGCCCGTTTTACTTTTCAATCCAACGGAGACAGACGCACCTGTATAGAATCCACGAAACTTTTTAAGAGCAAAGATAACATTCGTGGCTTAATTATCTCCAAATGATCTCCTTTTTCTACTTAAGCGACTCATTTGTTGCGTAGAGTATTTATCAAGTGTGTGTTGAAGGTCCGATGAGAATTAGTTGCAGATGATTTTACAATTTCTACGCATTTGATAATTGAATTAACTATGAATAATAATGCAAGAAAACATGAATATGGAGAATTTAGGTATCCATATTTAACTCTCTGGTATTTTTTTCGCAGAATGACCATGTCCAGTAAGGCTACTTTAGTATTACTAATCTACGGAATCATAACGCAGTACAGCGCCTTATGTTCACCAGCTGGGCTTCAGTACCCTAAGATTAGGTAGGTAAACATGGACGATCCCTCCTTTGCTTCTCTTTTAGCATCTTGCCATGGGTTCTTTGTCCTACTATGTTTTTAAACGCATGACTAAATCGTGATGTAGAAACGCCACAAAAGAGTTAACAAATAACGTAGGCTATAATGTTATGTCAGAAAACAAAGCAAAAGTAATCATGCAGTCATTAATAGATTACGGCAGAACGATCTGAGGTTGATAAATGTGTGATAGATTGATTTTAATTCTAAATGTGAGCATGTAAAGAGAACTTTAAAAAAGGAAAACGAAAAAAACGAAAAATCATATTCGGGACTTTGTCGAAACCTGATTGAAAGGATAGCGATGCCTTCGGAATATAGGCTGACTATTCGGTGAATATAAATCGCCTGGATTTCACCATGGACATTGAACTGTCAGTGAGTGTTAGTCAAGGAACCATCCTCTCTTAGGTAGGGTTGTGTCGTCAACGTGAAGGCGCGACTGTGAAGTGTTGCGTTACATTATGGCTTTATAGTCATAGGTTACCGTCATAATTTTTATCTATATAAAAATAAGCGTCCATTATGTCATCATGCCTCGTCAAGATCTGTAAGCTACACGGTGTACGTTTTAAAAGGAGGCTTATTATAAAGGTACTCGGCCTTTTGGTCCATAATAGATTAGCACAATTGGTGAATCAATTGATGCAAGTTGGTTACAAATATTGGAATGACTTTTTATATCATTTTCGTTCTTTCTCTCTTTTTTTCTAGCATGCGTTTTAACCTTGGTGCATTGAAGTAAGATGCAAATCTAAACAATTTCTTTTGATTATTTATGTTGAAAAGTTTACATTAAATCTGTTTACATTAAATCTGCTTGAAAATGTTTTTTTTTTTACAAATATGCCTTTTTATCAGGAATCAAGCTTTATTAAAACAAGCTTGTGATTTCTTATTTCAGACTTGAAAACGAAGTGTACGACGAAGACGGAAACTCGTTAACAGACTGGGCTTTCGGTACAGATGAAATGGCGATACGGAGTTCCCCCTATTTCCTAGATGATCTTTACACGCTGTACTACTCACCGGAGAAAAGGTAATTAGGCCCACTTTATCACAATCCTCCCGTTTAGGCCTGTTTGAATTATTTTAATGTTCAGTGCATTCTGATTATTGTTTTTTTTAGCCTCGGTTTAAACGTAATCCAAGTTAACAAGTAGGCTGAACAAATCAAATAATCCTAGAATAGATCGTTAGGAGAAATCAAAAGAGAGGTAGAGATATCAAAGGAGGTAGATGCAGGGTAAGAACACTGTAGACGTGTATATGAGATGCAGATACTGAAACCTGACTACGGGATGCCGGTAGGACGCCGTCCACTGGGTCTCCCGGCTTCCCAGAGCGGAGCTGCTAGCATACGGAATATTTACCAAACCCTTACGAACGACCTGGGCTCAGTTATCAGCGAGGAAATATCTGCATTCTCTGATGACGAAGCGTGCAGGGTAAGGAGATTTAGCGTCTCTCCTGGCCGTCCGTATTATCACAATAGGGGTGGACAGCGGAGACATTATTTCATGTGACAGCATTTCATCACGTCTCGGCTTTGCGGCGGATGGCCGGGAGATTTTTCCTTTATCGTGCTTCTGAAGATGCATTCGGCGCCCAACGCGCGTTTCAATCTAATTAGCTGTCAATTATTTATTTATTTTTTTTAAAAAACAGAGACAATCGGTACTTTTTTTTTGCATAAATAAAGAGGATAGATGCATTTGCTTCTTTAAATCAGCGATCGTAGTGTAATTGGACGAGTGCGTTAAAGGAGTACTATGAATTATTTATATTAGTCTAATAGTTTAAAGAGTTCAGTCGTTCTTACAGATCACTCGCTGCTTCTCTGACATCACAAAAAGGTTTGTTATTCGCGTTTCTAACAAACTGCCATCCGTCGACGGGTTTATTTATGCACTGTATTCACGTTTGCCGAAAGTGTACTGGGAACCGGGGGGTGGGTGGGAGGTGGCACTGTATAATCACCTTTTCCCCCGTTTTTCAGGGAGGTCAGCGATACGGAAGACGATTCAGAGCCGCTCTCCAAACGGCACTCGGATGGGATCTTCACGGACAGTTACAGCCGGTACCGAAAGCAAATGGCAGTCAAGAAGTACTTGGCAGCCGTCTTGGGGAGAAGGTATAGACAGAAATTTCGCAACAAAGGACGCCGCTTCTCTTACTTGTAGCGCTTATTAACCAAACTGTCCTGTGTATAAACCCTGAAATCAACCAACAACCCGCGGATCGCTTCCTGTGTTCTCTAAACATGTATTTATGTATCAAGTAAAGCCATTAAAATACATATTTTAATAATATTATTGTTTTTCATTTGTACAAGAGCACTTGAAACCGCACATATATAGGCCTGATTTGTGAGTTGATATATCTATAAGTATATAAATGGATGTTTAGTTCTAACGTTTAAAATGGGGGAAAGGAACGTACTGTCCATCTTTCAACGTTCTTTGAATATGCAAATTGACTGAAGGAATTGATTTTCAAAAGACAATCGGAACTGAGTGTTGCTCTTATTTATTTTTGTAATCGAAATTTGAAGGACTAGTGTTTTCCTTGACAGCAGATATGGAGACTTGATAGAGATTTAGAAGCACTGTGGGTTGGAATGGCTGTTCAGCCTTTTTGGCCGAGGGGGGATACTTCTAGAGCAGTTGAGTGCAGTAAGTTCACCCCTTTTCCCTAAGTTTTACGCTTTAAGTCTTTTCTGAGTGCAGGGCCTCTCCCACTTTTCTGAAAGTGGAAATATTACTATAGCCACCTGTATACGCATATTATAGATACATGTTTATGTATCGTCTAAATTGGAGTTAAATAATCCCACAAACACTCTTAACTATATGATAACATGAAATGGTGTTTTTTTTTACCTTGGGTTCTTAACACTATCTTTAAAATGTTTATCATATACATGTTTGTTGCAAGCTGTCCTACATTCTTACATTAAGCCTATGAAAAAAGAAAGCAGAATTTAAAAATAGCATTTTGGAATGTTTATTTGTACTTCTTGATGCTTGCACGAGTCAAGATGGAATCTAAGTGTGTTCCTCTCTAGTGCTGTTTGTGTATTTGCCAGATTTTACTAAAGCCTTCAAAGCATTTAACTTTTTTGTGTCTGTCATATCAAAAGCGCAAACTGTGTGTATGACAGCTGAGGGACATTCAAGTCATGAAAACAACGGGGGAAACTGCACTGGATCAGTTTAGTTTTGTTTGCTGTTAAATCCCTCTACAATTTCTTAAGTATTTTTAAGGTGTTAAATATTCCTCATTCTTTTAATTGTGCCTCATATGTACGAATATGGAAATGTAAGGTGAGAATGGAAGATTAAAACGGTTGTAAAAAGCCACTGATTGGTGCAGCCCAAAGTACCCAGCATCCTTTGCACTCCTTTATTATAATAATCTGGTACATATTTATTTTGAGCACTTTTAATTTTTTTTTAACTTGCTGTCTTACGATCTGTGCTCAAACCACGCTGTTCCAGTAATGGGTTACTGGTGTGACTTACTGGTGGACTTATTTGCCACTTCTGTCTTTGTTAGCTTATTTATTTATTTATTTATTTTTAAAAAAAGATAGAAGGCAAAATATGAGTATATCAAGCTTTGTTTTATTCTTTAGCCCTCTGAGTCTGGGAGCTCATTAGGCTTAGTAAGCACTGCCTGCCAGACAGACAGAGAGGTCACTATCCCTTTGTAAGACATCAGGCTGGAAGGGCAGACTGTGGTGACATGTCATCGCACGGCGTCAGACAGACACACCAACACTACTTTGGTTCAGTGTCCCCTAATTGAGAGCGTTGGCTCTGGTGAGACAAAATAAGACAATTGGACTCGTTCCAGTTGAACCGGTAATTTAAAAACGGCCATTTCTCAACTTAAATTATCATCATCGACAACAATGTTGAGATCACCTCCACTGAAAAAAGGACACACGAATCGCCTGAGACTCAGACAGACTGCCCTTAGGAAGTCACTCGGGAGGACATACAGACTGCCCTTAGGAAGCCACTCGGGAGGACATACAGACTGCCCTTTGGAAGTCATTTGGGAGGACAGACAGACTGCCCTTAGGAAGTCATTTGGGAGGACAGACAGACTGCCCTTAGGAAGTCACTCGGGAGGACAGACAGACTGCCCTTAGGAAGTCACTCGGGAGGACATACAGACTGCCCTTAGGAAGTCACTCGGGAGGACAGACAGACTGCCCTTAGGAAGTCACTCGGGAGGACAGACGCACTGCCCTTAGGAAGTCACTCGGGAGGACAGACAGACTGCCCTTAGGAAGTCACTCGGGAGGACATACAGACTGCCCTTAGGAAGTCACTCGGGAGGACATACAGACTACCCTTAGGAAGTCATTTGGGAGGACAGACAGACTGCCCTTAGGAAGTCACTCGGGAGGACAGACAGACTGCCATTAGGAAGTCACTCAGGAGGACATACAGACTGCCCTTAGGAAGTCACTCGGGAGGACATACAGACTACCCTTAGGAAGTCACTTAGGAGGACATTCAGACTGCCCTTAGGAAGTCACTCGGGAGGACAGACAGACTGCCCTTAGGAAGTCACTCGGGAGGACAGACAGACTGCCCTTAGGAAGTCACTCGGGAGGACATACAGACTACCCTTAGGAAGTCACTTAGGAGGACATTCAGACTGCCCTTAGGAAGTCACTCGGGAGGACAGACAGACTGCCCTTAGGAAGCCACTTGGCAGGACAATATTTCATTGCCCAGCGAAAGAGATTTTAGGCACTGTGCACAGAAGGATGCATGCTCCCCTCTGCCTGCTTGGGTCCGATTTGGCCCGAGCCTGAATCCACCCCCTCTAACTCTGCCATCCTCCTTCAGGAATGAAACAGGAAGCATCTCGTGGCTTCGGTGCCTTGCTTCAGATTTCAAATGGCCACCGGTGGCTATTGAGTGGCCCTACAATGCTGCAGACCCATCAGATCACACTCTGATCTTTTGTTAATCCTTTCAACTTTTTTTTTTCTCTTTCAGTTTTAAAAGCTGTAATTTTTTTTTTATGTTGGCGCGCTTAGCTTAGAGTTTCGCCATGGTTAATCTGAATGAATGTTATCGCAGTTTCGTGCTAAATGAGAGGATTATAGTAGCTGCTTGCAGAATCCATTGATCACTCCCCATAAAGCCTACTGTGTATATTTTTAATAGTGCCAAAAGCCTTACTGAACACTGAGATTCAAATATACGATATGTGTGACGAAATGAATATCATAGCAAGTGTTACCATTATAATACTATACTACACCCCACGGGGTGTATATAAATGTTCGAAAAGAGTGTTGTAAGATTTGTATGAATAAATTTTGTAAACTACACAGCTTTGTCTAATCTTTGAAGCACATGTCACCATGGGTGAAACATGAAAAGTCAATACAAAGCTCTTCTCATGTTGATGTCCCCTAAAAATGTCCCCACATTGGCTGGCTATTGGCCATACATACCTAATATTAGTTTTGATCCCTTTCCTAAACACTTCTTTCACTTCTCCCCATTCATGTTCAGTGTGTCTAACTAACCAGCACCTCACACACACACACACACACACACACATCCTTACTAGCACTGCTCCAGTGAGATACTAGCTGTTCCCCGCTCTGCACTCACTGGCGCAGAGTCACTGTGAAGGAACCTTTTTCTTCAGCTGAGAACTTCCAAAGGAAAGTCTGGCAGCCTCCTGGCAGAGCATTTTCTGCTCCCGATCGCAGGTGGTCTCATTGATACATTAACGTGCTGCACCTGCATTTCCCCCCCAAAACCCCACCTCCTGGACTCTGTCCATCCTGAGATAAATAGAAGTTCAATGGTTCCTCTCCTGGGCAGCACAACAGCACCATTCCATCCTTTTTGACCGTCTCCAACATTCTCCTTCATTCCAGGCTTGACTTTCTTTGAAGCTCTAGTGACCCAGGGTGGGGTGAGGGGGGGGATTAATTATGCAGCCAACAGGCTCCTTGGCCTGTGGCAGATCCGCCCTTAACCCAATCAGGGGGCGTTGCCGAGCAACGCATACTTAGTAGGATCATCCAATGTTTCCCTTGGGTCCCAGCTCCGAGTGGCACTGGCCGCGCTCCCATTACATTTAACCGTCTAAGCAGCACGTCGGCCAATGCAAACCAGCCACCGCTGTTTCTTATCTAGACATTGATGCTCCAAAACAGCTATTTTCCCTTCTATGTAGTGAAATAAATGTGGCAATTTGTGTGCACAAGGAGCTCATTTAAGGTTAAAATAACTGAACAGGACTGAGACTTGAAAGAACCCCCTTGGGGACGGTGTGCAGAGCGCTTAATCGACCTGCTTCCCTTCGGCAGCTGCATGCGCGGACGCACGTCTTAGAGAACTTCGGGGCTGAGATGTATGACGCACCCGGCTATGCGAGGCATCAGAAACAAAACGTAGGCAAACACAAACGGATTAGGAATGGAGGACGGGATGAATTGGCGTATTGTGGTCATAGACGCGGCCTGTCAGCATCCATCCACACGTGGGCTGCGGTCAGGGGTCAGGCAGCCGGCTCCGGTCCTGCAGGAAGCATTTCCCTCCATTCTGCGGCTTTTAGCCCTTCAATGATTCATCGAGTCGGCCGCCACATCAGACACAGCGTCTGACAGCGAGAACTTCTCACTGAGATGTTTATTCTGGGCTGGTAGTATCTAAGACATGTACCTCTGGCCTCTGTATGCACAGGCAGCACATCTCATAGCTATGAGATTTCTGAAGTCTAACTGATAGCTTATGCACTCTACTAGTGGCGTACGACCAGAATTAACAACTGAGTAAAAGTCCTACACTGACTCTACACTGATTCTAAACCAGCTTAGTCACTGTTGATTGGTTGGCTCTGCTTTGACTCTCTTCCAGCTCTTTACTGATTCTGCAGTGATCGATTCCGGTTTGACTATGCACTGACGCTAAACTAGCTTAGTCACTCTTGATTGGTTTGCTTTGCTTTGACTCAATACCTGCTCTTTACTAATTCGGCAGTTGCGGTTGATTCTGGTTTGACTCTAGATTGATTCTAAGCCAGCATAGTCACCGTTGATTGGCTCACTCTTGATTGGTTGGCTCTGTTTTCACTCTTTGTTAGCTCTTTACAACTTCTGAGGTTATGATTCTGACTCGACTCGACTCAAGTCGAGCAGCATGTGAGCCAAACACGTTGATTGGATTGCATAAGAGAGACTTGGCGCTCATTCTTCTTTTCTATGGTTCAGATGTGACATTATATACGCAACTCTAGTACAGACACCCACACACACGGAGGCGCACACGCAAAGACACGCCGCCCCTTACTCACGTTAACCTTGTGAGCTCCACAGAAGGAAGGTGATCACATCCCCTAGGTGTGCGCTATTCCCAGAAGCCCCAGGGGGATAGACACAGTGATTCAGTGAAACAGTGACTGTCAACAGGTCTCCGTTTCCATCTGAGATGTTCCAGCTTCCTGTCTCATTACCCGTCACATGCCGCAGAGTGACAGAGCTCCTTCTGTTGGGCCACGGAGGAGGAGCTGAGGCAGGCTGAGTGCTCCACGCACTTCCTACTGCTGGGCTGTACACAGTAAACCTATTAAATAAGCTCTTATGGAACAGGATGGCACATCATGCATGGTTGTGTTTTTACATACAGCGTGATACGTATATCCATCCACCTTTGATACTGCTGATCCAATACGGGGTCACAGGGGGTGTGGAGGTGGTCCATTGTGGGATGCAGGGACACATTACATAGAACAGCATCCCAGTGCATCACAGGCCACACACTCGCAGACCACCCCAGGAGTGAGGTCACTGTGCCACCTGATGACCACATGATTCATACATCTAGAGCCACAAATGGAAATGTCCTTTATATGTACCTGTAGGTCTACGGTGTCTGGACTTTTCCAAAGAGAAGCAAACCATCATCCGGCCTCTCGGTTCCGTGGTGAGGGAGGGGGGAACGGGAGTGTGACGCAGATGGAAAATGGGAGGGAGAGAGGCCGAGCGAGGGTGGGGCGAGAGCGGCACGGCGGGGCCACGGCGGTCCGAGCGCTCACACGGAGCTGCAGCGACAGACTGCTGAGGCATGGGCAGGTGCTGTGGGCGTCGTTACCCCCACGGACCCCCCCTCTCTCACTTCACACATGCAGTGAGGCGTCTCTGACTCGGCATCTCCTGCGCAGCGCATTTAGCTGCTCGCATTTTAATTGCGCGTGACCATTTTAC
Source organism: Paramormyrops kingsleyae (assembly GCF_048594095.1). Taxonomy (NCBI): domain Eukaryota; kingdom Metazoa; phylum Chordata; class Actinopteri; order Osteoglossiformes; family Mormyridae; genus Paramormyrops; species Paramormyrops kingsleyae. The sequence goes on along the minus strand of NC_132800.1, from coordinate 26,799,424 downwards.
ATTTCATTTCCCCACTCCGGAACAACGCCCATCATCCTAGACACGTGTACATCACCCCCCCACCCCAAAAACAAGAAGCTCACGGAACTGTCAGTCACCATAATTAGCTCACTTTTGTTTATGAGCTTACACACATGATTCAAGCCCCCTGGAAAGCTATCGCACCCCCAGCCCTGTTATTAGTCCACAATCATTTTGGTCAAATGTCAAAATTTACAAATGTACAAAGCTAACGTGGAACATGGATCTCTTCAAGATCTCAAGCGGGGTCATATACATGTGCTGCTTCTGCAGTAAATAGAGTTTTTAATTTAGTAAAGGTGTTGGCCCATTACATGCAGTAATAATATTGACCAATAATCTTGATCAAAATGAGATCAGAGTTAGTCAGAGTCAGTTTGTATGAACAGTTAAAGAAAAACAAAGAGATTACCTGGGTTACAATGTATATCATGCATGTCACATTCTGATTGGATCCCCACAGAACAGTGGGCGGGACCTACTCAGTGGGAGAGTAATAACAACGATATATGGCATTTATTATCCTCTTCCAAGGCACAGAAAGATTGGTTCAGTTCACAGACCGGAACAATAAATCTCGTGCAGTGTGAAATCATTAATTGATTGTTAATTGATTTTTAGGAGGAGCCTATCCTTTCACAGAGTAACATAGTTTATGACAGATTATTCAGATTCAGACTGAATATGAATGTCTGGGTCTGAGTGCCGGATGTGTTGGGTTTGCAACAAAGTGATGAGGCGGAAAAGGATGACAGGCATGGGTGGCCTTATTGGAATTGCAGCTGAGGAGTTCAAAGCGCCATCGATAGGCACCGGGGGTCTGTCCCCTCCACTCTGTGTCTTTCATCCCATTGAAGTCGCACTTTCTATGACTGAAGGACACAGGCTCAAGGAGACTGACTGATGTTTAAGCTTCTTTCCTCCTTAAACAACACAGATTTTTAGTATTTTCACTTTAAATCCCACAATGCATTGCTAAAATATTTAAATACAGACAATTGTGCTATATTCATTTATTATGAAAGTAATATAACCAATTTTATGTTATTATATTTCGTTTTCATATATTTAATCAAGTTACAAAAACCCATTCAGGATCCAGGAGGAAAACAGGACTGATGTTACAGTGATCAAAACTGGTGCATCGCCATTCATTCTGGCTACAGTGGACTTAAATAGATACTCACAGTGATTCAGCCCTGGCAAATAGATCCAAATCCTTACATTTAATAATTTATTCCTGTTACAGGGATCTCGAATGGATACAATCAATCACTCATCCATGTCATATGAACCATCTAAGACCTGGAGCAGGAAGTACTGTGATGCTTTCTGCCTGGCTGCTCCTTCTCGAGCACATGTGCCTGCCTTGTTTTTCTCTGTTGAGTACTCTGGGGGAAGCTCAGGCCTGCTAATTCGGACGCCTCTGACTAATTAAGAACGGGCCGGAAACGGGTCATCCGACGCCCCATTGATGTCACCACCGACGCAGCAAAGGGTCAGACCGACCGTCTACACGTCGTCTGAGGAGTGACTGATAGAGGAGGCAGCTGGGATAATGAGCAGAAGACATGTGGAGCATTTTTAATTGCAATTACAACTGCAGCATCCAATGAGATTGCAGTCCGGTTTAGATATTTATTTGCGTAGTTTGTAGCGTTTTCGAGAGAGAGGGTGGGCTTGAACCCATGAATGTAACTGGGAGGCAAGGGGCCGTGGGACACCTCACCTACGCAATAATGGCCAAGCCCCACCTCTCGTTAAGGAGCACAGAGCCCAGGAGCCCCAGGGGAGATCGGGACGCGCGGGATCGTTTTCTAGTATTGAAGGAAAGGCTCTTGTTTGCTGTTTACGCTGTCTCCGGGCTATTATGGGAAGGCGCAGTGATTCTTTGAGGAGCCACGGTGGGGAATAGGCAGATCTCACTGCTGGCAACGGGTCAGATAGCCGTCGCACTGCAGCTCCACCTCAAACGGGCCCCCGGGGAAGAGCTCCGAGTACTGCTGAAACAATCATGGTGGCGGGATGAAAACTGACATACAGTGTCACAGCTTCTAGCGTTAGGGTGTGCGGCTCCACCATCTGTGAAAGGAAGTGAAAATTCGAATGGCTTGTTTTCCCCGATACCCGAAAATAGGGACTAAGCCCGGATGCCAACATGTCTCTGAGCCCTGATCCCATCTCAGAAAACAGCATATATAGGAGGGGCTTAGTAACCCCGACACTAAACGGGCCAGAATGAAAGATTCAGAGAACAGAGAAGATTCAGAACGTGTGCGGGGAGAAAGATGGCATAACTGAATCAGCAGGCAGTAGTCAGCAGGCAAACGGAATGGGACTCCGCACTGCGTCAGCCTCCCGGCCTGACTGAGGCACTGGGCCCCGAAACCTGGTACTCTCTGCGACCGTGTGATGATGTCACAATGCTGAGCCAATCATTAGCCAGCCAGCAGTGCACCGCAACATGATTGGTGGAAATCAAGCATAAAGCATAACAAACACGATGTCTTCGGTGAATGTTTAGCAACCTTAAATAGCAGATTTTAAATAGCAGATTTCAGATGGGAACATGATTTCTGTGGCCAGCTCATGCCATGGATCATCCATTCAGTTTTACAAACAAATATTTCAATGCATCGTATAAATAATCACGCACATATTATCTCAATAATGTGGAGAAAGTCTAGGTTCAATTCTTGAGTTTAGTAAGGAAAAAACCTATGCCTGCAACCTCTATAATGTGAAGACAGTTTAGATTTAAGAATCAGGCGATTATTTAATAATTGTGAAGGCCTGTAACCCATTTTCTTTGCTTGTCATTTTAAGTGTTTATTCCGATCGTCTATTTCCAGTTTAGCCTTTATACTGTGAAAGAAGCACGAATTAAGCACATGAAGGTTAAAATGCACGATAATTTCTTGTCATAACAGTGCAAATGCACATAAAATACGTACGCAATTTCGCTGCTACAACAAAAAATTGCTGCGTGTATCGCTTTACGACAAATGTGTACTTGCATACCAGTTATGTGCAGATTTTCCAGCCTTCCTTTGCCTGCAAGCCAGGTGTGAAGCCTCTGACCAATTTGAAGAGCCCTGGAGTCGGGTCTTATTTATAGAGTGAATTACTCTAAATGAAACAGCTTGTTTTCAGAATGAGCCAAAATTGTTTCACAAACATCCACATTAATGGAGACGATTCTAACGATTATGCAAAAAATAATCATGGTCAGTTCAAATAATCACGATCAGGTGATTATTTAATAATTGTGAAGGCCCAGAGGGTATATAACAAAGTACCCATGGGCTTGCACTCCTCTAGCGCCATCCCCAGTTCAAAGAGACGCTATATTTTCTTCCCCAATGTTTTTTTGACAAGATAATTGATTGAAATATTATTCAAAGGTCACATTGTTTGCACTCGTTCTTTTTCTCACCAACCCTAACCTATAATTGGATGCGCTGTTTGCTCTTGTCAAGCATCAGCGAGAGAGGATCACACCGCCGTGAACCGCCCCGCCCAGATCGACTGCGAGATTTACCGGGCAGGACCCTCGCTGATCCCCGAACGCCTTCGGTAATGCATTCTGCTCACGGAATCACTTTCACGCTCACGTGGGAAAGAGGGAAAACAAACCCAAATTTCAGGTGGGTCCTAGGAAAGCGAACTTTGAATGAGATCATCTGCAGATGCTGATGGATCTTTTTCTAATGCAAAATCCATGGAATTAGATGGTTGTGCATCACAAAAGAAACTATTAGAGTCAGATTAAGAGTTATCATTTTTGATGTATTACAGTCAATTTAATGCATATATTCTTATCCTCTTAAACTTATTTGTTTGTGTATCAGGGCAGCAGGGGTTACGGACATTGACTTAAGCTTGGATGGTTGTTGTTTTTTCTCATAGGTATTAATTCCCTAGATCAAATGACTCTGTTTTGCTAAAGTAAAGTAATGTGCTGTGCTGACAGCTAAAACAATGTAAGTCGCTACATGTTTGATATAAAAGTTTCATGTGGAAGACGGAGAAAATATCAGAGCCGTGGATGGTGCTGGGGATTCTAATTACGGAGTCACTCCAATCCCACGTGGCACATCCCACACGCCGAAACCGAGGGGCCCCTCGCCCCCCCCCCTCCCCGGAGCCTGGCCACTCTGAAACGGCGAGCTTTTAAGGTATCGCGAGATAGGCCCGTGGGTGGGCATGACAGGCCCCCCCTCGTCCACCTGGGGAGGCGGTAAACATTAAGGAGCTTCTAGAGAGCGCAATGCAGGTGCTAAAACGGAAGAGCGACACAGGTCCTGCGCCCATGTCTATTTTTTACAGCTGAACATATTTTACCGGAAAGAGTATGGGCTAATTCCCACCTGTTACTATGAAGCCCTTAACTACTGTGCCCCCTGCTGACCCAGTCGGTCTATCAATATTCACTGAGGTGTACTTCCTCGCACCTTCAGCGCAGGTAGCATCCGAGTACTCCGTCGATTTCTGTCAGGTACGGGCATCTCCGGAGCTGTGACTTGCTTTCACAGCATGTGACATCTTCAGCAAGGTCTTTTTCGTAGCTTATAACAATATGACACAGAGTAGGTCCGGCGTCAATCAACCTGTTCGTTTACAACTGTAAATTCCGTTGCCATGGCGGTGACTCACAGTGTAGGTGCGAAGGTGTGACATAGACATTACAAGGCCATCCCATGCCTTCCCTCGTTTTTTTTTACCTGCATCCTTGATTTTATCCTTCTGAAATGTTTTTAATTAAAACGGCATCGGCGCTGAAGTCGAATTGAAACAAACTCCACCTCCGCCATCAGAGTACGGCCACACGGATGCAGCCCATAATAAGCGTGGAGCTACATGCCCACGTGTTTTTTTTATTTTTATGCTCAGCTGGCGTTCTGATACTCGCTGCCGTTATTTATGTCCCATGTAAGGACCCCGCACCTGTGTTACGTGACCTTCATTAAGATCTGCGGAAGAGCAAGGAGCTAAATATGAAGGAATATTCTACCCCCGGGGAATCAGGAAGAAATATACAAGTAAAATATTTCTTACACAAACTATATATACATTTCCTCCTAATATCCTGTCTAAGTTACCTAGCAACAGGCAGTTCTTGTTTCCTATTCTCTAGAGCACTGTTTGGAACTTCGGGAAGTAGACGTGTTGGAGACACTGATGCCAAACCGATGTCAGGTGGCTGTAGATGATTCCTGGGTTATGGGATGAACAATAGGGGCATTCAGAACGAGGTGACCGAACAAGATCAATTTCATTAACAGCAGCCAGCGGAACTGTGGGAGTAAAGATTTTACTTCTGAAGATTAAGTCAAGGATTAAGGCAAATAACATATGTATAAGTTTGAGATCATCAGTGGTAAAGTTCTTGCTATTATTCAATTGAACGGGCAGGATACTGCTGGCATGTATTGTTATGGCGGTAATGGTGCTGTATTGATGGTGATGAATAATATAAACGGAAGTTTGACGGGGCTGGTGTGCAAACAAGGTGAGGTCCATAGTCTCCGAGGCAGGCCGCTCAGGCAGATGGCCCGGTGTGACTGTGGAGAGACCCCAGCCTGACCCTCGGGCAATCCATGTGCGGGAGAGAGGGCCGTGGGCCAGAGTGACGCGCGGAGGTAAGCTGGGGGCCACAGGACCGCTCGCATATGCCAGCCTTGCTGTTCAGCTTCACTCGTTTTTTTTATCGTCCTTCGGAAGTGCTTGATGTTGAGAAGCAGGACGGCACAATGTCTCAGGAGGTCAGCCCTGCATCAAAAAAAAAAAACAGCAAAAAACCAACCCTCGAAAGGCCTGAAATGGCCACTTGTCAAAGTTTGCCAAATGGTCATGTTTACTTCTTAGTACAACTTTAGTACAATTTTCTTCCAGTCCATACACACAGACCCTCCAACAAAGTGTTTTATCCCCACCTGTATACAGAGTCCTGGCCCAGTCTTTGCCATCCTACCACACAGAGAGATCTGTCACCCCCCCACACACAAATTGTCATGATCCCACCTACACAGTCCATCCTGTCCCCTCCTACACCCAGCATTCTGTCTCCGCCCACCCACTGTGTTCTGTCTCCGCCCACACACAACATTCTGTCTCCGCCCACTCACAGCATTCTGTCCCCTCCCACATACGGTGTACTAACCCCTCCCATATATTGTGTTCTGACTCCTCCCACACAATGTTCTGACCCCTCCTATATATAGCATTCTGGCCCCGCCCACACACAGTGTGCTGGATGTCTGTGTCATTCTCACAGCTCAAGGAAGGCCAGATGGAACAAAGAGGACATTTATCCACATAAACGCCGTGTTTCTCTGTCCACTCAATTATTCATCAAGCTGCACTCAGAAAAACAAGCACTTCAAAGCACTTCTGCAGATTTGACTTTGTGTACTAGACGTGTTTTATTCTGGCAAGACAAAGAGCCGTGCATATGACCGAAACAAGCCCTGATAAATACAACAACAGGGACACCTGAGGCCAAGCCAGAAGCCAGTTTCACAAGCATCGGGATGTCCAAACAGATAAGTGTAATGGTATTTTTTGCAGATTAGACGGAAGGATATTAACTGTACAATTACATTCGCTCTTGGTCAGAGGTTATGGTATTCAGAGAATTCAGAGATGTTTTGTCATGTGTTCAATACTTTATGAGGATGTGAGACAGATGGGTCACAAGGCTCAACACGCATCCATGCAAATGGGATTTTGAGTCTACAAGATGCCTCAACAAGGCCATGGATCTAGATCCAGGTTGGATATGTGCAGCTCCCAGCATGTAAACACCCTCTCAGCTCCCAGCATGTAAACACCCTCTCAGCTCCCAGCATGTAAACACCCTCTCAGCTCCCAGCATCTAAACACCCTCTCAGCTCCCAGCATCTAAACACCCTCTCAGCTCCCAGCACCTGAAACAAAGTATCAAGGAATTCCAAACACCAAATACCTGGTACAAGTACATTGGGAGGTAGGAGGGAGCTAAAATGTGTACTGTCTGTGGGTCCCTGGGCATTGGGTCTAGAGGCTTTCAGAAATGAACCAGCATCCTTTCGCTACATAAGACACAGCAGCAGTACTCATCAAACCAAATGACTGACTGTTTCTATTCTATTCCATTTTAGTGTTGTTTCGCTATTCAAGGACACAAACAAATCCATAGATAGACAGACAGACAGACACACAGCAGAAGTTTATCCGACTGTAGTTGTAGCCCAGATGACTGTAGTTGTAGTCCAGATGACTGCTTATGAACATCACTTACAAATGCTTTTTAATTAAATTTGTATCAAGGGGGATTGAGTTTGGCACGGCAGAAGAGGGATTATAGGACATGAACCTGTCTGCTGAATCGCAAGACAGTATTTGATATTTATATTTGTATCATTTTCCGTTAATGGTCTTTTCACGCTGTATGTACATAAAAGCAAGGTTGGTTCTGCCTTTGAAAGTAAGAGGCAGGATGGGGGGGTGAGGGGGGGGTCATTGATCATTAGACCTTCAGAAAGGAGCAGTCATCTTGTGTTCTAAACTTCTAAAAGAATTTGAGGAACCTTTCTTATCCTACAACCCAACTATGATATTTTGAGTAGATTATTCATTGGCGAATGAAAGTCTAACTGGTTCGTTATCGGCTGGCTTAATAACCTTCTGTCTTTTGCCCATGGTTGTAACATTTGATAAGAAAAGTATAACAAGCTCCTAGGATCTCCCTTTGATATACAGTGTATGTGAGTTTAGCATCCAGCGTTATGCTAACTTCTGGAGCTCGACTGTGATCAAACATGCCCCCTTTCAGATTATACACAACAGACATTGAAGGGTGTATTTTAACATCAGAGTACTCTTTTGTCCGGCTTCATCTTTACCTTTGACATATATCAGACAGCTTGGTTTACTGGAATACTGTATCTTTACAGTGATTTGACTGCTACACCGTGCTCCTCACTCCAGGATGCTCAGGAAACACCTGGTTGATACTCAAAGATGTTCAAGACACACTATGGTCTGCAATCAAGGACGTTCAGGTCACACTGTGTTGTGCAATCAAGGACGTTCAGGTCACACTGTGCTGTGCATTCAAGGATGTTCAGGTCACACTGTGTTGTGCATTCAAGGACGTTCAGGTCACACTGTGCTGTGCATTCAAGGATGTTCAGGTCACACTGTGTTGTGCAATCAAGGACGTTCAGGTCACACTGTGTTGTGCAATCAAGGACGTTCAGGTCACACTGTGCTGTGCATTCAAGGATGTTCAGGTCACACTGTGTTGTGCATTCAAGGACTTTCAGGTCACACTGTGCTGTGCATTCAAGGACGTTCAGGTCACACTGTGCTGTGCATTCAAGGATGTTCAGGTCACACTGTGTTGTGCAATCAAGGACGTTCAGGTCACACTGTGCTGTGCATTCAAGGATGTTCAGGTCACACTGTGTTGTGCATTCAAGGACGTTCAGGTCACACTGTGCTGTGCATTCAAGGATGTTCAGGTCACACTGTGTTGTGCATTCAAGGACTTTCAGGTCACACTGTGCTGTGCATTCAAGGACGTTCAGGTCACACTGTGCTGTGCATTCAAGGATGTTCAGGTCACACTGTGTTGTGCAATCAAGGACTTTCAGGTCACACTGTGTTGTGCATTCAAGGATGTTCAGTGTGACGTGATTTCCACTGTGCCGGCCAAAGCGCTGCAGAAGAACATCTCCATGAGTAATGCCCCACCACCTGCCCCCTACTTCTTCTGATCTCCATCATTGGAGGCCCTTGGAGCCTCATTTCCCGCACCATGGATCTACAAACGGGGTGAAAAACAAAACAGAAAATACATACATACATAAATAACAGGCCACCGGGTGCACAGCCATGCTAACAGCCAAAAATAAGCCAAAGAAGGGAGCAGCGGGAGAAAAGAGCCTCAACAACCAGGCAGCTATTGCATCAAAAAGTCGGGGGACGACATTTCATCAGGGCGTCTTCCGTCACAGTAAGGAGCCCGTGGGTGACAGAGGGCCCAAGACGCAGACTGATGCCACAGGGTCCTCAGTCAGGGCCTTCCAATGAGGGATGATGTCATTCCTGGGTTAGTTACATGGGCGCTTAGGTAGATGTACTATGTAGGTCCCCAGCGGGCAAATTAGCTGTTATGAACCACTTCTTTTTACCAGTGTCATGGGAGTAAAACTTAAGCCCAAAAAATAAATAACCAAAACGAACATACAGATAATATGTCACCACATATTAATGTTTAATTTGGGTTCACATGGGTTTATCCGCAAATTTGTATCAGAATTCCTATTTTAGGGCTTCTCCTTAAAAGACGTTTAATATCTTCCATCCATTGATCAATCCATCCATCTTCCATAACTGTTTATCCAATGTAGGGTCACGGTGGACCCTATCCCAGAAGACCCTGGGCTTGAGGGAGGGGACACCCTGGGCGGGATTCCCTGGGAGTTAATTGTAGTTGTTGTGTGAACAATACTTTAGCTGTACTCACATTTTATAGTCTCCACCCGTTACCAGATAATGAATATTTTGTGCTAGCAGGAGGGAAAACATGCAGTAGACAGTAACTGCAGATTTCCACCCCTTTTACATCTTTCAGTTTTGCCAGTGCAGTGGTTTCGGTTTGGTTTGAGGGGCAGCAGTTATCGGGAGGTGACGCCCGTGCCAGTCACTGCCTGGAAAGCCTGGTTATCCCTCCTGCGGCATGCGCCTGCACGCGCGTGCCAGTCACTGCCTGGTAAGCCTGGTTATCCCTCCTGCGGCATGCTCCTGCACGCGCGTGCCAGTCGCTGCCTGGTAAGCCTGGTTATCCCTCCTGCGGCATGCGCCTGCTCGCGCGTGCCAGTCGCTGCCTGGTAAGCCTGGTTATCCCTCCTGCGGCATGCTCCTGCACGCGCGTGCCAGTCGCAGCCTGGTAAGCCTGGTTATCCCTCCTGCGGCATGCGCCTGCTCGCGCGTGCCAGTCGCTGTCTGGTAAGCCTGGTTATCCCTCCTGCGGCATGCGCCTGCACGCGCGTGCCAGTCGCTGCCTCGTAAGCCTGGTTATCCCTCCTGCGGCATGCGCCTGCACGCGCGTGCCAGTCACTGCCTGGAAAGCCTGGTTATCTCTCCTGTGGCATGCGCCTGCTCGTGCGTGCCAGTCGCTGCCTGGTAAGCCTGGTTATCCCTCCTGCGGCATGCGCCTGCACGCGCGTGCCAGTCGCTGCCTGGTAAGCCTGGTTATCCCTCCTGCGGCATGCGCCTGCACGCGCGTGCCAGTCGCTGCCTGGTAAGCCTGGTTATCCCTCCTGCGGCATGCTCCTGCACGCGCGTGCCAGTCACTGCCTGGTAAGCCTGGTTATCTCTCCTGTGGCATGCGCCTGCACGCGTCTGCGTTAGGAACACGAGGCATCACAGCACCGCGGCGCCCCTGGGACAGCCTGTCCCTCCCCTGCTGCATACAGAGTCATCCATAAACAATGAAGAAGATGATGTTCCTCTGGGAGAACTGGTGGGGGGTGAGCTTTCTGGCCCAGACAGCAGCAGTACACAAACTGGGAGGCAGGTGCTGGGAGATTAACACCAAGCAGCACCCCGTTTTGTGGTGATCATGGGTTAGGCTTTGAGCTGACCCAAGCACCCAGTTCCACAAAGCAATCTCACTCCCCGATGGGGGGGCAGGGGAGGGAGCCGGGCACGTGGCAGATACAAATCCCGGCGATGAATGTAAGCTGGACTGATGTTGGCTTTTATGGTGCACGTGCAGGCTGGCAGGGATTACCTGCTCTGGCCACTGGGAGCACTCTTGTTCATAGCAAGAGAGACCGTTGTGAGACATCTTTGGTTGGGTGGACTGGAGTTTCCTCTCCTTGTGCTAGGGCTATGAAGACCATTCCAGCAAGATTGTGGTGGGGTTTCCCAGTGGGCTCAGCGATGATAAACGAGCGGGCGGTCAGGGGAGCAGGCGGTCAGGGACCCTCTTCCGAAGTGTTGGGTCGAGTCAATAAACCTCTCCCCGCCCCCGCCCCATTTTGGGTGATGCTGAAATCCCACACCCCCCTCCTGCTCTGCTTTAACCTCAGGGGCCTAATTAGTTAAAATCAGAGCGGCAACCGAATTGAGGCGGGAGGCAGAGGAGGACAGAGAGCAGCAAAACGCCCCCCCCCCCCGCCACCAAGGAGCAGCGCTAGTCTGTTTTTAGCGCACGTTTGGTTCCACACCTCTGATTTTAGCACCCCCCTACACGCACTGAGAACTTTAAAGGGTTAGCAGAGGGGAAAAAGGCTGTTTTCTTGCACACTACACGCTCCACCTAACTAATTTGACTCAAAATGAAAGGATCCAAAAGACTAGGCCTCTCGGTTAGGGCACAAGCCGACGGGAAATGTGTTGGACTTCCCCGTAAGACGGCTCAGCCTTGATGACGACGACACGTCGGTTCCAGGGTCACATATGGAGCGGGACCACAGGGGTATTGGCCCCATCTGAAAGCTGATTGGCCCCCGGAGTGCCCCTACCGTGTCACTTACCGATGCAAAGCACATCATTGGTCAATCATAAGGTTGACCCCTATACATGAATTATGGCCCCCACCTTATAAAAATCCTTGAATTACCCCCGGTTGGTGCAACTGCCCACGCACTGCTGTATTGGTACGAAGGATGGCATCTGTGCTGTTTAGCCCACATATGCTGGAGAGGAACAGGCTGAAAGTGGTGAGACTTCTGGTCCATGCAAAATGGACGCTCATCACGGCCAATGACAGGCAAGCACTCAGATGGCCCGGGTGGCTATCAGCCGAAATGGAAGCGGCTTTGAAAGATTAATGAGTCCTTTCGTATTAATATTTGAAGAGAAGGAGCTTTTAATATATTACCGTGCCTTTCCAAAGCTCTGCACACACGCTATTGTCACCCAGCAGATATTAAAGCAGAAAATCTATTTCATTCCGTGGGATGAATTTTTAATTTTACATTTTAAAACACGGCCGACAGAGCATTTTCCCTCATTTCGTTTAATTTATTATTTTCTGCCTAATTTTCTGATCCAGGAGGCCTGGGTAGACACAGCACCAGGTCGCGTTCTGACGTCCCGATAAGCTGCGGCTTTCCTTCAGCTCGCGGAACGCGCACCGATAACAGCAGGATGGAGGTACGCTGCTGCGGAAAGATGTTCATTAGCGGCAATGTGATTAGCGGCCGCGGGGAAAGGAGACCGTCGCGATGGCCGTCCGTCAGGGGAAAGGAGACCGTCGCGATGGCCGTCCGTAAGGGGAAAGGAGGCCGTCGCGATGGCCGTCCGTCAGGGGAAAGGAGGCCGTCGCGATGGCCGTCCGTCAGGGGAAAGGAGGCCGTCGCGATGGCTGTAAGTCAGGGGAAAGGAGGCCGTCGCGATGGCTGTCCGTCAGGGGAAAGGTGGCCGTCGCGATGGCTGTCCGTCAGGGGAAAGGAGGCCGTCGCGATGGCTGTCCGTCAGGGGAAAGGAGGCCGTCGCGATGGCTGTAAGTCAGGGGAAAGGAGGCCGTCGCGATGGCTGTAAGTCAGGGGAAAGGAGGCCGTCGCGATGGCTGTAAGTCAGGGGAAAGGAGGCCGTCGCGATGGCTGTAAGTCAGGGGAAAGAAGGCCGTCGCGATGGCTGTAAGTCAGGGGAAAGGAGGCCGTCGCGATGGCTGTAAGTCAGGGGAAAGGAGGCCGTCGCGATGGCTGTAAGTCAGGGGAAAGGAGGCCGTCGCGATGGCTGTCCGTCAGGGGAAAGGTGGCTGTCGCGATGGCTGTCCGTCAGGGGAAAGGAGGCCGTCGTGATGGCTGTAAGTCAGGGGAAAGGAGGCCGTCGCGATGGCTGTCCGTCAGGGCCGTGGCATTACCCTGCACCTCCAGTTTGTCTGCTCCTGCAAGAGATGGAAACGCCACCATGACTGTGCATTGACATATATTCATCGCCACATATAATTCAGTGAATAGTATTTTAGCCATGTGCAAGTCTCGGGGTGCTGTGACTATCACCCCCCCCACCAATTTTTCCTTGTGCTCCACCTAGAAGTGTCCAGCCAGAGTATATTTTTCTTTTATCTGAACTCTGATTGGCTAACAGAAAGCCAACCTAGCAGCAGGTCTGATATTAGCTGAACGGGGGCCACGGTAAAGCCATGGTGTATCAGTATTCTCCTCCTGCAATCCATTTTATGTGCCTTTTTTAAGGATTCGCCCCCCCCGCCAGCTCCTTCTTCATCACATGCCCCCCCCGTACGTCAGGAGTGCGAGGTACCGACAGCCCGGAACGTCATGTTTCTGGATTGTACCTATAGGTGGTGGGGGGGGGGGGACTCGTAATACCACCCTAGGGGGGGTACGGCTGGGGAAGGCGTCAGAGCCAACCGGGTTTGTCGTTCGGCGCCCCCCTGGTTTACGACAGCACCTTGTGTCCCCAGAACGCCACTGAGCTTTGACTCATCGCCCTTACGTGCTAAACGCTCCTCCTTGCCAAGTCCGCGTGTCGTGATGATTCCACCCGTCGCTCAGACCTTCCCGCATCTAATCTGGCACCACGCACTCGCCCCCTTCCCGGCGTTTCTGGGGCTTCAGAGGTCTCTCCCGACATCCCATAAGTCCAATTCCAGATTGTTCTGTGACTGACTTACGCAAAGGATCAATGGATTCATTGATACGGCTTTGCAGTTCTGGGGCTGCAGGCGTGTTCGCACATGCAAAGACAGGGATTATGAAACCTGACACCCACCCTCTTGACTGACACCCCTAAAGCCCGCCTTCATCTGGGAGCTGACGAATGGGGGTGCCGCCAGTCTGGCTCAGGCTGCATGCTACGCCTGCAGATCACGTCGTACCGAATCGCTCAAGTTCACCTGCTTCTGTGCATGCGACAGTGAAGCCCAAAGCTCCACATGTTCCTCATCAATTTTCATTAGTTCTTGAGTTTTATCCGGTGGTGTTCTGGAAGGATGATCGATCACATTACACTGAGTCATTGGACACTGTGGAATAGTCAGAGAGACAAATGTATACATGTGTGTAACTATTTTACTCACGTGACAAAACAGACCCTGTTTCACCTTAATATATAAAGTAAGGAAAAATACATTACATACCTGTTTTCACTCCCCTTTAATTAAAAATGCACCTCATGGGCCAGATATCAGGGGGAAAAAATCACAGTGAAACGTTTAGGATGCAACATGAACAACCGGCGGATCTACAACGAAAAAGAAAACATTTGCATTATTCTTTGAGGATCCCATTGGATCTTCCATAACCCATTGCATCATCATACATAATGTGAAGGTCTCTGTGTGATATAAATCACTTGCAAAGCATTCATTTACTATGGCAATTCATTATTTATTACCATATTCTTCGGCTGTTTTATAGCTGAATATTGTCCTACTGCAATTTCAGACTGTGAATGGTCTTCAGTTGTGGTCACATCAACATTAATATTGATAAACGGGTAATAAGGGTCAGCGAGTTCAGCTTCTTGGATTCTGTGATCTTGAGCTTTAAGACGCTGAGCTTGTCTTGCTGGTCATTCCCAGGGTGCTGAGTTTGTGGGTGACGATCGCTGCATGGGGACATGTTGGAGACAGGATCTGGGAAGCGGGACTGGTCTCAGCTGCTCGGAAGCTGACACCGTGTGAAGACATTTTTGTTCTTGCTCAAGAAAGACATGATTTGGAAGTTCTAGTAGGAGGAATAATTATTACACAAAAAATAAGACCGAAGTATAAAACAATCAGTCAGTAAAGCCAAGTTGTAAAGTCTCTATGTGGGGATAATCTTTAATTTAATGAAATATACTGCCTGGCAGCATAGTATTTCTGGAATCTATTTTAAGAACTGTCATATTGTGTCTTATAAGTTGCCATGGTTACCTCTTGTTGCCCAGGTAGCAGAATTGAACCAGAAGGGTTTAGGTTCAAGTCCCTAAAGCACACTTCAGAAGAGCTCACTCTACCAAATATCTGATTTGAGGTGTCGCCTCTTTGGTTTGGACCCAATTATCTGTCAGGTAACTACATTTCTCTGGGATGGGTTCTGATCACATCAGCCTCTGCAACAAGATGAGGGAAAAGTCTAACCAGTTTCCAGACAGCCCCCAGCAGATTTTTGTCCCCTTCTTCATGCCTCCAATATCCCAGCCTTCTGTGTTTTAGTCAGCTGACCTCTGTAATCCAATCACATGCCCCAGGCTTTGCATGTTTTCCCAGAATGCCAGGCATGGAGAGCCATCAGGTACCCATACGCATGATGTTTCCACGGAGACAGAAATAACACGGTGAGCTCTGTATACAGTACCTTATAT
This sequence comes from Paramormyrops kingsleyae, assembly GCF_048594095.1. Classification (NCBI taxonomy): domain Eukaryota; kingdom Metazoa; phylum Chordata; class Actinopteri; order Osteoglossiformes; family Mormyridae; genus Paramormyrops; species Paramormyrops kingsleyae. The sequence continues at coordinate 26,784,088 of NC_132800.1, read as the reverse complement.
CTTCTATAAGAATCTCCATGTCACAGTTGTGAAAGAAAGTTCTGAATTAAATTAAACAGAAAAAAACAGAGGAAATACAATCTAACAGAAAAGGCACATTCACTCACCCTAGAGGAAAAAGATACACTTTGAAAACGTATAATACAGCTGGTTTCTAGATTGTTCTAAACAATACAGGATGGATGCCCGCTTCTAGAGCCCTTATGATGTTATTTTGTTAATTCTTGCTTATCCATGCTGTGAATCTTTAAGCAAATCACACTGGACAGATGACTATGGCAGGAAAACGCCCTTTCTCGATTGCTCGGGCCTGCCAGGGCTGGTGCGACGATCGACGCACAACTGAGGCTTCTGTGCTGTTTGTTCTCCCTGACCACAGCAGTGATCTATGCACCGAGTGATTTTTTCCTTTAAATTATTCACCGTCTGCAGCACACCTAATGGATACCGACACGCTGGTGCAGCCTGAACCTCTTCTCCATGGAGGGACTTCTCATTCCGGGGCTTCGCTACCCAGATCCTCCTCTTTGCTGAAAGCGTGATGCACAGGAAGATACAGGCTGTGCCACTTGGGCTTTTGTGCCACTTACAGGATTCTTGGCAGCTAAAAAAACCGTAACTGGAAACCAGATATCAAAGGCATGTGCATCACTCTTTCCAGACAAGCACACGATTGCATATGATTATCTAGCTTAAAAAAAATCAGGCATGTTTGCCTATTAATGTTTGCAACTTATCTACCATCCCTCTATCCATCAGTCTGCCCATTCCCATTAAATGCTTGTTTAAAATGTCTGTAGTGGAAACAGAGGATTTTCACAGGGTGGATTAAATCTAGTCTAGTAAAGAACACACCGGAAGCACGCAGAGTACAATGTACAGGGACGTCTGATCGAATTATGTGTATTAATATTTCACTTTAAAATAACTCCACCTACACACAGGTTCTTCAGAATGAAAATATTCATTATTACAATTATAATTCAACTATGTTATGATTTAAGCTTCTGTGGCTGTAATATGGAAAAAAACAACCTCTATGCTCACAGGGGAGGCAGCAACTAACGGGAGTGGCAGGAGTGTGGGGCGGGAACAGGAGGTGTGGGTCGCAGGGATGTGGAAGGGGTGTGGGAGGAATGTGGAAGGGGACTGACATGGAAGCGGAAAGGGAGTGGCAGAGATGTGGATGGGATGTGGAAATAATTTGGAAGGGGAGTAGCAGAGATGTGGATGGGACTTGGAAATAATTTGGAATGGGAGTAGCAGAGATGTGGATGGGATGTGGAAATAATTTGGAAGGGGAGTAGCAGAGATGTGGATGGGACGTGGAAATAATTTGAAAGGGGAGTAGCAGAGATGTGGATGGGACGTGGAAATAATTTGAAAGGGGGGTGGCCGAGATGTGGATGGGATGTGGAAATAGTTTGAAAGGGGGTGGCAGAGATGTGGAAGGGATGTGTCTATTATATGGAAGGGGAGTGGCAGAGGTGTGGAAGAGGAGTGGCAGAAATGTGGAAGGGTAGGGGCAGATATGTAGAAGATATCCTTACTCCAAGCCATATAATATAGCTGATTGTTCTGCTGGTCCTGCAGATGCCATTTAACACTGCTAAAATGTTTCATGTTCCATTCTGTGTGAAATAATGCTCCAAAGTCAGTATTTGCCACAAACAGTTAGAGCAGACAGACGATGGACATTTGGTCATTTTGGCCAGCTGGTGTATTAAGGCGTAATGTTTTTGCGGGGAACAGTAACACCTAAAGAAGAGAGAAATCGCTTGCTGGTTATGTAAACTACAGCTATTTTCTTCTGCTTGATTCATAGCTGCTTCGTGGTCCCTCTAACTACTGAACTCCCGTTCTTCTGTTTGCACCCTGAGGAGGGTTAAAAGCTGTGGGTTCGATGGTCTGGGGAGAGCTCCTTCTGGTGCATTGTAGTATAATGCCTTGGGTCCTTTAAGTATCCACTGAGAAGAAAGTATATCTGTTATGCCAATAAGCATTTAAAGCTGTTTCAGTGACCCGTTCATTCAGTACACAGCAGTGGACCCACCCAGTGCCAGGTTGTGGGTTCAACTCCTACCCCAGCTCTCCTTTTGTGGGGTTTTTGGCTCGGTCTCTCAGTCTCTGTGCCTGTGATCGGAAGGTTGCCGGTTTGAGTTCCATGCTCAGCAGAGTAGCCACGTCTTCCTTGGGGCCTCATTGACCCCCAGTTCGCCCTACGCTCAGCCCCCAAGTTTAGCTCCCGCCTGTACATGCATCATCCTTCCATGTTTTCATAGGCATTGTTAGAGAGTCAGACGCATGTATGTTCCTATCCTGTGGCCAGCTGGCATCTAGTCAGACTTTACCTTGCCTTGTCCCTCCTGTACTGGGCTCCAAGCTCACTGTGACTGTACATTGGATAAACAATTCAGGAAAACAGATGATGGTGCTGGGAAAATGAAGGAAATGTGGAGAAATGCTTCCCCTAAAGATACCGGCTCTGCTGCCAGTTTGGGGGCCCAAACTGGCCATTTCTTTGATCTCTGGTCTGTAGTTACAAGATTCCATTTCCCCTGGAGGACATATGGTCTATATCCTACCATGCAGGAAACATTTTAATCCATTTTTACAGGTAGCTTGACAGAATGTACCACATAAGAAATTAGATCTTTGGTCTATTGGGTGGAAATATCCTCATCCATAGAGCTTTTAGTAAGAAGACAAATGATTTGTCAGGGAATTTAGGGAGGTGGCAGAATTCTCCACCTCTGTTTTTGTTTGCTATTGAGATCGTCCTGTTTGAGCTGATGTTACCTGTCATGCTGTTTGGTAACGTAATAATGTCACAATGGAGAAGCTCAGCGCCCTTCTTTGCTGCAAACACACTATTTGATCACGTGAATTTACGATCTAATGTTCGGAAGAATGGGGTCGTTCTGTGTGGCACCTGTGATGGAGGAAGCACATTTTCCAAACTTTATAGAGGCCATTGGAAAACCATCTGTTTTTTTTTCCAGAGCTTTCAAGAGGACAGAGCGCGGCGGTTGAGTGGGTAGCACCGTAGCCTCGCACCTTCTGGGTTCCGGGTTCAATTCCCAGCCATTTGTGTCCTTTGGTTTCCTGCCTGCAGTTCCCAGAACATGACATTAGGTAAATGTGTTTCTCTTAATTGCCCAGAGTGTGCCTCTGAGATGGACTAGCATCCAGTTCGGGGTGCATCCCTGCACTGCTGGGGAAACCTCGACACTACAATGGTGAGGAAAAATCGATGCATGTGCATCTGTATGCATCCGGCCTTCTCCATTTTATCGTACTTTTAATTTACAGACGTTAAATGTGGAAAGTGGGATGTGGTGAAAAGCATAAGTACCCTGAAGTAGACCACAGCTGGCAGGAAACAGTGAAGAGGCAGGCAGATGAAGTTTTAATTGGGATTCTGCTGGTGAGCCACCTATCATGGGGACAGCAAGCGCTCATTAGGGTGGCGTTTTCACAATCAGCATCGGGTTCTCTCATTAGTGCGAGGGACATGCTCAGGAGTGACACTGCTACCCCTCCGCCGGCCCTGCCGACGTTTCCCTTCCGCTCTCCCGAATCCCTAAAAGCTAAGATCACTAGCTTTCAAGGCTCGACTACCAGCTGTTCCCATCATATCCAAACCCATTTATGTTTGATTTGAGTTAGACCAAATCCTTCATCAAAAACTAAGCCAGCCATCCGAAGACCTTTAAAGAGCCCAACCTCAAGAAGGAATACAGCAATGGCTCAGCATCCAATACCAGGTGAGTCGTCTCAGAATTCCCCAGTGATGTCTACGAATGTCAGACATAAGACGAGATGAAACGTGATCTTTGCATGAGTTTATGCGTCGACGCCATTCCATGGCGCAAATGGATCTGCTGTGAACTGAGGTTCTATCACACATAATAACCTGATAAAAACAAAAGGAGCCTCAGTCCAAGTGATTTTCCTTGTTTTAATTTAAGAGGAAATTATGGAATGCTGGCTGCAAAACACAGGTGGAATTCTAGGATTTTCTACGGTGGGGGGGGGCATAAGAAGGGCTGTAATTCATGCACAGATGCCATCCTTATCATTAGCCAATAATGTGTTTTGAATCTGTGAGTGACAGGGGAGGGAGCACTCTAGCAGCCAATCAGCTTTCAGCTAGGGTCAGTGCCCATGTGGTCCCACCCTTGTACACACCCCTGTCATGGACAGTCTGCTCTGTGACTCGGATCAAGGGACCACAATACCCTTGGCTTAAGGTCACATAATGCAACAACCCCGCATATTTCAATTGAGAGGGATTCCACTGTCTGCCTCTTAATCAGAAATGAAAATACCTGCAGTAAGTGACGATATTTTATTAAACTACCACATCTGACCATATTTAAGGGAACCACACTAAGGGGAAAAGGGCAGGACTATTTTAGGGCAACAATCAAATGGAAGGAAAAATATGACATGTGAGTCATCTCATATGGTGTATTTAAAAAAGAGAGAGACTCACAGACAGGAGGGAGTCAAATATAGTGGTAAAAATAGAGGCAAATTCTGTTGCATGCACTGGAAAGTCAGAAATCCCAGCAGTGTAGAGGAATTTTTGATTGTCAACCTGCAGAACACAGCTTTTAAAGAAAATATAACACATAATTTCACATATCAAATGAATTAAAATTATGATTAATATATAGATGAAAGATCTGTCCAGACTGAAGTGTTGGAAATTGTCTTCAAGGAATCACCATCACTTGCTATGCAACTAAAAGATCGTCACCCTTCAGGATTTGAAGGTTTGAATATTATACCGAGGGGCCCAAGGTGCTGTTACATCTGTAGGAGGGAGTCCTCACCCTCAAATTAAACCTGAGGGGCCCAAGGTGCTGTTACATCTGTAGGAGGGAGTCCTCACCCTCATATTATACCAAGGGGCCCAAGGTGCTGTTACATCTGTAGGAGGGAGTCCTCACCCTCATATTATACCAAGGGGCCCAAGGTGCTGTTACATCTGTAGGAGGGAGTCCTCACCCTCAAATTAAACCTGAGGGGCCCAAGGTGCTGTTACATCTGTAGGAGGGAGTCCTCATCCTCATATTATACCGAGGGGCCCAAGGTGCTGTTACATCTGTAGGAGAAAGTCCTCACCCTCATATTATACCGAGGGGCCCAAGGTGCTGTTACATCTGTAGGAGGGAGTCCTCACCCTCATATTAAACCTCAGGGGCCCAAGGTGCTGTTACATCTGTAGGAGGGAGTCCTCACCCTCATATTATACCGAGGGGCCCAAGGTGCTGTTACATCTGTAGGAGAAAGTCCTCACCCTCATATTATACCGAGGGGCCCAAGGTGCTGTTACATCTGTAGGAGGGAGTCCTCACCCTCATATTAAACCTGAGGGGCCCAAGGTGCTGTTACATCTGTAGGAGGGAGTCCTCACCCTCATATTATACCGAGGGGCCCAAGGTGCTGTTACATCTGTAGGAGGGAGTCCTCACCCTCATATTATACCGAGGGGCCCAAGGTGCTGTTACATCTGTAGGAGGGAGTCCTCACCCTCATATTATACCGAGGGGCCCAAGGTGCTGTCACATCTGTAGGAGGGAGTCCTCACCCTCATATTATACCGAGGGGCCCAAGGTGCTGTTACATCTGTAGGAGGGAGTCCTCACCCTCATATTATACCGAGGGGCCCAAGGTGCTGTCACATCTGTAGGAGGGAGTCCTCACCCTCATATTATACCGAGGGGCCCAAGGTGCTGTTACATCTGTAGGAGGGAGTCCTCACCCTCATTTTAAACCTGAGGGGCCCAAGGTGCTGTTACATCTGTAGGAGGGAGTCCTCACCCTCATATTAAACCTGAGGGGCCCAAGGTGCTGTTACATCTGTAGGAGGGAGTCCTCACCCTCATATTAAACCTGAGGGGCCCAAGGTGCTGTTACATCTGTAGGAGAAAGTCCTCACCCTCATCTTATACCGAGGGGCCCAAGGTGCTGTTACATCTGTAGGAGGGAGTCCTCACCCTCATATTAAACCTGAGGGGCCCAAGGTGCTGTTACATCTGTAGGAGGGAGTCCTCACCCTCATATTATACCGAGGGGCCCAAGGTGCTGTTACATCTGTAGGAGAAAGTCCTCACCCTCAATCCCTCATATTATACCGAGGGGCTCAAGGTGCTGTTACATCTGTAGGAGAAAGTCCTCACCCTCATATTAAACCTGAGGGGCCCAAGGTGCTGTTACATCTGTAGGAGGGAGTCCTCACCCTCATATTAAACCTGAGGGGCCCAAGGTGCTGTTACATCTGTAGGAGAAAGTCCTCACCCTCATATTAAACCTGAGGGGCCCAAGGTGCTGTTACATCTGTAGGAGGGAGTCCTCACCCTCATATTATATACCGAGGGGCCCAAGGTGCTGTTACATCTGTAGGAGGGAGTCCTCACCCTCATATTATACAGAGGGGCCCAAGGTGCTGTTACATCTGTAGGAGGGAGTCCTCACCCTCATATTATACCGAGGGGCCCAAGGTGCTGTTACATCTGTAGGAGGGAGTCCTCACCCTCATATTATACCGAGGGGCCCAAGGTGCTGTTACATCTGTAGGAGGGAGTCCTCCGGACTTAATGATGAATTAGACTCTTTGAAGTCATTTTTACGGAAAAAACATTTCAGTACATGTACTCCGAGGTGGTTGATGGAAGGGTAATGAATTCCGTCGTATCATGTATGCCCTTTCGATAGGTCAGCCAGGAAAGCGGAGGATGGCAGAGACGTGACGGGACATAAATTTTGGGGCCAGCGAGTGTCGCGTCAAGACAAAAGACACGGACGCTTAATCAGAAGACTTCTTCTAGAGTTACCTCAGTTAAATATCATGCTCAGTCAATGGGTTAAAATTATAAACTGTGTTGGGGGAAAAATATCAGCTGGAGACTTAAATAATGTTACTTATTATTTACTATCGTGAAACGGTATAGAATGTCTCCTGCGATTCATCACAGAATTCAATCTTTTCAACTGTAGTTGACTGTTGAGTCATGGTTAAATAAAGAATGTGGTATAACTTACTTCTTAAATTCAGCCATTTTGGTGTGTTAACGCTTAAGGATTTAGTCTGTACATTGTGATCAAAACTTGTACGGGTCACAGTGTTGGGTCACATACAGGCATGTAAAACTTCTTTCTCGTCTGGACGTAAAGCAACCATCTTTTTCCATAATTGCTGATTTATTAACCATTTTTTCCATAATTTCTGATTCATTAACCATAATTTTCAATAATTACTGATTCATTATAGGCTTGCAGTCAGCCTGGGGTTTATGCCAGGAATCAGGGGGCATGAGGCAGGGGATGCCAGTCCACATATAATCATAATAAGCCATGTATACAGTACCAGTCAAATGTTTGGAGACACCTACAAAGGGGAGTGATATTGTCTCATCACATGACCTGGCCACCTGACCTAAACACAAGAGAAAGAGTTTTGGAGGAGTTTGACCAGAAAGTGAAGGAGAAGCAGCCCATGAGTTTGGGACCTCCTTCAGGAGAGCTGGAAAAGCATGACAGGAGACCACCTCATGGAACTGGTGAAGAGGACACAGTAGGGTCAGCCAGTCAACTGGGGTTAAGGGCCTTGCTCAAGGACCCAATGGTGGCATCACTCTGTCAACCCAGGGATTTGAACCAGCAACCTTCTGAGTCATAGCCCACAGAGCTGCCCCCCCAACAGATATATTTCTTTTGTTTAATACTTTTTTGGTGAGTACAAAATTCCTTATATGTTATTTTATAGTTTTGACGTCTTTACAGTTATTCTAAGATGCAGAGAATAGTACAAATAGACCTTTCTAACCAAACTTTTGAGTGGTACTGTACCGCTAAACCTGAGTACCCTGAAAACCTACACATATATAGGGAGATCACAGATCTCCCCACCCCCCTCCCCCCCCACCCACACACAAAGCCGGGGGAGGAAATCAAACTGATAACCTGAAGTGTGAGGCCAAACAGATCACATAATATATCTCCCGTGAAATTTAAACACTGCATTTCAATGAAAAATACTGAAGTTGACAATGAATAATTGCAAATGGATCAACTTACAAAGAATAATGACCAAACTCAGCCGTGTGTCATAGCTTCACGCCAGCTTTCTGATTTTTGTGAAGCTTCAAAGTGAGATCTCAGTCACCAGCCGCGTTTGTTGTTCTACAAATGGCCATGTAATAATCAGGAAGGCGTGTGTCTCACAGTGGAGCAAGAAGTCCATACTGGAAATGTGGTTCAAGGAAAGCGAGACCGGTTCTGTCGTCACGCTTCTGTTTAACGGTGCAACAGCTTATTGTGAGACAGTGACATGAAAATAATGACCAGTGTGTGTATTTACTTAGCAAATAATCCCCCCGCCCAAACGCACACCTGAATGAACGTCAAGCATGACATCACCAACCGGGGGGGGGGGGCGTGAAAACTTTCCCTCTCTGTGTATATATATCTACAAAGAATGTCCATTTCATGCTATGGACACACACTTTATACTGTGTGTGTGTATATATATATATATATATATATATATATATATATATATATATATATATATATATATTTAACCTGTCTGACTGATGATTCCATCATTGATGATGGCGATGAGTAACATGGTAGATTTCAGAAGGCTGGATGTGGGGCCGGAAGCTCAGCTTGTTGGATCTGTTTTCTGGCACCTAAAATAAGTCCTGAGGCTGGTGGAATATCCATGCGGGCAGGATGAAGGGCACCTGGATTCGTCACGCCCGCTAGGACCCAAGTCACAGCCTGGGTCTTGGATGTCGCAAAACATGCCAGATCAGTTGCAGTGTGGGCAACAGACCAACTAACTAGTTTAGCAGCTATGCAAACACCCCCCAGGGCCTCAGGATACTATCATTCAACCACTGAAGAGCATGTCAAATCCTACGACTGACAGGGTAATCATATCACCACTGGGCTCTTGGATGTTCTCTGATCTGAAGCTCACTAGTACATTGTAGACTAAATACATCCCTCTGAGTACTTTCTGGTTGTTCCTGTACTCAAAATACTCTTTAGAATATGAGTCAAGTGACAGGCTTTTGTTACTTAACTGGAGTGTGCGTTTGGTCATCATTTGCTTAATCTTTGCAAGCCATCCAATAACAAGATGTTCAAAGATAAGAAAGTCAGACAGGTTTCCTCAAGTTTTCAGTTGGGTTTGGTTCTGATGTTGAAACATATTAAGATTTCGCTCTCTCCTGTCCAATAGCAGCTCATCATGGTCTTTTTAATAAAGTGCATTAATCATGAAAATGCAAATCGTATGCAAATTCTCAACGGAAAATGAACCATATCTCACTTGGGGATGGTTCATTTGGTCCAATCAGGACCTGTTCTCTGACTCATTCGATGAAGTATAAGGGAACAGATGGAAGTTGCGCAGAATTTAATTTTAAACATGGATGAACGCTCCCATTGATTTCCATCCAGGCGTCCCGCCTTCGTTCCGTTTCGCCGAGAACGCCGCGGGGCTCTGCTACGTCCGCCGAAACTGGAACAAGCCGGACTGCCTGGATACCCCGCCGAGGACGTGCGTCGTCGTGGTATTGCCGTCACCAAACACACCCCCCACCCCCCAACCCGAAACTCCCCTCCTGCTTCCCCACATGTTAAAATCACGTCAAATTCCCAAATTCTGAAGTTACATTCTTGAGCAAAAGTGCACGAGCAGAGTGTCAGCGAAAGTGCTAAATCTCGTTCTTCAAACAAAGAACGAGATTTAAGGACCATCGCAGAAGCGTGTGCACAGTGTGTGTTTCTTTGCTCAAAGGGGCTATGCGGTGCCCTCCATCTCAAAAACAAAAGAACTTAAAATATAGTTCAAGTTAACGAAAATTCAATGCCTCCCATTACCCACTCACTACACCCACGCGCCCCCCTGCCCCAGCACTTTCAGCCATTTCCTGATGGCTGAAGATGATGAAGGAGGCAGGAAATAAATAAGTAAAACAGTGCATCTCTAATTAATGGTCAGGCAGACAAAGGCGGGCTGGATGGGGCCTGGGTTGGCGGTCAATACGGGGCACCTCCTCACAGGCCACACGGGGAGGGCCGCGCGGGGGCGAGGAAACAGGCAGGCTGCCTGCAGCCCACGGCCTTGACACACCAGCACTGCGCCTAATTACCACCGGCGCGCGGAAGATGGCAATTTACGCATCGTTAAGGCGAAAACAGCACGTCCCCATCGACGTTGGTTAATTAATGCAAATGCGGGCTCCGTTAGTTCCTCTCTGCAGGGTGGGGGTGTGGGGGGGTGCTGATGTCCAAGCGGTGTTTTTGAGCGGAGATCACCTTCACACATGTACACGAGCACACAGGCACCTGTACGGACAGCTAGACAGAAGCAGCCAATCCAGTTGGGATGCAGGACCATGGACCCATGAAAGGACGTCAGGCCCCAAAAGGGCTGGGAGCGTTTAGTCCATTATTTACGGGTGTGCAGGTTTGCATGAAATATTAAGCTGGGATCCCCAACAATATAATTATGCTGGGAAAGTCACCGGGTGTCCTTACTTTAATGCTGCTACAATTCTTCCTCTGTTTCCATTTATATTGATATGTTCCACGCATAGGTATATTATATTTTATTATATGCTTATTACTTCTGGCTAGCATTTTTATTCTAAACAAGGACCATCTGGATCCTGACTAATTCGCGGAGATGGAGGAAGACCCACTGGGTTAGCCGGCCCGGTTTAGTGCACAGGTCCCGTCGAGACACTCCGCCACCCTCGAGGTCCATTCATTTCCACCCGCGGCGTTTATTACAACACACGCGGTGCAATGAAGTCATATCTGCATTCCGCTGTCGCCGCGGCGATGCCGGCCAAACGCCTCATCCACGTTGATTCTGCTTCCTGTCATCCGTTCGGGGTCTCGCCTATAGCGGTACGTGAAATGAAAGCTAAACGAAGTCCGGATGGTTCCGAACCTTTTGAAAGAAACAGCAGAGGAAAAAAATCAGCATTATAAATAATTTTTAAAAAATGCCCCCCATGGTAATTCTCTCCTGCTCGGCAGATTTCAACAATATTCGATATTACATTTCCATGAGATGGGAAGACACATCACAAACAAATTAACGTGGGCCACGGGCCCAGTTCGTCCTCATAATTAGAGACCAGGAACACAACCTAAATGTCACATATGCAGGCAGCACCTGCAGAGTTTCATTAAAATTTCATCTAGATTCGAAGAGCGGCTTCATTTGATTCCTCCACTGGGATCCTGCCGCTCAGATGGAACAAAACACAGATCTGTCTTCCTGACTGCGGGCGTGAACGAAACGACTCCCCCGTAACCCCCACGGCGGTGCCGCGATCCGCCACTCAGAGCACGGTGACAGGCGAAGGGCCCCACCGGGGACGACAGATAGAGCGAGGGGCGAGCTTACGGTGAACGGGAGCGTCCTCATCCGAGGGGGGGCTGCAGAAAGAAGCCGGGTCAGGGTGATCAATGCTGGAAGTCGCCACGGAAACATGCTGTAGGCCGGATACTGACAAGAGGCAGGGGCTACAGAAGCAGCAAACAGAGGCAGATTCTCTCCAATCTGGCCAAGCCATCAAAGGTGTCATCCATCCATCATCCATCCATCCATCTATCCATCCATCCATCCATCATCCATCCATCCATCCATCATCCTTCCGTCCATCCATAGACCCATATACCTGTCTGTCTGTATGTGGGAAGGTAAGACCCTGAACATCCTTCTTTCACAGTTGCCCATAGCTTGGCACAGTCTGTATTCACACTCATTTTATAAAGGGCAGGCAGAGATGTCATCAGATCATAGACTTATAACCTCTATTTATTTTTCAGTTCCTCAAATAAAACTTATGTTGTACCTTTGTGTGAGGTATTCAATCTAAATGTCCTCCTCTAAAATACCCTGCTGAGTAAATAGGCATGAAGTTTAGGTTGTGATGGATGAACAGTGAAATAATAATAATATTATCGGCACAGGTCATAGAGGGGGGGCAGCATCCCCAGAGCTGGCAGCAAGTTAAAAACACATCAGAGGAAGGTGTCTGTCACAGCACCGGCCCCCCCGGCACGTGTGTCAGGACCCGGCAGCTGCTGGCGCGATTAAATGATTCATTTTGTTAAATTCTTAATACCACAGACGGGCGTCATTAAGGCGTTGACATTTCTCTGGTCCGTGGGATTTCCTCAGTTCCAGCTTACCTCTCTAGCTGGACTGTGCTGTGCAAACAGTTTGTGGCCAAGATGGACGCCATCGCACTGGCCGCGTCCCTCTGGGACATCCCGGCTCTCTACCTTTGGGAAGATGCCCAAGATGGACGCCATCACAACACTGGCCGCGTCCCTCTGGGACATCCCGGCTGTCTACCTTTGGGAAGATGCCCAAGATGGACGCCATCACAACACTGGCCGCGTCCCTCTGGGACATCCCGGCTGTCTACCTTTGGGAAGATGCCCAAGATGGATGCCATCACAACACTGGCCGCGTCCCTCTGGGACATCCCGGCTGTCTACCTTTGGGAAGATGCCCAAGATGGATGCCATCACAACACTGGCCGCGTCCCTCTGGGACATCCCGGCTGTCTACCTTTGGGAAGATGCCCAAGATGGATGCCATCACAACACTGGCCGCGTCCCTCTGGGACATCCCGGCTGTCTACCTTTGGGAAGATGCCCCCATCCTCCTCTCCGATTAGGATTTCTGATTTCTCGGAAAACAGGAAAAATGCCAAATAATTATGGTCACGGGGGAACACATATAGCTTATGGCAGGGCTACCCAACCCTGGTCCTGCAGATCCATCACCCTGCAGAGCTTAGCTACAGCCCTAATTTAACACACCTGATACAGATATACAGGCCCTTCAGTAGCATCTCAGTATTAGAGCCAGCTTAGCTTCAACATAGCTGACTCTAATACTGAGGTGATACTGAAGTGCCTGGTTATCTGTATCAGGTGTGTTAAATTAGGGCTGTAGCTAAGCTCTGCAAGGTGGTACCCCTCCAGGAGCAGGGTTTGGCCATGCTGGTATATGAAATAGAGCCTTTAACACTGAGAAATCTCCATGCACCATGGGCAGACAATGAACAACCACTGGGTAGAGTAAATGGTCAGATGACTCACCAGCTGATGGTCACCTGTAATGAATGAAGCCTCCTGACTCACCATGGTATATAACACTATGTAAGTCGATATATTAGGATCCATCCTGCCATTTATCCATTACATCTGGTACAGGGTAACATAGAGGAATAGGTAATACGGCACATGTGGCAGATTAATCGACCAGTCTGCCTCATGATAATGCAGAGCTGCACTGGATGGAGGTAGAGTGGCAGAGGGTCCCGCCTCGGGACATGGGCCACTTCAAGCCAAAAGCGAGAGAGGGAGACCGGTCCTCGTGGCCACAGAGAGCGCCAGATGGGCCCGAAGAGGAATAGCAGCCCGTGGCAGGCATCAGAATGACGCAATAAAGCCAGAGTCCGCGGCTCCGTGATTCTATCCACCATCTACAGCTCTGTTTAACCTGCTCATGTGGGAATGACCTCAGGCTGCACAATCACGCTTCGTTCTTCATTGACTTGGGTCTTTGCGGCTCACATCCTCACTCAGTGTATCCGTTGCATATAAAAGCCTCATTTTACAGACTCCAGCTGTAACCTGGATGCATTCCCCCAATTCGGGATCAGGCTGGTAGAATATTAATACTGCTCTCATCACTAATACTACTAATACAAGTACCATTACTCAGTTAAACAGGGCAATGAATGCAGGCTCTGTGATTCAGTGGAAGGTGTAATATTTTTGTTCAAATCCATTGAATGCAGGATCTGTGATTCAGTGGAAGGTGTAATATTTTTGTTCAATTCCATGCCACTGTGATTGATAGCAGGGCTGTTAATTGCCTTTGGGCATCAATGTCCTTTTGGTGACGCTCAAAGTTTAAGAAAATGCATCCAGATTCTTCCCTAATCTTGTAACAGGGGTGTCTCACTACCTCGCAGGACTGATCATTTGGAAAGAGGTAGTTCTTCGTTCTGTAGACACACTGGGGGCGTGTGTGTAGACTGGGGAGGGGGGCTGGCATGTCCCTCCTGGGAGGGTTTTTCCAAATGAGGCCTGCGTGTTTTTGTGTGTGTGTGTTTTTGGGGGGGGGGGGGGGGGGTCTATGATTGCCGTGACAGCCAGGCCCCTTCACAAGGGCGGTGGCACCTGTCAAGGCGAGCTCCCTCCTCGTGTGGGTGGGTGGCTGGCTGGGTGGGGGTTGTTCTGACCCCTCCATCTCTCCAAAGTCTCACAGTAGATATCTCCCCTTCTTATATAATTGCTGAGGTTTACGTACTTCACTACATTACTGAAGCTCCCAGACTGCCTTTATAGGAGAGCAGATTGTTACTTTTATTTGTTTTTAACACCAAATCCAATGATCCACTTTCTAGCAGTATAAAACTCTCCTAGAAGAGACTCCAACACACAGGGAAAAACATTAATCAAAAAACTCGCAAATGCTCATTCTAATATTACAAATTTACAGTGTTTGAAAAAAACATACATAAAATGGCACACTATAAGTATACTTTGTTTTTCATAAGTCATATAGAACAAAGTTCACTCAGGAGAGACTTTTATTCTGAGGATCCAGGGTTTAATTTCTTGTTTTGGTGTAATTAGTTTGTGAAGAGAAATTTATATTTCTCATTAAAATTTCAGACTACAATAATCACAGAAATATCCTCCCAGTCACCTGTTTCTCTATTATGTGTGTCTCATAATCTTGTTAGGACTAAGTAATCTCCAGCAAAAAGTTTTAAAGTGTTTATTTTATAATTCGTGTCAATTTTTTTTTGCTAAACGATTTCCTCAGAGTAACTTTTTGGGGCGTTTAATTGTGCTGCGCTCGTGTGACGATCACCGTCTCCCTCCATTTTCCAGAGCCTCACTCAAGTATTTAGTGGGGCACCAGCGATCAGCCTGTTTAAAAATACCAAGCGCGTAAGAGGAAGCGCGACACAGTGCGGCCGCTTACACCCCCGCTGCGGCAGGGGGGGGCCTCGCCAAGAGACATATGTGTCTGGGACGCGATGTAAAGCTTTCAGCTCGCTCCTTTACGCACTGCGGAAGGACCCCCCCCCCCCGAGACCTACATGAGGGCTATATGGGGGGGGCTATCGAGAGGAGGCTAACAAGCAGAAAAGCAAGGAGAGCATGGAGGTATAGGGTGTCTATCATGCACACTAGACTGTTCTCTTGTTCTCGCTTCCCATTGACATCATCTTTCATTGCCGAAGTTCAGTTCCAATACTCAAGAACAGCCCCAAATATCGAGGATCCATCGGCATCCTCACCACAGAGACCAATCTTATGACATCTTATGCGTCCCAAGTTCATTCTTGGGAGGCAAGTTAGCAAGGACGCTCTTACCAAGATTACATTTCTTGCGATCTTGGTATTCATGAACACCTACAGTTCATGGGGAAATGAAGGGTCACAGGCCAGCATGAACTCCGAGGCCCCCAGGAGGCTAAGGGGGAATCTGGGGTCGATGTCTGACATCTCAGAGCAGATTCTACAGGCTTAGGGATCCATCCTGCTGTGCATGTCTGCTGTATGGATCTCACAAGGTCCCTAGCATAAAGAAAACAACAAGTGGCCAAAAAAGGAAAAATTAGAATAGACAAATCCCAGCACTCATGCAGTGCAGAGTTACAGTGAACCTGGAGCCTATACGAAGAAGCACAACATACCCTGGACAGGATACAAGTGCATCACAGGGTTCATATTCCCGCATTGAGAGTAATGTAGAGACACACAGTACTTCTTTGTGTTTGGACTGCAGGAGGAGACAGGGAGAACATCCATTTTGCCCAGGCACCATACAGTTGCAGGATTTGATCCCCAAAGCCATACGTGAGATAACATTATGACCAAGTCATCATGCTACCAAAGGATGGATTGAAGAAAAAACAATGTTATGGTGCATCAGTTACTGAAATGTTCATCATAGGTGCTGCACGTTTCAAGCCTTGCGTTCATGCTTACGATCGGCTCCCCACATCTCGTTCCTGGGCAGTTGCACTCACCAGGAATCACAAGAAGCTCACATTTTTAGAGGAGATGTTAAATTAGTACTGTGTTTGTATAATGAGAGGGAACTTGAGAAACACTCCGGTGCAAGGAGTGAACATGGTGCAAGGAATCGACAGGCAAGACACAGACCTATCAAAGAATTGAGTATGACTGGAATGGTTGCTGTGTTTTTAACAAGCCAGGATGCTGGAAAGATCTTTCAGAACACCCTCAAATCAACAAGCTGACCACAGTGAGGTCCTGTTAGATACGCTGTGTTGACCAAGTCAGGATCAAAGAAACACCCAATGGCATTATCATCGACTCACTAAGACCATGGCCTTGGTTCCTTTCGGCGCAGGGCCCTTGTCCGCGGGCGACCCCAGCTCCTGTGGCCACGTTTCCTTTTAAAAGGAAGTATAATGAACGCATTCATATCGGACTCAATCAGACCCCAAGGACTCTGAGTCAGAGCTGAGCAGTGAACACACAGGGGGATGCAGGCCTTTGAGGGATGCAAAGTGTGTGTGTGTCTGTGTGTGTGTCTGTGTGCCTTTTGCATGTATGTGTTTGTGTGTGTGTGTGCCTTTTGCATGTATGTGTTTGTGTGTGTGTGTGCCTTTTGCATGTGTGTGTGTGTGTGTGTGCCTTTTGCATGTGTGTGTGTGTGTGTGTGCCTTTTGCATGTATGTGTTTGTGTGTGTGTGTGTGTGTGTGCCTTTTGCATGTGTGTGTGTGTGTGTGTGCCTTTTGCATGTATGTGTTTGTGTGTGTGTGTGCCTTTTGCATGTATGTGTTTGTGTGTGTGTGTGCCTTTTGCATGTATGTGTTTGTGTGTGTGTGTGCCTTTTGCATGTATGTGTGTGTGTGTGTGCCTTTTGCATGTATGTGTTTGTGTGTGTGTGTGCCTTTTGCATGTATGTGTTTGTGTCCGTGTGTCTGGTTCTTGTTTCAAGTTCACAGTATCTTCCCAGATTGTCCTGACTCATACTACTAAGACCAGCCATTACACAACAATTAGTCAGGATGAAACGAGCGTCATCCTTGCATTCAGGCACATTCCTTTGTCACAGTCACTGTCTGTATGTCATCTGCCCCTGCTATCATCCCTCGTTTGAGTGTCCTGTGTCTGTCTTCGCTCACAGAATCCTACAGCAACATAAAGGTACTAGAGAAAAGTCTTAGGCAGTCATAGAAAATGTTTAAAGTTATTCATCTGGGTATTACATGTATATTTTCTCAGAAAAAAGACAAAAACATTAAAACATTAACACAATAAAAATATTAACACCATAAAAACAAATACAAATTTCTTCTGTTCTCCAAAAAGTCACTGATATCATGTTGGATGGCTAGATGATCACCAGTCCAGCTCCCTAATCCCTCCTCAGGGGCACCTCAGCCGTTCCATGTATCTGTTACATTTAACCATAAGCTTAAATAAATTATATTAACTAAATTAGTTTTAAAAGTCAATAAGGTATTGATTAGCTATATGAGATGGAGTAGTGGTTGAGCCAAAAATTACATGGGTGTGTTGGATGGCCGCCGCAGATGCTGGGGTGATTTTAGGAGAGGCTTTGAAATGGCTAAGCTGACACAATTTGACAGACATCGTAGTTTTACACCAGCGTGCAGATCATTTAAGCATCATTTTCAATGCCTAAGATTTTTGCACAGTACTGTAGTGAATACATGCACTTCAGAGTCACCTTTAACAGTCAGGAGCTAAATGCAGGTGTTTGATCAATCACGTGAGTTTTCCACTCTTAACCATGTCAGTTTAATCACAAGTGCTCCTGGTCTTTTTTGTGCCCAACCCCTAATTTGTGTGAATTAGTTTATCCATCCATCCATACATACATAACTGAAAGATAAACACCATATCTGTCATTTGCACAAGTACAGGAACTTAGCAATGCTTCCCTTTGCTGACCCCCCATCTTGTTCTCCTTAGGTAGGCGGTCACAGTGCAGGGTTAGGGTTTCACAGTGCAGGGTTAGGGTTTCACAGTGCAAGGTTAGGGTTAGGGTTTCACAGTGCAGGGTTAGGGTTTCACAGTGCAGGGTTAGGGTTAGGGTTTCACAGTGCAGGGTTAGGGTTTCACAGTGCAGGGTCAGGGTTAGGGTTTCACAGTGCAGGGTTAGGGTTTCACAGTGCAGGGTTAGGGTTAGGGTTTCACAGTGCAGGGTCAGGGTTAGGGTTTCACAGTGCAGGGTCAGGGTTAGGGTTTCACAGTGCAGGGTTAGGGTTTCACAGTGCAGGGTCAGCCAACGTGTGTTGCCCTTGGAGCTGGGGGCCCTACAGGCACGTGACTGATTCACCAAGGCCGGGCTCAAACCAGCGACCTTCCGATAAGGGGACACATAGACTTAGGCCCCCTGAGCCACTCCCCACCCCCCATAACTCTCCCTTCACAGCTGCATGGTGTCCCAGGAAAGGCAGATCAGACAAGAAGCCTGGATGTTGGTCTAATGCAGAGCAGAAACTCACACAATAAAACACGACAGGCGATTTTTGGGATGCCAGCTCATCTAACTGCATGTCTTTAGGTTGCAGGGGAAGAAACACAAACTCCACACACATTCAGACTCGAATCCCTGGCTGCTGAGGTGTGACAGTATTACACCACTCCATTATGAGGATCGCAGACAGCATACAGAGGAATTTACGGTGCTTAAAAGTTTTCAGATGTGCGCATGTTGCCCCTTCTTTGGCAAATATCACAGATGCAGTAGGTGAAAATGGACTTGTGCAGAGGTTCATTATTCACGCATCTTTAACACCATCCCCTGGCCATCAGCCCACTAACGGCAAGATAGCTTGCAGTACTAATTTTAATGTTTATCCACTTCTTTAATTTTATTAGGCTCTTGTTAGTGAAGCCCTGAATGACGGGCTTTATATTTACCTGCAACAGGCAGATACGTAACTTTACTAATATACCTCGAAGAAGAAAGACTGTTCAAAACTCATTTATCAAATGACAGATTTGCTGTTTTTTTCACGTTTTCCTCCCACACGCACAGAGTTTTATGGTTTTCAGCAGAGAAAGTAAGTCCCAGAATATCAACAAGGAGGTTCACGCGATGCATGTCACAGCACTCACACATCTCGGTGAGGAATCGGGGGGAAGCCCGGCGATGGCAGACTGCGTGAGCTTCGGCGTTTCCATGGTGATTGATCACTAGTCCCACGCCTACAGGTAACCCAATTAATGCAAACCTAGCTGGCTCTGCTTGGACTAATTGCCTTGTTAGGGTTTTTTGGGGTCAGTCGCATGGATTCTTAGTGCTGGAGGGAAATAAGAGCCACGGTGGAAACCTGTGTGTGTGTGTGTGTGTGTGTGTGTGTGTGTGTGTGTCGGGACTGGTGTGGTTTGGGCCATACTATTTCTTAAAGGGACCATGACCCATTTTTTTCTGGAAATAGAGGGATGTCCTTGATAAAATCCTGCTGCCCCGTGCCACAGACACACTTCCAGAATATTCCAGAAAATACTCAAAGAACATTATATGAATTAAATGAAATTAAAAATCAAAATGTAAAAGTAAGTGTCACTTCATGGCCTCTATGTATAAAAACAAAACAGCCAGTTGACAGGAAATAACATATAAATAATTCCAATAATCCTAAAGAAGGGGGCTAATATGGGGGCATATAGCCGAAGGTGCAGGCCCAGCATGTATGAATCTGGACTTCTTCCCCCCTCACCTACAGCTTTAATGTTTGCCCTTCAGTTGTCTTTGCCCATTTTGTACTATTTCTTTCAAAAGCTGTGTGGTTTCAGAGGGTGCAGTGTGTGGTCAGCAGATTGGGATGCAATCCCTGTGATCAGAAGGTCACCGGTTCAAATCCCAGGGTTGCCAACACGTTTTCGGAGTTTGGCCCTTAAGCAAGGCCCTTAACTCTAGGGATTGTATGCCATGATTTCTCAAAAAAAGTATATTGTGTTGGGCAAAAGCATCTGCTATAAATGTAAATGTGCTATAAAAATATGAATATTTTTGAGGAGAGGATAGGCTGCATTTGGCCATTTTAATTAACATAAGACCAAGTCTTGGTAGCCTATGTGTCGAGGTACATCAGTGTCAGGAAACATCAAAGACGATGTAAACCAGCTAGTTAAGAAGCCTTTAAATTAAGGGATGAAACAAGACTGTCTTTCAAACTAATTTGCTGTCGTCCAACAAATCTTTTTCCCATGGTAGTGCATTACGTGTCACTTCTGCTGTGGTTTTCTGGCAGCTCTTTTGCCATCTTCTTACTTAGCAGACAACAGGAGCGTTCTCATCGGAGACTTCCTGTCTGGCAACCGGAACAACGGGGTTGAGTCATCTGCAATATGGTACAATCACCCCGCCCGCTGGAATTATCCAATGGAGGCAAAACATTAAGAAGGCATACGTCTCTCTGAACAGCTGCAGCGCTGATGCTAATTAGCGCCGCACGGTTCACGTGAGCCGAACATCCACTGCTGCTCACATTCTGTGTATTTCCCTACATTGGCCAAGCAGGGGCAAATATCAATGAAAATAACAACAGGTTCAGTTACACTTTGGATAAACATTAGAACTCATGATATTAGTGATTTTCAGTGTGCTATGATTGTTGGTGCCAGATGTGGTGGTTCCGACATCTCAGGAATCAACCTTCCTGGGACTGCTGTGGTGTTTACAGTTTACAGAGAATGGTGCAGTGACCAAAAATATGGTGTCAGCAGCAGTTTTGTGGGCGAAAACACCTTGTTAGTGAGTGAGGTCAGAGGAGAAGAGCCAGACTCGATAGAGCAAACAGGAAGACCAGAAATACAAAAATAACAGCTCCGGACAACACTGTGTGCAGAAAGGCCAAGCACATAAAATTCCTCTCTTGGAATGGTTCTGGAGACCTGTCTAGTACTGTGAGAAGGAACCTAATAAACCCTCCCTACAGACTCTGTTTTCCACACTCCCCTTGTTTCCAAAAATAGCCTTATACAATGTTCCTGGGAAGTTTCAATATATTTTTAGTTTCTACGTGAACAATATTAAGTATCTTCTACAATCACTCTTTCTTTCCATTGCTGCCACCCAGCATTGCTGCTTCAATTTTGGTAGCATTTGGCTCACAATGAAATCTAGTGTAGATCTTCATCCATATATAGTATGTCTTAGTGAAGTGATAATAAGGTCCATCAAATACTTTTTGAGTTATCACATTCACAAGGTCCAGTATCTTCTGCAGTCATCCTTCCCTTTGCTGCCACTAAATGGTGTTGCTTAGATTCCGATGCAGTTTGTCTCAAAATATCATAAGCTCCAGATTTTCACCCATACAATGTGTTTGCAAAGTTAGAAAAAGGTCCATCAATGACGTTTTGTGTTTTCGCGCTCACAAAGTGTCTGTGGCAGTGGTGGACCGGTCCCAAAACCATGGAGCGCATCCTTGTTATGGAGAGCAAAGGCAGGATATAGAAAGCTTATGATCTGTGCTCTTCAGCATTCTTCTCATCCACGAAAACACCACCACTCTCCTCCACGCGCCTCAGACATGCCAAGCAGCATAACTTTAATTATTTATTCGAGATGTTGTGTTTTTCTTTCCCAGCATCGACGTGTAGCTGTCCGTTTACGCGCTTGCGAAGAGAGTAACCCTCCAGGCCGTCACTGTTTGTGTGTCGGCGCTCCATATTAAAATAGCCTAGTGAGCCTAAGCGAAGAGTATTGATCTTTTTAATGCGGTTTGTCCTAATGTTTGACTCCCCTAATTACTTACGAAGCATCTCCAGGCCGTGCCAGCGATTGAAAATTCATACTGCTAAGCAACCAAGGAGACCCAGGCTGCACGGAGGTAAAGCTGAGGGCCGCGATGCTAGTAGAGCCAGAGGCGTGGTGAGGCCTGGAGGGCGAGGTAAGGCCTGGAGGGCGAGATGAGGCCTGGAGGGCATGGTGAGGCCTGGAGGGGAGATGAGGCCTGGAGGGCATGGTGAGGCCTGGAGGGGAGGTGAAGCCTGGAGGGGAGGTGAGGCCTGGAGGGCGAGGTGAGGCCTGGAGGGGAGGTGAGGCCTGGAGGGCGAGATGAGGCCTGGAGGGCGTGGTGAGGCCTGGAGGGGAGGTGAGGCCTGGAGGGCGAGATGAGGCCTGGAGGGCGTGGTGAGGCCTGGAGGGGAGGTGAGGCCTGGAGGGCATGGTGAGGCCTGGAGGGCGAGGTGAGGCCTGGAGGGCGAGATGAGGCCTGGAGGGCGAGATGAGGCCTGGAGGGGATGTGTCGTTTTCCCACCTAATCCTTCCGAGTCGCCATCCCTCGGCAGCATCCAGCACTTTGCATGGACCTGGTTCTTTTAGGGAGCCTCAGGACATGTGGATAAGACAGTCGCCTCTTCCCCACAGCACAACAGGGAAAGTGTATGGAGGTTCTGAGGGCTTCGTGTGTGTGTGTGTGTGTGTGGGGGGGGGGGGGTCAAAGTAACACCACCTAAATCATCACTTGGATTTTCTTTCTTTCTTTCCATTTTCCTATATTTTTATTAATGTGTATATATTATGTAGCAATATATCACACCCATGTTAAGCACCTTGGAGTGACTCTGTTGCGAAAGGCGCTATACAGTATAAAGATGAATTGGATTGATCTGAATGTCACGCTTCCCTCGGGAAATCTTTGTTTCCATTGTTTCTCTAGCAGGACTTTTCTTCGCTCCGTCTGGGTCATTCACCCCAATTCAAAAGTAAATTTGCACTGAAACCCTAATTGGTCTAAGCAGCGACCTATGAAGCTCTGAGTAGCAAGTCTGCATGCTTTTTAATTGACTCTTTTTCTGTTTACATGTGCGCACAAATCAGCAATAATCTGTTCTTTTATAGGGTGAAACACTGGCCCAAGAATACTAGTCTGTTCCTGTCGTCATGGTAACACATCAGCTTATTTGGACAGTATAGAGAACAAGCCTGAGATGTTCCAGGTACTTTGATTTCCTTTCATTTGAATTAAACTACGAATATTTGCCCATGAGCTGTTATTCTTTATTAATAGGCATATCACTGTATTGTATGTATTCAAATAGTTGTGTGAGGGGTGAGGTCACATTAGCACGTTCTGAAACCTGAGAATCCTATATGTGGTAACAATCCCAGTTTGAGGATTTTATAATAAGAACACTGAGATGTGAGAAACGACAAGATATTTGTGCGAATGTGTATCGTCAGAGTAATGCCTCTGGGATCCAGGAGCGCATAAAACCTTCTTCCAGCCAGAGGAGTGAGTTTTGGCGCTCATACCTACCACCACCTGCAAAATTTCTCACCACCGGGCCAGAACCTTGCATTGAGAAAAAGACTGAGTCAGCAGATCTACCGTGTCAACCTCCAGCAGGGGAGAGAGCCTATACCAGTCCTGGACAAAAAGCCACAAACCCATGAGGTTTTCATTGGAGAACACGTCACTCTCAATCAGCATCAGTAGGCTGCTGGATCAGTAGCAGGACGTGTTCTCCTGTCTCTCTGGCTGACCTCACATAGCATGACATGCATACCTCGCCTGGACTGAACACAGAGCCATGACCCTCCTGGGTGCTATAGGTGTGCCACCACACCATCGAGGAAAAGATCAAGCAGATGCTGCAGCTGGGTCTGATTGAGAAGGACAGGAGCCCTTGGCCAGCCCCAACATCACGCTGCTCCCTGTGGACACTGGCAGTACGCGATTCTTCCCTTCGGACTCCATGGGGCCCCGGGGCACTTTTCAGTGCCTGATATCCTGAGGTCCTGAGATGCCACCAGGCATATGCCATTGCCGAGGGGGCTCAATGACCTGCAGGCTGCCAGGCTCAACGCCAACTCCAAAAAGTGCCATCTGGGACTATAGAAAGTGCACCACTTAGGGTACTGAATCCAAAACAGCCCATGAAACCACAGGAGAGGAAAATCTCTGCCATCAAGAATAACCTGGAATAACAACAAAAATACAAGTACCTGCCTTCTTGAAGTTACTGCAGTGCCACTGGTGGTTTATTCACATTCATTACCTGTAACATCTGTATGCCTTGTACTCTTGGGGGGGACTATCAAAATGGCGCTTCTAAGATCTGGCCATGCTTCTCACTCCCAGTTATTCATAGTTTGCCATGCGGCAGCTGCAGCAGCACCACAAACAGCAGCCACCTCTCAAAACTTTGGACGTGCTTTGGACGGCCGTCCCGCACACCGCCCTGAGGCTGTTTGGACGGCCGTCCCGCACACCGCCCTGAGGCTGTTTGGACGGCCGGCCCGCACACCGCCCTGAGGCTGTTTGGACGGCCGTCCCGCACACCGCCCTGAGGCTGTTTGGATGGCCGTCCCGCACACCGCCCTGAGGCTGTTTGGACGGCTGTCCGGCACACCGCCGTCAGGCTGTTTGGACGGCCGGCCCGCACACCGCCCTCATGCTGTTTGGACGGCCGGCCGGCACGCCGCCCTGAGGCTGTTTGGACGGCCGGCCCGCACACCGCCGTCAGGCTGTTTGGACGGCCGGCCCGCACACCGCCGTCAGGCTGTTTGGACGGCCGGCCCGCACACCGCCCTCATGCTGTTTGGACGGCCGGCCAGCACGCCGCCCTGAGGCTGTTTGGACGGGCGGCCGGCACACCGCCCTCATGCTGTTTGGACGGCCGGCCCGCACACCGCCCTGAGGCTGTTTGGACGGCCGGCCCGCACACCGCCCTGAGGCTGTTTGGACGGCCGGCCCGCACACCGCCCTCATGCTGTTTGGACGGCCGGCCGGCACGCCGCCCTGAGGCTGTTTGGACGGCCGGCCCGCACACCGCCCTGAGGCTGCAGGCCCAGGGCTGCATGGCTGGAGGTGGTTGGCTGCTGAAACGTTCTCCCCGCATCACAGCCTTTCATTCGACTCGGCACAGTCAGATGGTCAGACTGGGCTCTCCCGCCTGACTCATTGGCCATAGTTTTCTCACAGCCCTCGCATTGTTTTAAATGATTTCCTGTTCTTTTTTAGATAAGATTTCTCCTTTCTGCTTTTCTCTCTCGCTCCCCCACGCTCCAGCTGAACCCGGCGCTGATTGAGGGTTCCAGCAGCTGTCTCCATTCACACCGAGCCGCCAGCGCCACCTACCCTGAACTCTCCCCCAACTGAATTCAACTTCCTTCCTTCCCCTGGGTCGTGTGGGGGGGAAAAATAGTCTTTCTGGGGTTCAAATCTTGTGAAACCACTATTTCCTGCCTGTGTGTGTTTATGCTCACGCCTTGCCACAATGCAAATTTTTCAAACATCGGAATCAAGATTTTAATCCTTGTGCTTTGCCTTAGGCAGGGGGTATTTACATCTGTGGAAAGCCGGCGTGGTTCTGCTGGACGGTAAACATGTTTTGGAGTTTGGAGGGCACTTCACTCCTCCATGCATGTACCGCTTGTCCTGGTCAGGATTGGAGCCTATCGCAGGAAACACAGCGCACCTCCTGTGGTACCTCCCAGAGGAGATTCCAGTTAGCAGGGGGGTGATGGAGGGGCATGGCGTGCTGGCGCAGTGCTGCACCTGTGTGACCGTGCTCTGGGTCTCCACCCCCAGCTGTATGTGTGTAGAGTTTGCATGTTATTTAGGTGTCATCGTGTGGTTTCCTCTTGGTTCTCTGGTTTCCCATATCAATCCAAAAATATGCCAGGGTGAACTGGAGTTGTCATGTTGTCTATAGCTGTGTGTGTGTGTGGATTGTGTTTATATTACATTGTGGGGACCAAATGTTCCCCACAATGTAATAAAAACCTGTTTGTTTGATGTTGTGAGGACCATGTTTCCCTACAAAGATTTGTGAATGCAATAAAAAAACTAAAAATGCCAAAAGTCTCTTATTTTGTTCGGTTACTTGTGGTTAAGGTTAGGGCTGGGTAGAGGTTAAGGGTGTCATGTTGTGTGTGTGTGTGTGTGTGTGTGTGTGTGTGTGTGGGTGGGTGGGTGGATTGATGCCCCATCCTGGGTTATTCCCTGCCTTGTGTTCATAGCTTCCATGATTGATTCTGAACCCCTGAAACTCTGCATAGAAGAAGTTGGTAAAGAGGATGGATGGATGGATGGATGGATGGTGAAGCTGTAGTGGCTCGCATTGGGACCAGCTGCAAATTCACACTGAGGCTTCCTGTCCTCCATCTGGAGCGACGAGAGCCATCAAAGGGAGACCCCCTCGCCACAGTAGCATCAAAGGGGCGGGTGTGACCCCCGAGGGTGTCAGGCACCCTGCCCCCCCTCAACGCTTACGCAACACACGACGGGACGCTTTGAGGGAGCACCTGTCAGGCTTCATCGCGTCCCCCCCGGCCGCTGGCACTGTGTATGTGCGCGTGTGCGTTTGATTGTGTGTTTGCCACTGTGTGTTTAACTTGCGCCAAACCACTCCCACACCTTGAGTCAACCAACCACCCCCCCCCCCCCCCGATCCAAGTTTACAGAGAACGGCATGGCAAAAGAAACTTTGGTAGCCATAGAAACTGATATATCATATTGTCCTCTATGTGCCAGGCATAGTCTCTGAAGATCACAGCGTATTACAAGTATTTGCTTTTTGCACTGGACACATTTTCAGGAGCTATCAAGAGGCTGAACCGTCGTCCGCCGGAAACATCGACAGACCGAAATAACGTAAACGTTTGGCCTTTTCCTGTGTTTTTTCGTTAATCTACGAAAACAGGTAACATTAGAATCTCTGTCATGTTCTGCGTAATAGACAATTACCCTATTTGACATTTAAACTGATAATTCGTCAATAATAAACGTTTGTCTTCAGCTTTGTCAGCTGAAGTTGAGTGTGCGGCGTGATGGCAGAGAGTAATAAAGAAGCAGGGAATGCTGATAGTTTTCCGACTTCATGCAAATGTCACACGGCTCTGCCCCGTGCTGTCAGGGTGTGACCATGCCTCTGCCGCCCCCCCCCTCCTGAGTCTGATTGGACAGGCGCTGAGGATCACACCATGGAACCATGCCAAGGATGGCAGACCATCGAGCGCGGGAAGCATTGATGTTATTTCAGTTAACGAGCTTCAAAGTTCCAAACAGCTAGGAGAGAGCAACAGATTGTGGCCAGTCATTCTTATGCTGCAGTGACATTCAGGAGCCTGCGTTTCTCCATGATTTTAGGAAAAACACGCGACCGGGCCGCCCAGCGAAAACCGTCTTATCAACACGCTCGCAGAAGGTGTCCTTGGAGTCTTTGTCTACCACAAATGAGCCATGGTGCTGTTTAAACTGGTCAGTGAGGGTCGCCGTGTGCGATGTTTGACAATCATGCCCCTCTCCATAGGCCACGGGCCTTCAATGCAGATCATATCACATGACAGAGCAAACATGGACAAGTGGGGCAATCACAAGTGTTGATATAAGGTTTTTCTACAAGAGGGAGACACGGTGAAACCAAACAGTCTGTAAGCGATGCGTACAAAAATACTGCAGCCTGTCTGAGCTGAAATAGCTCTCTCTGCGTGAATATGATGCTTCAGTCCAAAATAAATAGATTTCTCTTTCAACACAAATGTTCAGAACGTGACTAAATCAGGTCATTCATTTTTATTTTGGGCACATTCTTACTGAAAAGTTACCAAAAATCTAAGCTAGGTTTAACAAGGCGATATATTTACATTAGATACCATTGACTTATGAGGAGTTTTGGCTTTTCAAGAGAGGCTTTGAGGTTCAGCAAACGGGTCCTGCTGTCTGTCCCGTGCCACGAAGTTCTTGTCCACTGTGAATCACGAGTTGAATATGTTCCACTGTCTGTTTAATTCACTGGTCACTGACCTGCATCTCTCACATTTCTGTAGGTGGATCCGTGCAGGTTTCTCAGTGGTTTTGATGCCGAATGGAGTTGAGCCATTAACAACTATGTCGGAACATGGCATGATCCATCAACCATGGTGGAGCTGAGCATGAGAAAAATGACTGCATTGGAAGTAAACATACCAAATGCAATGGGGTTCAACTATGGTGGAGATGAACCATGATTTTGCTTAAGCTCAGCTTTAGGAGTCCGAATGTGTGTGTGGTGCCGGCCGTTCCAGTTTCTGGGTCTCCGGAGTGGCTTAGGAGAATTGGTATCTCTAAATTTCCCTGAATTAATGTGTGTGAGCCCTGAAATAGACAGACATCCCACCCTGGGTTTCCCCTGCCTTGTGTCCAGAACTTCCAAGGGATCGGCACCCTACAACCCTGTGCTGAAAAAGCAGATAGGAGACGGATGAAGAATTACATGAAGCCTCATATGAGGCCTCCTCTGTTTCTCTGTAACTGACGCTCAGCGTTACCTAACGAGCCACAATAGAAATGGAGGCATCAGCCAAAGACACCCTACGAAAGGGGACCTGTCAGAGCATCCTTTTTAATGAGACCAACTCTTCATATGATCTCCACTAAATGAACTTGTTCCTGGCCTCTCTCCACCCCCCCACCCCCCCAGCCTCCTTAAATCTAAGGCAAACAATACAACTCGGTGCGGGATAACTGACAAAACCCGAGATCTCAAAATAACCGGTAATGAGATCAGAGCTCGGCTGTAGCAGTTAACATTGCATCTGATCACGCTTGCGTCCGTAATGGCTGCGAACGCCTCTCGCGACTGCATGACTGGGAGGTGCTGACAGCTGTGCTATGTGTTTGAAGGGGGGGGGGCTTTTATCTTACATTACGCAGCAGAGTTTTAAAATTAATTGTAAGAACTCACACCTTGGGAATGGCGGAACCAGAAAAGACACAGATCCACCGGGATGCTAATGTCATTGGCTCATGTGATCATCATTTCCGTAGGATGCAGAGTCCTTATGATGTTCTTGTGCTCCAGTCCATGTCGGTATAGAATTTGAACAGTTCATGCTTTGTTCAAGCAGGGTCACTCTGATCCTCTGGTCCTCCACTCCTACTTACCATGGGGCACTGGATGCCAGTACATTGGAGGGAGCTCACACAATCGCATGCACTAAGTGCAATTCAAAGTCCCACATCTGAGGATATTCCTCAGAAACACAAAGATGCAAATTCTCCAGTAACCATTGCAACCTGTTGAGCTGTCATATGACCTTGCTGAACTTTAAAGTTACACAAACATTGGTAATATAGTAATGGATGAATAAAAACCTCACTTAGGTAGTGCAGAGGGGAGCTGTCACGCCCTGCTCCGTCCGCTCCCGATGTGTGCCACGCCCCCTCATTATCCACGTGTGCTTCCCCGATCGTGCCCAGCTGTTCCTCGTTATTGTGGCTTGTCTTTTGTATTTAGTCCGCGTCTGAGTACGTTACCCCCAGATCCGTCATTAATGTTTATTGGTGTCTTGGTCCCGTCCACCCGAATAAACCCTTTGTCTGCATTCTCGGCTTGCCTCGCTTGCTTCCCGGCTCGCTCGCTTCCCGGCTCGCTCGCTCACCCAGCGTAACAGGAGCTTAGTTTCTCTACTTAAAAATACTTCACACAAAAGCTGCCTTAACCTGGAGAATAAGAGATACACCTGGGTGTGACTGCATGCAGGTAAGTGTAATTGTCAGCTGCTTTTGTGGCTTCTCCGACCATGTGACACGGCATCAGTCTGTGCTAAATGAAATGTGATTGGTTAAGACGTGCAACTACCCACCCCCCAACTCGCCAGTGACCCACTCAGGAATTTTGCTTATATCCTCTAAATCCTTCTCAGAAAACCAAAATACAGCTTCACTGATACTGACTATAATTCTTACAACAGCGGTATAACAGCTATTTCACCAGTACTGTCACCTGCACGTTTCAGCGCCCCCTGCTGCCGTAACCCACACCGCGTCGGTCCTGGCAGGTTAAGCAGCAGTTATAGCGGGTCAGCGAGCTCCGACATGCCCCCCCCCACCCGACAGCGTGTGTAACGGGCTCCGTGGTTTCCGCACCATCGCACCCCCAGTCTCGCGTTGTCACACTCGCCGACTGACTTGGATAGTGAATTGAGTCGGGCAGAAAATGTCATTCCAAGTAACTGTGACATGTCATTTTTCTTCAAGGATTAGAAAATTAAATGAAGCTATTAACGTGTTGTATACTGGAGATCCGCCCTGGGGGGTAAAAGCAAGCAGATTGCTGCCCCCCCAGAGCGCCGCTCTTTACACGTTTGGCCCAGTAATCAGTGCAGGCCAGCCCCCTACCCCAGAAGCGCCGTGCGGCCCAGTTTCCGAGGATCTTTCCCTCCCCAATAGACCCATACAGACAAACAGAGTGAGAGACACAAATAAACACCCTGTCAATCTCTAAAGTCCCTCAAAGTTTTCTTCCAGCCTTGCCAAGTATTTCTGGAAATAAATAAACATTTGGTTGGATCTGTGTTGCCTGGTTTCCACGCACAGGTGTATAATCGCTTTGTGTAAAGCTAATGAACAGAGTTGTCCTGCAGTATAATTATAATGTAGTTTCCTAATGAACACTGTAACAGCAAAGGTGCCATGTTTCAGCTATGAATTAGTCCAGCTCTCTCTCTATCAGCCGTGACCTCCTGTCATGGCAATTGTTTATCCCGCCCACTGGGCCCCCCCCCCTTCCCCCAGGCCTGTGGCATAAGCACAGCAGCACCTCCAACAGGAATCCCCCCAGATCCCCACATGGTCAAGCAAACAACAAAGAGGGTAGGTTGGGGGAGGATATGGGGACAGCCCCCCCCCCCCCCACCCTCAACACACTTCGCTAAAAGCACAGTAGGGCTGTGAGCATTAAAGCAGAACAGAAAAAAAAAACAGAAAAAGAGGTGAGCGAAAGAAAGTATGAGATGGCGAGAGATGGAGGGTTAGTATAAAAAAAAAGTTCTGTTTGAACATTGACAGAAAAAGCCTCTATTTCTGCGAGATGTGCTGTGACAGACAGGGGCAGCTGCGGACGGGCGGATGTCAGGACGGCGTCCAGGTGTGAGTCATGCAGGCCGCAGCCGGGGCTCGGCACAGGTGCCCAGGACTGGATCTGCGCTCGGCTAATGCTGCCTGTCCTTTCATTCCACTGTGGTTCTGGAACCCTTTCAGGTCGGCTATTTCGGGTCCTCCACACCAACGCCCCGCCAACACTAGGCACAGGATATAAATAGGCGCCGTGTAGCTGAGGGCCTCGTGAGCAGATGGGTGGAACGGCAGAACGCGGCACGGAAACGGTACGAGGCTCGCGGCGTGAGCGTGCATGCGGCTCTGCGAGCGCCGCTAACCATCCATCCATTCCCACACTATGCTGGCGAGACGTGTGGTGCCTCGGAGACAAAAGGGCGACTTTCTCGCTTTTCACATCACTCAGACTCTCAGATGTTTTCCCCCGACCCCTAAGAGCGGCTCAGGAAGCCGGGAAGGCATTCGGCCGACCTGTAGCCGACCATTTTATTCAACTTTCACACATTTTTCACTAAAATACTGGACCTTTTCTCCCCCCTACACCTGCTAAATTTCTCTGCCGGCTGACACGTAGCGGAGAGGCAGGATTGAGGTGGGCTGAGAGGTGGCGCCGTGGGACATAAATGGGAAGAGGAGTGAGGCTAAAAATACTAAAAACGAAAACGTAGGCCGGAGATTCAAATGTCACAGAATTCCAGCCTGGCCCTTCGCCTGTTTCCGTGTTTAGCTCGCCGGCAGTACCCATGATGCACCTGAACCCTGAAACGCTGGAAATAAGCTTTACTTGTGTACCAATGTTTTAAAAAAAAAAACAAAAAAAAAACAACACCAAAAGCAGCCATTTTGGAGGTGTGAAAAGGTCAGAGCTGATCGGCACAGCATTTTAAGAGCAAAACCGGAAGTAAGGTTTTCAACACACTCCTGGGCCCCGGCTATGGTGTGTGAAAGGAGAAGTTCCCCTTATTTCCAACAGTCCATGACAAAAACTTAACCTTACACAATAATACTGGAAGCTTCTTATCCACCAGGGGGAAGGCGGGGGCTAAACAAGTCAATGATTCACCAAAGAAGGTGATTGGCTGAGAGGAGTGCTGTGTTTGATGAGGGAGGGGCCTCATCAGGCTGTTCCAGCAGGTGTGGGAGGTACAGGAATCAGACTCAGAACCCCTCCTGTACTGTTATGCTTACAGACAATGGCTGTTACTCGCTATCTACCTTTGTCCAGAGCTCCATTACATCATGCAGCTGCTTCTGACCCTAACTCCAGGTCTCTAGCCATTATGCCACCTGCTGGCCACAGTGCAGTAATGTATAAGAAATAAAAAGACACTGTAAGTTTTAAGCGATACTAAAACAGAAAGGCGTTCTTTTAAGTTGACAACACCGGGGACTCTAAGTGGTGGGGGGGGGGGGAGGCAAGCATGCTGGCAGGACAATAAACAGCTAAATGAGATACAACACGGTCTCAGCGATGGGAGAGACTTGCAGTTTAAAGTTCATTCCCCTTCAGGTTCACCCTCTGGCTGTCGTCTAGAAGCCATGCTTCACCTAGTCACTTCACACCGTAGGAGCTGATTATATACATGTCTTATGTCTTTTTTTTTTTGCAAAACAATTATTAGATGATGAATCATGGCAAGGGGAAACACTTTTTGAAGCCAGAGATTGTCCATTAAAATCTTGCAGGAAATTCTGGATTTCTTAACTTTTTCTTGGGTGGAAGCTCTGTCAAGCTGGAGGGTGAAGCAGGGAGGGAAGCCAAGAGCTGGGCCAGCCACCGAAATAAAAATGCGGGTAAAATCACAACCGCCGTGCTGCCAGGGTCCTCGCTTACGACGCCAGTTTGAGCCAAAATGATGCTGCCATCCACCAATGCTCCAATCACGATGTGGAGGGTGGCATCTCCTGCTGACAGCCAATCACGATGTGGAGGGTGGCATCTCCTGCTGACAGCCAATCACGATGTGGAGGGTGGCATCTCCTGCTGACAGCCAATCACGAGATGGTGTCGGCCAGTTCACGGGCTCTGACACAGTTGGCTTTTGGCCCCCGGATACTCGCCAGTTAAAGCAGACAGTAATTGGTGGAAATCCCAGGCTGGTGAGAGGGAACGGCATCTTCTCCGGCTATGTGCCGTGATGTGCGGGGTGTGCCAGCCAATCTCAAAGTAATCTCCAGGCTGCTCTGGCATCCGGCTGCGGCCGCCGGGAGGGAGGAGGAGGACACTGATGGGAGATTGATAGTCAGGCAGCGGTGCCTCTGAAGAGACCGAACCATCTGCAGCGGTGTGAGAACCGGGCTGTTTTCAGAGGTGGGGGGCTGGTGGCAGGTGCTCATTCCTGGGGGGAGGGAGAATGTGGACTTCCACATCGACCAGCCCGGGACTCAATATTACCTGCAGCCAGTCTGAAAGTGGGACTGCAAATGGTAGATGTCTGGAGCCATCATAGCCTGTGGTAGCCTGTCATAACCTGTCGTAACCTGCCTTAACCTGTCGTAACCTGCCTTAACCTGTCATAACCTGTCATAACCTGTCATAGCCTGTCGTAACCTGTCATAACCTGCCTTAACCTGTCGTAACCTGTCATGACCGGATACAGCTGCTTTCACCTCACAGATTTTAACCTTGGAGAAACAACACAATATGAGGAAGAACAGAAAGGGACGCCAAAACGTAACGGACCAGGGGGAATGTGTGAAAGTTGATGTACCTAGGAGTGTGAGGCAGAGGAGCATGGAGGATGATAAAGGTAGAAGAGGACGAGTGAGAGGGCAGCCCCACGTTACTGCCTGTTAACCTTGTTAAACTTTCATGGAGCATGTAGCCGGGCCGGTTTTTAAACAAATCACTCAGCGTAGGGTGTTTGGGAGGGGGCCCGTCGGCCCACACGGTGCAGTCCTCCCACGGCACAGACACTCTGCCTCAGGTTGCATCCTGGGCCCGCTCGCTTTTCCCAATCCGCAGCTGTGTCAGAGGTGCCCCGAAGGCCTGAAGCGGCGAGGGTGCGTTTGGCAGGGGTGACTAATCAATTACCGAATTAATAAAGACATGAAAGGAAGCCATAGCTAATGACATTAAAGGATGAAGAGAGACGCCGCTGTGACATCAGTGACCTGCCAGATCAATCTGAGGTGGGGGGGGGGGGGGCGCTGATGATAATGAGGATATAAAATACAAGAAAATTAAAACACAAGCCAGTCTTTTTCATTCCTCTTTCTCTCTCCCTCTCTGTCTCCGTCTCTCTCTCCCTCTCTCTCTCTCTCTCTCTCTCTCTCTCTCTTTCTCCACAAAGCTATAAAAGCTATGAATAATTAATGAAAGACGGGATGGAATATTCAATGAATCCCAAAATGACAGAGAGGGATTATTATTCGATACCATTCCGTACAACGCGGCCCACGTCCCGTCATTTTCATGGACGCCGTAGCATTCGGATTGGCCGGCTCCCGCTCCACTCCCGGGACTCCCCAGAATGACCACGCCTCCGAGCGCGGCTTCACTATGGCAACGCCGAGGACGATCAAACGTCCCCCCTGGGCGAAATGGCGGAGTTGTGTTTGGTCGTTTATAGCGGTGACTCCCGGGGGTAGTGGGTACCGGAAGGTGTGCCATTACCGTGGTAATTAAAAGGCAAATGGCCATAGTTCCAGGATAGCGTCAGTTTGCAGGTGTGAGGGAAGTTTTAATTGGGCTGAAGTTAGCACAAGTGTAACCTCTACTGATGAACTCAAGGAGTCGGATCCCTTTAATGAGGGAAAACATGCAAGACGCAGGTGACTTACTGCCCCATTTCCGGCCTGTCAGCTAGGGACGGATGCAGGAAACTTTGAGGGAACGTAAGGGGAACATCCAGGGAACGTGCAACAATGCAACTCAGGCAGTCCTCGAGGCTGCAATGAGATAAAGAAAGGGAATTTGAGACAAACATCTGAATCGCATTTATTTAAATGTGACGTTAATCTCCTAGAATCTTCCGGCGTGTTATTTATACCTAACCTAAGTGAATTGAGCCTAACTCTTTATTGAATGAAAGACAGAAGGTCATTTCTGCATCCTCTTGGTCATAATTAGGACCTGGGGGAGACATCGCCTTCGCCGATCCCCTGTACAGTGCGTGTGCAGTTTAGCACATTAATGGGTGGAAAGACCCCCCCCCACCACACCCCAATGTCACTAGCCACCTATACGGTTCAGGTTCTCATCACCCCTCCCCCACAACCCATCAGGTCAGGTGTCAAGCTGAGGACAGGCACCAGATTACGGCTCGGTCGCGTCGAGAGAACGCTGCCCGAACCGCCGCTAATTGGGGTCAAATCAGGAACCAGTTTGGTCCGAAACCCCGGCGCCTTCGTGCCTTCGGGGGAATGCCGGGGGCTTCTTTAACTCTCCACACGCACAAATTCAGGAATAATGCGCAGATTTCCGACCACAGACCCCCTTGGGATCATCTCATACTTTTAACCTTCTCTTGTAGTCGGGGAGGAACGGGCTGAGTTTGCCAAATGGACAGTGGCCGCGTTAAAGGCCCAACCACCTTCTGGACCTTTTAAATTCCTGTCTTGACAGTTAGGAGCAACACAAATGTCCCATATGACCTTCTCTGAAGACACGTCTCTCCTCATTACCATATTTTAATATTAGTAATAAAAACGTAGCGCTGCGATGTTGTAAATCTTACACATTATACATAAATATTACACGCTATAAATTCCGACTTTTCCGCCTTAATTCGGCATATCCACGAGTCGCTGGGGCACATTCCAAGGTGAACTCAGTGGCAAACTCGCTTGCTGGTAAACAAAGGCTTCGTAACTGGCTCGGCAGTGGGAAACTCTCTCCCTTTGGTGTCACTCCTCTCACTGGGAATGCCGGGATCCACCGACCTGCTCCGTGCCGTCGCCTGGCACGTGGGCCCACGGCCTTTCATGACGCAGGAAGTAGAAAGACTTCCATGACCTCCTCTGCCAACTCATGGCGCTTGATCCCTGAATTAAACAAGCTGAATCTGTACATCATGCCTCCCCCCCACTGATCAGAGCCTTTTCCGCCTCACTGGCTGAGTGGGTAATCCCCCAGTGTTCTGAAAGAGCATCAGACATTCCCAGTTGCAAAATAAAATTCCCACGTCACACTGGGCCAGCAGCTTACTGTCTTTCGGGCTTTGGGAACCAGTACTGGGCTGAGAAGAACTCCGCCCGCGTTATTCCTGCGGTGAAAACTCCCGCCCACCAAGCCTGTCAGTTACCTGGAAGATTTAAGGCCCCCGTGTGAGTATTTATCAGATTCACCAGTTTCCCCGGGTTCCCAACACACATGGTGCTGACCCCTCCTGACTGGAAAGTAAAGATTTCCCATCCCACCGTATGCCATTTGTTTCTAAAGCCATGCTGTTTTAATTCCTACCAAGGGATGTTACAGAGATGGACCCAGTTGCCTAGTCACTCCACACATCTGCGCTGATCCTTATTTAATGGTTGAAGGTGGGTGCTTTTTTTAAAAATGCTTTAGACCTGCGTTTCCCATGTTTTTACTACTTCCAAGCTCCCTGTCAGACAGTTCACATTTTTGCTCCCTCTGAGTTCCCTGCCAGACAGTCCACGTTTTTGCTCCCTGCCAGACAGTCCACATTTTTGCTCCCTGCCAGACAGTCCACGTTTTTGCTCCCTGCCAGACAGTCCATGTTTTTGCTCCCTCCAAGCTCCTGGACTGGGAAACCCTTCAAGTACAACTATACCTGATCCTTCTTGTTATTTTTTAGCTTCCTTCTAATTCTGCTTCTACTAAACTACTGTTTTTTAAGAATATGAACTTTATTATTATTAGAGATGACATTTTAGGAACTGAAATCCAGATAATTGCTGTAGGTTCGCAAATTTTTCCTCACAACTGTATCTCTGTTCCTATATCGCAGAGGAAAAGCCTCATTACTGTAACAGTGTCGGTGAGGCTATGTGACCATGGGACAGACACACCAAGATACTAATTATGTAGTACAACAGGTAACTGCGGTGGGAATGAAATTCCATTTATCAGGTATTTCTCACTAAATTCTGATGATAGAATGATGATGGAACAGGATTCCATCAGTGTTGTACATATATTTATACATCCACTCTGTACATAATATACATACATACATATACTCTATTTATACACACATACATATATTTACATATACTTATATATATACATTTATATTTTTTAATACACTCATCCAGATTTATGTTTCCAGATTGTTTAGGGTACTCTTTATATTGTACAGTTGGTACAGTTTTTATTCTATTGTTTTTTAGTTTTGCTGCTCTTATCTTGTACTGTCCACTTTCTGCAGTGACGATGCAAATTTCCCACTTGTGGGACTAATAAAGGATTATCTAATCTAAACTAATCTAATCTAATCTACTTCCATATAACCGTACAGACTTTCTGAACATGTTTATCCAGGTGAATCTGTGTGTTGGGGGATTCAGAGATGCATCTCCCAGGATAAGTGGAGTCGGAGCACCGGAGCCTTATGGATTATTCATGCCGGTGGTGCATAAGTGACGTACGTGGGGGAGGGGGGAGTTCCGTGGTCAGGTCGGGGCTCTGGGGTTGGGGCAGCACAGGAAGTGAGGACCATCAGACCAGCAGACCTTGTCCTGCCTATGCGGCCGTTGTCAGGCTGCTTAGCTATTTCCAGTTTGTTCCGCCGGGTTCTACCCCAGTCCAGACTCGTTTGGCGCCTCGTCTGGCCCGCGGACGGCGAGGGCAGATGGTTGGCATGTGTTGTGAACTTCCCAGATCTGCCTGCTATGCAAAACTGCTTTGTCACGAGATAAATTATGTAAAACTCATAAAGACCCTGCTTCTCCCCTAATCCTTTCATTTTTTGTTCAACCAAAGTGACAAGAGCAGAGTGCTAATGGTGAAATGAAAACCACTGGCTGGCTTTTCACAACCAACAAGGAGGCTTAACGCCGTGTCACATCGCCGTCGTCTTCAGCCTCCCGTGATGGAGTCTGCCTTTTATCTACATGCTTCTGTTTTTTTTGTCCTACTGATGCACGAGTCTCTCGGCCTTCGCTTAGATCTCTCCTCGCCCTGGATTCTGTCCGGCTGCTTTCTGGGCCGGTCTGGGCAGAGAGAAACTTCCCAGGATTTCAGAACATGATCAAAAGGGCTTGACATGAAGAGATGTCACTGGTGATAATGTCTCACTCCTCCACCCACCGAAAGATGGCCAGAAGTGGGCCGAGCAAATAGACTTTTCCCGAAATATCATTTAAGTCAGAGGGTTTCATTCGACAAGTCGTGCAAATCCCTCGCCTGATGTTCCGTTATGGCAAACGCCTACTCAGAGTCTCAGCTTTCATCTGAAATGGTCCAGATTCAAGGGGACAACAGCCAGCCCTCTTCTGAATCAGGAATGCACGTTCATCCACTCTCCTGTAGCGCAGAGCTAGCCCAATCCCTCACCGCCATACTACTCAGCTCACACACCTGTCACGGGAACAGCGTCGCTCCACCAGGATCCATCCACTCCCAAGCCCCGAGGCCCGAGACCTGAGGTCCTAACCATCTTCCCCCAGTGCTGACTTTGGCTGTAGAGGATCCCCAAACCCATGGAACTGGAGGCAGGTGCTCTAAAGTCCCCCTAAGAGGCAGAAACATCCACAAGGACGTCCTGTAGTGGCCGCTGGCTCATTCCTGCATGCTGGGGGTTGGCCAGCCTTTACATCCCCTCTTTGAGTGCGGCCCCTCTTCAGCCATCTCCCTTGGGAGTGGGGGCGTATTGCTGAAATTCAGTACCCCCCCCCCCCCACATCCCCAAAGCCCCACCCCCCAGCCCACCCACGCAACATTCACCTCCCAGCTGTAGACAACATGAAAATCGATCGCAATCTGCTAGGTGGGCCCTAGGGACAGATTCTAAGCACATTTCCTGCGGTTTTCCGTGGCGCGCTACGGTCCGCTTCTCTCTGCAGCCTCCATGGACCTGTGCACATCGCCCGGGGGGGTTGGCGGTTCCACCCACAGTGCTCCTTCTTCACGACATTCCCCGTCACCGCTGACGGTCACTAACGATGAGTGGAGTAGTTACTTAATCACTCCAAATCACTCCAAAGCCCCGAGAGACCAGAGGCAGCCAGCACCTCCAGATGAAACCGTAAACAGTGTCTCATTATTCACTAGCAAACAACAGGTTGTCAGAAGAAGGCACACCTGAGAATAGAGTTTTTATTCTTCCTTATTTCTTTGATTTCTCACATTTTCCCACCCTGATTTAGCCCTGTGAAATACAGGCCCATTCTGTAAAGGTATTTGATGTGAAGATTGAATGTATCTCCTCTCATCACAAGACAGAAGCAAGATGCTTCTCTCTCTCTCTCTCTCTCTCTCTCTATATATATATATATATATATATATATATATCTGTCTCTCTCTCTCTCTCCTGAGACAGGGACATTTTCGGTAAGCTTCCCTGTAAGCACATGGGCCGTCCACTCCGACCCCTGCCACCGTGGCTGGTAGGGACCTCTCCGAAATGTCAGGTGAGAATCTGACGAGAGTGACGACTTCATGGGCGCCCGACCGCCTGTTCTTCTCGGAAGTTTTGCGCTTGGAGTGTGGCTGTCTATCAAAGTGTAATTCGCTCGCCAGAGGACGGGGGGCCCGTGTTGAAGGGGGCTGTGTTTGGCAAGCCGGTGTCTCAGTTGACTTAGTGCAAGTCGAGATATTAAAGCCTCCCCCCCCACCCCCCGCCCTCTGCTGCCAATGCTTCTCACGCTTCGCCCCCCTGTGCCAAACCCCCACACCACTTTATTAAGATGGTCGTCACAGAGACGCACCCCACACCCTACCACACACACACACACACGCACGCACATGTAGGGTAAACATTTCCTTATAGGGACCGCTCATTCATTTCAATGGGAAAAATGCTAACGCTAACTATGACAACCTTAACCCCTACCCTGCCCTAACCATAACCATAAGTAACCTAACAAAATACGAGTTTTTGCATTTTTATTTTTTTCTTAGCAGTCACTAATTTTTATAAAATAGAGTTTTATCACGTTTTATCACGTTATGGGGACATTATGTCCCCATGAGGACAGGTAAACCCGCTCGCACACACACACACACAAACGCACACACACACCCCCCCCACCGGAGACTGCGCTGAACCATCTGAGGCTGAGTCACCCATCGACTCCCAGCTGAGCCGAGTTTTTACTCTCACCAGGCCAAGCACAGCCAACCAGCCCCCCCACCACCCAAGTATTAATACCTGTCTGTTTGAACTTGGCTGAGTGAGTGCTGCTGAATAAGAGCTCCATCTAAATGAATGAATGGTGTGTGTGTGTGGGGGGGGGGGGATATGCTCCAGTTGGTTAAGCAGATGTGCATGTGGACATGGTATGGGCAGTTGTGCGAATGAATGAGCTGGATTGTCCACGTGCTTACATTGAAACTTACCGAAAATGTCCCTCTGTCTCAGGAGAGAGAGGTGGGCATGGCTAGGGCATTGGCTGAATGAGTGAGTGAAAGGTGGGCGTGGCTAGGGCATTGGCTGAATGAGCGGGTGAAAGGTGGGCGTGGCTAGGACATTGGCTGAATGAGCGGGTGAAAGGTGGGCGTGGCTAGGGCATTGGATGAATGAGCGGGTGAAAGGTGGGCGTGGCTAGGGCATTGGCTGAATGAGCGGGTGAAAGGTGGGCGTGGCTAGGGCATTGGCTGAATGAGAGGGTGAAAGGTGGGCGTGGCTAGGACATTGGCTGAATGAGCGGGTGAAAGGTGGGCGTGGCTAGGACATTGGCTGAATGAGCGGGTGAAAGGTGGGCGTGGCTAGGACATTGGCTGAATGAGAGGGTGAAAGGTGGGCGTGGCTAGGACATTGGATGAATGAGTGGGTGAAAGGTGGGCGTGGCTAGGACATTGGCTGAATGAGCGGGTGAAAGGTGGGCGTGGCTAGGGCATTGGCTGAATGAGAGGGTGAAAGGTGGGCGTGGCTAGGACATTGGATGAATGAGTGGGTGAAAGGTGGGCGTGGCTAGGACATTGGCTGAATGAGCGGGTGAAAGGTGGGCGTGGCTAGGACATTGGATGAATGAGCGGGTGAAAGGTGGGCGTGGCTAGGACATTGGATGAATGAGTGGGTGAAAGGTGGGCGTGGCTAGGGCATTGGCTGAATGAGCGGGTAAAAGGTGGGCGTGGCTAGGGCATTGGATGAATGAGTGGGTGAAAGGTGGGCGTGGCATCCAAACTGAATGAATGTATGTGTGTGTGGGTGTGGCTTGGGTACTGGGATCCAGTCCAGGGTGTCTCCACCCTTGTACTGCCAGAAGATAGATGAATGAATGAATGAATGAATGAATGAATGAAAGTTCCATATACATATATAGATATATATGTAGTACATTTCAAGACACCCAAAGTACTTTACAGGACCAATGGGGAGCCACTTCAGTCATCAGCACTGTATAGCCCCCACCTGGATGATGCGACGGCTGCATGTATGGATGGACCAACCATCAATGGGCTTGGTAGCAAGACTGCTGAACCTAGAATACTTTAAAAAGTCCAGTAATTATGGGTTAGGACAACTGCAATGAAAACGTATTTTTAAAAGCAAAAAAAGTGTCATGTGGCATGTGGAGGAGACTGTGACATCTTGAAGGGAAGCGCAGGTTGACTCACGCGGCTTTTGGGTTCTAAAAACGGAACCGTCTTTAAAATCAAATGGAACACAACATGCTCCCCTAAAAAGGTCCAGCTACACACACCAGCTCGAGGGCTAATTAGTAAAGGAACGACACTCATGTCTAGTGAAGTACGAAAAAAAGAAGCCCACGTCAAATGAAACATTTCCAAGCTCTCTCGCCATCAGATACGTGTAACGCCCACTCAGAGTTTTCCAGACGACCAGTGTGTCTCCTGCCATATTCTTCCTACTGGATCTTATCCACCCCACGCTCCTCAGGGTTTGCCAGTGTGTTATGGAACCAGTGCAAGAAATCAGGCCATCCACTGGTGGTACTTCTGTGGTCTGGACTGAACCAATCAGAATACAACATACTCACAAAATGCAAATATGTCATTGGATTACTCCTGATTGCGGTTGAAGGTCAAATGTTATGACTGGGCATCTTTGGATCATGTGACCAACGGAACATTTGAAGCATTCTTATTGTGGCTAAAAAATTACTTGTATTTCTGATAGCGCCAAGATGATAAAAGATGGTGACGGATAGAGAGAGGGGTACAGTTTTAATAATTTCCTCATCTGTCAAGTTTCTATCTTGGCCTATATCATATTTGGCCAACTTCCTGTTTTTTTAGGGCAAGTTCTGTAACCTGCAATACAGTCTTGGTACAGGAAGGATTCAATCATTGTTAAGCTCTTGCTTGTGTGACAGATTCTCGTGCACCATAAAAACCATTGCGGTTTCCTGCCACGCTAAACCGGGTGAGGTATACAGAACCAAAATGCCAGCTGGGCCTATTTTACCGGGGGCCCATAACGGACGCTTCGAATGAAATCATGCAGAATCTGCACAAATGCGAATTTATTGGATGAGGCGATCAGGTCCATAGCGATACTGGAAAGGTTAAGTTCGCTGAGCAATTATTCTGGAGTGCAGATACTTTGCAATCTGACTCTCTAATGTCAGTTTCTGAAGTAATAAAAACAAGTGTCAGTCACCTGAAGGGGAATTATATTACAGCTGACAGACTCCTATTAGTCTGAAAGACAGAGATGGACAGTATTCAGGAGAATCCCCCCCTTTTTGTAGGGATCCCCGGCAGAAACATGGGCCCGTTTGGCTCCACGGAACACATGCTGGAATCTGTCTGCTTTGGGAAAGTGCCAGAATGTTCCTGTAAGCAGGAGAAATGCACATTGTCTGATATACCAGGCTCTCCATTCACTGGGGGCTCCAGAGCCATCGCCACGGTCAGTCAGCACATGACGTTCAAGTGTTTTTGTTTTTTTTTTTTGGCAGATATACTGTACAGTATATGCAGAAAATACATAACAAGCATACAGCTGTCATGGAACCACCGTTGGTACAGGGGCTGCCAGGCTGAGCTTCCAATGATAGACCAGAGACGTGAGAGATGGTTGTAGGGGAAATTGCTGTATGAACGCTGTTATGTTACGCAAACATCATCAGAAACAGAGCCTATGTGCAACGTACAAACAGAGCATCTTATAGTGCCAAGAAAACCAAGCCAACATAAGCGATGGAACTTAAACATGGAATAAAACTCATCTCTGTGGAGTTGTATTTATGTGGGATAGCATGGTTCTTATAAGACCCTACTTGGGGAGCATCACTGCTGTATTCTGAGACCAAGATGGAACAGACCTGTGACGAACACACCTCAGCTATTTTATGCGACCCCTTAGCTGACCCCTGACCCCAAGCTGACCCCAAGGGATCATATTAGCTATGCCACACCAGTTCCTAAAAAATCACAAACCAACTCAATGGCTAACAAGTCAATCTCTTATAAAAACACAAAAACAAACTCAGGGCTAATAGCATCTATTGTTCTTTGGGCTTTTCATTGGCAATGATTTCTAATCTGGAGGAAACAGTCTCTTGAACAGATTGTGTTTTTCTAAGACAGAGTTACACAGGGGCTAATTATGACTGGATAAACAGTATTACAGTATTAAACACTTGCTCTTGGATTGAAACCTGAAAATGCTTTACAAAATACAAAACAAAACACAGCTCTTATTTTGGAAAATATTTTCATTCTTTTTCAGTATCTATGGATGAATAAATCTGTGAGGAAGCAATCTTCTTTCCGTGCATGAAAACGTATTTGTTACGGCTGGACCAGCAACTGAATACACGACACGTTATAAAATGAATTAATATAATTCCGAGTCAAAGGCAAGTGGCTTGATAGTTGGGTTCTTAGAACCATCCCTGGTCATTACTAGCTTCTTCATCTTCGGGTGGTAGGCTTCAGGTTGACTCAGTAACCTTGCCTGGATTAGTGGTCAGAATTTGGTTTGACGGATTGATAAATATCATGAATATTAATGGATGGAAAATTGAGTTCATACGTAAATGACCATATTAACACTTTAGTAAGATTTTGAATAATCTGTAGAAAATATGGAAATTACATTATAAGAATATAACATAGGAATTAGTTTTGTTTGTGATTTGTCTCTGGGCAAAAGGCTTGGTTTGTGATTGGTCTCTGGCTAAAGGCTTAAATTGTGATTCTCCTCTCTCTGAGCCAAGATCACCAGCATATGGCCCCTTCAG
The DNA here is from genome assembly GCF_048594095.1 of Paramormyrops kingsleyae. Classification (NCBI taxonomy): domain Eukaryota; kingdom Metazoa; phylum Chordata; class Actinopteri; order Osteoglossiformes; family Mormyridae; genus Paramormyrops; species Paramormyrops kingsleyae. The sequence goes on along the minus strand of NC_132800.1, from coordinate 26,739,880 downwards.
GCAGAGTGGAAAAGACCCTCCGTTGGCACATCAATGCTGTCCATAACTCAGTGTTATTAAAAACAGCGTTACTATGCAGCAGGACATGCCACAGGTTTCCTTTTCCTCCTGACTGGTGATGCAGGAAGCCGCTCTGTCTGCGGGAGAGACATGGCTGTGTTTAACTGACACACACAGTCTCGAGGGGCTGAGCAGGCTTTAAGATGCTTTTCATTGTTCTCACAGACCGTGGACTGCTCACGTGCAGGGTCTGTGGGGTATACCAGACAGCGTAGACCTGCCGGGGGGGTACAGAGCTACACTGTCACTGTAGTGCACTGCTAAAGTGAATTTCTAGGTTTAAATGCCAATTTCTCTCTTAAGTAGCAATCAGATGATGTCTATCACGTGGATCAGTCTTGGTCACCAGCAGCATTAAATCAGCAATTGTCCAAACAGCATTTGATTGGCCGCTTTCACACCAGAGTTCTGGAACCTAGTCCCAGTTTACAAGTACCTGGACTGTCTCGACCTAAACCTTTGTGGCTCCTGGCCACGTTTGTGTGCTGCTTTCACACTGCACAGCAGGAACTGGGACCTTTATGCTAAATAAGCCTATAGAACAACAAAACAAGCAATAGAAGATAAAGGAGTCTTTTTGTTAGTTATTCGTTACTGGGGAGATTGATCGTGATCAAAACATAATGCGGCCTTTTATTTATGTTTTACTTATATGAGCCATGACATGTTCATGATTCTTATTAAGTCTGGCCAGTAGATCGATGTTTTGTTTTCCACTGAATACAAAGTAATGCGACGTTATCCTGCTAATAAGCGCTGGAGAGTTTCACTGCCGGCACCTCCAGTGTTACACAAAAGTATTCTGGTTAAAGATCAAATTTTCCGATGCAGAAATATGAGGATGCAAGCAAAAAATGTATTAATGAAAGCTTTAAACGTAATTTGGGTACAGAAATAATTCCATCACGACAAAATTCCCTGGAAAACAGATCTGGTTCCAGAAAAAAGTTGTGTAAGCGGCGTGTAAGTGTCTTACAGTGCCTGTTGTGGTCTCTTCTTGTGCTTCTAGATGTAAATGGCAGCTTTTTACTTGCCAGTTATGCTGATCTCTGTGTTTTCTTCATTTAGGTCTCAGATGTCGGACTGCTCTCACTACACTGCAGTGGAAATACTCCATGGTTAGTCTCGGCGTTCCACAGTGCCCTGCTCCGGGTCCGCTTCTCTTACCTCTCTAACTACGCTGTTAATTACTACTGTTATTACGACAACACACAGCTCTCATACCTGTCACCTCTGGAAAGAAAGGCTATAAAACACAGAACATCCTGAGCTTCAATAAGGAGAGAATAATGTGTGAAGCCTCTAGGAGACATTCTCAGAAATTCAGTGGTTGCCAGGTCAATGTCAAACTCACAATAAAAAAAAACTTACAATTGTCATGGAGTTAAGTACTTAAACATGGAGAGTGTAACTCCAGCATGAGCAGGTAGATGATTCCATGAATCCGGATCACTGTGGGAGAAACCTGCACTTTCTAGTCTCAATTTCTGGTACATCAGGAACAAATCAACCAGCACTTGGTACCTGCAATAATTGGGCTGCAGTGTGTGAGAGAAATTGATCCCAAAGATGTTTCGGCACGACAATCCCTCAGAGAGTTTGAAAGTTGGGAGCAGTACCTCATAGTCCTCTGTAAATACGACGGGAAGTTGGGGGCTCGCATGCAGGGATAGTATGTTTGTGGATCTTAGCTCTGGTAAGAACAAGTTCAGCTGAGTTTCAGTGACACATAGAGGAAGCATTTGTTCAGCTGAATAGATGAGATTTCAAATCATCTGTTGTTGATTAATGAAAACACAATGTGGCTTTTCTGCGTCATTCATGGGCAGCATCCCTTCTGACCTTGGGTATGTTCTCCAAATGAAAAACAATATATACAATTTTGATATATTTCTAATGCAAGAGCCGAAACTGTTATGGGTAAAAAACAGCCTACCCATTCTCTCTAAAACACGACTAATATTGCATGTCATCTTTTCATTATTCTGCCATAGTTAAATCTGCATCTATTCTGTAAAGGATAGACATTCAGTCGCCTTCTTTGAAGTGGTCAATATAATTTTCAATCCCCGCATTACTTCTAACCAGACACGCGGTCACGGTTGGGCGGCATTAAAACCAGACACGCGGTCACGGTTGGGCACTATTAAAACCAGACACGCTGTCACGGTTGGGCGATATTAAAGCCAGACACGCGGTCACGGTTGGGCGGCATTAAAACCAGACACGCGGTCATGGTTGGGCACTATTAAAACCAGACACGCTGTCACGGTTGGGCGATATTAAAGCCAGACACGCGGTCACGGTTGGGCGGCATTAAAACCAGACACGCGGTCACGGTTGGGCGGCATTAAAACCAGACACGCGGTCACGGTTGGGCACTATTAAAACCAGACACGCGGTCATGGTTGGGCGGCATTAAAACCAGACACACGGTCACGGTTGGGCGCTATTAAAACCAGACACGCTGTCACGGTTGGGCGATATTAAAGCCAGACACGCGGTCACGGTTGGGCGGCATTAAAACCAGACACGCGGTCATGGTTGGGCACTATTAAAACCAGACACGCTGTCACGGTTGGGCGATATTAAAGCCAGACACGCGGTCACGGTTGGGCGCTATTTAAACCAGACACGCGGTCACGGTTGGGCGATATTAAAACCAGACACCCGGTCACAGTTGGGCTATGTTAAAACCAGACATGCGGTCACGGTTGGGCGCTATTAAAACCAGACACGCGGTCACGGTTGGGCGCTATTAAAACCAGACACGCGGTCACGTTTCGGCGATATTAAAACCAGACACGCGGTCACGGTTGGGCACTATTAAAAACAGACACGCGGTCACAGTTGGGCGCAATTAAAACCAGACACGCGGTCACGGTTGGGCGATATTAAAGCCAGACACGCGGTCACGGTTGGGCGCTATTTAAACCAGACACGCGGTCACGGTTGGCCGATATTAAAACCAGACACGCGGTCACGGTTGGGCGCTATTAAAACCAGACATGCGGTCACGGTTGGCCGATATTAAAACCAGACACGCGGTCACGGTTGGGCGCTATTAAAACCAGACACGCGGTCATGGTTGGCCGTTATTAAAACCAGACACGCAGTCATGTTTCGGCGATATTAAAACCAGACACGCGGTCACGGTTGGGCGCTATTTAAACCAGACACGCGGTCACGGTTGGGTGCTATTAAAACCAGACATGCGGTCACGGTTGGGCGATATTAAAACCAGACACGCGGTCACGGTTGGGCGATATTAAAACCAGACACGCGGTCACGGTTGGGTGCTATTAAAACCAGACACGCGGTCACGGTTGGGCTATGTTAAAACCAGACATGCGGTCACGGTTGGGCGCTATTAAAACCAGACATGCGGTCACGGTTGGCCGATATTAAAACCAGACACGCGGTCACGGTTGGGCGCTATTAAAACCAGACATGCGGTCATGGTTGGCCGATATTAAAACCAGACACGCGGTCACGGTTGGGCGCTATTAAAACCAGACATGCGGTCACGGTTGGCCGATATTAAAACCAGACACGCGGTCACGGTTGGGCGCTATTAAAACCAGACATGCGGTCATGGTTGGCCGATATTAAAACCAGACACGCGGTCACGGTTGGGCGCTATTAAAACCAGACACGCGGTCATGGTTGGCCGTTATTAAAACCAGACACGCGGTCACGTTTCGGCGATATTAAAACCAGACACGCGGTCACGGTTGGGCGCTATTTAAACCAGACACGCGGTCACGGTTGGGTGCTATTAAAACCAGACATGCGGTCACGGTTGGGCGATATTAAAACCAGACACGCGGTCACGGTTGGGCGATATTAAAACCAGACACGCGGTCACGGTTGGGTGCTATTAAAACCAGACACGCGGTCACGGTTGGGCTATGTTAAAACCAGACACGCGGTCCCGGTTGGGCGCTATTAAAACCAGACACGCGGTCACGTTTCGGCGCTATTTAAACCAGACACGCGGTCACGGTTGGGCGATATTAAAACCAGACACGCGGTCACGGTTGGGTGCTATTAAAACCAGACACGCGGTCACGGTTGGGCTATATTAAAATCAGACACGTGGTCACGGTTGGGCGATATTAAAACCAGACACGCGGTCACGGTTGGGCGCTATTAAAACCAGACACGCGGTCACGGTTGGGCGCTATTAAAACCAGACACGCGGTCACGGTTGGCCGATATTAAAACCAGACACGCGGTCACGGTTGGGCGCTATTAAAACCAGACACGCGGTCATGGTTGGCCGTTATTAAAACCAGACACACGGTCACGGTTGGGCGCTATTAAAACCAGACACGCTGTCACGGTTGGGCGATATTAAAGCCAGACACGCGGTCACGGTTGGGCGGCATTAAAACCAGACACGCGGTCATGGTTGGGCACTATTAAAACCAGACACGCTGTCACGGTTGGGCGATATTAAAGCCAGACACGCGGTCACGGTTGGGCGCTATTTAAACCAGACACGCGGTCACGGTTGGGCGATATTAAAACCAGACACGCGGTCACGGTTGGGTGCTATTAAAACCAGACACCCGGTCACAGTTGGGCTATGTTAAAACCAGACATGCGGTCACGGTTGGGCGCTATTAAAACCAGACACGCGGTCACGGTTGGGCGCTATTAAAACCAGACACGCGGTCACGTTTCGGCGATATTAAAACCAGACACGCGGTCACGGTTGGGCGCTATTAAAAACAGACACGCGGTCACAGTTGGGCGCAATTAAAACCAGACACGCGGTCACGGTTGGGCGCTATTAAAACCAGACACGCGGTCATGGTTGGCCGTTATTAAAACCAGACACGCAGTCATGTTTCGGCGATATTAAAACCAGACACGCGGTCACGGTTGGGCGCTATTTAAACCAGACACGCGGTCACGTTTCGGCGATATTAAAACCAGACACGCGGTCACGGTTGGGCGCTATTAAAACCAGACATGCGGTCACGGTTGGCCGATATTAAAACCAGACACGCGGTCACGGTTGGGCGCTATTAAAACCAGACACGCGGTCATGGTTGGCCGTTATTAAAACCAGACACGCAGTCATGTTTCGGCGATATTAAAACCAGACACGCGGTCCCGGTTGGGCGCTATTAAAACCAGACACGCGGTCACGGTTGGGCTATATTAAAACCAGACACGCGGTCACGGTTGGCCGATATTAAAACCAGACACGCGGTCACGGTTGGGCGCTATTAAAACCAGACATGCGGTCATGGTTGGCCGATATTAAAACCAGACACGCGGTCACGGTTGGGCGCTATTAAAACCAGACACGCGGTCATGGTTGGCTGTTATTAAAACCAGACACGCGGTCACGTTTCGGCGATATTAAAACCAGACACGCAGTCACGGTTGGGCGCTATTTAAACCAGACACGCGGTCACGGTTGGGTGCTATTAAAACCAGACATGCGGTCACGGTTGGGCGATATTAAAACCAGACACGCGGTCACGGTTGGGCGATATTAAAACCAGACACGCGGTCACGGTTGGGTGCTATTAAAACCAGACACGCGGTCACGGTTGGGCTATGTTAAAACCAGACATGCGGTCACGGTTGGGCGCTATTAAAACCAGACACGCGGTCCCGGTTGGGCGCTATTAAAACCAGACACGCGGTCACGTTTCGGCGCTATTTAAACCAGACACGCGGTCACGGTTGGGCGATATTAAAACCAGACACGCGGTCACGGTTGGGTGCTATTAAAACCAGACACGCGGTCACGGTTGGGCTATATTAAAATCAGACACGTGGTCACGGTTGGGCGATATTAAAACCAGACACGCGGTCACGGTTGGGCGCTATTAAAACCAGACACGCGGTCACGGTTGGGCGCTATTAAAACCAGACACGCGGTCACGGTTGGCCGATATTAAAACCAGACACGCGGTCACGGTTGGGCGCTATTAAAACCAGACACGCGGTCATGGTTGGCCGTTATTAAAACCAGACACGCGGTCACGTTTCGGCGATATTAAAACCAGACACGCGGTCACGGTTGGGCGCTATTTAAACCAGACACGCGGTCACGGTTGACCGATATTAAAACCAGTCACGCGGTCACCGTTGGGCGCTATTAAAACCAGACACGCGGTCATGGTTGGCCGTTATTAAAACCAGACACGCGGTCACGTTTCGGCGATATTAAAACCAGACACGCGGAAACGGTTGGGCGCTATTTAAACCAGACACGCGGTCACGGTTGGGCGATATTAAAACCAGACACGCGGTCACGGTTGGGTGCTATTAAAACCAGACATGCGGTCACGGTTGGGCGATATTAAAACCAGACACGCGGTCACGGTTGGGCGATATTAAAACCAGACACGCGGTCACGGTTGGGCGCTATTAAAAACAGACACGCGGTCACAGTTGGGCGCAATTAAAACCAGACACGCGGTCACGGTTGGGCGATATTAAAGCCAGACACGCGGTCACGGTTGGGCGCTATTTAAACCAGACACGTGGTCACGGTTGGGCGCTATTTAAACCAGACACGCGGTCACGGTTGGGCGCTATTAAAAACAGACACGCGGTCACGGTTGGGCGATATTAAGACCAGACACGCGGTCACGGTTGGGCGATATTAAAACCAGACACGCGGTCACGGTTGGGCGCTATTAAAACCAGACACGCGGTCACGGTTGGGCGCTATTAAAACCAGACACGCGGTCACGTTTGGGCGATATTAAAACCAGACACGCGGTCACGGTTTGGCGCTATTAAAACCAGACACGCGGTCATGGTTGGCCGTTATTAAAACCAGACACGCGGTCACGTTTCGGCGATATTAAAACCAGACACGCGGTCACGGTTGGGCACTATTTAAACCAGACACGCGGTCACGGTTGGGTGCTATTAAAACCAGACATGCGGTCACGGTTGGGCGATATTAAAACCAGACACGCGGTCACGGTTGGGCGATATTAAAACCAGACACGCGGTCACGGTTGGGCGATATTAAAACCAGACACGCGGTCACGGTTGGGCGATATTAAAACCAGACACGCGGTCACGGTTGGGTGCTATTAAAACCAGACACGCGGTCACGGTTGGGCTATGTTAAAACCAGACATGCGGTCACGGTTGGGCGCTATTAAAACCAGACACGCGGTCCCGGTTGGGCGCTATTAAAACCAGACACGCGGTCACGTTTCGGCGCTATTTAAATCAGACACGCGGCCACGGTTGGGCGATATTAAATCCAGACATGCGGTCACGGTTGGGTGGCATTAAAACCAGACATGCGGTCACGGTTGGGCGCTATTGGAACCACACACGCGGTCACGGTTGGGCGATATTAAAACCAGACAAGCGGTCACGGTTGGGCGATATTAAAACCAGACACGCGGTCACGGTTGGGCGATATTAAAACCAAACACATGGTCACGGTTGGGCGATATTGAAACCAGACACGCGGTCACGGTTGGGCGATATTAAATCCAGACATGCGGTCACGGTTGGGTGGCATTAAAACCAGACACGCGGTCACGGTTGGGCGCTATTAAAACCAGACACGCGGTCACGGTTGGGCGATATTAAAACCAGACACGCGGTCACGGTTGGGCGCTATTAAAACCAGACACGCGGTCACGGTTGGGCGGCATTAAAACCAGACACGCGGTCACGGTTGAGCGATATTAAATCCAGACATGCGGTCACGGTTGGGTGGCATTAAAACCAGACACGCGGTCACGGTTGGGCGCTATTAAAACCACACACGCGGTCACGGTTGGGCGATATTAAAACCAGACACGCGGTCACGGTTGGGCGATATTAAAACCAGACCCGCGGTCACGGTTGGGCGCTATTAAAACCAGACACGCGGTCATGGTTGGGCGGCATTAAAACCAGACACACGGTCACGGTTGGGCGCTATTAAAACCAGATACGCAGTCACGGTTGGGCGCTATTAAAACCAGATACGCTGTCACGGTTGGGCGCTATTAAAACCAGACTCGCGGTTACGGTTGGCCGCTATTAAAACCAGACACGCGGTTACGGTTGGCCGCTATTAAAACCAGACACGTGGTCATGGTTGGGTGGCATTAAAACCAGACACGTGGTCATGGTTGGGCGGCATTAAAACCAGACACACGGTCACGGTTGGGCGCTATTAAAACCAGACACGCGGTTACGGTTGGCCGCTATTAAAACCAGACACGTGGTCATGGTTGGGCGGCATTAAAATCAGACACACGATTACGGTTGGGCGCTATTAAAACCAGATACGCAGTCACGGTTGGGCGCTATTAAAACCAGATACGCAGTCACGGTCCTCCAATCACACGGCCATTAGCAGCCGTGCCCATCAACATTCAGAGCACAGCTCAGCGCCCTCCCCAGGGTCTCCTGTGAATCTAGTCACCGGTAGCCCCGCTCTGCTGTCGGTGTAAGCGTGGGGGGGTGGGGCTATTCCAGCCATCAGTCATGCTGCCACCCACCCCGGGCCGGGGTCAGGGTCCAGTAGATGAGGAAACACCTGATTAATGAGGAGAAGTTACCCTCCGCTTTTACAGGCATGTTGCTCACCTGTGACTCTGATTTGGGAATGAATACCAGGGTTACAGCTCTGTGTTACCACCCCTCACTAGGGGTGCAGTGGCCATGGATACCCAGGCATGGAAACTGAGGGAGCCCGACTACTTTAAAGGGGCCCTTGAATATGGGTGGTGGAAGGAGTGGGTGGTGACTTTTTCTCAGGTGTCCCACAATTCCTCTGATAGTGCCCCGAGGTTATCCAGTTTGCCCCGAGGTTACCCAGTTTGCCCAGAGGTTCTCCAGTTTGCCCCGAGGTTCGCCAGTTTGCCCCGAGGTTCGCCAGTTTGCCCCCAGGTTCCCCAGTTTGCCCCCAGGTTCCCCAGTTTGCCCCGAGGTTCCCCAGTTTGCCCCCAGGTTCCCCAGTTTGCCCCGAGGTTCCCCAATTTGCCCCGAGGTTACCCAGTTTCCCTATGTGATATGTAGTGATATGTGTTGTATGATTTATGTGTGACGTTTGTGGTGACTGTCGTGTCTAACAACAGACACTTCATGTCCAGGGGTTGATGATGGAGGTTACATGTGTACCATGTCGCGACGCGTGTCACATATGCAGCCTGCAGTCATGTGACACGTGTGGCTTGTTCCTTTGCAGAGGCACTGATTCAGTGAGCTCAGAGCGGCATGTGCTCCCCGTGATCTGGGAGGAGGACACCCCCCGGCATCTCAATGCGTGTGGTCGCCAGGGCGATGGGGGCGGCCGGACGGATTATCCCATTAATCCCCTCCTCCCACACCCCCACTGAGAGAGCGGGGGTGTGATCCTGGCCTCATTTATGAGCCTGTCTGGGAGTGTAGTGAAAAAGCAGTGGATCAATAATAATATGCATCTATTATTATTATTATTCTATCATTATTATTTTTATCATCATCAGAATCTTCATCATTATTACTTGACACTAATGCTAAATTTGCTGTTGTTATAAAAAGAGGTGAAGAGGTGATACAGGCTTGTCGACTTGTGTGTCTCACTCGGTTGTTCTACGGTTCACATTCTCTCACCATTTAGCCAAAGTCTGATATTAGGATTCTGCCTGAATCCTTTTTAGCTGCAATCCCAGTTCCCACAGAACACTGAATAGATATCTGCATTCATCCAGGTAATGATGCCTCATTTGTTTCTGTTCGTGACTCTGTCCATCCTGCAAGCTCATTGCATAATTAAAAATGCATCAGTGGATGAAAATTTTAAAAATATTTTGTCAGCCAAACCTCCAACCGCCCAACAGGACCACTGGAGGGGGTGATTACTGGGTCCTTGTCCAGCCCAGCCCCCCCCCCCCCCCCCCCCAGGGGAACGGTGGTAGGGGCCACATTATAAAGCCCCTGGAGAAGAAGGACATTATTCTCTGAATCAACGATTCATGAATGGCGTGAATCATGGCTGGCGTCCCACGCAGAACGCATGAGGAACCAGCAGTCCAGGATTGATTCACATTTCTACATCTCCTCTTATGATTTACATTCTTCTTCAGATGAGATCGACCTCAACCATGCACAGAAGAATCCCTCAAAACAAATCTCGCAAAGTTTATTAGGGTTAAACACTGACCTCCGGTGATGAACATTTATATGGGCACCGGAATCAGGGCCAACGGAGTGTTTGGCCGTAATAGCTAAACACAAATATCCCTTTACCTGCAAGCCGCTGTCGCCCCCTAAAAGCCGGGAAATGTACTGCGTTGTACAGGTGTCACATCCAGCTCATATGTGAGTCACCTGTCAAGCCTAGAACATCATAGACGGGATGAATGTGCATACAGGGCTCTAGTTTAAGTCATGTTCGTGACTGGGGTGTCCCGTTGCGGGTGAGGTTGAAACCTGGTTACCACGTGAGCCTGAATACTCCTGGTGTCACCAATCAGAAGCTGTTACATCACGAGGGTTAAACACACATCTGAAAGCATCCCTTCTCTCACAGATTCGCATCACATTGCTCCTAGACTGAGTGTCCTAAAGACATTAATTTCCCTCAGTATGCGGCCTGTTTGTTATTCACTCACATCTATAAGATATGAACGTAATTAATTTCTTGGTTAATTGTTTTATGTCTGTGCTTGGGTTGAGTTTAGCATGCCCACGCTCAGTGCCAGAGGGCATCGGGGGGGTTCCCACAGATGCCAGTCCACTTGACAGTCACTCCAGCACACACACAAACCTGTCGCCCCCCGAATTGGATGGATTTTCAGCACCCTGGGAGGGACGGAGCCAAACACACATAAAGAAATGGCTGCTTTTAAACACCCCCCCCCCCCCCCCCGCACCAAGTGCTGTCACCGCTCGTTGTCTCTCTGTGCAAATTCAATTCAATTCAATCCAATTTGTTATTATACAGCGCCTTTCACAACAGAGTCGTCCCAAGGTGCTTTACATGGATGTGTTGTGATACATTAAATATCATTAGAGAGTCTAATACAGAAAAAAATCTAATTAAAACCTCTACTTCATATGAGTGATCACACGTGGTTATGGGGTCGTGGCCCCACCAGGCATCTCACACGTCAGAGCTGTGAGGGGAGTCTAGTGCTGAAGCTCTAACAGACAGGTGACACAGCCGACGGCGGGTAAACCCTGGGGGGGGGCAGTGCTAAAAGAGGAAGCCTTAGATATCAATGTGGCCTGTCCCCTCAGCTTGGGGCCTCCTGGGGTCACTGGGCCCCGTGTACCGCCAGCAGGGGGCCACTGGAATTCATGGCCGCCTGCTCAGCCTCTCAGCTGGCGTTTGTCACCGGCAGCGATAACGAGGCCCCTCTGCAGGCGGCCTGGGCCATGGGTCAGCCTGGGGGCCATTTCTTACAGCAGCAGGGGGGGGCGCTCTCTCCCCAGGAACTGTCATCGGGGGGACATGTAGATAAAGAACAGCTGCAAAATGTGCTAAAAAATGACAATAAATGGTTCAAAAATGATCCAGTCAGCACATTGGATGGAAGACGGGCGGAGATGACCTCTTGGGGGTTCTCCTTCTCTCAAGTCGCTGACACACATCAGGGTTCCCCAGTGCCGGTCCAGAAGGGCCAGTTCGCAGAGTTCCCAGCTCAAATACACCGTATTCAGCTCAGCAGGATTAGGTGTGTTTCAGCAGGGAAATCTGCAATTGTGTGTCACAGACTTTGGGAACCCCGATACACGTGGATGACACCGTTCATCCTACTCACCCAAGCGACTTCATCAGACATAAATACGCATCACTTATCCAGTGCAGAGTGACCGTGAGCCTGAACCCCGAATGAAACAGCATAGAAGTTCACATTAGGACATAGAAAAAAATTGCACACAATTACACGTATCTGCGTGCCTTTGGACCGTGGGAGGAATCTAGAGTAGACGTAGGAAAGCACGCAACACGGGAAGAACACGCAAACCCCACACACGCAGATCCATAATGCCCCAGGTGCGCAGACAGCTGCGCTGTCTTACACAACCACATGAATACAGCTCATTAAAAACAAAATGGCAGACGGACACTATTGTATCTGTTACTCCTGGGATAAATGAACGATCCACGCTTTGGCTCTGTCAGGGCTGCCCAAGACGTATTACAAACAAAAAAGACATATGGTGGGTAAAGTGTCAGAGGGAATGCCAGGAATAAGGGGATTTAACAATGTGAAGCATTTTAATTTAAGACATTAATCATCAGAAAGAATTTTGCAGGAGTGAGTCGCATTATCCCACGCTGGAGAGATCGATTAGAGCGCATCCACCGAGCAATATTCCTTGATACTACAAATCAGCGTCTTGCGTGTCAAAGAGGAGGGGGTGACTGGTGGTGCTTGGGGGGGCACCTCCCAGCATGCCCCAGGGGCCGTTTTCTCATACGGCGGCTTAGTTTCTGCAGATGAGGGTTTGGGGGTCGCTGTCTTTTCACAAGGAAGTGGCGTCGCCATGGTCCCGCAGCTTTCCGGTGAATCTATGGCGAGCTGTGTCATTATGGGATGGCTAGAGTCCCCGGGAGACATCATTGGGCAATAAGTCTATAGCGATTCTCCTCTCATTGTCAAAATGCCTCCATTTCTGCCCTGTGCGTCCGCATCTCCTTTCCATCTTTCTCAGAGCGACTTGGCAATAGGTGCCTTGCTAACTTCCACAGCAAAGAACGTTTATCATCATTCTGGACACACGACCTCGCAATTTATTGCAGGCTAATGTTCACAACAAATCTACCAAGCACCCATAAACGCCTGTCTGTATGTGCATCTCTGCAGAGCTTGTGTGGCGATTCTCATTTTAATCTGATAAATGCCTCCATCCCCAAGTCCTCAAGACTCAATAACGAATAAAAATGTTTTGTTTAGGTCCGAAAAAGTGTTCCCCAAAACGTCAGAATAACAGGTTTTTATCACGTAGTCGGGACACTTGGCCCCCACAATGTAATGCATACCTGGACCACACACACACTCACACACGCACACACACACACGCACGCACATCACACGCACGTGCATCACACGCACACACTCACACATGCACACACACACACGCACATGTAGGGTAAACATATCCTTATGGGGACCGCTCATTCATTTCAATGGGAAAAATGCTAACGCTAACTATGACAACCTTAACCCCTACCCTGCCCTAACCATAACCATAAGTAACCTAACAAAATACAAGAGTTTTTGCATTTGTAGTTTTTTCATAGCAGTCACCGATTTTTATAAAATAGAGTTTTCCCTTATGGGGACTGGTTTCTTGGTCCCCATAAGGGAAAACTCTATTTTATAAAAATCGGATATTTATCGGATATTTAATGGATATTTATCACGTTATGGGGACATTATGTCCCCATAAGGATAGGTAAACCCGCTCGTGCATCACATTCACACACTCACACACACACACACGCACGCGCATCACACGCACACACTCACACACACACGCACGCGCATCACACGCACACACTCACACACGCACGGCTCCCGCAGTAGAAACCGGAGGAGGTCTCTCTCAGGAGTCCTGGGCTACGGTAAAAAAGCCACGGACCGGCGTGCCTCATGACAGCTCCACTCCATCCAGGAGTACCCGTACAGTCACTGCGGCCAAACACAAAACACTGACCCACACAACCTCATTAACCACATGTGGGGGTGTAAATCAGCCAGAGGGGGCAGCGTGAAGGGGTACATTAATCTCAAGGGACACTGAACTTTAAAGGACGCCATTTACTCATAATTTAGAGATTTGCCACAGAGTTTGTGGAGAGGGCCAGACCCCTAATATGAGCAGATGGTCCAGTCCAGAAAAGTCCAGGAAACACGCAGGTGCTGGAAGCTAGGGGGACGCTCTGGAAGGACAACGTGGGGATGATAGAGCTGGGTGTGTAAATAGCAAACGTAATAAAAGGTTTGATAAAAACAGTACACATTAGAATAAGCAGGTCTGATTTAAATGAAGCTGAACATCATGACATCCTGAGCAGGGCGTCGTGGGATCAAAAAAGTTCATCTTATCTTCTCTTGTCTTTTCTTGGCATACCTTAGCTTGACTTGGCTTGGCTTGGCTTAGTTTATCTTAGCTTAACTTATACTCGAAGTTTGACTAAATCCCACTTGGGGGAACCTCAGTACCCACCAGCTCTCAGCTCCACCTCCTGCTCCTCTGCTTCAGCTTCCACATCTTCTCCATTCTGTCTGCTGATATCACCCCTTGAAAGGTGCTCTCCTTGTAAATAGGCCCCACAGCACCTCAATCCTCAGTTACTAATTCAGCGACAGGAGCAGGAGATGAAAAAAGTTTTCAGGTCCTCCAAAGCAGCCCCCCCCCCTAGATAGCCCCCACCATGCCATTGTCACCAACTGTCGGTCAGCAGACTCCCCTGACCCCAATGCCCAGTCGGGGTCTTTGGACACCCGGGGCTCGATCTGATTCTCTGGCCCCAGGGGTGCTGCCCCTTCAGTCCAACTCTTACCTCAAGTGTGAAAGACCAAAACTGACCCCAAGGGTGACAAGGGGTGGATGGACAACTTCGAACTCCTCCTCTTCTGCTCCAGTCCTCTACGAGAAACCAGGAGAATATTAATGGCTGTTATTCTGACGAGCCCACGTCCCATTTGTTTGATGACTCCACTCCATGATCAGATGCCAAGGCTGAGGTCAGTCACGCAGTGGCCCAAGCGCGTGTCTCTTCCCGTTTGACAGACCGATCTGACTCGTAATGCAGCTCGGCCATATTAATCTGTGACCTCGCTGCCGTGGTGATTTGGCACAGGAAGCTAATTGTGGCCAAAAACCCGAAATGGGACCTTGATCCATCTGGCAGCGGGGCTGTGCAATGACGGCCGTAAGGCGCTCACTGCGCTCGGTTGCATGTGCCGCTGCCCATGCCGCAGAAAACAAGGCTAGTTATCACTTAGAAAGCAGATTGAAACCTTGTAACGGAAGACAGGGACAGAAACAAGCCTGTTAGAATGCTGTTATAGGGAGTTGTATGACGGGTTACAGGGAGCTGTATGATGGGTTACAGGGAGCTGTATGACGGGTTACAGGGAGCTGTATGATGGGTTACAGGGAGTTGTATGACGGGTTACAGGGAGCTGTATGATGGGTTACAGGGAGCTGTATGACGGGTTACAGGGAGTTGTATGACGGGTTACAGGGAGCTGTATGATGGGTTACAGGGAGCTGTATGACGGGTTACAGGGAGCTGTATGATGGGTTACAGGGAGCTGTATGACGGGTTACAGGGAGCTGTATGATGGGTTACAGGGAGCTGTATGACGGGTTACAGGGAGCTGTATGACGGGTTACAGGGAGCTGTATGACGGGTTACAGGGAGCTGTATGATGGGTTACAGGGAGTTGTATGACGGGTTACAGGGTGCTGTATGATGGGTTACAGGGAGCTGTATGATGGGTTACAGGGAGCTGTATGATGGGTTACAGGGTGCTGTATGACGGGTTACAGGGAGCTGTATGACGGGTTACAGGGAGTTGTATGACGGGTTACAGGGAGCTGTATGATGGGTTACAGGGTGCTGTATGATGGGTTACAGGGTGCTGTATGATGGGTTACAGGGAGCTGTATGATGGGTTACAGGGTGCTGTATGACGGGTTACAGAGTTACAGAGTGGTGTACAGAGTATTGCAGAGTATTGTACAGAATGTCACAGAGTTCTGTACAGAGTTACAGAGTGCTGTACAGAGTGTCACAGAGTCCTATATACAGAGTTACAGAGTGCTGTACAGAGTGTCACAGAGTCCTATACACAGAGTTACAGAGTGCTGTACACTGTCACAGAGTCCTAAACAGAAAGTTACAGAGTGCTGTACACTGTCACAGAGTCCTAAACAGAAAGTTACAGAGTGCTGTACAGAGTGTCACAGAGTCCTACACAGAAAGTTACAGAGTGCTGTACACTGTCACAGAGTCCTAAACAGAAAGTTACAGAGTGCTGTACAGAGTGTCACAGAGTCCTACACAGAAAGTTACAGAGTGCTGTACACTGTCACAGAGTCCTAAACAGAAAGTTACAGAGTGCTGTACACTGTCACAGACTCCTAAACAGAAAGTTACAAAGTGCTGTACAGTGTCACAGAGTCCTATACAGAAAGTTACAGAGTGCTGTACAGAGTAAAACAGACGAAAGACACACAGCATGTGTTGTTTTCTCAGTCATAGCCGGATTATTGGGGGTGGGGGGATCACGGCAGAGACCTGGTGGTAAAACACCCGTCACTCTAGTGACCTTAGCCAGCAGCTGCTGGTCATTTGCATTCTGCAGTCTGGCTCCACAATGAGTCAGAGCTTTTGGCATCTGAAGCTGCCACTGTCTCCCTGGTCGCAGTCGGCCTCGAACGTGCGGTCATGGGGCATCGGGAGGGGGGGTGACACCTCTCTCGGGCTGGACAGTGAGGACCAGCAAACGTGGGCCTGCAGGGAGTCCGTAAGGTGGGCTGCAGGCCCTGGATTGCAAACATGCTATGGACGGATGACAGTGACATTTCTGCATTGCACGTCCCCCTTCAGGGTATGAAGTCTGACATGTTACCGCTGTCTGAAGTCTAGTTATAATGTGAAGTGATTTGTGCCGTCTGGCTGTATAGATAAGGCATTATTATTGTGATATTCCTGTGATACGGGGGTGTGGACACCCCAGGGCAGGGAAAACCCAGTTAGCCAGTTATACCTGTTTTGTTTTCTTGTGTTTTTTCTGGAGCTGTAGCCAAAATGGCTGAGTTTTCTTTTTTAAATTTTTATTCCTGTCCACCATTTTCTTAAACCTGTATCCTAATTATGACCACCCACCTCTCCCTGAGTGATATGATTTAGTTTCACATCCTGACCGGAGACTGAATGTTTAACCTTTTTCTTTGAGTTTTGGGTGATGGACTCGTTTTCAGAACGTTTGGGGGCCGCGTGTCACCAGAAGAGCATCTGCCTGCTCTGTTTCTGATTAAATGCAGTTTGCACATTTCTTATTTTCTTTGATAGCTGTCAGACTAAAGATTTACCAGCTCATGTGCCAGAATATACAAAATAAACATATCAGTCGTTTTTAGGTTCTTTTGGTGTTATCGGAGATACTTGGCGTTGGTTTCTGCTTCATTTTTGAGGTGCCTGTATTTAATTATTTAACTTGTCTACGAAGGGCAGAGTGTAGTAAATGACCAGCTGGATGCTTCTGAAGACTCTCTGAGAGTAACACATGCAGGCAGCTAAATAGCCACACAAGGCGGGGGGGGGGGGGGGGCGCCTTGAGGGGAGTCTGGGAAACTACGGCTCCCGGGGCGGGTTTCAAACAGAGTCGCACACCCGGCTGACGCGGGTCAGACAAACGGGGGATGGGGGGGGGGAATAGCGACGGCTGGACTTTGCCCTTCGCCTCCCCGGCCAGAGGGAACTGGGCTTTTCCGTTAAAGGTTCAGCGGGGGGGCAGAGGGGGGGCAGTCACGCCGAGGGTGCCACTCCAACACACACACGGTGGGCGGCCCGGGACACGATGCTCGTGAGGAGACTCACACGGAGCCTTTGTGAGAGATCGACACCTCGCTGGGCTGGCAGACAGACCATCGCCGCCTGTCACCGCGTGGCATCTGCCAACTCGGGGCCTGTGATTCTGTCCCTTTCAGCGCATTTGACGAACGGCACTGTTAAGTGTGAAGGTTTGATGGACAGGTTCTTGAAAAAAAGTCTAGAACCTTCCTATGTGCAACCCGCGTGCAACCCTTGTGTAAGCCATGTGACACCCGTGTGCAACACGTGTGTTACCCATATGTGACTTGGATGTGAGCCTTGTGTGACTCATGTGCGACCCGTGTGTGTATGACCCGTGGGTGACCCGTGTGAGACCTGTGTGCAATTTCTGTGTGACCCATGTGTGACCCGCGTGTGACCCGTGTGTGACCCATGTGTGACCCTTGTGAGACCCATGTGTGATCCGCGTGTGACCCTTGTGAGACCCATGTGTGACCCGCGTGTGACCCGTGTGTGACCCATGTGTGACCCTTGTGAGACCCATGTGTGACCCATGTGTGACCCATGTGAGACCCATGTGAGACCCATGTGTGACCCATGTGAGACCCATGTGTGACCCATGTGTGACCCATGTGAGACCCTTGTGGCCGCATGGGCAGACTGACGAGCTTTTGCTCTTTGCTCCATCTGTTTGTGTTCTGGCCCCTGAAAATCACTGATTGCATTGATTAATCCCTTCAGTAACATTGTACAGAATAATATACATTAACTGACCTGGATGTGTGGTTTCAGACAGGTAATACTATCACATAGTAAATGAAGTTAAAGCTGTTTTGTTAATTATTTTTTTCTCTTCAGGGATTTTAATGTTTTCTCTGTCATTTATTGATGCTGGACTGATGTGAAAATTGATTATTAGAGATGATTATTAGAGTGGTGATGGATGGATGGATGGATGGATGGACAGAAATGAAGTAGCCAACATTCCTTATGAAGGATGACTCATATATGACACATATTAAGTCATGTGCTAAGCAAGATGTCATACCAAGCTCAGATAATGTTCACGATTTGGACTTTTACTTCAGCTGTCAAACAGTAGAACCACATTAGGGTCAGAAACTGAGTGTAACTGGGGAGCCCTGACCAGGGATCAGACCCATACTCCACTTGGCTCCACTGCTTCATATGGACATTGTGCCTCAGCTCACATTCTGGTATCTTAAAGCACAGCCATCTGGTACTGCGGGGGACACTGAGGAACGGACACTCAGGGTAATGCTGCGACGGGACCACAGTGAACGGCTCCATGGGAAATCTTTGGCAGAGCTGCTGGTTCCCCTGGAGGGTTGGGACTCACACATTGTATTCCTGGTGTCAGTTAAAGGGTCGTGACCAGGTCCTAAGGTCAGGCCGCTGAATATCAACATCCCGGAAGGTGCCATGGATCACCAGGCCACTGTAGGGGGCCCAGTGGCACAGAGAGCATGCCCCCCCTCGACGCTCATCAGAGGACAGTGGCCTTATCCTTCCATCACGCACGGACCATGCCTGCTGAAGCTAGCCATCTCACATTAAAGCATCGCCACAGACAGGGTAGGGTTGACTCCCCCTACCCACAATTCCCTGCTCTTCTGGAAGAAGCACTGCTGATGTTATTGAAACGGGGGCCCCTGGTCTATATTCCTGGTGATACCAAGACAAACGGAATGTCATTCATACTGAGACTTTTTCACCCGATTTTAATGATTACTCTGTGGCATAAAGCTTTTTCCTTAGCAGCAAGAAATAAATTTGAGCCTAGATGTACATATTTGCATTAAATCCCATGATTTACAGCAAAATATATTACTGGAATATACTCTTTAAATTAAACCATGAGGAATTCACTGAGGTGTTTAGTCCGTATTTGCATGCAAGGCCTGTGGTCTAGCTGGCTCATGCTTCAGACTCGGAAGACCCCTGGGAATTGATTCTGTGTTTGAAACCTTCTACTTCACGTTAATCCAAGACACAACTGAACCTCAGACAACTGGCTACCTGGACCTGAAAGCTCAAACTCTGGAACGAGGACCCAGGGAACAAGGATGGAAGATGCCGTTATTGATCGATCTTTCAGAAAGACCCAAATTCCATCCAGTGTTGAATTCTTAGCCTCGTGCTTTGAATTTCAAAGATAGGAAGTTAAGACGGACAAACCCTGGTCCAATTAACCACCCGCTGAAAGCTCCTGACTCAAATTCATTATGGGGGTCATTAATTAAAAATTTTCCCTTAAAAAAGACTCCAAAAAAAAACCCCAGCAGAAACGTAATAGGTATTTTTAGTGGCCTCTATTCTTGGACAGGGAGATGTCGACATTAATGGTACAGCTGGCCCATAGGCCTGTCATCGCGTGGGCGGAGCTTCATATTTCACGACGCAGGTCAAACCCGGAAAGGTCTGTTTGTGACAGACAGGCCCATTTCAGCTGCTTCCCGCGTTGCTGATGTGCTCTGAAGATCAATACGCGCAGATCAGTCGCCCCAGTTCAATCCGGTGAGCGGACTCTGCTCTGAGATCGTAATTAAAATGATTCACCTCTGGGTCTCCAGCTCAGGAAGACTTTCCTCCCACTCTTGTGCTGGGGGGAAGGAGTATTAAAACCCCCGAACATCTAAGTGAAGGTGCCCACCTTGAATACCTTGTGCAGCATGACTATAACACAAGTCTTAAACAAATTACAAGTGAGGCACGTGTCTGAAAAGTGTTCATTTGACAGGATTAGCCAACACAAATAAAAACCCGGTGACTTAGGAGCTCATTCCTGGGGCCTGAGAGTCTGACATGCCCTCCCTTTCTCTCAGACCTGCCGTCAAACAATCCCCCAGAGCTACCCGTGATGTGACATTTATGATGTTTGCAAATCTCCTCTCATTTCCAAAGTCCAAGGTTTTCGTTTGGAAAAAGTTGCCACTCCCTCTGCAGCACAGGCAGAAACACGGAGGATGAAAAGGGCCTCATACTGCAGCCTCAGAGTGCGCCGATGTCTCTCCAACGATGGAGGTAAAAGAGGATGAAAAGGGCCTCATACTGCAGCCTCAGAGTGCGCCGATGTCTCTCCAACGATGGAGGAAAAAGAGGATGAAAAGGGACTCATACTGCAGCCTCAGAGTGCGCCGATGTCTCTCCAACGATGGAGGTAAAAGAGGGTGAAAAGGGACTCATACTGCAGCCTCAGAGTGCGCCGAGGTCTCTCCAACGATGGAGGTAAAAGAGGATGAAAAGGGCCTCATACTGCAGCCTCAGAGTGCGCCGATGTCTCTCCAACGATGGAGGAAAAAGAGGATGAAAAGGGACTCATACTGCAGCCTCAGAGTGCGCCGATGTCTCTCCAACGATGGAGGAAAAAGAGGATGAAAAGGGCCTCATACTGCAGCCTCAGAGTGCGCCGAGGTCTCTCCAACGATGGAGGTAAAAGAGGGTGAAAAGGGACTCATACTGCAGCCTCAGAGTGCGCCGATGTCTCTCCAACGATGGAGGAAAAAGAGGATGAAAAGGGACTCATACTGCAGCCTCAGAGTGCGCCGATGTCTCTCCAACGATGGAGGAAAAAGAGGATGAAAAGGGACTCATACTGCAGCCTCAGAGTGCGCCGAGGTCTCTCCAACGATGGAGGAAAAAGAGGATGAAAAGGGCCTCATACTGCAGCCTCAGAATGCGCCGAGGTCTCTCCAACGATGGAGGTAAAAGAGGATGAAAAGGGACTCATACTGCAGCCTCAGAGTGCGCCGAGGTCTCTCCAACGATGGAGGTAAAAGGGGATGAAAAGGGACTCATACTGCAGCCTCAGAGTGCGCCGATGTCTCTCCAACGATGGAGGTAAAAGGGGATGAAAAGGGCCTCATACTGCAGCCTCAGAGTGCGCCGAGCGCAAAGGACACAAACATACAGCTACTGGCAGCTGCATTCAAAATGGCGGAGCCCTTCCGGAAGCATCTGTACATGCGCCCGCTGTCGGATTGCATTTATCAGCCCACCTTCTACGTTTTCTCCCTCTCGCAGGGGAAATATTCTCTCATTACTCAGTTCTATAGCAAAATGGCAATAAATTGGATTTTATTGCAGACATCTGACTAGATGAAAACCTGCGAAATACATCCAACCCTCCAATATTATTTTGTCCCGTTTCCGTAATTATTGACTGAGGTGCTAGTGATTTCTGGGAAAGATGAACGATAATAATCGGGGAGACGCGTTGCGGAATCATAAACGGCTCCTGCTGGCGATTAGAGATGTTTACAGCCCGGAGTATTCTCTAATTAAGCAAAATGCACAAGCAAATAAAGTGTAGAAGGAGAAGGGAGCGTGTAGCTGACAGATGGGGAGAAGAGATGGAAAAGAAGGTTAATTATTCGTCGGGTGCCATGAAGGAAAACAAATCAAGGTCTTTGCTGTCGCGCAATTCTGCGGCCATGCAAGTTTTCATGCGCTGAGGCATGCAATGACAGAGGTGTTACGCTTCAGCACTGTATACCTCTGCAGATCTCTCAGTGCAAGTCAAAGAAACACAAAGCCAAGGTGACGTTTCTGTGTCACCGTGGGAAAGCTGCCCTCCACTCATGGATGGAATCATGTGACAGGAAAGTGGGGTAAACCCTGAGCTTTATTATTTTTAGTGTAACATGGGGGGTGGGGGGGACACAAGCAAAGCAAGGGAAATACAAACAGTCCTCTGAACTGTTCTGCAGAGTTCTGCAGGTGCTGAGATGGAGATACACTCCTTCGTGCAGTATTCCAGAATATTCCAAGGAATTAACCTGCGACCATTCTGTCTGATGCCTTAACATGTCAGCCTGCCACCTTCATTACTAATGAGCAGTTATGTGAAGATATTTAATGCTGAGATTCTGCCGAGGGGGGGCGGAGGAGTGGGGGGGGGACACTGTGGTTCAGTGGGTAGCACTGTTCCTTCACACCTCCATGCAGACGTGCAGTCAGGCTAATTGGAGCCTTTTAATTGTCCATAGAGAATGACTGAGTTGCGGGGGTGTGCATGTCTGTGCCCTGTGATGGACTGGCATCCCGTCCAGGGTGAGGCCTTCATGCCCGGTGATGGACTGGCATCCCGTCCAGGGTGAGGCCTTCATGCCCGGTGATGGACTGGCATCCCGTCCAGGGTGAGGCCTTCATGCCTGGTGATGGACTGGCATCCCGTCCAGGGTGAGGCTTTCATGCCCTTTGCTGCCTGGGATAGGCTCCTGGCCCTTCCCACAACCCTGACAAGGATGATTGGTGGGAAAATGGATGGATGAATGGATGGATGGAAACAAAGTAGCCAACATAACTACATGACCAATTACTGGACAGACACATGACATGACTATTTGGATAATTGGTGTTGGATGGATGGATGATACTGATTATAAGATTCACTGCAACAGTGTAGGTTCATTTACTCATGAGCCAGTTAGACAAGCAGCCACAAGCGATGTGGCATGGGCAGAGAGGACCAGCAAGGGGCGTGGCACTGAAAATATGAAGAGGGCGTCAGGATTGTCACAGAGTTCCGCTTCAATACTCCTGGCAGTGAAGAGGCCCCTTGTACACCAAGGTAGGAATCCCAAAGTAATGGCATGAGTTAGCGGCTAGAACAGGCAGGTAACTGGTTAACAGGAAAGGGGAACGTTCTCCTTAAGCTGGATCCATGGGATTTGTGACATTCCCAGCTGAGCCACTCCTAATCTCCAGGGAATATTTGATGTCTAATGCCGCTCATATAGAAGTTTCACCTGGACCATTCCTGAGTCATGGGTCCTTTTATTACAAGAAGCTCTTTATTGATCAAATCTCCCTGTTTTCCTTCAAAACTGGACGGTCATCATCACCGTGTGAGCAGCAGGAGGTCAAAGGTCACGGATCTCATGGCCTCATTAAAATTCGAAGCACGGGAAGGTTGTCCCCTGGAAGTTCTTGTACAATACGACATTTACGGCAGGGCTGATGTGGTCGCCGTCGTACATCCCACTTCCCAAGAAGCCGGCGAGTGTCAGAGACCTTTAGCCTGGATAATGAGACATGATGAAGGGAAGAGGATGACTAATCTTTGACTTATTACCGTCCTCTGTTTTGCCGGAAAGGATTAGCCTTGGGAATCTGCCATTTCACAGCTCTGGGTGTTTCTAAGTCGATTCGCCTTTAAACCCACGTAGGGCCGAGACCCAATATCCTTCACTGGGCTGCTCGCCCTCCTTCCATCTCCCATCCAGGCGTCCTGCACCTCTGACCATAGATAATGACATAACAGCTGGATTAAATATTAACTCCCGCCACTGACAAAGGCAGCTTTTCATTTGTACCCTGCTGTCGGGGATTTGTTCAAGATTCCACATGGAATAGCTGTAAATTGACTGCATACATCTCTAGGTAGATGTTTGCGTGTTTTTGTAATGATGATATAGATCTTTGTTAATTTTATGCCACATACAGGAAGTGCAGGTGTTCCAAGAGCATGTCTGTGTTACTCTCAGGAAATGATACTGCAGATAGCCTGCGTGTATCTTCTCTGTGTTGGGTTGGCATCCCGTCCAGGGTGTACCCCAGCCATGTGCCCACCACTGTCTGGGATGGGCTCCATGGCCTCTCCATGATCCAGTCGAGGACAAGGGGTTAGAACAGTGGTCACCAACTGGCGGACTCCAGTTTGCATCTGGACTGAACTACAGTCAAATCTGGACTGTGCAATCGATTTCCTCCTCCCATTTGGTCAGCAAATTTTATCATTAGTGGACCCAGGTTAACAAATTTTGTCATTTGCAGTGGATCGTGGCTTTGTATTACTGGCCCACAGGAGAAAATGGTCAGGGACTTCCTAGGTAAGAAGATGACACATGCAGTTAAAGTGAAATGTAAAATAAATATCGTAGTATTGTTTTGCATTGTCTTTGTAATTGAGTTTGGCTGAACGTACAAGCATTCCTATGCACCTGTTGAATATGGCCTATGAAGTCCTTGAATCTTATTAGCAGATAAGTTTTTCAAGTCCTTCTGAGGGACAGACAGCTGGCGAGGATGATGGTCCGGATCCTCAGAGCAGCCCCCAGGCTTATGAAAGCCGCCCAGTCGTGACTTCGCTAAATGCGTGTGCTTATGCAACGCAAGGGCTGATGGAATGCGACGGTGACAACAAAAGATGCGGGCGCTGAGCGAAGCAGCAGACACTCCGCGCGAGGTCGCGCATGCAAGCCGGGCCTTCAGGAAACTGCCAGAGTCAACGGGCCCCAGGTTTGACTCAAGGCCAATAGGAACACTTTTCAATAGCTCTACCTGCGTTTCCATAGAGACGTTTCTCTCACGTTTTTTTTTTCTCAATCTCCACATACATCCATGGAACAGTGGCAGATCCTTGATCTCTTTGTCACATCTTAGAACATTTCCAGGACTATGCAGTGATCTCGGCTCTCCAGCTGCATTAATATAACTGAAGGTGTGCGCGCCCACAGAATTACTGTACAAAAAAAGCATGAGCTGTTTCATAAGATCCACATATTACTGCTATGAATCACAGCTGAAATCGAGACTTCGGTAACTTGGGACATGCTGTCAATAGACAGAAGAACCTTCAAACCTAGAAGTTTTCACTTCAGGTGTACCAGGGCCCCGTTTCTCACATGGAAGGCCCACAAAGTTTGTGGCAAAGGTTAACGTAGGGTTGATGTGGCAACAAGAGGCTGACATGCCAGTAGGGGTCGCAAGAGAGCACGGGGGCACGTTTACATGCCCCATGCGCTGCCGCTGTCGTCGGGAAAATGTCCTCCCCTGGTGGGATCTCAGAAATAGCTTTCCCGCCTTCGCATATGCTGAGGAGAGTGTTTCCTTTGACTTGTAAACAGCAAAAAAGAAACCACAGAATTCTAGCTACTTCTCATTGAGCCACCCACTGGTTCCATTTTGCAAAGCTCGATCCTCCCTGGTCTCCCCGATTGGCTTTCAAAGGCTTGCCTGGCATTAAGAGCCTAGAGAGAAATGTCAAAAAGCGGGAAGATCAACACCCTCCCTTCCCCCAAGTCCGTCTCTCCTACCGACAGAGCACAGAAGAGCGAACAGATCACAGCCTGAAGAAATGAAAGGGGGAACATCAGATCCAGTTTGGAGAGAACCATGAGAGCTGAATGTACCGACCTCTCTGAGCATGTCAGTCTAAAAGAAAGGTAGGGAAATGTAGCACAGAATTGTTAGCACAGACTTGTTAGCACAGAATTACTCAGGAGAACATTTACTACAGCACCTATAACCACCCTGTTGCCTTCCTGACAATCTGGCAGCCAATCAAAGCCAGAGATGGAAGTAGCTGCCCTTACTTCATCAGTCAATCAGGAAGGAGATTAATGTACTTGCAGCTACCCTTGCCTGATGACAGTTGTACAGTGGAAGGAAAATTGCACACAAGTGATAGCTGCCTGGCCTTGTACGTCGCACACACACCCAAATGTTTTTGTTAATACAGAGTTAATTAATTAAACATATGATTTGTTTTTCCAAAGAAACAGTATTCGAGGCATAATAAGCAACAAATATCTATGCCAAAATATTCATAGTATTCTGGTTTGCTGATAAACATCAGAAAGAAGGAGGTAGATTAAAGATGGCGACAGTAAATGGCCAGCGCTATGTTAGCAGTGGGCTAATGGCCTGCTCACCATAGTGAGTCTGTGTTGACGGCTCAGGCCGCAACCGCACGCTCACAGAAACAGCTAACGAGCCAAGGAGGGGCTTGAGGACCTGCTGATCTTCCCATTCCTTGCTAAATTGAGTCATTAGCACTGGCTTCTCGAGCATTAGCGGACCGCTGCAGGCTCGCAGGGCGCATGCTTCGCTGTTAGCAGGGCATCCTTAGCCGCGTGCTTCCCGGACGTCTGCACGCCGGCCCCCATCTCCGGCAGGGCCCCCCATCTCCGGCAGGGCCCCCCATCTCCGGCCGCAGCTTCCAGAATAACTCAGGCTTATTGTGTTCGGACCCCTTTGTAGCCAATATTGATTTTTGAAGCATTACAGCAATATTGGACCGTGGCACTTTTTTGAGTGAAAGCTGTAATAAAGCTGTTTACCTCTTCCTCTCTCTTCTGTTTAGCTTTTTTTTTTTTAAGTCAATAAAATAAATTTCAACGTGTCCCAGAAGGTCTCCATGCTTGGTTCTGTCTGGGTAGTTCTTCCATCCAGAGAAGAGAGAACACCGAGAGTCTGACAGGATTAGCATTGACGTCAGTAGCGCCATTTACCGTATTCACTCTAAAAGATCACCTCTAACTATTCAGAAATAGCCAGTGCCCCCATTCCGGCAGAGATTGTTAACTTGATATCTACTATCCATGTAGATTTACTTTCAGATTCTTCATGTGAAGCATTATTTTCCTTCTCTGCACCCATCTAGTAGTTTCTGTCTCATTTGTGATGGATAACTGGGTTGTATTAATTTTGCCTCCATCTTTCCACATTATCCAACCACCTGTTGACATGGGGGGGTGGGGGTGGTATGAATGGGCAGCAGAATCCGGTAACCAGCAGTGAAAATGAATATAAAATCAATATCTTCAGATCACTAACAATTCTGCTGTACAGAAATGACTTCAGTTAGGATGTGTATTATTTTGATCAAGCACCAGAGAATTAAAGTAGAGTGAAGCTTCACACAGACATCACTGAGGTTGGGGATCGAACCCGCAGCCCTTCAAACCCACAGCCCTGGAGGTGTGAGGGCCCTCAAGGGAGAGGAGATTCACCTGTCAGTCAGATCACATGAGTGAAATGTCGTCTGAATATTCTGCACCTGGGCTGGGGATCTCCACACCCAGATCAAGCAGCTCCTCTCTGGCCTCAAGTCCTTCAACAGCCAACTGGGAAGATGCTGTCACTCAGTGGGAGGATGGAGTGGCAGGGGGATTGGCTAAGGTGCGACAAGCCAGGCACAGGAGACGGCGGAAGACGAAGGAAATGTGTCTGAAACAGATTAAAAGACAATTAGGAAAAGGCTTGGCCTCTTAAATGGAGGAGGTTCAAACATTCAAGCTAATTAAGGTGCTTTGCATAAGGGTCTAAGTGACTAAATTATATAATGTATCAGCCTACAGATGACTAAATAAGATTACACTTTACGCCACTTCTGAAATGAACACTTTTCTTCCAGCAAAAACATCCGCCACCCCACCACAACGTCCCCAGCACTGCCCGTGGGTATTACAAACATTCCCTTGGCCCTTCATTCACCATTTCCAGGACGTCTGTAAGAATACGGTGGCTCTCTGCTTCCTCACCGTTCGCCGATTTCTAAATAACGGGAAATAAACACAGCCCCTCTGGGGGGACGGTCTGATCTAATTGGTGCGTGTTTTTCTTTTTTTAATGTAATCTGTGCTAGTGGTCGATAATGGACAATAAAAAAGCTGCATTATGGAGACCGGAGCCCAATTTCCCCCTTATTTGGCACTGATTCAATCCAACTCAGATGAGCACATTAAGGCATGAAGACAATTCCAGCCTCAAATTACCTCCTTAGTGTAATCTGATCCCTGAAGCAACGTGCTCCTCAAGTCCTTACGACTCCAGTTTCACGCACACATGGCGATCGCGCAGTTCGGAGGCGGACAGCTGCTTTGGCCACTTTGTTCTGAACACGCCCCCTTCACACCGATTGGCCGATCTTGTGCCTGCAAGTCTCAGCCCGGCACAGAAAATGTAACCCCTCCCCCTAGCTTGACCGAAGGTGCAGCAATGACTGGCTCTCAGTTGTATGTGTCCTCGCTGTCCAATCACAGACTACGCTGCTCCTGCTGCATGGCCTCCCATTTTTGGCCATTTAGCTTTCAGATAGCTTCATACCACCACAGAACATCACATAGAGTCACATGACCTCACTTAAGATCACGACACCGCATAACGGCACATAAAGCTACATACAAACACATGACATGTAACCCTATCACATTATACCACCTAATGTCACATAACACTATATTCACTCAGATACAGTACATGCCATTACATTACACCTCATATCACACGTACGAATCTTTCGGGATCTCTACAGGGTGCCATTACAAACAGGTCAAGGAATTCTGTTAATATGCAGCCAAAGTAAATTTTTATCCTTGTTAAAGCAGAGATGAATGTTTTGCATAGAAATGAAGTCAAGAGAAAAAATTTGAACTTTAGTTTGAAGGAGTGTCCAGGGTTAGGGCAACTTTTGTCAGTGGGGGCATCATTGGGCCAGCAGACCCATCAATTGGGACTGGTAGATTTGGGGGGGAGGGGGCTATTCCACCTCACTCAAAAAAAAATATATCATAAGCACATAAGAACACAAGAAATTAACAAACGAGAGGAGATCATTTGGCCCATCAAGTTCGTTTGGGGAGAATTCAACTATTAGCTTAAAGGTGTTGAAATATTATGCAATAAGAACATAAGAAATTGATAAACATGAACTTCTTGACCTCCCATCCACCTCCAAGTGCATCCATGACCTTCTGACCAGGCCACGTACATGAATATGTACTTCAGTGGAAACAAGATAGAATCTGTCTACCACACACATTATCCAACACAGTCTGAAACCATCCATCCATTCATTTTCCAACCCACTTATCCTTCTGGGTTGCAGGGGGTCTGGAGCCTATCCCAGAAGCTACAGGCACAAGGTGGGGAACAACCCAGGATGGGGGGGGGGCATCCTATCACAGGGCACATTCACACCTATGGACAATTTAGTAACTCAAATTAGCCTCAGCATGTTTTTGGACTGTGGGGGGAAACCAGAGTACCCGGAGGAAACCCCACGACGACATGGGGAGAACATGCAAACTCCACACACATGGAACCCAGGCAGAGACTCAAACCCAGGTCCCAGAGGTATGAGGCAACAATGCTAATCACGGCACCACCATGCCACCCCTCAATCTGAAACCACCAGTAAACAAACAGCAAAAATTATAGCTTGAATAGCATATAAATCTGTATGTTCTTTATGAACTGTGTATACATTTACAGATGCTCCCTAACACCTGATACCAGACAAAACAGACCAAAAGGGTATAGTGTCTAATTACATCTTTAAATCCAAACCCCAAATGGGAACATACTCTACCTACAAGCATGACTCAAAGGTATAGGACCA
This sequence comes from Paramormyrops kingsleyae, assembly GCF_048594095.1. NCBI lineage: Eukaryota > Metazoa > Chordata > Actinopteri > Osteoglossiformes > Mormyridae > Paramormyrops > Paramormyrops kingsleyae. The sequence goes on along the minus strand of NC_132800.1, from coordinate 26,710,172 downwards.
ACGTCAGGTACCAAGTGTACGTAAGAGCAGAATAATGCTGGCCAATCAGCATCTTGCCCTGTCTCCAGGTGCGTGACTCACATCTGCTAAATACACTCCACTTGTTTGTGTAAGACTATACACCCTGTTACGATCATCTGGGGCATCTGCAGCTACCTCCGCATGTAAGTTACTCCAGGATTGAGTGTGCTGGTGAAGATGGAGGTAAAGATCAGGTTCCTGTGTGTGTGAGAGAATCGCCAATCGGACGTGTAGATGATTTCAAGCTGAAATGTGTAGGTTGCAGGATAGGCCATTTCAGATGGAAGGTGGATCTTGGCCCGCTAACAATTTTTCGTTCTAGGAACGTTTACCGAATGTTATGATTGAGGTATAGAAACGTTCAAAGTGTTGATTTGTCCTGATGTTCCCAGAACATTCCACTACTACAACTAAGACTAATAATATAAAGACAAAGGAAGAGCATAGTTGAGCAGTATAGGTAACACCATTGTGTTACATCCCAAACGCTGCGGGTTCAAGGCTGGATGGCATGTTCATATTAAATACCTGCAGCATATTTATAAAGATATTTTATTATAAAACAAGATTTTTCAACATTATGTTAAAAGGATGTTCAGGTAATGATTTCATCATGCTGACATCGACAAAACCTTTGTTTAAACGTGGAAATGATGTTCCATTAACGTTTCAGTAGGAACGTTCTCTGACAACTTTGAGAAAACCTTCACATAACGTTGGCTAAACTTCTGGGAACGTTCCCTGTTAGCTGAGCATGAGTCATTCCTGAACGTGTTAGTGATTTCAGAATAAACGGTGTAGGTCAGGGTGTAGTTTGGTAGTTAGTATGCGATTTGGGGATGCGCTGTGTCAGGTGACATGAAGCTTGTTTGTGATTTGACCGCAGATTTTTAAGATGTCTGTCCCTGGTTCACTGGTCCCAAGGCTAGGAGGACAGTGTTTAAAAACAGCCACACCTGCATGGGATGGATTACATGTGGACTGGGAATCACTGGATCTATAGTTCCTGGATGTTCTCTGCACAGCAGTCATTAACCACAACCTGGCCCTCCATGCATCACATTTAATGTTTAAAGGGCACTCCCCCCCCCCCCCCCCCAGAATGGCTTTCCCATACATACGGAATGGTCCTGCCAAGCCCACATGCTTCCAGAGAGATCTCACCTCATTAACATTTACGGTGACGAGGAACTGACAACCTGATTAAGATTTCATGGGCTGAGACTTTTACTGGTGTATTGACATTTCGCGTTCCGATAAGCTGAACAGCAATAACGCGGAGAGCATGCATACATGCATGTGCGTGCACACGTGAGTGAGTGTGTGTGCAATGGAATGCTGCCAGAATTCCCCACGACATTGTATTCTGGGCTCTCAGTTAGATATATGACTACGGAGAATGAATAGATACTAAGACATCCTTTATGAAGCAGTACACACCAATCAAACTGCTTCTACAAATTCATCCTTCATCCTACCAATGATGCTAATCTATCACTGCACATGCATCTGCAGAATCCATGGGCAAATTACAGAAGCCAGTTCACTTAACGACCTGTTTTTGGACTGTGAGCTAGGGGGGGTCACAGAAATCATGTGACCCAGGGTTTCAGACTATGGCAAGATGCCAGACTGAAAGCATGCATACAGAGAGACCCAATCACACAGTTCTAGGGCACTACCCTACAGGCATCTGCTGGGTTAATATAAAAAAGAGGTACTGGATTGGCTATTGACACCTGTCAATCATCCATGTACCACAGAGGACTATGATGATTGGGGCCTGGAAGGGGGAGGGAAAGCAGGTCTCTGAAGCACAGCAGATACTGAAGGCATGACAGACGCAATCAAGCAGGTACGACGCAGGTTTGTGGTGCACAAGTCAAGCCCTGGTTTCGATCCTTCACCTCCTTAGATCGTTTAAATACGGTGTGTGTTTGGAAGCAGAATATCCAGAAAACCCTTTTTGTGCTGAGCAACATTAATTTCCAAGGCTACAAAAAGCAAAGCGTTCAAACAGTAGTCAAAAGCCGAACAGGCATCGCATCGTAAACCACAATCTATTAGCTGAATGTGTGAACCGGCATTTTCCCTTTAAAGGAATCCAGAGGCCGTGCAGTGCGGTTCCCAGGAAGGGCCTGAACACGTCTACAGGGACCAATACACAAGAAAACACCTGATAACTTCAGCCAAAATAGGTTTATCTAGCCAATAAAAGATTTTTAAAAATAATGTTTCCCGTTTTCCATTCTTCTTACTTCACCCGAGTCTTTTGATTCTAATTTAGGAGTGAAATTTACTCCTGAATGCCCCTCCCCACCCCCCGGTCTACAAATGCACATGTCCCCAGTGTGGCTTAAGCCCTCCTCTGTGTTTAACTGCCCTAAAGTGGAGCCAGACGGGGATCCCTCCCTGCCTTAATTAACCCAATGCACACCTTGCTGGTTTCTTTCCTCCAGACACCGAGGAGCATTGATCCCGGCGACATCTCATCCCAGCAAGGATGGGCCTCGTGTCAGTTTCACACTGGAAAACTGCTTCGCTGTGGGACAGCTCCACCTACCCCCCCCCGCCTCCTGGGGGGCACACGCCTGAACAGACAGCCACCTTAACGAGCTCGGGCTGTCTGGAGTACACTGGTGGAGGTTGATTGATGGCCGTCCCTTTGTGACATCACAATTCACTGGACGATTCACCACAGGCCCTTAAGTGAGATGCGACACCAGTGACAAACAGCACAATCTCCCCTCATTAATACGCCTGGCTCACTGCAAAACGCTTAACAAAACATTGATGGCTGTTTGTTTATTTCTCTAGTTGGTTATATCTGGGGTCAGGGGAAGCTGTATTTTTTTTTTTTACAAACTTCATTTTATTTTATAATTTTATACTTAGTAGTACACTCATGCAAGGAATACAAACGAATCTTGGTCCACTTTTTCCACTGAGAAACAGTGTGAGTCAAAATGGCAGTGGGATCAGCTTTGATGTGATGTCTGGGGAACTTTCTGTAGCAAAACAAGACAGCTGAGTGTGAAGGTCTGTGTGTGTTTTTATGCTGGGAGAGAGCTGGAAACATTGCCAGAGCCAGACCAACACTCTCATGTCACTGTATTGCCCTCTACTGGCGATAAGTAGTAAAGCAACTGTGGATGTCTGCAAAGGTTTAACGATCGTGTCACAACACTCTCTTTCTTAAGTTAGTGAACAGTTAAGTTAGTTAAGAAGAGGACGCCGTGGGAGCCTGAAACGCACCCCCCTCAGTGGCCAAGCTCAGCACAAACCCCCTCACAGCAACCAGGAAATAGATTCATTAAGGCACTAGTGGGATTCTCTAATTTGGTTTTCAGAGGGACTAAATGAATCACTCCACCGGTGGTGCTAGAGAAGGGGATAAAAATGGCATGTTAATCTATTTAAGTAGCGCAGTCTGCAGGTCCGGAAATGATATGACCTCTCTGAGGCGGGGCCCAACAGGAGGCCACACCTGGTCCAGCTGGATGAGGCCTTAAGCCCAGAACCCGGGTTGGGGACTGGAGCTACAGTCTGAACCCAGACCTTTAGCATTATTGGGTTTCTAGGGAGATGCGTTTATTCAAACTGCGTGTTTAAAGAGATGGATCATTTTCGGGTGGGAGATCTTTGATCGTGTGCCAAATCCTGGCCCACATCCAGCATTGCTGGACAGGAACATGAGCCAAGACCTAAACTGAGCTTTTCTCACTTGTATGTCAGTTTGGGAAGAAGCGTCTCTTAAGTAAATGGGTTGTGATGTCACAACCACAGCCTAGGAAAGTGCCGGAACAGAGGCTGACAGGTTAGGGAATCCCAACCTGGCTGCTGGTGAAGCCCCCGGCAGGGGAGAGAGGGGGGACAGATCCCAACCTGGCTGCTGGTGAAGCCCCCGGCGGGGGAGAGAGGGGGGACAGATCCCAACCTGGCTGCTGGTGAAGCCCCCGGGGGGGGAGAGAGGGGGGACAGATCCCAACCTGGCTGCTGGTGAAGCCCCCGGGGGGGGGGGGGGGGGGGGAAGCGGGGCAGATTCCAACCTGGCTGCTGGTGAGGCCCCCGGCGGAGGGGGGGACAGATCCCAACATGGCTGCTCCCACACCCCCTCAGATTCCCACTATCCCACCAATCCAATCCGTTCTTCAGGGACCACCAATCAGTCCACGTTTTTGCTTCCTCTGAGCTCCCTGCCAGATGATCCACATTTTTGCTTCGTCCCAGGCTCTGGTAGGAGCAAAAACATAAACTGTCTGGGGGTCCTCAAGGACTGTGTTGAGAAAGACTGGAGAGAATAGCACTGCAGTGTCCTATTATCACGGTTGTGGGTGGGAATCCCCCCTCCTCTCTTTTTGGGGTGTTCTTATGTCATTTCCTCCAGGTATTTCCTCTTGCAGTAAGAGGTGCAGGTTGGTGAGCCGGTCTAACTTGCCCTTAGAACCTGCCTCTGTGTGTAAGTGGCTCACTGGCATCCAGTGCAGGCTGCTCCCCTTAGTACCTGCCTCTGTGTGTAAGTGGCTCACTGGCATCCAGTGCAGGCTGCTCCCCTTAGTACCTGCCTCTGTGTGTAAGTGGCTCACTGGCATCCAGTGCAGGCTGCTCCCCTTAGTACCTGCCTCTGTGTGTAAGTGGCTCACTGGCATCCAGTGCAGGCTGCTCCCCTTAGTACCTGCCTCTGTGTGTAAGTGGCTCACTGGCATCCAGTGCAGGCTGCTCCCCTTAGTACCTGCCTCTGTGTGTAAGTGGCTCACTGGCATCCAGTGCAGGCTGCTCCCCTTAGTACCTGCTTTTGTGTGTAAGTGACTCCTGGGACACTGTGAAAGGAGCTCATTCATAATTTATGAATGAGCACAAGAATATAAAATGGACTCCAACAGAAACCTAAAAGGCACCCATTATCAAAATTAACTGTAATTTTAATTTTGAAATTAAACTGTAATTTCAAACAGTTAGCAATAATTATCCACTCGATTTCGACCATATTTTATTGCAGACGTATTATTGGGATAATGTGATCATTTAGTTAACCTCCAAAATAAGCCGACTTGTTGATACTTCTAAGTTTGGTCTGCATGT